>NC_045972.1:28005288-28605288 GCF_010909765.2 Amblyraja radiata | reverse complement strand
TTGCCTCATAATTGTTGATCATTTACATTTAAATTTAGAAAATTATGCAAAACATTTTCAAGGATCTAATTTTGTTTGTCATTAATACAATGTACATGGACAGATGCATCCATCACACCATTTTAGGAATATTCTATATTGCTGTCCTTTATACTGACACGTAGCATCGCATATTTCCCCACATTGTACACCAATTGCCATATTTTTGCCCACTCACTTTAGGCACATCCTTTTGCAGATATTTCTCTCTTCCTTATCACTTACTGATAAATCACCTGGACCAGATGGACCACACCCCAGGGTTCTGACACAGGTAGCTTCGGAGATTATGGAGGCATTAGTGGTGATCTTTCAAGAATCACTAGAGTCACGAGTGGTCCCGGAGGATTGGAAAATTGCAATTGTTCAAGAGGGAGTGAAGCAAAAAGGAAGGAAACTATAGGCTGGTTAGCCTGACTTCAGTCGTTGGTAATATTTTAGAGCCCATTATTAAGGATAAGGTTTCCAAGTACATGATAAAAATGGGCCAACTTTAGCATGGGCTAGTGAATGGGAGATCTAGGTACAATGGTGTGGGCATCACGGAGACATGGCTGATAGGGGATCTCAGCTGGGAGCTGAATCCAAGGTTACACGTCCTATCGAAAAGACGGGGGGGGGGGGGGGGGGGGGGGGAATAAGCTCTTCTGGTAAGGAATGAAATTCAGTCCTTAGCAAGGGGTGAAATGGAATCAGATGATGTAGAATCCTTATTGATGGTGCTGAAAAACTGCAAGGGTAAAAAGACCCCGATGGGAGTTATTTACAGGCTTCCTAACAGTTGCCAGGAAGTCAGGAGATGAAATTGGCATGTAAGAAGGGCAATCTTAAGGTGGTCATGGGGATTTCAATATGCAGGTGGTCTGGGAAAATCAGATTTGCACTGGACCCCAAGAGTGGGTCACTGCTGGACTTCCGGGTCACTGCTCGTGCAGTCGACTTGTCGGTGCAGAGAGTAGCTTTGAATGTTTGTCTCTTCGTTACGTTACGTGAGTTTGTGAGAGTGTTTTGTTTCGTTTTAAGTACATCGGGTATCGATTGACGGTCAACTGCTGCCGTATAGTTCCGTACTTTCGTGGTGTGTTGTGTTGTGTGTTGTGCTGGCGCTGCCACTACCTCACACACACACCGGACCAACGAGCTAACGTTAATTAGCCAGCTAGCTTTTTGCGTTCACTGCTCCAAAGTATGGACTTCACATGGACACTATGGACTCTTATGCTTCTACTGTTCGTCTTGGATTATTTGCCCACTGCATCATATGGATATACTCTTCCGGACAACCAACGGATTACTTACTGCAGGGACTTTTTACTTCAGCTGCATTTTCACTCTCACCAAGCCCCTGCCATAGACAAGTTGCCGGAGGAGCTACAATGTAAACTCCCAACCGACCGGACAGGCACCCTGCACAACAATAGAAAGAAGGTAACGAGACGGGGGAGGAAGAAGAAGGGTGGAATTAAAGCAAGACTTAGGCGAGGAGAAAGTAAGCACCGTGCACTTCCCTCAGTGATCCTTGCTAATGTGCGCTCATTGCGTAACAAGACTGATGAACTGCAGGCTAACGTTTTTCACATGTATGAATACCGGACTGCTTCCATTCTTGCTTTCACTGAAACATGGCTGACTGGGAGTGACAACAGTGACAGCATGCACATAGATGGCTTCGGGTCTCCTGTAAGGTTAGACCGCGATACTGAACTGACTGGCAAGCATCATGGCGGTGGTGTCTGCCTCTACATCAACCCACGCTGGTGCAAAACAGTTGTTGTCAGAGAAGAACTGTGCAACCCTGACATTGAACTCTTGGCTGTCTCCCTGCGTCCCTTCTACCTTCCCAGGGAATTCCCACAACTGATTTTCATTCTGGTTTATATCCACCCCAGAGCAAATGCATCCACTGCTACGGAACATATAAGAAATATGCTCGACAAACTCGAACTGATATCTCCGGACGCCCCCAAATTCATCATGGATGACTTCAATCACTGTTCAATTGACAAGTCACTTAAAGGATTCTAACAGTATGTCAACTGCACCACCCGTCTAGGGAAAACACTGGACAAATGCTATGGGTCAGTCCCAGACGCCTACAGAGCCGTCTCCCTCCCTCCCCTAGACTCTGCTGACCACAGCAGCATACTGCTCGCTCCTGCCTACACACCTGTGGTAAAGAGAACAGAGAAAGTCATCAAGGACATCAAACAGTGGACACCGGACAGTATTGACAGGCTTCAAGGGTGTTTTGAAACCACAGACTGGAATACCCTCACATCCTCCTCCACCAACATCAGTGAGCAAGCGGATACAGTCTCAGCATACATTACTTTCTGTGTAGACAATATTATCCCCTCCAAGAAGGTCACAATCTTCCCTAACAATAAACCATGGGTGACTAAAGATCTAAAAAACATATTGAATAAGAAAAAGAGAACATTTTTTACCGGTTCTGAAGCTGAGAAGAAGGAGGTAAACAGAGAGGTCAAGCGGGCCATAAAAATTGCCAAGCTGAAATACAAGAACAATGTGGAGCAGACCTTTGGAAAAGGGAACCTCCGTGCAGCTTGGCATGGCCTCAAGAACATGGCAGCAGTGAACTCTGTCTCTACCAGCCGTAAGCCCATTCAGGTAGCAGGAAGCAGCTTCACTTCACTCCCGAATGATCTCAACTCCTTCTACACCAGATTTGAAAAGGACAACAGCACCGAGCTAGAATCAATCGTCTCCACACTCAGACCTGATGACTCCGGCCTCAACATCAACACATCAGAGGTGGTGAGAGCCCTCAAAAGGACTAAAAAGAACACAGCTCCAGGGCCAGACAACATCTGTGGGCGGACCCTATGGTACTGTGCTGAGCAGCTGGGAGGTGTGTTCCAGCATCTGTTCCAGGGCTCTTTGACCAGCAGCACAGTCCCCGCGATGTGGAAAAACTCAACAGTGATTCCCATCCCAAAGAAGGGCACCACCAAGGTCCTGAATGACCTTAGACCGGTGGCTCTCACCTCCCTGGTCATGAAGGCCATGGAGAGGATCATCAAGGAGCACATCACCAAGGCAACTGGCTCGATGATGGATCCATTGCAGTTTGCTTACCAGACTGGTAGGGGTGTCGATGACGCAAAAATATTCATCTTAAACACCATCCATAAGCATCTGGAAATCCCCAAGACCATAGCCAGACTTTTGTTTGCAGACTTCTCATCAGCATTCAACACCATGCAGCCACTCTGTGGATTATAGACTTCCTCACCAACAGATCAGAGGGTGTTGGTGAACCACACCTTGTCCGACACCCTCTTCACCTTCACTGGCTCTCCACAAGGCTGTGTCCTCTCCCCACTTCTCTTCATTCTCTACACTGATGACTGCAGATCCACTCAGCCAAACTGCCACTTTGTAAAATTTGCTGATGACACAGTCCTCCTGTCTCTGCTTCCCAGCCATACACAACATCACAGCTCAGCCCTGCAGGACTTTATAGTATAGTGTGAAAAGTCTTGTCTTGAGCTAAATATAAGCAAAACCAAGGACATGATTGTGACCTTTTCCCCCCAACAGAGACAGATGGCTGAGGCAGCCACCACTATCATCCAGCAGGAGCCAGTGGAGGTATACAAATACCTGGGAACAGCCTTCGACAACCTGCTAAGGTTTTCCTCTAACACAGAGGAAATCCTTAAAAAGTGCCATCAGAGACAGTACCTACTCAGGAAGCTGAAGTCATTTGGGATTAACAAAGACATTCTCACCACCTTCTACTACGCATTCATTGAAAATGTAATAACCTTCTCTTTCACTAGCTGGTTCCACTCCATCACCCTGCAAAACAGAAACCGCCTGTTGAATGTGGTCAAGGTCTGCTCAAAAATCATTGAGCAGCCCGTCCGAACTCTCACTGCCCTATGCGACCAACAGTCTGTAAAGTTAACACGCAGGATTCTTCAGGACCCCTCTCACATCCTGTTTCCTGAGTTTGAGTGGCTCCCCTCAGGACGCAGACTCCGCTGTCCGGGTTGCCGGACACAGAGGAGGAAGGCAACCTTCATCCCCAGGGCTGTCCAGCTTCTTAATGCTGATCACTGACTCATGAACATATGGAATGAAATAACCTTTTATATGCACTTTTTAATTGAAGCACTAAGGAAGCACTTTAAAACTATTACTATGTGTTGAATGTTGATGTGCGGTGTGTGTTGTGTGATTGTGCAGTGTGTCTGTGAAATGCGTGTGTTGTGTGATTGTGCAGTATGCGTGCTGCTTATGTTTGTTGATTGTGTCCCTCTTTTTTTAAAAGCTACTGTAATGCGCCTTTTTAAATTGCCCCTCGGGGACGAATAAAGTGCTTTGAATTGAATTAGTAGAGTGCCTATGAAATGGTTTCTTAGAGTAACTTGTGGTTGAGCCAACCAGGTAAAAGGCAATTCTGGATTTGATATTGTGTAATGAACCGGATTTGATTAGGGAGTTTAAGGTAAAGTAACCACTCACTAGGAGGAACTGCAATTTGAGAGGAAGAAGATGAAATTGGGTCTGTCAGTATTTCTTTTGAGCAAAGGTGCCACAGAGGCATGAGGGAGAAGCTGGCTAAAGTCGATTGGAAAGGGACTCTAGCAGGAATGACGGTGGAACAACAATGGCAGGAATTTCTGGAAATAATTCGGATGACACAGTATCTTTGCATTCCTAAGAGGAAGAATTATTCTAATGGGCGAATGAAATTACTGTGGCTAACAAGGGAAATCAAAGACAGCATAAAACTAAAAGAGAAGGCGTAATACAATGTAAAGATTAGTGGGAAGCTTTTCAAAAACAACAGAAGGTAACTAAAAAGGCAATATGGGGAGAAAAGATTTAATATGAAAGTAAGCTAGCCAATAATATAAAATATATAAATAGTAAGGAAGAGGCAAGAGTGGACGTTAGACTGCTGGAAAATATGCTGGAGAACTGATACTGGGGAATAATGAAATAGCAGGTGTTTCAATAATTTTTTTCCATTAGTATTCACAGTGGAAGACACCAGCAGCATTCTTGAATTTTAAGAGAGTCAAGTGGTAGAAGTTATTGGAGTGGCTTTTACTAAGAAATTGGTGCTTGGGAAGGTGAAAGGTCTGAAGGTGGAGAAGCACCTGGACTTGGTGGTCTGCAACCCAGGGTTCTGAAAACGATGGGTTTAGAGACTGTGGAGACATTAGCTGTGATCTTTCAAGAATCACTAGAATCAGGGGTGGTTCCAGACAATTGGAAAATTGCAAATATTACTCCGCTATTCAAGGAGGGAGTGAAGCAGAAGAGTGAAAATTATAGGCCGGTTAGCCAGTAGTTGGTAAGATTTTAGAATCCACTAAAAATGATGAGGTTTCTGAGCACCTAGAAGCACACGATAAAATAGGCAGGTCAGCATGGTTTTGTGAAAGAGAGATCCTTTGTGACGAACCTGTTGGAAATTTTTGAGGAAGTAAACAGCTGGATAAACAAAGGAGCGTCAACGGATATGATTTACCTGGATTTTCAGAAGGCGTTTGATAAGATTCCGCACATGAGGCTGCTAAAGAAGATGAGAGGCCATAGTATCAGAGGGACGGCACTAGCAGGTTGGCTGGATGGCAGAAAGCAAAGAGTGGCAATAAAGGGGACCTTTACTGGTTGGCTGCCAGGTGTTCCGCAGGGGTCCGTGTTGGGCCTGCTTTTCTTCACAATGTATATCAATTATATGAATGAGGGAATTGAAGGCTTTGTGGTCAAGTTTGCAGATGATACAAAGATAGGTGGAGGTGCAGGTAGTGTATAGAAAGCAGGAACTGCAAAAGGACTTGGACAGATTGGGAGAGTGGGCAAAGAAGTGGCAGATGGAATACAGCATAGCAAAGTGTGGAAACATGGCAGTAGGAATAATGGTAGAGACTATTTTCTAAATGGGGAGATAATTCAGAAATCAGCAGTGCTAAGGGACTTGGGAGTGCTGGTGCAGGTTTCCCAAAAAGTTAATTTGCAAGAATCAGTAGTAAGGAAGATAAATGCAATCCTACAATGGGCGACATGAATTGCAAGCAATACTCCAAATTGGGCCTAACCACAGTCCTATACAGCTGCATTATTACGGCCTGATTCTGACACTCAATGGCCCGACCTATGAAAGCAAGCATACCATATGCCTTCTTTACCACTTTACCAAGTTGGGAAGAAGTCATAAGTCAGGGCATTGAGTGCAGTTGTGAAGTCATGTCACAAGACATTGGTGACACCACACTGGGCAGCACAGGGGCAGAGCTGGTGCCTCACAGCGCCAGAGACTCGGGTTTGATCTCGACTATGGGTCCTGTTTGTGCGGAGTTTGCACATTCTTCCAGTGCCAAGTGAGTTTGCACCGAGTATTCCAGTTTATTCCAAAGATGTGCCTGTTTGTAGATTAATTGGCTTCTGTCAATTACCCCCACTGTAGAGGATATGAGACTGGAAAGACATAGAACTAGTGTACGGATGATCAATGGTCGGCGTGGGATCAGCAGGCCGAAGACCCTGTTTCCATGCTGTAACTAAACTAAAATATTGCATGCGTTTCTAGTCACCATACCACAGGAAAGATGTGATTAAGCTAGAGAAGGTGCAGAAAGAAAATCACAAGAATGTTGTCAGGACTGGATGGCTTGGGCTACATGAGACTGGATAGGGTGAGGCTGTCAGATTTTACCACTCACCAGGTAAGTTACAGTGGCCAATTAACCTACTTCAATACGTCTTTGGTATGTGGGATGAAACCAGCGTATCTGGCAGAAATCTGCAGTCACAGGAAGAATGTGCAAAAGACTACATTTACCCCAGCTATTCCCCACTTGTTTTTATACAACACCTGTTATACAACTTCTATACACAATACCCTGATCGATGCAGGCCAACCTATTTAGAGCCTTGATTACCCTATCTACCTGTGACACCACTTTCAAAGAACTATGTACCTGTACTCCAAAATCCCTCTGCTCTGCAATACTCCCCAGGGCCCTGCCATTCACCGTGAAGGTCCTGCCTCAGCTCAACTTATGCTCTTAAGCTTTCCCTTTAAGCACCATCTGACTCCTTCTCAAAACTGTCCTGTTGCAGTAATTTCAAATCTTGTCTCACCCAAAGCTACAACAAACTTTTACAGAATACAATGTAACCAAGTTTCAACAATTCTTCGATGCAAACACCCTTGAAGTATGTTCTTTCCCATTACTTCCCTTTGACCTCTTCTCTGCTTTTCAATATCACACATTGACCCATTATGCATTCTCCCCCTCTCTGACCTCAGAAAAATACTGCTATGGTATTTTTACTTTAGTTTAGAGATACAACATTGAAACGACTCCTTCGGCCCACCGGGTCTATGCCGACCATTCTCACCTCAGTCTTAAATGACCTCCCCTTTATTCTAAGCTCCTACCGCAGGTCTGTGGACAGTAATACCGGGAGCCCGCGGGTCCCTGGTGGGAGACCGCTTTTCGGGGCTTCCGCAACGGCGACTTCTCCCGCCCGAGTTGCGGTATTTGAAGATTACCTGGAGCGGGGCCTACATCACCGCCCCGCGCGGCTTGGAATGGCCGCGGGACTTTGTGAGCGCCGCCGGGGCTCCAACACCAAGAGCCCGCAGGGGCTCCAACACCAAGACCCGGTGCGTGGCCTTGCATCACCCGGCGTGGCCTTAATGGCTGCGGGACATTTAACATCGCCCGCCGGGGGCTTTGACTCTGTCTTTGACTCTGACATGGGGGGGAGAGGGGAGTGCAGGGGAGAGATATGTTTTTTTTGCCTTCCTTCACAGCGAGGAGAAGATGCGCTGTGAAGGATGTTTGTGTAAATTGTGTTGGGTCTTGGGTCTTTTTTGTTTTGTATGTATGGCTGCAGAAACGGCATTTCGTTTGGACCTCAACGGGGTCCAAATGACAAATAAATGTATTGTATTGTATTGTATTGTATAAGACTGTGGCCCCTAGTTCTGGACTCGACCAACATTGGGAACATTTTTCCTGCATCTAGCTTGTCCAGTCCTTTTAAAATTTTATATGTTTCTATAAGATCCCCCCTCATCCTTCTAAACTGCAGTGAACACAATCTATACAGTGAATCTATATTATACTGCATCTGCCACGCATCTGCCCACTCACTCAACCTGTCCAGGTCACCCTGCAACTTCCTAACATCCTCTTCACAGTTCACACTGCCACCCAGTTTTGTGTCACCGCAAATTTGCTAGTGTTGCTCCTAATTCCCTTTTCCAAATCATTAATATATATGGTAAACAGTTGCGGCCCCAACACCGAGCCTTGCTCCACTCGCCACTGCCTGCCATTCTGAAAAGGACCCGTTCACTCCTACTCTTTGCTTCCGGTCTGCCAACCAATTTTCTATCCATGTCAACACCCTATAGATTATATGGGTATTATCGTTGTTAACACCCTACCCCCAATACCATATGCTCTAATTTTGTGAATTTATGGAATTCCCTGCCACAGAGGGCCGTGGAGGCCAAGTCACTGGATGGATTTAAGAGCGAGTTAGATAGAGCTCTAGGGGCTAGTAGAGTCAAGGGATATGGGGAGAAGGCAGGCACGGGTTATTGATAGGGGACGATCAGCCATGATCACAATGAATGGCGGTGCTGGCTCGAAGGGCCGAATGGCCTCCTCCTGCACCTATTTTCTATGTTTCTATGATCACCTGTTCACACTAGTCTACATTATCCCACAAATAACTCATTCACTCCTTACACACTGGGAGCAATTTAAAGAGGCCAATTAACCTACAAACCTGCACGTTTTTGGGATGTGGGTAAAAACCGGAGCACCCAGAGGAAGCACACAGTCACGGGAAGAACGTGCAAACTCCACACAGACAGCACTCAAGGTCAGAATCGAACCCAGGTATGAGTGTATGGATTATGCTGTCTAATCATGCACAGTACCCCCTACTATTAACAACGATAATACCCATATAATCTATTTTAATGATATGTACTTTGGGAATAAATTTGTTCTGCGCCATGCTTCTGCTCAAGATAGTTAATGAGATCAGTGACATCAATATTAAAGACAAGACTGGACCTCACTACGACATCTCACCCACAAGATGGCATCATTAAGAGTGCAGTATTTGTGCATTTGGAGCTTATAGTTCAGTTCTGAGAGTTGGACTTCCTTATTCCTGTCTGATGCCTGAGATTTCAAAGGAAACAATGAACTGGCAAGTTTAGACATCAGCACCTACTCTCTCTCTTTCTGCAGAGTTTTGTGGGATTCATCCAGACGCAACTGTAATGCAGTGACTTTAGTTGTATCCTCTTCCAGTATAGACACTTCTTCCCACAGGATGCGGTTCCTCTCTTGGCGGCTGAACGTAGTGCGCATGCTCTGAGCAGTGTGCTTGTCCCATGGCTCTGAGCTTTCCTGCTCATTTTTCAGAATCACTTCCATAAAGTCCAGGTCCTGCAGAATAAGAAACACAAATTCCCCATGATAGAATAGAACCTCACATAACAAATTTCTGTACTAAAACTGCAGTTTGCAAAAACTCAGTCCACCCAAAGTTAAAAAGAATTGGCCCAGCAATTCTGAACTTTTGAAAAATGTCTGAAATGTTTTAATTTGTTATCATGCGATGTAAAAAAGTAGAGTCACTGGGTGGTCAAGGCTTTCAGTCTTCAAAAGTACATTAGCCTTTAGTCAGGTATTTGCTTACAGAAGTTGGGATATTATGTTATCGTTGTACAAGACGTTGGTGAGGTTGTAATTTGGAGTATTGTGTTCAGCTTTGGTCACACTGCTATAGGAAGGATATGGTTAAGCTGGAAAGAGTGCAGAGATTTACCAGCATGTTGCCAGCCTGAGCTATAGGGAGAAGTTGGGTAGTGTTGGACTTTATTCCTTGGAGAGCAGAAGGATGAGGGTGTTCTTATAGAGGTGTATAAGATCATGAGGGGAATAGATAGGGTAGATGCACAGAGCCTTTTACCCAGAGTAGGAATATCCAGAACCAGGGGCATAGGTTTAAGGCAAGAGGGGAAAGATTGAATAGGAACCCGTGGCAACTTTTTCCAGAGGGTTCTGGGTATATGGAAGGTCACTTGTTTCAGAATGTCAAAATTGTGCATGTCCCACTTGTGGGACAATTGACTCAGCTGCAAACACCACAGTCCAGCCTCTAACTACACTGAAACTTAGAGCTGTGATCACCATCTCCAATACCCTCCCACTGACAATCTAACCACCTGCTCAGTAAGATTTCCCCAAGATAAGATCCAGTCGTGTCCTATTCTTGTTCGACCACCTTTATATTATTTCAATAAGATCTTTTTAGCACACTAAAAATTCAACTCCTCCTACTACCATTACACTAAAATTATCCCAACTAACATTGGGGAAATTGTAATCCCAATCACAATAACCTCAGCATTCTTACTTTAGACATTACTTTGGAGATAAAGCACAGAAACAGGCCCTTCGACCCACTGATTCCATGGCAACCAGCGATCACCCCGTACACTAACACTATCATATACACTCGGGACAATTTTATTACGGCCAATTAACCTACAAACCTGTACATTTTTGGAGTGTGGGAGGAAACCGGAGCACCCGGAGAAAACCCACATGGTCAAAGGAGAAAGTACAACTCCATATAGACTGCATCTATCAGGATCGAACCCAGGTCTCTGGCACTGTAAGGCAACAACTCTAGGGTTGCGCCTCCATGCCACCTTACATTTCTCGATGATTTGGCTACTGCTCACTTGGCTCCTGCTGCCTGTTTAGCGATCTGTATCGTACCCCCAGCAAAGCAGTTGCCTCCTTTGTGTTCCTAAACTCTACCTCATTTGAAGAGACTTTTAGAATACCAAATTGGGGGAAGAATATCATGATTTTATATTGCCATACAAAGATATTATGGATGCAGAAAAAAGAAGTGCATGAATTGCTGATCAAACACAAGTATTGAACACTCACTGCGCCCAGAACTCCGGAAGGTGTGCAGTCACAGGAGGTGATATTCCTCAAGTTTACATCACTTTTTTTTGGAAACCATAAGAGGCAACAGATGAAAAGGTCAGAGTGGGATTTGGACAGAGATTAAAATGACACTGCACAAGAAACTCAAGATCAAATTTAGTGACTGAACAAAGGTGCTTAGGATAATAGTCATCCCATTTGCATTTGCATTTGCTTCTATAAAGGATATTACATCACAAGTAACCAACATATTGTACTAAATCAGTGTTGTTGTCACATATTGTACTAAATGTGCATGGTGAAGCAGCAGGTGGTGGCAAAGATAGAGAAGTGAACATGGGAGGGTGTGGTGGGTACGGCTGTGGCACCACTTTGGAAGTTGGAGTAATGTGAAAGATGGCCCATTAAACACAATCAAGCAAATCTTTTCCTTCATCACCACTCCACCCATCGATTTGATTCCCTTCCCTCCCGTTGAAGACGTTTCTTCTCATCTCACCTCTAAATGGCTGTTCCCTTATTAGGAGAATGAGTAGACACATAAGATCCAAGGAGTTTAACTTATATTTAGAATTTTTCTATTTCCACATTTCTAGTTGTACCCGGTCCTGTAAAAATGTTGTCCCTTTCAAAAAGATGATCTTTCATTCTTGTAACAAGAGCGCTGTGTGCTCAGAGTTTTTAATGTTGATGACGACTCACTCAAGAATGGAGAGTATGAGACCAGTTTAGTACAGGGCCTATGACATCACAGGACCAATCGTAGAAATGGTGGCAGCTCTTGAAGTCAACATATTTTGAGGAACCTTCTGACCAAAGCGCTTGAGAAACTCAGCGGGTCAAGCAGTATCTCTGGAGGGAAATGGACAGATTAAGTTTCAGTCGGGACTTTCTTCATACAGGCTTTCTGAAAAGTCCTCACTGAAGCAGATTAGTTTAGAGATATAGCGCATAAAGAAACCCTTTGGCCCACCTAGTCCGCGCCAACCAGTGATCCTCGCACACAAACACTATCCTGCACACTCAAGACAATTTACATTTATACCAAACCAATTAACCTACAAACCTGTACGTCTTTGGATAACAGGAGGAAACCGGAGCTTCCCAGAGAAAACTCACGCGGGTCATAGGGAGAATGTACAAACTCCGTACAGACACCACCTGTAGTCAGGATCGAACCAGAGTCTCTGGCGCTGTAAGGCAGTAAGCAACTCTACTGATGTGCCACCATACCGCCCACAGATCATTTAGCATTAGCTGGCTGCAAAAGTAACTGTATCACTTGTATCTGAAGGATTGTAAACTGTCCATATCCAGCCATCACTTATTTTGTATTTGTCTCTCTGGGTATCCTGAAATTCCTGTATTGGATGTCAAAAAAACTTGTGTGGTTCAAATTACTTCTGATTGCAAGTCTTTTACCAAAAAGTATCCAAAGTATGCACCAGAAACTCACCACTGGTGGTAAAGTCATGTCATAAAACACTCAAAGCCAGCATTCTTATTGTCACCTCATTACAGGCGGATGTATAGGATAGGTTCACCAGGATGCTGCCCGGATGTGTACATTAGCTATAAGGAGAGATTGGATCAACTTGGATATTTTTTCTCTGGAGCATTGAAGGCCGAGAGACGACTTGACAGAAGTATAGAAAATTATTATAGATAGCGTAAACAGTCAGTCTTTTAGCCAGGTTGGAAATGTTAAATCCAAGAGGGCAAAGCTTTAAAGGGGTGGGGGGCGAGGATAAATTTAAAAGTCATTTTTGAGGAAGGCGTTTTCTTTTTAAAAGTAAGAGAATGGTAAAATCTACCAGAGAAGGTGATGGAAGCAGTTACAAAGGCAACATTTAAGACGCATTTAAAAAGGTTGGGAATGCTGTTATATTCACCACATGCAAACAGATGGAATCAATTGAAATCAACGTCATGGTTGGCACAGATATGATGGGTTGAAGAGTCTGTTCCTGTGCTGTCTTGGTCTGTTCTACGTTCTGTTTAATAACAAGGATAGATAACCGTTTGGCAGTAAATGGTTGCTAACATCATTCTTTCAAAAATAAGAATGTCCTAAGAATCTAAAATGCTGGAAGAATACAATCCAGGTTCACAGTTGAATGGGTATTGGTTTCGTATTGTTATGTGTATCAAGATACAGTGAAAGAAAAAAGTCTACATACTATCCAGTCATATCATACTATTCAAGGGTACATAATTAAGCAATTACACAAATACAACCGGTAGTGCAAAGTGAAAAATACCAATGTTATAGCAATATAGTTACAAAGAAAGTACACGTAGAAGTACAAGGGCCTCAATGAGATAGGTTGGGAAAATAGTACACACTTATCCTTTGGGAGGACAGTTCAGTTGTTTAATAACACGTGGAAGAAGCCGTTTCTGAATCTAGTGACACAAGCTGGAGACATGCCAAACGTCATTCCTCTTCTGAGGAAGTAAAGGCGTTGATGTGCTTTCTTATCCATAGCTTCAATATGGACATATAAGCAAAGCACATCTTATTGCTCGGCTCAGCGAGTCAACAGATGGAATATCTTGGGTGTCTTTCCCAAAAGGAAACCTGGGTGGGTTATTTGCCATTGTGTTTATCCTATATAAGGCCTGCTGATGATCACTTTCTGTGGTGAGTTTCTGGTGCATGTTTATGACACTTGACAATACATTCTGGTAACAGACAGACAATTGGAAATTAGTTGAATTGCACAAGCTTATGGTCACTCCCGATAAAGAAGTCTCAGGTTACTCAGACCAATAGATATAAAATAAAAGTGGTGGCTGGGATGAAAGCTACTTACCATCCTTGAAACACTTAAGTGATACCAGTTACAGTTGCAAGGACTGCACCATGTTCCAAGAAGCTTACCTTGCTTTTAGAAGTTTTCTCTCTTCCAACATCTCGCACTGGTTCCTGTTCTGGAATGTTTAAGATCACACTCTCCTTCTCAGACACCAATTTATTGTCCACTGTGTGCTCACCGTCCTGACCGTTCTTTATCCATGCAGCTTCCAACCTCAACTGCTCATTCTCATTGAAAAGTTCCTGCTTTTCACGTTTTACTGCGGTCAGCTCTTTGCTGAGTGCCTCCAGCTTCTGTCTTAGCAGTCTCACCTCTTCCCGGCACTTGTTTCTCTCTGCCCGCACCTTGCTCCACTTCTCACGCCAGTTGGCCGTGCAGTCTGACCACCAGCGCATTGTCTTCTCCATTTGGGCTGCACGGGCTCGAGCCTCTTCCAGTTCACGCAGTCGCAGTTCCTCCCGACTCTCCCAGTCGCTGTCTAAGCAGAGTGGTAGCTGTGGACTGGGAGTCTGCCTCCTGATCACAGGGATCTCTGGAGACCACATCCTTTCAGGCTGCAGGCTGAAGTTTGACTGGCTGTGGATGCTGAGTAGTGGTGACTTGCTCAGCTCCCTGGCTTCACCCACAGAGGACTCACTGCTCTGATTCATCTTCACAGGAAACAGCTGCAGTTGTTAACCAGGTATCGCAACCTGCTAACTTCCAAACTCTAACCTAGAGAGAGAGAATAACATGCACATACTTAATAAAGCGACAACAGAAAAATAAACAACTACCGGATGTCCACTTCAAGCTCTTTTTCCAATAACTGGACCTGACGCAGGCAAATGGAATTTGTGCATTCAGTCAAAAAGATTGACATGTATATAGTGGACTAACTGCAAGAATATTGTTTATTTAAATGGCCATACAGTCTAAATAGAGGGAGAGAAGGTGTGAGATGAATACTACCACCAACACTGGCATTTCTTCACTGTCACCATGACAGACTCAAAACAGCACAAGGGCTGTCGGGGTTCAAATCTCAAATGGTTCACCACAGTGCAGAGAATCGGTGTTAAATGTTGTCATCACAACAAACACCCATATCACATGAGAGTTCAAGAAACATGTCCAAACGGATGCCTTTACCCAGTCCAGCTGACGTGTCATCAGATAGATATTTTTACGGAGCAATGAAAGGTCAATCAAACCACTCATTTGCATCAAAGCACAAAGACAAAACATGCAAAAATGGTTTAGTGTAGGAAGGAACTGCAGACGCTGGTTTAAACCGAAGATAAACACAAAAAGCTGTAGTAACTCAGCGGGGCAGGCAGCATCTCCTGCGAGGGGGAGTGGGTGACGTTTCATCACCAATTTCCTTCTCTCCAGAGATGGTGCCTGAGTTACTCCAGCTTTTTGTGTCTATCCATGCAAAAAAGATTGTCAGCCCAACATATTCTTGTGTAATATGAGACAGGGGTTGATGGTGGAAGGTTCTTTTTGTGATTGGATATCTGTGGCCAGTGCTACACCATAGTGATCAGTGCAGGGACCCTAACGTTTCACCGTATACATTAACAATCTGCATACGAGCATCAGAAGTATGATTAAGTAAGCGAGCAGATGAACCAAAAAGCGATGGTGTTATAAATAGTTCGTTCTAAGCTTCCCCGCAGTCTAGTTTCAGTCAATAACATACTGAGTCAAGCACTTGCGCATCTAAACTTTATTTTGGAAAAACACAATAACAGTTCCCCATTGCTATACCTAACCACCGCGGGTTCGATCCTTGTATCTGCCTGGCCAAGCCCACCTAGCCTTGTGCAAGCAGAGACACTCCAGAAGGTCACGCAGTCCTATGTCTTCTCCCAGAAGATCGACACAGGACCTCGCGGGATTGGCCTTTTATAGGTCCCCAAACGTTGAGGGGCCGAACCACATGGGGGTGATCTCTATGCAGTCCAATAACAGATATCGATTAACACGGTACATGATAGACATTTCCCTAACCCAATAATACAGTGACCAAACAATTTATACTGACAAAGTTTCTAGATGCAAGTTAACAGAGATGAATTATGCAACATGTGCCTAGATGTTCAAGAAACCCAGACAAGGCTCAAAACTTAACCCAATCCACATCTAGCAAAGTAAAGCTTTGCAACAATATTTACTCTTATCTGGCTCGAGACAAGCTGGCACCATTCTGCAGCATGTCCCATTTCTGCAGAAGGCACATTTAAATTGACCAAATGGCCTAGCAGTCCAGAAGCCTTTACTCAATTTTAGTGTCCTGGCATCTCCAATTTGGCCAGAATTAACGGTGTTGTTGATAGTGATAGGCTACAGAATGTAATAGCCTAGTTGATCAGTTGATGAGAAGGGAAGAACAATGTAGATGGAATTTAGTCCTGATAAATTCAAGGTGATGAACTTGGGAGGACGTCCAAAATCCAAGGATCCCTGAAGGTGGCAGCAAAGTCATCAAGTGTATTTATTTGTCATATGCTCCAAATAAGAACTGGAACAATAAAATCTTATTGCTTGCAGCTTTATAGGCACATTAAACACTACAAAAACAATTTGGTTACTCTAAGTAAACTATACCATGATTGTGCAAAACCAAACTATTCAGAGTAACCTTAATAGTGCACAGTCTGTTGTGATTCAATGCTAAGGTAGAGTTGTGGCTAGTGTTGTGCAGGGTGGTTCAAAGTCTGATGCTTAATGAGACTGTTCTCAGGTTCTTGTACCTTGGTCCCGATGGTACCAACGAGAAGAATCTGTAGTAAAAGTATTTTATTATATTAGCTGCCTTCATCAGGCAGACAAGTAGGTAAATTTATGTTAGTTGTGAGAGTTGTGAATTTATGGAATTCCCTGCCACAGAGGGCAGTGGAGGCCAAATCACTGGATGGATTTAAGAGTTAGATAGAGCTCTAGGGGCTAGTGGAGTCCAGGGTATATGGGGAGAAGGCAGGCACGGGTTATTGATAGGGGACGATCAGCCATGATCACAATGAATTGCGGTGCTGGCTTGAAGTGCCGAATGGCCTCCTCCTGCACCTATTTTCTATGTTTCTAAAATCAATAGCAGGTATCTGTGTTTTTTCCAGAACAGCCTTTTCCCTGTCTTGTCATGCATGTATTTTTGAACTTCCATTTGACTGTCGTGTGTGCCAGTATGTGTTAGGCGATCTTTGAGATGCCATCTCCATGGCCAAGGCAGTTTTGCATGCCAAATAAAAGGTAAAGGCTGGTGTGGTCAGTAATTTTGAATGGATTCACTCATCCACCACTCCACAATCCACTATCACGCAAAGCTCGATCTAGAAATGTCCCAAAATTGTAGTGTAGCGACAACTTCTTCAATGTAATAATGTACTCACCCACAGCCTCACCAGACTTCTAGTGTGAAATTTGTAACTTTCTGTAATCCATATAGGCTTAGGGTTGACGTGAGCATCACATTTTGAAACAACTTTTCTCAAATGAAACATTCTTTGCATGCTCTGGAGCTAGCATGCTGGTGAGAGTTGCATAAACTTCAGGACAATTTCAGTTAATAGAATAGCCTTTTTGCATTCTCTTATGGCCTGTTTTGTGTTCTATACTGCACTTGCTCACTATCCTCTGTTTCTTCAGCTTCAATAATGTTATTAGCACTAAAAAACATTTCCATTCGCTCACAGTATGAGGAAAAGGTTTCACGGTTCTTGACAAAAGCCTCTAGACGGCCGATGTATCCCATGGACACCATCTTGCCCCAACACAAAGTTAGCCTGACAATCTCTAGTCGATTCGTACAGCTGCTGTTTTACACTACAGTCCCCTGTATAGAAGGATCTGGAATCTATCATGTTCAGATCACACAAAAAACCTGCGACATAACTCCGTATTTGCTGTTTAAATGTGAAACAATACTGCATATTGCAAAATAGTCCTGCACTGAATTTAAAGGTTAAGTTCACAAACTCGATCTGATCCTCTTCGCCATTTGTGAGATATTATGGTAGTGGCATGTAGACAGAAACAAACACAGGTTTCAGTCAAGCAGTTGTCAGTGTAAGTCTTCTTTATTTTACAAAACTGCACTGAGCATACTTACACACATATTCACAAGACTGATAAGTTTATGAATATATCACATGACTAAAATCACATCACCTGGTATTCAGTTCTTGAAGGTACAGTTACCACTAAAGTAACAATGTTATGATTCAATGAGCACCATTGTCATTTCGTCATATTCACCACATGTTGTCCCCGTTTGTTTGATTTCAGTGACTGGAGTACATGGGCACACAGAATCCTTTGCAAATTAATATTTCCCAATCTGTTGTGTCTTTTGCTTTGGTGCCCACCTTATGAAAGTTGGTAACATTACATTTCTCCACTTTATACTACATCTTGCACATATTAACTATTTGCCACAATCAATTGGAAGCCATTCTTCATTGTTAAGAGTAGGACAGTACAGAACAAGCACTTTAACCCAACTTTTGTCAGCCAACCAAGTTGCCTAACTAAGCTAATCCCATTTCAAAGTTAGTTTATTATCACATGTACCATTGAATGTACACTGAAATTTGAGTTACCATTGCCTATGTTTGGCCCGTATAGCTTCAAACCCTTTCCTATCCATGTACCAACCGTGTTTACATTGCACCCTCTCTATCGCTTTTTCTGGCAGTTCGTTGCAAATACCAACCACCCCTCCGCGTTTGAAATAACAAATGGCTCAGGTCCCATTGAAATCTTTCTTGAAGACTCCCCCCAACTGCGGCATGTCACCACACTGCCTCCTTTCCAAAGATCTAGCGAGCCCTGCTCCAAGACCTTTGCTCCTTTCTACCCTACTCTGCGATTGAGTGAATCGCTTTCGTGCGGCATCGGCGGTCTGACTGACTCCGACTTCCAAGCCTGCACTCTCTGGAAGCGCCTGTCCCAGTGTTTACCTGCATGCGCTTCCCCCCCAATGTCCACTCATGTCCTCCGCTGCCGAGCTCCACCAGTTGCGAGGCACCGATCAGCTTCCCCCGGCCGAGGCCACCAGCAATGATCCTACAGTATAGGGCTTGCTATGGGATCTTTGGCCACCAGATCCATGGGCTCGAGGGCCCAACGGAGCCGGCGGGCGGCCAATCAATTTACCGGCCCGAGCCGCCAATGGCGAGCCGGGCTGACCCACCAATCCGCTCCAAAGGCCGTGGAACCGCCAATCAAATGCGGGACCCGGCTGAGCCTGTCGACCAATGAGATCGAGGAGCGTGGGGTACGTCAGAGAGAGATCGCCAATCAGCTGAAGGACCGCGGGGCACGTTGGGTCCAAAGATCTTGGAGCAGAGCAAGATAGGCCACTGAAGTGTGGAAAAGTTCTGAATGTTATGAGAAGTCTGGTTGGGTGTGAGTGGGGGGGGGCCAACAGGGAGACAATGCTGCTAATTTATCAGGCCATGATCAGATCTTCTCTTGACTATGGGTGTTTTGTGTATGGGTCTGCGTCTAAAACTGTTCTGGCTAGGCTAGATGTGTTGCAGGCAAAGGCTTTGAGGCTTTGCTGTGGAGCCTTCAGGACTTCCCCAGTCCCTGCCCTGATTGTTGAAATGGGAGAAATGCCCTTATGGTTAAGGCGCATTAAGCTAGGGTTACATTACTGGGCTAAACTTTGTGGGTGTAATGATACCTTCCCAGCAAGGTGTTTGTTGCAAGAGGTTGATGATGGTAACAAATATAACACATTTTTTGTCATTATAAATCAGTGGGCTAAGAAGCTGGGTTTGGAACAAGGGGGTATTATAGAGCATACAATATGGCTACCTGTGCCCTATTGGGTTCTTCCTGAACTGTTTATTGAGCTTGCTTTTCTTCAGGAAAAAGATAAGCGCGAGGTGACTCCAAGAATAGTGGAATATCTTAATTCAATCAGTGAGAGCACTTTGATTGTTTTTACAGATGGATCTAAAGATCCAGTTAGTGGGAGAGCTGGGTTTGGAGTGTATGTAGAGCAGCTTGGGTTGAAGATTGGCCGGCGCATTTCTGATGGAAGCTCTGTTCTCACGACTGAATTAATGGCAATTCAATGGGCTCTATGGTGGATTGAGGAAGCCAGTTTTAGTGAAGTCATTATCTGTTCTGATTCTGCAGCTGCTCTTGAAACTTTAAGAGTAGGGAAATCTAAAGCTCATCCTGACATTCTAAATGAAATCATGAGTGTGTTTTCTAGAATTGGGTTTGCGTGTAACATCACTTTTTGCTGGGTTCCCGGGCATGCTGGGGTGAGGGGGAATGAGCAGGTGGACCTCATAGCAAAGGAGAGTTTAAGAAGAGAAACAGATATCCATGTATTATTGGGGAGAGTGGAACTGAGAGAAATAATTAAAGAGGGCTTAACAAAAGAATGGCAGAGAGGATGGGAAATGGAAGTCAGGGGTAGACACTACTTTTCTATACAATCTGAAGTTAGGAAAATATGTTTCTGTACATCTTTGTCCCGTAGGGACTCAGTTAAACTGTGTAGATTGAGGTTGGGACACTGTGGGTTAAATTACTATTTTTGCATTGTAGGGAAACATGTTTCTGGCTTGTGTGAATGTGGGAGTAATGAGACAGTTAAGCATGTTTTCCTAGAATGTAAAAAGTACAGGGTAGCAAGAGAAGTATTGTTTGTTAGACTGACAGGACTTGGAGTTGAGGCTTTTTCTGTTTCATCTTTGTTTGGACACAGTGAGAAACATCAACTGATATCCAGGGCTGTTCTTCAATTCCTGCAAGTTACAGGACTGTATGTAAGGATTTAGTTCAAACTTTGACCTGTGGAGGGCAGTAATACGCTTAGCAGCGTCTACACTGCCGGAATCCTACAAGAAGAAGAAGCATGAAGAAGATAGGCCACTCCTGTGAAATACAATGGGCTGACGTGCAGCATGCTGCGGAGGGGATCCTGGGCATTTTTCACCGCCCATTTTAGTAACCGGAGGCTACCTGACCGGACCCGACTCGCAGTGTATCAATGTTGCGGGGCAACAGTTTGTGTGTGTGATATAGTGTTAGATTCATAAGTCTGTCAGTTCATACTTCTTGGCAAGAATAAAATTTGACTCTGGTAATTGTCTTTTTTAATGTTTTTAAAATCATTTCTTTTACCCTCTGCTCTAAGATCTTTGGTTGGGTCGGCCGCTGGCGCGTTTTCGTTCCCGCCCAGGAGCAGCGCGCGCAGCTGGCGGCGGCACGTATCAATGAATGAATGAATGAATGAATCTTTATATTTAGGAAAGAACTGCAAATGCTGGAAAAATCGAAGGTAGACAAAAATGCTGGAGAAACTTAGTGGGTGAGGCAGCATCTATGGAGCGAAGGAAATAGGTGACATTTCGGCTCGAGACCTTTATTGTCACTTGTACCTGGGGTACCGGCACACAATGTAATGCAAAGATCATATTGCTGTGATCTTCGGTGTAATGCTTTGTTTTGCATACAACCTGTGCAGTACGCAAATGCCGCCACAGCGTTGGCTCCTCTAGGATCTTTGGTTGGCACCAAAGTTACTAATGTACTGAACAGTCTTATCCATCTGTTAGACAAAAGTGCTGGAGAAACTCAGCGAGTGCAGCAGCATTTATGGAGCGAAGGAATTAGGCAACGTTTCGGGCCAAAACTCTTCTTCAGACTGATGTAGGGCAAAGATCCTATAGGGTGATTTCACGAAAGGTCACTGGATCATAGATCCTCACCCACGTGACCGCAAAATCCAACTGGGGTACAAGCGTCACTTCCGGTACATGTTATTGATGCTGAAAACGCGCACTTTCAAACCCGTTCAAAACCGCGAAAACGGCCCGTTTTTGAGCTGTAAATAACCGTGCCAGTCGGGGTGACCGTGAGGCACAATTATCTTACTTTACAGTCCAGAAGATAAAGAAAAACGAAGATAAATACAAGAGGGAGCTGAAGGGGCAACAACAGCGGAAGTGTTTAGCAAACATTGGCCGTGGAGATATAAAGATAGAAAATATCGGGAATTATCGCGTTTGCTCACTGCATTTCATCAAAAGTAAGGCATTGTGTTTTATCTTTATTCATTTGTTATATTAAAAGTTTTAAAAGTGAAAAATCCATCATTAAAATTGCAAAATCTTCCATGGTTCTCAGGTGGGTTTTAACATGCATAAAGAAAATGCTTCTGAAGCTACATTTACCATTTAAATAATCGTAAACCATAAATGCGTTTTGAAATGAATTTTACTCAGATGCAAGCTAAGGAATCGGATAATTGTCAGCTGTTAATTGGATAATAATAATAAAATGTCCTGATTTTGTCATTTCAAAACGCATTTATGGTTTACGATTATTTAAATGGTAAATGTAGCTTCAGAAGCGTTTTCTTTTAGCATGTTAAAACCCACCTGAGAACCATGGACGATTTTGCAATTTTAATGATGGATTTTTCACTTTTAAAACTTTTAATATAACAAACGAATAAAGATAAAACATAATGCCTTACTTTTGATGAAATGCAGTGAGCAAACGCGATAATTCCCGATATTTTCTATCTTTATATCTCCACGGCCAATGTTTGCTAAACACTTCCGCTGTTGTTGCCCCTTCAGCTCCCTCTTGTATTTACCTTCGTTTTTCTTTATCTTCTGGACTGTAAAGTAAGACAATTGTGCCTCACCGTCACTCCGACTGGCACAGTTATTTACAGCTCAAAAACGGGCCGTTTTCGCGGTTTTTAACGGGTTTGAAAGTGCGCGTTTTCAGCATCAATAACATGTACCGGAAGTGACGCTTGTACCCCAGTTGGATTTTGCGGTCACGTGGGTGAGGATCTGTGATCCAGTGACCTTTCGTGAAATCACCCTATAGCGCAGCAAGATAGACCACTCCTGCTAAACGCAATGGGCTGACGTGTAGGACGCAACGGAGCGGAACGTGGGCATTTTTTTCGTCCATTTTAGTAACCCGACCCGACTCGCAGTGTAATCAACATTGCGGGGGAACAGTTTGTGTTAATAAATTTAAATTCTGAAAATGAGGAGAAGATTTTTACCAAATAACATTTATTTTTATGAGGATATTTCCGTAACCGGCTTCCGTCTCCGCACTAGTATCCTATGGGATCTTTGGTGTGGAGGCGGAAGCCGGTTACGGAAATGGGGTCTAAAATTACCCATGAATCTGCCCATGACCGTACTACATCTTTTTCGTCGAGTGGTCTATCTTGCTCCGCTATAGGATCTTTGATGTAGGGTGGGGAGAAGAAAGGAGAAAGGAAGAGGAGGAGACATCAAGGGCTGCCGGAAATTGGAGAAATCAATGTTAATGCCGCTAGGGTGCAAACTGCCCAAGCGGAATATGAGGTGCTGCTCCTCCAATTTCCGGTGGTGCTCACTCTGGCCATGGAGGAGGCCCAGGACAGAAAGGTCAGATTCGGAATGGGAGGGGGAGTTGAAGTGCTGAGCCACAGGGAGATCAGGTTGGTTAACGCGGACCGAGCGGAGGTGTTTGCTGAAACGATCGTCAAGCCTACGCTTGGTCTCGCTGATGTAGATCAGCTGACATCTAGAGCAGCGGATGCAATAGATGAGGTTGGAGGAGATGCAGGTGAATCTCTGTCGCACCTGGAACGACTGCTTGGGCCCTTGAATGGAGTCGAGGGGGGAGGTAAAGTGACAGGTGTAGCATCTCTTGCGGTTGCAAGGGAAAGTGCCCGGGGATGAGGTGGTGCAGGAGGAAAGGGAAGAATTGACCAGGGAGGGAGCGGTCTTTGTGGAAAGCAGATAGGGGGGGAGATGGGAAGATGTGGCGAGTGGTGGGGTCACGTTGGAGGTGGCGAAAATGAGAGAGGACTATTTGTTGTATGTGACAGCTAGTGGGGTAAAAGGTGAGGACTAGGAAGACTGCTCTTGTTGTGAGTGAGGGGATGGGGAGAGAGAGCAGTGTTACGGGGTATTGAAGAGACCCTGGTGAGAGCCTCTTCTATAGTAGGGGAGGGGAACTCCCATTCCCTGAAGAAGGAGGACATTTCCGATGCCCTGGCGTGGAACACCTCATCCTGGGAGCAGATGCGGCGTAGACGGAGGAATTGGGAGTAGGGGATGGAGTCCTTGCAGGAAGCGGGGTGGGAAGTAGTGTAGTCTAGTTAGCCATGGGAGTTAGTGGGTTTATAGTGGATGTCGGTCAGAAGTCTATCACCTGCAATTCAATTCAATTCAACTTTAATGTCATTGCACAAATACTAAGTATGGGTACAACGAAATGCAGTTTTGCGTCAGTCCGTAGTAGTAGTGCATATAGAAATTTAAAAAAAAAAGAAGATACAGAATAATCAAAAATACAGAATAATTAAACAATGGGGACGGAGGGACCGGAGAAATCTATCGGCGGGACTCCGAGTTCAGCAATGTGATGGTATAATTGTAGAAGCTGTTCCTCATCCTACTGGTACGAGACCTGAGGCTCCTGTACCGCCTCCCTGATGGGAGGAGGGCAAACAGTCCATGGTTGGGGTGGGAGGGTTCTTTAATGGTCTTCCCAGCCCGTCTCAGACACCGTTTTCGGTGGAGGGCATCCATGGCAGGGAGCGGGGCATCGATGATGTGCTGCGCGGTTTTCACCACCCGTTGTAGTGCCTTCCTGTCCGCAACAGTGCAGCTGCTGTACCATACCGTGAAGCAGGTGGTCAGGATGCTCTCGATGGTACAGCGGTAGAAGTTGGTCAGGATCTGGGGGAACAGGTGGGCTTTCTTGAGCCTCCTCAGGAAGTAAAGGCGCTGCTGTGCCTTTTTGATCAGCTTGGAGGTGTTGAGGGACCAGGACAAATCCTCCGAGATATGTACCCCGAGGAATTTGGAGCTGGAGACGCGCTCCACCTCAGTCCCGTTTATATGGATGGGGGTATGTCTGCCTCCTCTGACCTTCCTGAAGTCGACAATAATTTCCTTCGTCTTCTTGGAGTTGAGGACGAGGTTATTGTTGGCACACCAGGTTGTCAGGTGCTGGACCTCCTCTCTGTAGGCTGACTCATCGTTGTCACTGATCAGTCCTACCACCGTGGTGTCGTCAGCAAACTTAATGATGGCGTTGGATCCGTACTTAGGGATGCAGTCGTGGGTGAAGAGGGAGTAGAGGAGAGGGCTGAGCACACAGCCCTGTGGCACGCCGGTGTTCAGTGTTATAGTGGAGAAGGTGAGGTTGTTGACCCTGACAGACTGTGGTCTGTTGGTGAGGAAATCCAGTGTCCAGTTGCAGAGGGAGGTGGAGATGCCAAGTCCGCTGAGTTTGGTGATCAAGCTGGCGGGGATGACAGTGTTAAAGGCAGAGCTGAAATCAATGAACAGCAACCTGATGTAGGAGTTGTTGTTGTCCAGGTGGGTCAGGGCAGAGTGTAGGGCCACCGATATGGCGTCCTCTGTAGACCTGTTGGCCCGGTAGGCAAACTGATGGGGGTCCAGTGTGGGGGGGAGGCTGGCTTTGAGGTGAGTCAAGATCAGCCGCTCAAAGCACTTAGCAATGACAGGGGTGAGTGCCACTGGGCGGAAATCGTTGAGACTCCCTGTGGCTGACTGTTTGGGCACTGGTACGATGGTTGATGTCTTGAGGCAAGTGGGGACAACACCCTGGGCCAGTGAGAGATTGAAAATGTCGGTGAAGACTGGGGATAGTTGTCCAGCACATGCCCTGAGCACCCGCCCTGGGATGCCATCGGGGCCGGCAGCTTTGCGCTCATTCACCTTGCTCAGTGCATCTTGTACAGCAGAGGTGGAGAGACTGAGGGGTTGGTCATTCGGGGGTGGAGCAACTTTGATGGCTGGGGTTTTGTTGTCCCGGTCAAAGCGAGCATAGAAATGGTTTAGCTCGTCAGGATGGGTGGCGTTGTCTGGGGGAGGGGTGTTAACTTTATGGTAATCGGCAAGGGGTCTGATTCCTTGCCACATGCGCCTGGGGTCAGAGTTGTTTTGGAAGTGCTCCTCAATACGCCGTTTGTGATTGAGTTTGGCATTCCTAATTCCCATTATCAGATTGGCCCTGGATGAGCTGTATCCCTCAGCGTTGCCAGATCTGAAAGCGGCATCGCGAGCCTTCAGTAGGAGTCTGACCTCCCTGCTCAACCACGGCTTCTGGTTAGGGAAGGTCTTTATCTCTTTGTGGGTAGTGACATTATCGGTGCAGAATTTTATATAGTCCATAACTGTTGAGGTGTATGAGTTGATGTCCACTTGTGAATTGAAGGTGGACTGAGTAGCAAACAGTCTCCAGTCTGTCTGCTGAAACTGCTGCTGTAAAACAGAGACAGCCCCCTCAGGCCAAACCTTCACTGTCCTCATGGTAGGCTTCACACGTCTGATCAGAGGTGTGTATTTGGGGAGCAGGAACAGAGAGAGGTGGTCAGACTGACCAAGGTGGGGGAGGGGGAGGGCTTTGTAGGCTTCAGTAATATTAGTATAAACTAAGTCCAGAATATTGTTTCCTCTGGTTGGGCAGGAAACATGCTGATGGAACCTGGGGAGTACAGTTTTAAGGTCGGAGTGGTTGAAATCACCCGCAACAATAAATGCCCCCTCTGGGTGAGCAGATAGATGTTTGCTGATAGCAGCTTGCAGCTCTTCCATTGCTAGCCTGGCATTAGCGTCCGGGGGTACATAGACTGCAGTGATAACAGTCGATGTGAATTCTCTGGGCAAATAGAAGGGCCTGCACTTTAACATCAGGTATTCCAGGTCAGCAGAGCAGTGACTACCAATCCTAACAATCCTACAATGGAGATAGTGAGGTCATGAAATGGTAGGGAAGTGTCGGAAATGGTCCAGGTGTATTTGAGTGCCAAATGGAAGTTAGTGGTGAAGTGGATGAAGTCAGTCAGCTGTGTCTGGGTGCAGTAGGTAGCACCAATGCAAACATCTCTGGGCATTCCGTTCTCTAGGCCCCCATCCCCTCATCTTCACCATGGACGTCCAGTCACTCTACACCTCCATCCCCCACCAGGAGGGTCTCAAATCCCTCTGGTTCTTCCTCGACCGGTGAACCAACCAATCCCCATCTACAGATACTCTCCTCCGCCTAGCAGAGCTGGTCCTTACCCTTAATAACTTTTCATTTGACTCCTCCCATTTCCACAAAATACAAGGCGTAGCTATGAGCACGTGCATGGACCCCAGCTATGCCTGCCTCTTTGTAGGGTATGTCAAACAATCCTTGTTCGAGACGTACCAGGGCCCCATCCCCGACCTCTACCTCCGCTACATCGACGATTGCATTGGTGCTATCTCCTGCACCCACACGGGCAAGGTGTGACAATCAAATAAATTACTCCAATCACTGCAGCTTCATGAAATACATCAGAAAAGTTAGTTTACACCACATTATTAACATCTATTATTTAGTTAATTGCCATTGTATGAAATATGTCTACCACTTTGGAAATACTGAACTGGGCCATTTGCAGTAAACAACATTCATGAACAAATGCTTTATTGACAGGTCAGTGATATTCTTTACTTGCGTACCTAAGGGATGCAAATAGTCGCCAGATAAGGGTGCTGACAAAGTTACAAAACATACACAGAAACTGCGCCAGGTCCCCCTTTGTTTTCCCCATCTTTACCCCCTGCCCTCCTCCAGGCGCCACCCCACCCCCCCCCCCCCCCCCCCCCACCCCCCACCCGGCCAGGTCCTTCATTGTTCATTGTTCTTCCCCCATGTCGGGTCCTCCTTCAATTCCATATACCTAACAAATATTTGGGGCAAATACTACAATCAAACAAATGACTGCAATTGAAATCATGAAATCCATCAGAAAAGTTAGTTTGCAATATATATATATGGGTGCGTGATATATTTATATAACGCATATATATATATACGTGATATATATGTTCATGTGTAGATATATGTATGTGATAAATATATATGCTTGATGTGCATACGCGTGATGTGTATTTATATATATGCGTGACATCTTCTTTCGTGCCCATCTTCATTGTTTCAAATGTTGACATCGCTGTCATCATCCGTCCTCAAAAGGACGCAAGTTTTCGGGCGACAATCACTTGTTGCAATAGATGGTAACAGAATTAGCTCGGGATACTTTCAGTTTCCATGCGACGTGGACGCTTCTGCTCTGAGGCCGATGCGTGACATATATACCATGCACAAATATATATATCACACACACACGCTACGCATATATAGATATTCTAGACTAGGTGAGACCCGTTGGGTCACATGATCACACGGGAGGGCTGGTCCCCCGATGCAATATTCCACCTCTCCACCAATTCCAATATTGATAGCCATTGGGGGGGGGGGGGGGGGGGGGCTTTCGGGAGCGCTGGTTTGGGTGTTGTGGGCTGAAGGGACTGGTCTCCAGAGGGCTAGTATGGACATTGTGGGCCAAATGGATTCTTGGGGTGGCGGCTCAGTCCCTCAAGCCTGATGTGCTGGCAGCTCACTCACGGCTGGTGGGCTGGAAGTTGACACAGCTATTCCTTGAAATTCCATTGCAAGCAGGGTGCAAGGCCACCAAATTCAAATCAATTTCCCTACCATTTCAAGCAGGAAGGCCACCAAATTCAAGTGCAATTTCTTACCACTTCAAGCAGGGCGTAAGGCCACCAAATTCAAGTGCAGTTTCATACCATTTCAAGCAGGGTGCAAGGCCACCAAATTCAGGTGCAGTTTCATACCGTTTCATGCAGGGTGCAAGGCCACAACATTCAAATTCAGTTTCATACCATTTCAAGCAGGGTGAAACCACCATAAAACCACACAAAACACCACACTCACAGCTCAGTAGACATTCAGTGTGTTCAGTTGATTCACAGCTCAGACAGAGTCGTGATCTCACCCTCCCCCATCATGCAGAGACTGAGCCACAACCTTCCGGGTTTTATAATCCCTCCCACCAGAAAAGCCTTCAATATGTACCAATGAATGTCCCCTCACCCCTCCTCCAACCCCCCTTTACCCTCCTCCAACCCTCCTCTCTCTCTCTCCCTCCATTCTCTCTCTCTCCACCTCCCCCCTCTACCTCTCCCCTTCCCTCTCTCTCTCTCTCCCCTTCCTCTCTCATCCCCTCCTCTCTCTCCCTCTCCTCCACTCCCCCCGTGTGTGTGTAGAGTGGGTGTGGTTAGTGTGCGTGTGAAGCCGCAGCACCCACCACCTCCCCCCCCTCCGGCAAACGCGCGTTGGGGGAACAGACCCAGCGGGTCTGCACTTGCTCTAGTCACACATAAAAATCATGCATATATATCACTAATATATATTATGCATATATTATACATATACATATCACGCGGGATTTATATATGAGTGATATTATATGACAGTGGGGAAGAAGCGGTAGATGAATTGTGTGGTGCGTGCTTTCAAGGCCAATGGGAGAGGGAGAGGGAGAAGACCTGATGACCGGGGTGTGAGTGGTCTTTTATTATGTCGGCTGCTCTCCGAAGCAGCGTGAAGCGTTGATGTAGGGGGTGCGGAGGCTGAATTTGTGCCCACAATTCTCTGGTCGCTTGCAGTCTTGGAGAGAGCCCTGGCCAAACCAAACCGTGAGGAATCCCGATAAAGTGCTTTCTACATAAACGAGTGGACATCGGTACCAAATCTCGTTGCGCTTATGTGCAATGACAATAAAAGATATTATTATTATTATTATTATTATTATTATTATTAACACTCTCTGGAGACATGCTGAAGATGTGGGGGTGTTGGGCGTAGCTTCAATGTGGTTGGTCCAGGACAAATTGTTGGTGACATTTACTCCCGGGAACTAGGAGGCACCGGCCGTCCCCATTTCAACACGGATTCTTAAATCAATATTCCCTTATTTCACAATTGAAACGTCAGACCAATCACAGCTCAACACTTTAATATAAAGTACACATCCAGAATAAAATCACAGATTATTACAGTAAAATCGGGCCGTGACCACATCTTGTGTAAATACGGCATAAATAACGTGAGATTAGAGTCAATGAGTACCTGCACAGACTCGATGGGCCGAAGCGCCCCTTTGCTGTCTTTAAATTATTATTATTATAAATACAACTTATTCTTTCACAGATCAGATCTCCGATACAATCTCCTTGCTCAGTGACGGTGGAGATAAGGGGAGCGCGGGTCTGTAATAAATACATTAAATAGAGCGAAGAGCGCTGTCACACGATGACAACTGATGCAAATACACAGGTATTCAATTCATCCATGAGTCGGTCCCTTCACACAGAGCGGCCACTGTCCATGTGGTCCCCACCAGGAGGCACTCGCCCCACCGGCCATGTCCCCGGAAGGTCCGGGGCAGCAGCGCCGACGGCGGGCCGAGCGACGGGTTGGCCAGGACGTTTCTGTATGTCCGGACCCGCGACGCTGTAAACTCCAGGCGGAAGGTCCTGGAAGTGGCGGGAGAGGGGATGGGGGGGGGAGAAGAAGGTCTCGCTCCGCCCGGGACTATGAGTTACCCCGGGGCAATACACATGTGCAGCCCACCGGCACCATGATGTACTCCAGCTTGAAGCTGTAGAATCCCTCCTGTCCCGGGCAAGGTTGCCGCCGCAGCACCAGCTGGCTCTGCTCCAGGAGCATCGAGTTCAGCGCCCGCGTCTCCTCGCCCGTCTCCACGTCGATACAGCCTTGGCACAAGCAGCGAGCGAAGGCCAGCTTCGTGGGGTAGCGGTCCGCGTCGTATTGGATCCTGGAAGTGGCAAATGGGCGGAGTGAGTGAGTGAGGGACCGACCGAGTCCCGCCGACCCATCCCCTCCCGCTCTGCTGTCCCAATCCTCCCTCTCGCTGACCCAATCACCTCCTGTCGACCTATCCCCGCCCACACCACTCCCACCCATGATTCAATGATACTTCGTCACATGTACCGTGAAATACTTTGTTTTGCATACAACGCGGTAATATCGGACAACAGACTTCACCGAGGCAGTGCACAAGAGTCGCCACGTTTCAGGCACGACGAAGTGACAACAGTTCATCGAGCTGTCCTATCCACTGCCTGTCTCTATAGTCGAGTAGGCCACTCGGCCCTTCGAGCCATTCAATGTGATCATGACTGAATCATCCAAAATCGCGTCTCCTCGCCCGTCTCCATCATCGACACAGCTCCCTCCCACACGCTGACTGACCCAAGATCGCTGCTCTCCCTCTCCCCCCCCCCCCCCCTTCCCCAACCACCACCACCGCGCCTCTCCCCGCCCGGTCGCTGCGCCCGGCCCGGTCGGACCTACCAGTACTCCCAGGGTGAGATGGAGCGGTGCCCGAGGTCGGCGTTGCCCGGGGGCCGGAAACCGAGCTTGGGGCAGGGTTCCGGCTCCTTCTGCCGCTGCTCCTTCTGCCGCAGCTCCAGCTGTTTGACGAGGTCGAAGGCGGGGAAGCGACCCGTGCTGGCCCTGCCCAGGATCTTCCGCATCCCTTCGCACGGATCCTGCAGCTCCTCCGGGTCGAAGCACAGCTCGGTGACCGCCCGCCTCCGCCGGCGCGCCGCCCCGCCGCGCAGACACAAGAGCACGAACACAAGCTGCGGGGGGAGACGGTTCAGCGGTTACAATCAGTCTGAAAGTGTCCCGACCCGAAACGTCACTTACCCGTGTTCTCCACAGATGCTGCCTGAATCACTGAGTTACTCCAGCACTTGGAGTCTTTTTTTTAAATAAACAACCATCTGCAGTTCGTTAGCTAGACGCGAAGTACTGGAGTAACTCAACGAGTCAGGCGGCTTCTGTGGAGAACGTGGATAGGCGATGTTTCGGGTTGGGACCTAAGACCCTTCGAGTCTGAACAAGGCTTCAGAACCGAAACTTCACCCATCCCTTTTCTACAAAAATGCTGCCCGAGCCACTGAGTTACTCCAGAACTTTGTGTTTATCTTTGCTATAAACCAGCTCTGCAGTTCCTTGTTTCTACTTTCCTGCAACCATCACCTGATGGGACCGACCCCCATATCCCAAATAGAACCACTGCAACAGAACGCTGGGAACAACCTCCTGCACTGACATTCGCTTGTTTGTAATTGTGTTTGCTCTAATATCGTGTTCTTTTAAGAAACATTACATGGTACAAGGATAGGACAGGTTTAGAGGGATGTGGGCCAAATGTAGGCAGGTGGGATATGACCGGTGTGGGCAAGTTGGGCCTGTTTCAGGCTCTATGACGCTTTTTCTTTACATGTCGTGCAGGATTGGCGTGTCATTTACGTGTGTACACGAGCTCTGAGTCTCCTTGCCGGGGATGCTTATTCAAGCACGGTTTGCATTACACCTGCAGCTCACCAGGACATGCAACAACTTGGCTTGTCTTGAAGTGCCTCACACAGATTTTATACGCCTCTATATTCGCTCTCCACGGCCTCTTCCCCGAATGTCTCTCTCCTTCATCCCCATTCAATTCACCTTTCTATTCCCCCACTTCTATACCACTTTAACCTCTCTTTTCCCTCCCTCTCCTCCATCCATTCCCTCTCCCTCAACCCACCTACCCACACCTCTCTATCCGCCACTCCCCCCTCCCCCTCCATTCTCACAACCCCCCCCCCCCCCTCCCTCACCCCTCTCTCCTTCATTCATCCCTTCTCCCATTACTCCCCATCTGCCCCATGCCTCCCTTCACTCTTCCCCACATCTCCCTCCCCCACTCCACCCATCCCCCTCTCCGACACTCCCTTCCCCCCGCCCGGTAGCCCCGGACAGTTCCTCACCTGAACTCTCCACATGGCCATCGTTGTCTGCGCTCCGTTCTCTCCCTCCTTGGTTCTGCCTCTCCAGTTAAACAGCCACTCTTTTTATAGACTGGATTGGCTGGAAATCCCGGTGAGAAAATTCCTCATTGTTTCCGCGTTGTTGAGCAGCGAAAAAAACAACCCAGAGCTGAGTGGAGAGTGCGAGGGATTCCGGGCTCGTCACATCCCGCTCCCCGGAGGCAGAGAAGGGCTGCGTCCGGCCCCACCCTGAGGACAGTGGCCATAGTTATACTGCCTCTGGGGAGACATTGCTTCACTCCCCTGTACTCATTGACCTCGTGTTGAGATGCAGAGTCGGGGGCTTACAGGTACCTCCGACGATGGAATCACCTCTCTGCGTTTATTTTGGTAGGAATGTAAACCCTGGGTGATGCTCAGCAAGTAAATTTTTCCTTTTGCTGTACCAAGCTGACATCACAGTTGCTGTCTCTCCAGGACCCTATGCACTTGGCCATTCTGGAGGTCCCAGGGACTATCTGCCAGGCCCACGGAGAACGTGGTGCATCGAGGAGTCACGGTCTAGTCAAATCTTTGGAGCTGTGACTCACTAACTACCGTGCTGTCTAGAGAGGGTGGGGGAATGTGGAAGGGGTGGAAACATAGAAACATAGAAATTAGGTGCAGGAGTAGGCCATTCGGCCCTTCGAGCCTGCACCGCCATTCAATATGATCATGGCTGATCATCCAACTCAGTATCCCGTACCTGCCTTCTCTTCATACCCTCTGATCCCCTTAGCCACAAGGGCCACATCTAACTCCCTCTTAAATATAGCCAATGAACTGGCCTCGGCTACCCTCTGTGGCAGGGAGTTCCAGAGATTCACCACTCTCTGTGTGAAAAAAGTTCTTCTCATCTCGGTTTTAAAGGATTTCCCCCTTATCCTTAAGCTGTGACCCCTTGTCCTGGACTTCCCCAACATCGGGAGCAATCTTCCTGCATCTAGCCTGTCCAACCCCTTAAGAATTTTGTAAGTTTCTATAAGATCCCCTCTCAATCTCCTAAATTCTAGAGAGTATAAACCAAGTCTATCCAGTCTTTATTCATAAGACAGTCCTGACATCCCAGGAATCAGTCTGGTGAACCTTCTCTGCACTCCCTCTATGGCAATAATGTCCTTCCTCAGATTTGGAGACCAAAACTGTACGCAATACTCCAAGTGTGGTCTCACCAAGACCCTGTACAACTGCAGTAGAACCTCCCTGCTCCTATACTCAAATCCTTTTGCTATGAAAGCTAACATACCATTCGCTTTCTTCACTGCCTGCTGCACCTGCATGCCCACTTTCAATGACTGGTGTACCATGACACCCAGGTCTCGCTGCATCTCCCCTTTTCCGAGTCGGAAAGACCACATATGCAGCGGGCAAATGTCCAGTTATAAATTACATCGCAATCATTGTCAAATCTAGATGACTCTCCAGAAGGTCATAAAAAAACGTCAATTTCTAAACCACTCGGTGTACACTCATTCACACTTCTTTCTCCAATCTACGGCACCTCGTCTTAAAGCTGAACGGCAAGGAAACAGGCGCTTCTGTCCACCTTGTCCACGCTGATTAAGTTGGCATACTGGGTTAGTCCATTTCTATAGCCTCTGCAGCTCTTTACTGATATGCACTATCTTCCCAGTGGATAAAGCTGCCCCTGAGGTCCCTCATAAATCACTCCCTCCTCAAGACTAAAAAAAATCTGTACAGCTATGATCAGTTTTGAACAAGTTTTAAGTTACAAAAATAATTGTCACAATGCACTATTTGTCAATTTTAGAGGTTAGTTTCGGGGTGGGTGATTGCAATCTTCACGTGGTCCGCCCTCATTCAAGGAATGCAATCAACCTGGCGTGCACAATCAAACAAGATCAAATAGACAAGTTGTCCTACAACTTTAGGCTGTGCACGAGATACGCAAGAAGAAGAAGAAAAGGTTAGTTTCGAGATACAGCATGAAAACAGATCCTTCAGCACACAGAGTCCACGCCGAACTCTAGTTCGATGTGTGCTGCCACTTCCTCGTCTACTCCAACACGAGGGAGGCGTTTTTCAGAGGGCCAATCAACCTACAAACCCGCACGTCTTCGGGATGTGCAGGAAACCAGAGCACCCGGAGGAAACCCACGAGGTTGTAAGCTGCGCGCAGACACACCCGAGGTCAGGATCGAACTTGAGTCTCTGGCGCCGAGAGGCAGCAGCTCTGCCACCTGTGCTGCTGTGCCGCCCCTGTCACAGTGAGATGTTTCAGAGTAAGAATCAGATTACAACTTCAAACGCTCCAGCAGGGCCAGCAGACCCCGTGTCATTGTCCCAATCGAGGCTCTGATTGGTTTGTGAGGCTCTGCTATAAGATCTTTGGGTGGGAGCACTGAAGACTGTGCTTGGACTAGGGTCAGTCAGGGGAGGAGCGGGGCCCGAGGGAACTGCCTGATTCTGAAGGGCTCCTGTGCTTTCTTCATCTTTCACAGCGGGAAGACCCCCTCTACAGCTGGGCAAAGCCCCCCAACAGCTGGAGATGCCTGGGTGAGTATTTTTGGGTCCCATATCTGAGGAAGGTGTTGGAGAGGGTCCAGTAGAGGTTTACGAGAATGATCCCGGTGATGGTTGGGTTCAGTGCCGGATTTACGTATAAGCTAAACAAGCTATAGTTTAGGGCAAAATATAGTTATAGCTTAGGGCCCCCGCTTTCTAGGGGCCCCCCCGAAAAAATTGATGGGTCTCGAGGTCTAGGGGGGCCTCCGGCCAAGGCAAAACACCTACCGTTCAACTCTGGGCGGCCCCCCTCTCTATCTCTCTCTCTCTCTCCATCTCCCCCCGCTATCCGTGTCCGGGCCGCCGGGCTCCGCTCGCTCCTCATCCGCCGGCACGGCAGGCCGCCTTGCACATGCGCACAACCACGGACAGCACATCATCGGTCGCCCTGCGCATGTGCACTGCAACGGCAACTGGTCGGCGCTGGGCACTTTCTCCCTCGCTTTGAATTATGGGAGATTTGGCCGCCATGGCTGTCCGGTCGTTGGGGGCATCATGTGGAACAGCTTAGGGCCTCTCTTCATCTAAATCCGGCACTGGTTGGGTTAAGCCTGATGAACATTTAATGGCACTGGGCCTGCACTCGCTGGTGTTTAGAAGGATGAAGGGACACCTCATTGAAACTTACCGAATAGTGCAAGGACTGGATAGAGTGGATGTGGAGATGATTCTTTTCATTAGTGGGAAAGTGTAGGACCAGAGGGCACAGCTTCAGAATAAAAGGAATGCAGCTCAGGAGGAATTTATTTTGTCATTGGGTGGTGAATCTGTGGTGACTGTTGTTCGCCAGTCAGTGGCCCCACCACTTCCATTTCACTTGGATAACATCTGCATATTTCCCTCTCCCACACCGACAACTTGGTGGCACATACAGATCAGGAAGTGGTTGAGGCAGGGTCAACAACAAAATTTCAAATACATTTCAACAGGTGCAGGGATAGGATAGGTTTAGAGGGATGTGGGCCAAATGTGGACAAATGGGACTAGTGTAACTGGGGCATCTTGGTCGACGAGTTGGACAGATGGGTCAAATTCCATGCTGTGTGACTCTAACTTGGGAAGCTCTAACTTGAACCATGGAGCTCCCTGTCTTTGCTCTGTAAACACCACATCCCACTCTCCCTGCTATTGAAAGCTAGTCTTGCCATCAATTATTCCTAATCCAGATACCATGAAGCATAAACTCTCTCTCTTTCACTACAGAGCTACCTGATCTACTAAGCATTCCAGATTTTGTTTCCGATTTCCAGCATTGTGTTTCCATTTTCCAATTATGCTGCTCACCCCAGGTTAGCTGCAGAAACCTGCAGCCCACCATTCTGTCCACGTTGAGGCACATTCACCCCCTGCACACAAGGTCTAACGCTCAGCTATTGCTGCTGGTATACACTTCACGCTCCAACAGCTGCTTTTGCAGGTTAGTCATGTGATTTCTTCCTGATTGAAGCACTGTAGGTATACAGGCAGATGTAAACTGTAGCATTGCAAGTTACATCACTGCCTGGGAGTTCCCAACTCAGAGAATAAACAGAAAGCTCAATTGTTGGAATGAAAATCTACATGGGTTAAACTGTACAAGAGTTTGTTTTGATTCATTTTGGTCTTGATATTTGAACAACATCCAAACACAGGGAGGGGTAATATAAAAGGGTTAGGAAATTTTACACTATCACTACAATTAGTACACAACTTAAAATAAATAATTACACAGTGAAACGTCATTAATCATGACATTACGTATGGCTCTGCAAATCTGTTGAATGGCCAGAAGCTGCAGATTCCTCCATTCCACACAAACAACCTGACATTTGCAGATTCAGTAACCGTGTTGAATGGGGCAGGATGTCACCAACCCAAGCATACCATTTACTCTTCAGACCTCACCAAAGTTTAGGTCTGAACATGGGCAGTGACTGTGGAAACTACAGCACAGATAATTGGGAAACCTGTTCTGTTGCCTCCTCATCACATCAGGTGTTGTATGCCATCATTGCTCCCCACTCCACACTATCCACCGCTGACTGACCTCTTGATCATCTTTGTGAATCTGGCCAGCGTCCTTCCCAGGTCTGTACTCCTCCCTCTTGGTGCCAACATAGAAACATAGAAAATAGGTGCAGGAGGAGGACATTCGGCCCTTCGAGCCATCACCGCCATTCATTGTGATCATGGCTGATCGTCCCCTATCAATAACACGTGCCTGCCTTCTCCCCATATCCCCTGACTCCACTAGCCCCTAGAACTCTATCTAACTTTCTCTTAAATCCATCCAGTGACTTGGCCTTCACTGCCCTCTGTGGCAGGGAATTCCATAAATTCACAACTCTCTGGGTGAAAAAGTTTGTTCTCACCTCAGTCTTAAATGACCTTCCCTTTATTCTAAGACTGTGGCCCCTGGTTCTGGACTCGCCCAACATTGGGAACATTTTTTCAGCATCTATCTTGTCCAGTCCTTTTATAATTTTATATGTTTCTATAAGAACCCCCCACCATCATTCTAAACTCCAGTGAATACAAGCCTAGTCTTTTCAATCTTTCCTCACATGACAGTCCCGCCATCCCAGGGATCAATCTCGTGAACCTACGCTGCACTGCCTCAATCACAAGGATGTCCTTCCTCAAATTAGGAGACCAAAACTGTACACAATACTCCAGATGTGGTCTCACCAGGGCCCTGTACAACTGCAGAAGAACCTCTTTACTCCTATACTGAAATCCTCTTGTTATGAAGGCCAACATTCCATTAACTTTCTTCACTGCCTGCTGTACCTGTAAGCCAACTTTCAGTGACCGATGTACAAGGACACCCAGAAGATTCCAGAAGATTAGTCAAGCATGATTTCCCTTTCATAAATCCATGTTGACTTGGACTAATCCTTTTACTGCTATCCAAATGCCCCATTATTACCTCTTTAATAATTGACTCCAGCATCTTTCCCACCAGCGAAGTCAGGCTAACTGGCCTGTAATTCCCCGTTTTCTCTCTGGCTCCTTTCTTGAAAAGTGGGATAACATTAGCTATCCTCCCATCCACAGGAACTGATCCTGAATCTATTGAACATTGGAAAATGATCACCAATGCACCCACTATTTCCAGAGCGACCTCCCTAAGGACCCTGGGATGCAGACCATCAGGTCCAGGGGATTTATCATCCTTTTATCATCCATTAGCCTACCCAATACTATTTCTCGCCTAATGAAAATTTATTTCAGTTCCTCTACCCCCTTAGATCCTCTGTCCTCCAGTACATCTGGGAGATTGTTTGTGTCTTCCTTAGTGAAGACAGATCCGAAGTACCTATTCAACTCTTCTGCAATTTCCTTGTTGCCCATAATAATTTCACCCGTGTCTGCCTTCAAGGGACCCACATTTGACTTTGCTACTCTTTTTCCCTTAACATGTCTAAAGAAGCTTTTACTGTCCTTCTTTATATTCCTGGCCAGCTTCCCTTCGTACGTCATCTTTTCAGCCCGTATTGCCCGTTTTGTTTTGTTCTGTTGTCCTATGAAAGTTTCCCAATCCTCTGCCTTCTGGCTACTCTTTGCTGTGTTATACAGCTTTTCTTTTAGTTTTATTCTATCCCTAACTTCTCTTGTCAGCCACGGTTGCCTCCTACTCCCCTTAGAATCTTTCTTCCTTTTTGGAATGAAATGAACCTGCGTCTTCCGGATTATGCCGATAAATTCCTGCCATTGCTGTTCCACCGTCATTCCTGCTAGGATCCCTTCCCAGTCTACCTTGGCCAGCTCCCCTCTCATGCCTTCATCATCCCCTTTGTTCAACTGCATCACTGACACCTCCCTCCACTTTGATGACCTCGAAAAGATCATCCACACATTTATCTCCTCCCGCCTAGATTACTGCAACTCTCTTTACACTGGCATCAGCCAATCTTCCCTGTCCCGCCTGCAACTGGTCCAAAACGCTGCAGCGAGACTCCTAACGGGCACCCGAAAAAGGGACCACATCACCCCGATCCTGGCCTCTCTACACTGGCTCCCTGTGCGGTTCCGTATACATTTCAAGATCCTCCTTTATGTCTACAAAGCCCTCAATGGGCTTGCCCCCTCCTACATTAAAAGTCTTCTCACCCACCACTCCACCTCCAGGTCCCTCAGATCGGCCGACTTGGGGCTGCTGAATATCCCGCGGTCTAGGCATAAGCTTAGGGGCGACCGCGCCTTTGCGGTTGCAGCTCCTAGACTGTGGAACAGCATCCCCCTTCCCATCAGAACTGCTCCCTCCATCGACTCCTTTAAGTCAAGACTAAAAACGTATCTATACTCCCAAGCCTTTCCTGACGTCCACTGAGCGAAGGCTATATGTATATTTATATATGTAGTTTGTTTGTTTATACTATTCTTATAACAAATGTAAAGCACTTTGGCCAACGAGAGTTGTTTTTTAAATGTCCTATATAAATAAATGTGACTTGACTTGACACTTCCGATGTAACGTTCTCCTTCTCAAATAGCAGATAAAAACTAATCATATTATGATCACTACCTCCAAATGGTTCCTTTACCTCGAGTTCTCTTATCATATCTGGTTCATTGGACAACACAAAATCCAGAATTGCCTTTTCTCTGGTCGGCTCCATTACAAGCTGCTCTAAGAATCCATCTCAGAGGCATTCTACAAATTCTCTTTCTTGGGGTCCTGAACCAACCTGATTTTCCCAGTCCACCTGCATATTGAAATCCCCCATCACCACAGTGGCATTACCTTTGTTACATGCCAGTTTTAACTCCTGCTGCACCTTACACCGGGGCTAGTATTTGGGGGTCTGTAGATAACACCAATTAGTGTCTTCTTGCCTTTACAATTCCTCAACTCAATCCACAGTGGCTCTACCTCGTCAGTCCCTATGTCTTCCCTCGCAAGGGACTGAATTCCACCCCTCACCAGCAGAGCTACCCTCCCTCCTCTGCCCACCTGCCTACCCTTTCTTTTGGATGTACAACCCTGAATATTAAGTTCCCAGGCCCGATCCTCCTGCAGCCACGTCTCGGTAATCCCCACAATGTCATATCTACCAACCTCTAACTGAGCCTCAAGCTCATCTACTTTACTTCTTATACTTCGCCCATTCATATAGAATAATTTTAACTCCTTCACACATCTCACCTTTCACATTGATCCCTATTACACTTGGCCATACGCTCCTATCCCTTTGTGAGCTTCCTTTCCCGTTAATTCTGGGGTCATTAACCATCCCTTTACCCTTTATTTCCATCCTCGACTATCCCATTTGACACCCCACCCCCCTTATTCAGTTTAAAACCACCCGTGTAGCAGTGGCAAACCTGCCTGCCAGAATGCTGGTCCCCCACCTGTTAAGATGCAATTCGTCCCTTTTGTACAGTTCCCCCTTATTCCAAAACAGATCCCAGCGATCTAAGAATCTAAATCCCTGCCCCCTGCACCAGTTCTTCAGCCACACATTCAGGTCCCGTATCTCCCTGTTCCTGCTCTCGCCAGCACGAGGAACTGGAAGCAAAGCGGAGATAACAACCCTGGAGGTCCTGCTTTTCAGCATTTTTCCGAGCTCTCTAAAGCCACGCTGCAGAATATTCATCCCCTTCTTTCCGACATCGTTTGTGCCGACATGCACTACCATTTCCGGCTGTTCACCTTCGCCCTTGAGGATTTTCTGTACTCTGTCTGTGACATCCTGGATCCTGGCACCAGGAAGGCAGCACACCATCCTCGAATCCCGTCTGTTCCTGCAGAAACCCCTGTCCGTACCTCTCACAATGGAGTCTCCAACTACAATGGCGTTGCCTGACATTGGCCTCTTTGATTTTGCTTCAACAGCCCTTTTCGCAAGCCAGTCCGCCACTCAGTGTGATAACATCTTCTGTCCCAACAGCTTCTAAGTGGGTGAACCTGTTCACAAGAGGTACAACACCCGGGGACCTTTGCATTCCATGTTTCCCTCCCTTTCTCACCGTCACCCACCTTCTCTCTTCCAGTACCTTAGGTGTAACAATCTTACTGTAGGACTTGTCGAGGACCGACTCAGTTTCTCGGACGAACCTGAGGTAATCCACTCGCTTCTCCAGTTCCCCAACACGGTCCTTCAGGAGCTGTACCTGGATGCACTTCTCACATTTGTAGCAGCCCGAGGCACCAGCAGTGTCCTTTTTCCTCCTACATACTGCAAGCATCACACTATCACACTGAATCAGCTTGCTTGACATCTCCTTCTTTTGTCTCTCCCTCTCCAGCGTTTTGCGTAGCCTCCGCTCCTCAGCCTCCTCGTCGAAGACTCTCGAGCTAAAGACTCGCACTTTTCTCACAAGACTCTCGAGCCAAAGACTCGCACTTTTCTCACAGGGCACTTCCCTCACGAGGCCGCTCCCCAAGAGCCGTCCTGCTTATATTGAATGATAAATTGCCTAATTTACCAATTTGCAAACCAAATTCCTCAGTTTTAAACTGTTTTCCCCCCACCCTGACTCACTTCTAACTCTCCTCCCATTCGGGCTAGAGCCAAAGTGCTTTCTCCTGCTTCTCTTTGTTGCTGTTACTTCAAAATCCACGGGAGCTCTGAGTGCCATTAGAAAGATGACTGGTGATTTTGGCAGCTCTGAAGAGAGAGGGCATGAACAATAAACTTAAAAATATTGGAGAAGGGATGTAACAACCATGGCTTGATGCAAGTGCAGGAACATGGTTCTCCACGAGCAGCATATGCACCCTTCTGCTTACCTGGAGGCAAATGCAGGTAGATTCCCTGAGAATGCAGCTCAGCTGCACGGCCCCTGGTCCACGTTACTTCCATCAATTGGTGAATTTCCCTCAACACACACTTTGAAAAACACTCCTGAGTTACAAGAATTAAAACAGTAACTTCAAAACACCCAACGGGCTCACCTGGCTGTTCGGAGGGACATAGTTACACAACTAACTGTTCCAGCTGTTTGTGGACACTTCAAATCTACCAAGACTAATTGCTCTGTTTTCCAGCATTGTGTTTTTTGCACCTAACCCAGCAACATCCTTTAAAACTGGTGAACAAGAGCAGTTCAAGGTGAGGATGTGCAGACCTGGTCTGAGACTTCTGCCACATCTGGCTTAGAGTGTGATAGAGTTGTGCAGCACTGCAACATGCCCTTTGGCATACCATGTCCATGCTGACCATCGCACTGTCAATACTTGTCCCATTTACCCACATTTGCTCAGAACCTGCATTGCGTTGGCAATTCCAATGCTTTTAGATTCCTTTTAAATGTTGCGCAGAGCACCTGCCCCCAGCACTGTGTGAGAATATTCCCCTTTCAGATCACTGCTACACCTCCTCTCTCTCCCCTGTGCCCCTGATTTCGAAATCCCAACTAGGGGAAACAAGATTTTGACTATTATATTTTAAATACCTATCATGTCACGTCTTTACTCCAGGGAAAAAGCCTTAACAAATCTCTGGTTAAAACCATAATGCTTCAATCCAGCAATATCCTGGTGAATCTCCTCTGCACCCTTTCTAGCTCAACATCCAGTGTGGCGACCAGAATTGCACTGTGCTCCGCTGTGGCACATTGATGACTGCATCGTGCCAACTCCTGCACCCATGCAGAAATCACCGACTGCATGAACTTTACTAATCTCCATCCTGCACTCAAATTAATTTGGACCATCTCCGATTCAGATTCAAACTTTATTGTCATTGTGCAGTGTACAGTACAGAGACAAACGAAATGGAGTTAGCATCTCCCTAGAAGAGCGACATAGAATATGAGCAATAAATAAATATATTTACGTGATATCTCCGATATCTCCCTACCGTTTCTTGATCTCACCGTCTCCATCACAGGAGACAGACTATCGACTGATATCTATTTTCAACCCACTAACCCCCACAGCTATCTAGACTAAACAACGGTATATTAAGATCCCACCCTGTTCGTTAAGATTCTATCCCCAACTCCCAATTCCTCAGTCTACACTGCATCTGTGCCCAAGATGAGGTGTTCCATACCAGGATATCGGAGATAGCCTCATTATTTAGGGAACGGGGATTCCCCTCTTCCATCATAAACGAGGTCCTCACTTGGGTCTCCTGGATATCCCACAGCACCGCTCTTGCTCCCCCTCTCCCCAGTTGTAACAGGGAGAGTCCCACTACTCCTCACCTTCCACCCCATCAGCTGTCACATACAGCATATAATCCTACTATATTTTCGCCACCTCCAACCGGACCCCACCATGAGCCACATATTCCCATCTCCACCCCTTTCTACAGAAACCATTCCCTCCGCAACTTGCTGATCAACTCGTCCCTTCCCACCCAAACCACCCCATCCCAGGTACTTTCCCCTGCAGCAGCAGGAGATGCAACACCTGTCCTTATACTTTCCCCCTCGACTCTCTCTGAGGACCCTGACAGTCTCAGTCTGTTTAGGATCAGGACTTCTTCAGATTTATTGTCTCGACCCAAAATGTCACCTATCCATGTTCTCGAGATACTGCCGAAACCACTGAGGTACCCCAGCACTTTGTGTCTTTTGGTAAATGAGCATCTGCAGTTCCTTGTATCTATACGATACAACCAATTGAGTTGGATCGGTGCCCAATTACATATATCAACTAGTTTTGAAAAATGATCAAAGCTTTTTATATGGAAACATTAAATTACTCGAGTAAATTAGTTCTAATGCCAGTGAGAGTTAGCCTGAATTTCCAAGCATTATTTGAAGAGTTATAATCAATGCTTCATTTAATTTAAGTGCCTTCCTCAGCAACAGCTAAGCAAGAATTTCATTGTCCTATACAGGGACACATGACAATAAACTCACTTGAACTTGAACTTGAACAGAGGAGAGCTTCCCTGGGAAAACAGACCCATGACATGTGAGAGGGAAAACACCTCCCTCTTTTAATCATCCACTATCCCTGCTGAAAATCGTCGTGCGGGTAAGGAGGGGCATGGTACTCTCCACCAAGAGTTCAAACACATTGGCTGTGCCCTTGGTTTTGACTGGTTGATGTGCTTCCAGATGCTCATAATGTTACTGGGCTACGGATCACCTGGAGCTCAGTGTTGGCCAAACCGTTAGCAAAAGCAAGTCCAGTCTATAACCAGCACAACAATCACACAGCCAGAAAACAGATGAGGCAAGAAATACCAGACATCCAATGGCAAATTCTATTTCATTTCCTTTCTCTCATCTCCTTCAGCAGTTGATATGAAGTCAGCAATGTCAACCTAGCGACCGGGATTGCAACATTCCTGTAATGTGACACTTTCTGATCAAATCGCCGTATTGCAGGTGAGGAGGGGAATGCAAGGTGTGGGAGTCTCACCCTCAGGAAATAGGTTTCATTTCTCATGTGCCAAGAGAGGTCCTCACTTCCTACAGATGTTAATATAAACCAGTCTGTTGCCTGGGACTCCACAAGCGCTGGTGATATATTTTATAAACACCAAACAACAAGTGTTATGTTGTTACCCAAAACATTAGGAGGCAGTAAACAGGCACCTGATAGGGTGCTGGTGACTAAGAGGCAATTGTAACTCAGACACACTGAGGTTGGGAATTGGAGTATGAGGAATTGTTATGTAGACACTGAGGTAGTGTGGGGCCGCGGGCGTGGGGGAGGGTGGGCAGCTCTCAACTCAATTACCCAGCCAGTGTGTTCAAAAAGGAACTGCAGATGCTGGAATATCGAAGGTACACAAAATTGCTGGAGAAACTCAGCGGGTGCAGCAGCATCTATGGAGCGAAGGAAATAGGCGACGTTTCGGGCCGAAACCCTTCTTCAGACTGAAGAACCCAGTCTTCAGAAGGGTTTCGGCCCGAAACGTCGCCTATTTCCTTCGCTCCATAGATGCTGCTGCACCCGCTGAGTTTCTCCAGCAATTTTGTGTACCCAGCCAGTGTGGTTGGTTGCAGGTTAGATACAAGGAGCGCTGCTGGTCCAATCACAGGACAGACAGGACTACAAAGAACCACGGTTCTCCAAGGCTGGTCTGACTGGCCACATAATGACCCCCCAGTCACAAGCACAAAGGCACGGAAAGGCCCCAATGTAACATCAACTACTGTAGCAGGGTTGACACATTTTTCATTGCAACGCTGACACTTGGTGCTGGAATACCATCCCTCAGAGCTTGGCAGAGAGACTGCACGGCAGTCACAAAGGTAACCCAACAAGGAATGGGAGATGAGTTGTAAGGAACTGCAGATGCTGGTTTACACTGAGGATAGACAAAATGCTGGAGTAACTCAGCAGATCAGGCAGTATCTCTGGAGAAAAGGAATAGGTGGTGTTTCAGGTCGAGTCTGAAAGAAGGGTCTTGACACGAAACGTTGCCTATTCCTTTTCTCTAGAGATGCTGCCTGACCCACTGAGTTACTCTAGCATTTTGTGTCTATCTAAGTAATGGGAAACACCTGAAGTCCATGTGTCTCTGAGCCTGGGATCCACTGTTTTTCTTTTTTTCTTTATTAGAAGTACGGTAAGTTACAATGATACACAACACATATGTCTTGATACATTTTTTTGTTGTTGTACCGCTTCATTTTTTAAGCTTTAAGAAAAAGATAGAAGTAAAGAAGGTAAGGATAGTGCGCAAGTCATGAAGGTGCAAGAGTGTTGAGAAAAAAAAGCCCCTTAGAAAAGAAGTTAGAGAAGGAAGTAAAGAAAGAAAGAAAGTAGACCCTAGAAAAGAAGGAAAAATAAAGGAGACAATCGCTCTATTATAACATTAAACTCCGCAGAAAGGGAACTACCAACCAAGTCTGTTTTTGTTGTTGTTTTTGTTGCCAGATCCTGGCACCATTTATTTATTTATTTATTTTTAAAATTACTATTGCACCTCATGCTTGTAATAGTTCCAAACACGTACACCACGTCTTTTGGAATTGGTCGGGATCCACTGTTTGACCTGTCACTGAACATGCAAAACAAAACTGTTTTATTTGGCCAATAGCACACGATCAAGGGAAATTTTCCCCCATTACCTTGCAGTTGGTACAGTGAATTTACAGATACCTTGCTCTGCCACTGTTGAGATGGTCTAGCCTTACTGATAGTGAAAGTAACTCAAATTAGTAGTGCATGCCCCCAACCGCTGGGTGTGTAACAATGATGCCTGATAATAATGACAGATGTTAGTGCTAACAATAATAATCGAGGATGGTTTTGGACCCGACCTTTGCCTCGGATGTTGCAAACTGAGGTCACTCCATAATCAAAGGCACAATTGACAAAGGTTATCTATCACATTGCAAAGTTCCTATAACTTGACTTCAATCTATACATTCTGGAGTCCTCTGGTGACCCAAGAACAGCGTTCCAGCCTATATGGTTTACGCTAAGAAAGGATGTGCATCCACAAACCTGTTCCTGGGATCAGGAGGTGGAAGGTTTGGGCTTTTGATGTCAGCTGGGCAACAGGTCCCATTGCATGTGGTGTGGAGGCTGTGAGTCAGAGGCTTCAGGAGAGGGTGAGGGCAAGGCCAGGGCAGCATGTGGATCATTCCATATGTCAGAACAAGTGGCGGCAAGGGCATGTGTGAGAACTCCTCCAGCTGAAGGCTGAGGAAGAGAAGCTGCACATTCTGGAGCCTGTCGCAGCCCCATATTTCTCGTCGGCAACAAGTGAAATCTGGCATCTCCCAGCAGCCAGTTACAGTGAGAGATACAGACCCCAGCAGCCAGTGTCACAGTGCTAGTGTTGACACAGATCCCAGCAGCCAGTGTCACAGTGCTAGTGTTGACACAGATCCCAGCAGCCAGTGTCACAGTGCTAGTGTTGACACAGATCCCAGCAGCCAGTGTCAGTGTGAGAGAGACCCCAGCAGCCAGTGTCACAGTGCTAGTGTTGACACAGATCCCAGCAGCCAGTGTCACAGTGCTAGTGTTGACACAGATCCCAGCAGCCAGTGTCAGTGTGAGTGAGACCCCAGCAGCCAGTGTCACAGTGCTAGTGTTGACACAGATCCCAGCAGCCAGTGTCAGTGTGTGAGACCCCAGCAGCCAGTGTCACAGTGCTAGTTTTGACAGAGATCCCAGCAGCCAGTGTCACAGTGTGAGTGTTGTCACAGATCCCAGCAGCCAGTGTCAGTGTGAGTGAGACCCCAGCAGCCAGTGTCAGTGAGAGCATCGACAGACCCCAGCAGCCAGTCACAGTGAGTGATAGACCCCAGCAGCCAGTGCCTCAGTGAGTGTCAACACACAGCCAGTGCCTCAGTGTGAGTGACAAAGCCCCAGCAGCCAATGTCACAGTGAGCGACTTCACAGACCCCACAGCCGATGTCACAGTGTGAGCTTTGACAGAGACTCAATTCCATTATTTTAAGGCTGATTTGCAAATCAAAACTGTTCCGATTCTTTACAACTAGTAAATCCTTTATTAAAGTCATGTAAAAAAAAGTCAATCCTGAACATTTATTTCCCCGTTCAATTGAAACACTCTGTCCTCACTTCAGCAGATGTTGTAAGCATGAAAAAACCTGCTTTACCACAATTCCTCAGCTGTGTGCATTAACCAAATGATCTTTTGAAGAGGTCCAAAACTTCAACCTACGCATTCAACATAACCATAAGGTCCGTGTGTGACATTTAAAAAAAAAAACCTGGAAAAAGCGTAAAATAAAAGAATGAGTATTTATTTGGGAAAGCAGAAGAACAATTTTACCAAAAAATGGTTATGATGGGCGGTGGTGTGGGAGAAGAAAGTGAGCCGTGTTTGACAGCACATTCACCCGCTCTCTGGTAACACAATGTAAACGTGAGGAATTCCTTCAGACAACACGCACACACACACACACACACACACTAAGATCTTCTAAAGCAGTGTAAAAGGTGTGCCATCTCCAGGGTCAGTTCCACCTGTCCAATTCCTGTCGCTGTCTGCTTCAGCCGAATAGAATGCCACTGCAACGTCAGCCTGTGTTAAATGCGTGATCGAGCTCACAGTCTGTAGCATCTTCCAATTTGAGAAAAAACAGAACGGTGGTACGTCTGCAGTAACTCTGCAACCATCACTCCCACTGGGACATCAGAAGGTTGGGAGGATGGCAGTGAGGTACTCAAAGAGCCCCCCCCCCTCCCACCCCCCCGCCAACATGGCTGCTTCCTGAAATAAATCACGGATTTAATCACTGAAAATACTGACAGCTGTCTCTAACCAAACGACCACAGTCCCAGTCAGTTGGGCACGCCTACTGGACCTTGCCAGGGATCTTTGCGCGCTTTCGGGCAATGGCATCCTCGACTGCCTTTAGCTGCTTCAGCAGTTCCTCCCTGCGGGATAACGTGTTGGATTTACTTGACTTTGCAGAGGATGCAGCCGTGGCAGAGGCTGCCACATCGTGAGACTTGGAGCTCGAAGACACGCTGGTCACTTTACTCGAGACCTTTGACTGGGGTGACGGAGCCCGTTTTCTGAAAAGGAGAGGAAATAAGGTTAAAATACATTCAATCAGGTGAAGAAACTTCATTCAGATGTGTTCTCAGGTGGATGATGCTTGGAATCCAAAATTTCTTGCCCATTCCAAGTTGTCTGAGGACATGAAAAATCAACTGCATCAGCGTCACATGCAGAAAACACGGGACTGGTGTCACGTGCAGAAAACATGGGAATGGGATCACATGCAGGAAACAAGGGCAAAGCCAAGTCTTTAAAATGAAGGACATTATTTAACCAGTTGGGGTTTTGTAGCAATTTTTTTTAAGTTAATATCTGGTGCATGTCCACAAATGCCCAGATTTATTGACTTTGCTGTTACAGAACCTTGCTTTTATGTTCCTTGTCCATTACATCAACACTTTAACACTCGTAGCTACTTAGTTTTGAATGTAGATACAGTGCGAAAACAGGCCCTTCGAGTCCGTGCCGACCAGCGATCACCCCATACACTAACATAATCCTACACACTCGGAACAATTTACAGAAGACAATTAACTTACAAATCTTTGGAATGTGGGAGGAAACCCACGGGGTCACAGGAGTAACATACAAACTCCGTACAGACAACACCCATAGTCAGGGTCAAACCTAGATCTTTGGCGCCACACGGCAGAAACTCTACCACTGCACCACTGTGCCACCCCAACTACAATGTTTTTCCACTGTATCTTGATACACGTAACAAAAATAAACCAATGCCAGGAGACAAAAGAAACTGCAAATGTTGGAGCCTTGAGCAAAACACAAAGTGCTGGAGGATCTTAGCGGGTAGGGCAACATCTGTGCAAGGGAATGGACAGATGACGTATTGGAATGGGACCCTACTTCAGACTGAAATGTCTGCTGCCTTTCCCTCCACAGGCAATGGCTAACCCACTGAGTTCCTCCTGCACTCTGTGTTTTGATAAATACCAACTGGTCTCAGAGCTTACACTGGGTGTAATGACTTCCTCTTCAACATCCAATGGTAATGTCCATATCTGTCCACCTTTGAAGGAATGCATATACTTTCTTCTTGGTGCCACAGAGAAACATCATGGAGGGTACCAAATCCATTATTTAAATGGTAACAGGGTACTTATAACATAAAAGGTTTGGGCAGACTCAACGTAGCTATAGATCTTTGACAAACCATTGGAAATCTTTGAAGTTATCAAATGGTCTGTTTCTATTCGATATGTGCCTGAGAATAGTTGGGGAAGGGTGATGTACAGTATTTGGATTTTGAAAGTTTACTTCAATCTGGTGGCATGCAACAGGTTATTAAACAAAATTAGCATGCACCAGAGCTGCCAAGTTTTGCCAGAGCATTTCAGTATTCTAGTGCCTGAAAATCAGTATTTTGCTGAAGAAATCAGTATTTTTACGCGGTGCCATTTTTCTGAAACAAATGTTATTTATTATGTGCGGTCATACGCATGTAATGCATAACTTTGCTACTCATTGACATGTCTTCTACGCACCTTACTTGACAGTGCATTCATTGCCATCAGGTGTCCTTGAGACTCTTGAAAGGCGCCCATAAATAAAATGTATTATTATTATTATTATTATTATCTGTTTGTATACTGCTATTTGAACGGCTGCTTCCTGCTTTTAGCACCACATGATGATGTAGAAGCCATTTGGGAAGCCTCCCTGTCTCTCCCTCCCTCCCCCTTTCCCTACCACCCTCCCTCTCTCTTATTTTCTCTCTCCCTCTCCTTCTCCCTCCCTCATTCTCCCTCCCCTTCTCGCCACCCCTGCCTCTCTCCCCCTTGAGCCCACCCACTATTCTGTGAAATCAAGGCCAATCCCAATGTAACTGCAAGCCCACTTGTAACCTTTCACCACGAGGCTTATCCAGAATTCGACCACTGCCTGAAAAATAATCAAAGGCTCAAGGAGAATTCCAAAGACTCATTGAGATACGAGAATTTTCCCGAACAGTCTGTGACCCATAGCGCTGTGGCCATAGCGCTATGTGTAAAGCCCATAGCGCTCCATCCGGTAGCGCTATATTTAGAACCCACAGCACTATAGTCGTTGAAATTCCCACTTGTTAAACTGACAGCGCTCTGTTTAAACCTGGAGAGCGACAGGCAGTGACTCTGGAGAGAAGGAGTGGGTGACATTTCTGGTTGAGACCCTTCTTCAGACTGAACTGAACTCCATATTTAAAATCCGTATTTAACAACACAAAATCGTACATCAGTTTTCTTATCGCATTTCTGTACAAAATACTTGGCAGCTCTGATGCACCATATGATTGTCATATACTGATGATTATTGAGTGTTTGCTGACAGAGGAAATGTAGTGTGGTAGTGACTGATGGGTATCAGAGGGCCTGGGACCCAGCTGTTCAATCATTTGGAAAATGGGATAAGGTGCAATGGATCCACGTTTTCAGATGACACAAGGCAGGCCAGCTGGCAGTGTCAGGAAGATGCAGAGGGGTTTCAGGGGAAATAGATGAGGCGGGCAATATTTTACAGTTACAGAAATGGGCAAAGGCATGGCAGAGGGAACTTAAATGTAGAAAATCCAGAGGTTATCAATTTGGTAGAAAAGATAGAAAATGGGAGTGTTTTATAAATGATGAAGAGGTTAGACTTCTGGATATCATAAAGTCATGATTAATAGGAGCAGAATTAAGTAATTCGGCCCATCAAGTCTACTCCCCCATTCAATCATGGCTGATCTATCTTTCCCTCCTAACCCCATTCTCCTGCCCTCTCCCCATAACCACCGACACCTGTACTAATCAAGAATCTATCTATCTTTGCTTTAAAAATATCCATTGATTTGGCCTCCACATCCTTCTGTGGCAAAGAATTCCACAGATTCACCACCCACTGACTAAAGAAATCCCTTCCCATCTCCTTCCTTAAGGAACGTCCTTTAATTCTGAGGCTATGACCTCTAGCCCTAGATTCTCTCACTAGTGGAAACATCCTCTTCACATCCACTCTATCCAAGCCTTTCACTGTTCGGTATGTTTCAATGAGGTTCCCCTTTGTTCTTCTAAACTCTTCTAATCTACATGCTGTTAAACACTCATAACTTGGGATTGTTTTTTTCTGGAGACCAGATAGAAGTAAATAAAATAATGAGAGGCATAGATAAGAGACACAGAACCTTCTTCCCAGGATGGAAATATCAAAGACTACTAGGTGCAAGAGGGGGAATAGTTTAATGGAAATATGCGGGGCAAGATTTTTTTATTACACAGAGTGGTGGGGGCTTGAAATGCACTGCCAAGGGTGTTTTAAGAGGCTTTCACATAGGCACATGGATATGCATGGAATGGAGGCATATGGAGCACATTTAGGCAGAGGAGACTAGTTTAACTTGGTATCGCACAACACAGACATTGTGGACCGAAAGGCCTATTCCTATGCTATACTGTTTTATGCTCTATCAATACTTCTGTTCCAACATTGATCACCTGCCCTGCACTCCTAACAAGTTGTACACATCAGTTGTAGGAAACCACAGTTTATCCTATGTGATCTGTACATTTCAACAAGGTCCCCCTTTCTTCTTCTGTACTCCAGCGAGTACAGGCCCAGTGCCGTTAAACACTCATAAGTTAACCCACTCATTCCTGGGATCATTCTTGTAAACCTCCTCTGGATCCTCTCCAGGGCAAGCACATCCTTCCTCAGATATTGTGCCCAAAATTGGTCACAATGCTCGAAATGCAGTCTTACCAGTGCCTTATAGAGCCTCAGCATTACATCCCTGTTTTTGTATTCTAGATCTCTTGAGATGCATGCTGGCATTGTGTTTGCCTTCTTTACTACCGATTCGACTTGCAGGTTACATTTTTGGGAATCCTGCACCAGTACTCCCAAGTCCCTTTGCACCCCTGATTTCTAGATTGTTACAATACAATGATACCATTTATTTGTTGTCATTTGAACCTCATTGAGGTTCAACCAAAATTTGGTTTCTGCAGTCATACAAACAAGTAGAAGAACCAAGACACAACACAAATTACACAAACATCCATCACAGCGAATCTCCTCCTCACTGTGATGGAAGGCAAAGTCTTATCTCTCCCCTGCACTCCCCATTCTCCTCCCGATGTCAGAGTCAAAGCCCCCGGCGGGCGATGGTAAATAAGTCCCGCGGCCATTAAAGCCGCGCCGGGCGATGCAAGGCCACGCTCCGGGTCTTGATGTTGGAGCCTCCCGGTGGGCGCTAGCAAGTCCCGCGGCCATTTAAAGCCGCGCGGGGCGATGTAAGGCCCCCGCTCCAGGTCATCCTCAACCCCACAACTCAGGCGTGAGAAGTCGCCGTTGCGGAAGCCCCGAAAAGCGGTCTCCCACCAGGGACCCTCGGGCTCCCGGTGTTATTGTCCACCAGACCTGCGGCTGGAGCCTCCGAATCTCCGGGGTCGGGCCGCAGCAGCGCGCCACCAGTTCCTCCCGCTCCGAACTCGGCCAGCTCCGCGGTGGTAAGTAGTCCACAGACTCCGCGACTGGAGCCCCAGGTCGCTCCGGTTAGAGGCCGCTCCATGGTGCTAGGCCCCAACGACAACGGAGACCCGACAGAGAAAAGGTCGGGTCCTCCGTACAGGGAAAAGATTAAAAGTTTCCCCACCCCCCGCCCTCCCACACACATACCCAGTTAAAAAAAACCCACTATAACTACACTCAAACGAGACAAAAAATAAAAAAAGACAGACGGACTGCAGAGGCTGCTGCGACGCTTGTTGTGCTGCCCACCCAGATTCATTCCCCATTTAGAAAATAGTCTACGCCTTTATTCCTATTACCAAAATGCATGACTCCACACTTTGCTACACTATATTCCATCTACCACTTCTCTGCCCACTTTCCAAACCTATTCGTCCTTCTGCACTACCCGCCCTTCCATCTATTTTCGTATCATCCGCAAACTTGGCCACAAAGCCTTCAATCACCTCATCCAAATCATTAATATACAATGTGAAGAGTAGCGGCTGCAGCATCGACTCCTGTGGAACTCCGCTAGTCACTTTCAGCCAAACAGAAAAAGCCCCCTTTATTGCCACTTTTTGCCTTCTACCATCCACCATTTGATACCATGGGCTCTCATCTTCCTTCACATTCTTACCTGTGGCACCTTAACAGAGGCTTTCTGAGCATCTAGGTAAACAATGTCCACTGACTCTCCTTTATCTATCCTACTATTTTCTTCTTCAATCTGGGCACCATGTTAGAGGAAAGATGTCAAGCTGGAAAGGGTACAGAGAATATTTACAAGGATGGTATCAGAGATAGAGGACCTGAGCTATAGGGAGGGGCTGAGTAGGCTGGGACTCTATTCGTTGGAGCACAGGAGGATAAGGGGTGATGGCGACAGATGGCACAATGGGCTAAGTGTTCGGCTGGCGATCGGAAGGTGGCCGGTTCGAATCCCGCTTGGAGTGCATACTGTCGTTGTGTCCTTGGGCAAGACACTTCACCCACCTTTGCCTGTGTGTGAATGTGTGTGAGTAATTGGTGGTGGTCGGAGGGGCCGTAGCGCAGAATGGCAGCCACGCTTCCGTCAGTCTGCCCCAGGGCAGCTGTGGCTACAGAAGTAGCTTACCACCACCGAGTGTGACTGAGGAGTGAATGAATAATGCGATGTAAAGCGCCTTGAGTATTAGAAAGGCGCTATATAAATCCCATCCATTATTATTATTATTATTATCTTATTGAGTTGTATAAAATCATGAGAGGAATAGATCGGGTAGATGTACAGAGTCTCTTGCCCAGAGTAAGTGAATCGAAGGCCAGAGGACATAGGTTTAAGGTGCAGGGGAAAGGATTTAATCAGAATCTGAGGGGTAACTTTTTCACACAAAGGGTGGTGGGTGTATGGAACAAGCTGCCAGAGGAGGTAGTTGAGGCAGGGACTATCCCAACATTTAAGAAACAGTTAGGCAGGTACATGGATAGGACAGGTTTGGAGGGATATGGACCAACCTCGGGCAGGTGGGACTAGTATAGCTGGTGTGGACAAGTTGAGCCAAAGGGCCTGCTTCCACACTGTAACACTGTATGACTAAAGAATTCCAGCAGATTCATCAGGCAAGATCTCCCCTTCACAAAACCATGCTGACTTCGGCCTATTTTATCATGAACTAAGTACTCCCTAACCTCATCCTTTATAATGGACTCTAAATTCTGACCAACCACTAAAGTCAGACTAACCGGTCTATAGTCCCCACTATTCTGCTTTGCTCCCTTCTTGTATAGCGGGGTAATATTGGCAAAGTTCCATTGAGGGATATCGAGGGATCTGGCATCAGTGCAGGAAAGTGACGCAGAGGTCGGTGATTGAACATGGATCATGCACGAAGGGCTGAATGGCCTGCTCCTACTTCCGTTCCTTCTGACTGTCACTGATGTGGATGTAGAGAGGCTGGTTGTGAGGGGCGCTGGATGTTCACTAACTGATCTTGACCTGCTTTAGTCGGTGCTGGGTCCAGCAGATGGACATCAAATGACAACCAAGGTAACGCACATCAAATACTCATAGCTAGGCAGCATTGCTGGAGGGTACATCTGACACCGGCTCAGCGATTGAGAGTGAAATGGACCAGGAACGGAATTAGCTTGTTGTGAAACAACTAGTTTGTTGCTAGTGGTGACAAATACTGGGAAGTAAAGGACAGGTACTTCACCCACACCGAGTAAGATGGGCTCTTGTTCTAGTTTCCTCCATAACATACTTTGCTTTAATATTCAGATGTATTTAAAGTCACAGTAAGTTTGGTGTAACACTAGCTCGGATGTAATGCAATGCTCTTGCATTCCTTGTATTTTCCAAAGCAGCAACCATCACCATAGTGCACTGTACAACAACACAATGTGCAGTATTTTGGAACCACCGGCATGATGGGTGGTAAGAGGGTATGGATCAATCGTGTGATGAGACCTTGTCCCCACTCAGCATTCTCGCATACTTTCACCCTCCGAACCTGTGCAGGCCAAAGGTTTTCAGTGATAATTCAGCCATGTTACTCCTGAGTGATGTGTTCCACAGCATGTGCACGTACCTGTCTGCCTGGGCAGGAGAAGACCGCATCATCGGTGGCACCCGGGTACTCTGGCGATCACCCTTTGGCGATGGTGGCCTCCCAAATGGCTTTCGCTCCCGATGTCCTGAATCAGAGAGGCAGGAGTTAGGAAAAAAATCTGATCGAAGACTAGCAGTAGGAACCATAGCTGTGCCTGCAATATAAATTTAAACGGGTGACGTTTTGGGTCGAGACCCTTCTTCAGACTGAGAGTCAGGGAAGAGGAAGTCTAGAGATATGGAAGGGTAAGGTGTGAAAATGACAGAATGGTTCATTGTTCGCTGAGGGGAAGGTAACATCGAGGCATACAATCAGTAATATTTAATCAGGAGGAGAGTAGAACTAGTCACAGAACTGCGATGGGGGGGGGGGGGGGGGGGGGGGGGGAGGGACGGAGAGAGAGGGAAAGCAAGGGTTACTTGAAGTTAAGAGAAATCAAAATTCAAACCGCTGGAATATTGATTTCTCTAACCAAGTAACTCTTGCTTTCCCTCGTTCTCCATCCCTCCCCCATTTTAGTTCTCCGACTAGTTCTAATGTCCTTCTGATTATTACTGATTGTATGTTTAAGAAAGAACGGCAGATGCTAGAAAAATCGAAGGTAGACAAAAAATGCTGGAGAAACTCAGCGAGTGGGGCAGCATCTATGGAGAGAAGGAATTGGCGCCCTTTCTGGTCGAAACCTTGCTTCAGGCATGTCGGGGGGGGGGGGGGGCGGAAAAAAGATAGAAAGTAGGCGGAGACAGTAGGACATGGGAGAACTGGGGAGGGGAATGGGGAGAAAGCAAGGGCTATCTAAAATTAGAGAAGTCAATGTTCATACTGTTGGGGTGTAAACTACCCAAGCGAAATATGAGGTGCTGTTTGCGCCTCCAATTTGTGCTGTGCCTCACTCTGGCAATGGAGGAGGCCCGGGACAGAAAGGTCACATTGGGAATGGGAGGGGGAGTTGAAGTGCTGAGCAACCGGGCAATCAGGTTGGTTAAGACGGACTGAGTGGAGGTGTTCAGCAAAGTGATTGCCGAGCCTGCGCTTGGGCTCGCCGATGTAGAAAAGTTGACACCTGGAAAAGCTAATGCAGTAGATGAGGTTGGAGGAGGTGCAGGTGAACCTCTGCCGCACCTGGAAAGACTGATTGGGTCCTTGGATAGAGTCGAGGGGGGAGGTAAAGGGACAAGTCTTGCATTTCCTGCGTTTGCAGGGGAAAGTACCCGGGGAGGGGGTGGTTTGGGTGGGAAGGGACAAATTGACTGGGGAGTTAGAGAGGGAACGATTTCTGCGGGAAGCAGAATGGGGAGGAGATGGGAAGATGTGGCCAGTAGTGGGATCCCATTGGAGGTGCCAAAAATGTCGGAGGATTATATGTTGTATGCAACGGCTGATGGGGTGGAAGGTGAGGACAAGCGGGACTCTGTCCTTGTTACGAAGAGGGGAGGCATTTTGTGTCCATCGTTGGTGTAAACCAGCATCTGCAGTTCCTTCCTACATTGTAAATTTAAAACCTCTTCACAGCTACTCGCTCCAAGTAGTTTGTCTGAGCTTAAGTGAATGAATTCTAGTCTTTGGAGAGTTGGGACTGGGGGAGGGACAGGCAAAACCCTACCCTGAGGTCAGTGCTGTACACACTGATACCTCTTGGGGAGAGCGGAGACAAGCTGTGCTGTCGTCCTGCTACAACATAGAATATATTGAAAAAAGTCCTACTGTGCAGATCCTACTGTGTGCAGTCTGGTCTCCCCATTACAGGAAGGAAGTGGAAGCTTTGAAAAGGATGCTGAAGAGGTTCACCAGGGTGCTGTCCGTTATAGAGGGCATTAGCTATACGGAGAGGTAGGGCAAACTTGGGATTTTTTTTTCAGGAGACCAGATAGAAGTAAATAAAATAATGAGAGGCATAGATAAGAGACACAGAAGCTTCTTCCCAGGGTGGAAATATCAAAGAATACTGGGCGCAAGAGGGGGGAAAGGTTTAATGGAAATATGCGGGGCAAGATTTATTTATTACACACAGAGTGGTGGGGGCCAGAAGCACACTGCCAAGGGTGTTTTAAGAGGCTTTCACATAGGCACATGGATATGCATGGAACGGAGGGATATGGAGCACATTTAGGCAGAGGAGACTAGTTTAACTTGGTATGGCACAACACAGACATTGTGGGCCGAAAGGCCTATTCCTGTGCTGTACTGTTTTATGCTCTATCAATACTTCTGTTCCAACATTAGTCACCTGCCCTGTACTCCCCACAAGTTGTACACATTCAGTTGTAGGAAACCACACAGTTTATCCTGTGATCTATTAATATGAAATGACAAACCTCTTTCAGGAGACAGGGCGACCCGTTTGGAAGGTGGAGAGGATGGCCGCTCTTTATCAGAAGGCTCGTACCGTTTCCGTGTGCCCTTGTCAGCAGGCTGAAACAGAAAGGATCAAATTCAAGCACAGACCCAGCACACTCTCATAGCACAGAGGCACATTACACTCACACCTAATCTTCCTGATGCAATGTGACAAGTGAATGGAGAGGCAGAGGTTCAACAGTGAATTAAACTCAGGATACCTGCAAGACCCAAAGCTGGATTAAAGCATCCACAAGAAAATAGAGTTGGAGTATTTCAAAGCGTGCATTTTCTGAGACGATGCACCCTGGTTCTGGACTCGCTCTACCCTTCACCCTTCTTCTTCGTCTTCTTAGCGTGCACAGCCTAAAGTTGTAGGACAACTTGTTCTATTCGATCTTATTTGATTGTGCACACCAGGTTGATTGCATTTGTCGAAACAGGGCAGACCATGTGAAGGTTGCAATCTCCCACCCCCCCCCCCCTCCACCCCCACTGACCTGTGTCCAGCATTAGGAACAATTGCCGAGCAGACTTAAGCAACTTCCCAGCTCCACCGTTTCTACAGATAAATAAAAGTAAAATAGAAAACCCAGTTTAGTGTGTTGTGTGCAGACATGTTACCTTGTTTAGCAGGGTCAGTTTGATATCCTTGTGTGCACTGTAGACAAGCTGTGGGGGTTTGCTGATCTGGGCAGGTTTTGGTGCAGAGGTCTTCTGCGGCTGTGGTGGAATCTCACGTTTTCGCCTCTCTTCACGCTCCTTCTCCCTCGGCGTCTCCTCTTTCTTGGGTTTTACTGAAGGTGATGGAAATATTTAAGTATTGTTCCCTCAGAGATTCATTAGAGAGGGTTGAAAATGTCAAACTAACGACAAATCTCAGATGTTATTAACATTGAGGAAACACAACTGGTGAATGATATCTTCACTGGAAATGACGCGCACTAAATTGCTGAGGAACCTTTCTGTGTGTAAATCATCTGACAAGTTGTCATTTAAACATCAGTAAATAAGGATATGAAGAATGTTGAAACAACATACCTTTTAGGTGATAAAGGTTTTCATGCAGTGTGCAGTGGGAATCTGCAGCTCTCAGTCTGAGTGACTGGTGGGAGTGGTAACCTTCTTACATTAACAAGTAACTGGTTGAGCACTTGATGTATTATAATCTGAGTCGACAGATCTTGCGGCATAGTGGCATTATGGTTCGATTCTGACTACGGGTGCTGTCAGTACACGGGTGGAGTTTGTTCATTCTCCCTGTGACCACGTGGGTTTTAGCCGGGTTCTGTTTCCTCCCACATTCCAAAGATGTGCGGGTTTGTGGCTTCTGTAAATTGTCTCTAGACTAGAAGTAGTGTATGGGGATTGCTGGTTGGAACAGACTTAGTGGGCCGAAGGGCCCGTTTCCACAATGTACCTCTAAACTAAACTAAACCAGACAGAGCTGAGAGCAGACAGATGAGAAACAGTAGGAGATCTCTCAACCCATCAAATCTGCACGACCATTTACTTTCAGGACTGATGCAATTGTAACCTGAACATTACACTCCCTTGTTTTAAAAATATTCAGAGACTCTGTTTTCACTTTAGGAATAGTCTTACAGACACATCACTCTCAGCGAAAAAGTATTGTCTCGTCTTATATGGGAACCACTTATTTTTTGACAGTAACACCTTAGTTTTAGATTTAAGGTTTATATTTTCTGCATAAATTAACATTCCGATAATAGTATCCTGAAGATTTTTGGACATCAAGGTTAATAGAATCAGAAGATAGACACAAAAAGCTGCAGTAACTCAGCAGAACAGGCAGCATCTCTGGAGAGAAGGAATGAAGAAGGGTCTCGACCCAAAACGTCACCCATTCCTTCTCTCCAGAGATGCTGCCTGTCCCGCTGAGTTACTCCAGCTTTTTGTGTCTATCTTCGGTTTAAATCAGCATCTGCAGTTCCTTCTTACACATTAATAGAGTCAGAGTTACACAGCACAATCACCTGGAAGACCCTAGCCCAGTCTGATCTACATGTTACTCCAGACCCACCAACATGTGCAACTCATCCATACTGACCAACAAGCCCCTCTAAGCTAGTCCAATTATTTTTTTTTTGTTTCAAAACAGGTGAAGATGGGGAACAAAAAACCCCCAACCGAACCGTACCACTTGGCTAAACAATGTGCAGTGCCCTCCATAATGTTTGGGACAAAGACCCATCATTTATCAATTTGCCTCTGTACCCCAAAATTTGAGATTTGTAATTGGAAAAAATCACATGTGGTTAAAGTGTACAGTCAGATTTTAATAAAGGCCATTTTTAAACATCTTGGTTTCACCATGTAGAAATTACAGCAGTGTTTATACATAGTCCGCCCCATTTCATGGCACCATAATATTTGGGACACACGGCTTCACAGGCGTTTGTAATTGCTCTGGTGTGTTTAATTGCCTCCTTAATGCAGGTATAAGAGAGCTCTCAGCACCTGGTCTTTCCATCACCTTTGGAAACTTTTATTGCTGTTTATCAACATGAGGACCAGTGAAAGTCAAAGAAGCCATTATGAAGCTTACCAAAATCAACTGTTTGGAACATCATTAAGAAGAAAGAGAGCATTGGTGAGAGTACTAATCGCAAAGGGACTGGCAGGCCAAGGAAGACCTCCACAGTTGATGACAGAAGAATTCTCTCTATAATACAGAAAAAAAACCATACACCTGTCCGACAGATCAGAAACACTCTTCAGGAACAAGGTGTGGATATGTCAATGACCACTGTCCGCAGAAGACGTCATGAACAGAAATACAGAGGCTACACTGCAAGATGCAAACCACTGGTAGGCAAAAATAGGATGGCCAGGTAACAGTTTACCAAGAAGTACTTAAAAGAGCAACCACAGTTCTGGAAAAAGGTCCTCTGGACAGATGTGATGAAGATTAACATATCAGAGTGATGGCAAGAGCAAAGTATCGAGGCGAGAAGGAACTGCCCAAGATCCAAAGCATACCACCTCATCTGTGAAACACAGTGGTGGGGGTGTTATGGCCTGGGCATGTATGGCTGCTGAAGGTACTGGCTCACTTATCTTCATTGATGATACAACTGCTGATGGTAGTAGCATAATGAATTCTGAAATGTATAGACACATTCTATCTGCTCAAGTTCAAACAAATGCCTCAAAACATTGGGCGGCGGTTCATTCTACAGCAAGACAATGATCCCAAACATACTGCTAAAGCAACAAAGGAGTTTTTCAAAACTAACAAAATGGTCAATTCTGGCCAACTCAATCACTCGATCTGAACCCAATTGAGCATGCCTTTTATATGCTGAAGAGAAAACTGCAGGGAACTAACCTCCAAAAAAAAGCATAATACAGGCCTGGCAGAGCATCACCAGAGAAGACACCCAGCAACTGGTGATGTCCATGAATCGCAGACATCAAGCACACATTGCACACAAAGGATATGTAACAAAATACTAAACATGATTACTTTCATTTACATGGCATTGCTGTGTCCCAAATATTATGGTGCCCTAAAATGGGGAGCTATGTATAAACACTGCTGTAATTTCTACATAGTGAAACCAAAATGTGTAAAAATGGCCATTATTAAAATCTGACAATGTGCACTTTAACCACATGTGATTTTTTTCTATTACAAAATCTCAAATTGTGGAGAACAGAGGCAAATAAATAAATGATGGGTCTTTGTCCCAAACAGTATGGAGGCCACTGTATGAGTGGGGAAAAAATGGGAATTTGGTGTAGGAAGATATTTGGTCAGTATGGACCTGGTAGGCTGAAAGGCCTGGCTCAGGGCTGTGGTAGATACTTGCGGGTTAGGTCGGCTGATTTTCTCACGCCCTTCAGGAGAGCATCAGATTAATTCTCACTGGTAACGTCATGGTTGATGAGATTAACATTGAATTTAAATGTCTCCCTAACATGGTGCGATTCAATACAATACAATACAATTTATTGTCATTTGAGCCTCAGTGAGGCTCAAACGAAATTCTGTTTCCACAGCCATACAAACAAAGACAATTCCTAGACATACACACAATTTAGTTCACACAAACATCCATCACAGTGAAACTACTGTGATGGAAGGCAAAGTCTTTTCTCTCCCCTGTTCTCCATGTCTCTCCCGATGTCCAAGCCCCAGGCGGGCGATGATAAGTCCCACGGCCATTTTAGGCCGTGCCGGGCGATTTACGGCCCCGCTCCCGGTCCAAATGTCACAAAGTTGGAGCCCCCGGCGGGCGCTGTAATGTCCCACGGCCATGAAGCCGTGCCGAGGGATTCGAGCCCCTGCCTCTGGATCTGGGTCTAAACCTGTGATTTAACGACCATATTGCCTCCCCCATATTTAGACATTGAAACAGTTCTGTTATCACAGCACATTGATTTACTGCCCAGGGCATTGGCACGGTAACCAAAATAACACTTTAAAGAATCACCACAGCAGACCAACGAATGCAGTTAATAAATCTAGGCTACAAGGCCAATTGGAACTGAGGATCCGAGGGATTGTCCTCTCCGCGGTGGGTTGGTAGAATTATTGTTCCAACCAATTCATGTTACTTTAGTACATATCACATTTGGAAATTCTGACTGTTGCCAAAATTTGAGCACGATCCTAAGTGTATATTTTAATTTAATTACCACATAATCACCTAAAGTATAACGCATGCCAAACACCACTGCCTCAGTTCAGAAAGGCCATTCACATGGAATTTGAGTAGTCATGTCATGCCATTGTATCAGAGATAGAAACAGTTCTCCAAAAGTGGCAACAAAGAGCTGTGCAAATGCCCGGTGACAGGTCTCCTTAACCTCAAGAAATAGTCCCAGGTCACAGTCCCTCACATCACTGGGTTTGAGTCTGAGTTTAGTTTATTGTCACTTGTACCAAGGTACAGGGAAAAGCTTTTGACTGGATAGCACGCAACAAAAGCTTTTCACTGTACCTGGGTACATGACAATAAACTAAACTCAAACTCAGGCCGGAGACACAACAATGTCTTCTGACTGGCCTGAGTTCCTGCACTCCAAGAGGTAGTACGCACCTTTTTCCTTCTGCTTCTGCTGCTGAGCAGGGACTTGCGATTGGGAGCTTGCAGAGGACACGGGACTGGCTAAATCTGCATACATGTTCTCAGAGTCTGCACTTCTGACAGAGCTGCTGCTTGACGATGCACTTGACACGGATGACACACTGCTCACGCTGAGGGACCTGGAACAAATCAGATTCTTTACAACATTTCACGGAGGTACCAATTCAGTTCCATGGTGAATCAAGCACCTGATCTCATTCATATCATCAAGCATGAAACGTTTTTTAAACAAGAGGGAAGAGAATACAAGTTTTATTTTGTTCTTACACGCAACTGAATTGACACCCAAGCAGTCATACACTAAGCTGGTCTGCCAGAGGCAAATTATATGCCTTGTGTTGTTATTAATGCTGCAGGGTTATGTGTTAAGAGGCACAGCAGTTGAGTCAACTGATAATTCACATGCATGAACCAATAATCCAGAGACTGAGGTCACATCCCACCATGGCAGCGTTAAAAACGTTGGATGTTTTTTTACAAAAAGGTCATTAGTAATGTTCATAATGGACAAAGGATATTGAACCCAAGATGTTAACTCTCTCTTTCTGCACAATGTCAGACTTGTCGAATGTTAGTTTTTATTTCAGGATTCAGTTTTAGTCTACTCTTTGTTGTCAGAGGACAGCCTGTGACAATAGCGACTGCCCTGACTAAGTTTGTCTGAACATTTGTCATGTGCTGCCGGGCTATTCCCAAAGGGGACACTATAACCAACTTAAATTTGCACAAAACCCACCATGGATGTCCAAACAGGCTTCAATGGATGGTGGTCCTGAACCAGAGGTTAATGCTATTCTTGCCTCTAATTTTAAGATCCTGAAGTGGCCTAAATTTCCACAGACCAAATCATTCAGGGTCACCCCACTCCTTACAAGGACTGATTACTTGAATGATTATTATGGATAGGAGTATGTTTACTTTACCTGGATCGATGGGAACCCGATGCAGACCGTGAGCCAGATGCTGATGTTGACCGAGATACTGAACGAGAATGCGACCGTGAATGTGAACTTGACCCACTGTAGCTGCTGCCACTATCACTCCCGCTAGCACTTGCGGTCTTCCTGCTAACAACAAATATAATTTGTGTTTAATTGAGCAGATAAAGAATTAAAGTACTGATCATGTTTATTGCAATGGATTTATTTAAAACCTGTCAATTAGCAGTTTTACAATATTTCAAAGGAATTCAATAGGAAGGAAGCTGCAGTAATAATGAGAGTGCAGAAGATATTCACCAGAATGTTACCTGGAAGGGAGGGCAACAGATATTAGTGGAGAATGGACAGGCTGGGATTAGTTTCACTGAACCGTAGGAGGCTGAGGAGGGACCTTTGAGGTTTATAAAATGATGAGAGTCATATAGCGGGTGGATGGTGAGAGTCCTTTTTTCCCCCAAGAGCAGGGGAGTCTTAAACTAGAGGGCACAGATTTAAGCTGAGGGGAGAAAAATTTAACGGGAATCTGCAGATTAAGTTTTTCAGAGGGCGGTGTGATGTTAGATGCAGATACAGTTACAACATTTAAAAGGCACAGGTACTTAGATAGGAACGCTGGAGATACTGGCAAATGTAGGTAAATGGAATAAGTATACACTGGCATCACAGTTGGCATGGATGAGGTTGATCCAAGAGGCCTCCTGAGATGCTGCCTGACCTGCTAGGTTATTCTAGCACTGTTTTTCTTGTAAGCTAGTTTCTGTGCTATACGGTTCTGATTCTATGTTGACGTCAGTCGCTTCCTACTTTAATAAAAGTAAAGCCAAAATTACAAAAGGTCATCCTCATATCACCATATTTTCCTGTCCAAGCATAGTCAATGCAGTGGGAAAGCAAGGCAGAAACAAATTCTAATAAGCAGTACTTAAACAATGTCTTAATGTAGATTTAAAAAAGCCCGGCACAATTTATAAACATGATGATGGGCTGCCAACGACATAAGGAGGTATCTCATGGCATTGAAATTCAAAGGGGAGGCACGGAAGAGGCAGCCTGAATCTCTTCTGCACTCTGTTACTGCAGCATCCTTACTGTTGCATTCCTTTGAAATAGTGTATAACTTTCGTGGAGGCTACCCATAGAAGAGGGTAGCTGCAGAAAGTGCATTTTGCCTCAGATTTATATAGCTATACAGATGGAAAAGAGCTCTTCTGCCCAATATCTAGGTCAGTCAAGATGCCTCTGTATCTACACTAACCCCATTTGTTTACGTTTGCCCCCCTATCCCTCTAAACCGTTACTATATGTGCAACACTGCAAATGTCTTTTAAATGTTTGTTTTCTCTTGGATGCGGGAGGCTACGAGGAGACCTGATCTAAGGATACAAAATTATGAGAGGCGTAGGTAGAATAGACAGTCAGAACCTTTTGCCCCGGATAAAACCCATCAAAAACCAGAGGGCATAGCCTTAAGGGGAAAGGAGCAAAGTTTAATGGAGATATGTAGATGTCTTTTTTTTATTTTACACAGTGGGTGATAAGTACCTGGAATCTGTTGTCGAGGGTAGTGGCATTTAAGAAACTTTTGGTTAGGCACATAATATGCAGGGAATGGATATGGATATTGTGTAGGCAGATAAGAGTTGGTCTTGACATCATGTTCAGCACAGACACTGTGAGCAGAAGTGCCAGTTCTTGTGTTGTATAGTTCTATGTTGTAAATGTTGTATTTGTGCCTGCAAATGGTTCCGTATGTCACCTCCTCTGGGATCTTGCTCCATATACCCATCACCGTGTGTGTGAAAGACCTGCCCCTCAGATCTCTCTTAAATATTTCCGCTCTCACTGTAAACCCGTGCCCTCTGTGAAAGAACTTTACCCAGTACAGAAGCATAATGGTAAAGTTACTGAAAAGGTATCCCAAGGTCTTAGTATTAAAATGATTCAGAATCTCACTGTGGCCATGGGGAAAATTGATCTGCTGGACTGCCGATAGATTAACAATTTTTCTCTCCTCTCATGCATTTCCTGTTGGTGTTGCACTGTGTGATGTGAGAAAAGACAGCTTTAATCTAAACAAGATAGCTTGTCCAGGAATGATTGCTGATGGAAGTCTCTGTCTGACCTCCTGGGTGGTGTGCGGGGCGGGCGTTCCTTCTTCCTTCCCTCTCTGTTCTCGGCAGGTTTTGCACTCTCTGCATTGGCCTTTGCAACCTTTGCTCCTGCTGTCTGCCCTACAGGCTGTGGCGATGGCAGTTTCTTCACAGCTTTTTCACTGTTTGAAAAACAGAACATTAAATATTTAGAACATCTTAATATTATAGGCGAGCAGCTAAAGGAAGCTCTTGGCTTGTGTTGTGCTGTAACAGGAATGATCTGAATACACTGAGCTGTGACGTTATGATGAGAAATTCAGCAGCCACACACATCAGCTCACTACAATTTTCTAGCACACATACATTGCAATAAACAGTATTTTCCAGGCAGGAATTATGCCGTTTACTGCAAACCTTGCTGCTCTATTGTCAGCAGGTCAGTTCGTTCACTTTACAGGTGTCAAAAAAAGGTTAGGCAAGTTTGAAATGCATATTTAGAAATTATTTTCTCACATGAATTCTGTTTACTATTTTTTAGAAATGGAATCAAATGTCATTTCACTTTTAACGAGATGAGGCAGAATGAAGAAATATTTAATGACTTCATAGTTTCAGATTGTGAAATATAAAAGTCTGACAGAATTGCATCATATTATTTTGTGCTGTAGCAATGAAGACATTCCAGGTTGAAGTATTACTTTTACTCCAGGCATTGAGCACAGAGGCCTCTGAACAGCAGATATCTCTGTGGAACAGCTTGAAATCCCACCCAACCACTTCTTTTACCCTGACCCTGTGAATTTATTGAAAAACAAACCAAATTGCTGATGTAAATTCAAAATAAAACCAACCAGGAACACTTACTGAGCCAGGCAGTATCTGTGGAAAAGAAATAGTTAAATTGTTGGTTGAAGAGAAGGTTTAGGATGGTGGGAAGAATACAGAGAACCTCTCTGATAGGCTGAGGTCAGGGTTGTCATAGTGATCATGCTGTTTACAGAATAATCATATTAATTGCTTAAAGAGGAAGTCTGAGAAGCCAATCCAAACAGACGTTACAGCTGAAATGTAGGTCAAAGCCCTGCTGAAACCCGAAACCAAAGAAGAATTCTGAAAGATTGGGCAATATCTGTGAAGAGGGAAACACTCAGGTGGAATTGTTCGGATAGTCTCAAAGCAGAACTGTCCAATTTCTCTAATGTAAAAAGAAAAACAAGTGAAAAAGGTGAATTCAGCATTGAGACTGGAAAAATGCAAAATGTTCAGATGAAAGATAAGAATCTCAAAATTAAAGCTAACACATCAACTGCTGCACTAGCTATCTCTTTAAGACCCCCCGATAAAGTCCATCAACACCATGTTCCCAATGTTGGGCGAGTCCAGAACCAGGGGCCAGTCTTGGAATAAAGGGGAAGTCATTTGGGACTGAGGTGGGAAAATACTTTTTCACCCAGAGAGTTGTGAATTTATGGAATTCCCTGCCACAGAGGGCAGTGGAGGCCAATGGTTTTTGGTGGCACCACTGGGGCCCCCCCTGTAGATCTGGGCTCCCTGGCCCAGTATAACAAACCAAGCATCACAAACCTAGGGGTTAAATTGGACCCTGAGCTTAAATTTGACAGTCAGATTAAGGCTGTTGTTAAATCAAGCTTTTTCCATTTGAGGCAGCTGGCCAAAATAAAGCCAATTCTGTCAAGGCAGCACTTTGAGACGGTAATCCACGCCTTTGTTACCACTCGGCTGGATTACTGCAATGCACTGTATGTGGGGGTTAGTGGGTCCTCCATCGCCCGTCTCCAGATGGTACAGAATGCAGCTGTACGTCTTTTAACTGGCACACGTAAACATGAGCACATTTCGCACATTTTAGCCTCACTCCACTGGTTGCCTATTCAGTTTAGGATCCATTTTAAAGTTCTTTTATTTGCTTTTAAATCCCTAAATGGTCTTGCTCCGCCCTACCTATCTGAGCTTCTACACCCTTATACACCTGCCCGCTCTCTCAGGTCAGATAATCAGCTGCTCCTGAGTGGGCCAAAAACTAAGCGGAAGCTCAGAGGGGACCGTGCCTTTGCTGTGTCGGCACCCAAATTATGGAACGATCTGCCTCTCCACATTAAACAGGCCTCTTCTTTGTCTGTTTTTAAATCTCTTCTTAAGACCCATCTCTTCTCCGTGGCCTTTGATACCCAGTAAGATGTCGACTTTATTTGCTTGGTTTGGTTTCTTATTTTGATTGCTTTGTTGCGTGGTTATTGTTTTTTGCTCATGTTTTATGTCTTTTGATTTATTGTTGTACTTCATATGTGATTTATGCGCCTTATGTGAGCTGTTATGTTATGTTCTGTTATGTTGTCTGTTTATGATGTCTTGTTTGTTCTTCTGTACAGCACTTTGGTCAACATTGGTTGTCTTAAAGTGCTTAACAAATAAAGTTGGATTGGATTGGATTGGATTGGAAGTCACTGAATGGATTTAAGAGAGAGTTAAATAGAGCTCTAGGGGCTAGTGGAGTCGAGGGATATGGGGAGAAGGCAGGCACGGGTTTTTGATAGGGGACGATCAGCCATGATCACAATGAATGGCGGTGCTGGCTCGAAGTGTGTGTGTGCGTGCATTGTTGGTGTGCGTGTGCGCGGTGTTTGTGTGTGTGTGTGTGTGTGTTTGTGTGTGTGTGTGTGTGTGTGTGTGTGTGTGTGTGTGTGTGTGATTTGAGGTTGTATCTACGCCAAAATGGTACACGGTAGCGCTAAATTGTTTGCAGAACCATATCGAGCTTTATCCTGTCGTCGATCTTGTCAATTTTCCTTCAGATTTGATGTTATATTTCATAAGTTATTGATATTTAAACTTTTAAAAAAGCACACTTTGAGAAGAATAACTGAGTTTTCTGGCAACTTGTAGTGAAGACGTCACAATGGCATCTCACAGTCCTCCAACCACAATGGGATCTCATTTACATATGCTGCCAATTATGTCACAATAGCAACATTGTTGCTATCCAAGTACACTTTGATAACAACAATGCTATCAAAGTGTACTTGGATAGCAACAATATTGCAACAACATTTGTTACACTGCAACAACAACACTTGTTACACTAGCTCTAGCAGGTGCAAATGTGCGTGTGAATATGGCGAAATGAGGAGCCCCTGTGCAATTCGGAGCTATGGGTGAGTGGTGCAATATTGTGTTGGGGGAAACGGGTTATGTTGGTGCAACGGGTGAGTGGTGGAAATGGGTTAAGTTGGGGGAACGAGTGAGTGGGTGAATTATTGCGTTGGGGGACGGGGCGTGTGAGCATAATCATGCCTTCAATTACACCAAAAAGGTACATGATAGCGCTACAATTATTGGCCTACCTTACTTACCATTGCCTCTGTGCGTGTTGTATCAAGTTTCGTTCAGATTGATGTAATATTTTACAAGATTCACATTTTTAACTTTACAAAATCCCACTTTGAGAAAAATTTAAAGGTTTAAACTGAAGTTCGACACAAAAAGCTGGAGTAACTCAGCGAGATAGGCAGCATCTCTGGAGAGATGAAATGGGTGACCTTTCGGGTCGAGACTGCAGAAGGGTCTCGACCCGAAACGTCACCCATTCCTTCTCTCCGGAGATGCTGCCCTTTCCCACTGTGCTGTTACTCCAGCTTTTTGTGTCTAAACTGATGTGTACATGGTTTTCTGAAAGCGTAGCACACCCTCTAAAACTGGCCGAACGCGGCATGTATCAGGCCACGCCAAATTATACAGGCGGAGGACAGGGCAAGCGGGGGTGGAGCGCTGTCTAAAAAATTCATACGGTGCAAGCCAAGGTGAAACAGACACACATTGCGATGTACAGGAAGGTTGGCGCTGTAAAAAGACGGCTAAACCACAGTGTATGGTAAGTCCTTTAAAAGGCGGGGGAGAAGGAGTGGAGACAACTTTTAAGAAGCCAGGGATACATGGCTGTGAAGCTCGGCGGACATTTAACATTACCGGTCGGGTATCCTTGATTCTGAAAATTACTACTTAACTTTTTTTCCCCAATGAGTCAATGAAATTCACCGGTCAGCACCAGAGAATCTTCAACCTCCTGGCAACCCATTAGGACCTCCTACGGCTCGAGAATTCTCGCTACTCTCCATGGCAGCTTCATTCTGGTCGGCGCTAATTTTTCAACATGTTGAAAAATTCGCGGCAACCATAATGAGGCCACGACTAGTTCCCAGAATGTGGGAGCTCCTCACGAGCATGAAGGCGACTCCCCGGCAACCACCCGCGAACATGTGGCGACTACATTGTCTCCAGCAGTCGCCTAAGTGCGACAGGCCCATAATGTTTTCTCTCTTATCCAGATCTAAGGAAGAGTTTTCAACCTGAAATGTCAGTTGCCGCTCTTTTGACAGATGCTGCCTGATGAGCTGAGTGTTTACATAAGTTGGTGAATGGAATCAGGACAGGAGAAGAGGGTTGGAGTTTTAGAGATACAGCGCGGAAACAGGCCCTTCAGTTCACCGAATCCGCACCGACCAGCAATCCCCACACACTAACACTATCCTACACACTAGGGACAATTTACCTTTATACCAAGCCAATTAACAAACAAACCTGTACATCTTTGGAGTGTGGGAGGAAACTGAAGATTTCAGAGAAAACTCACGTAGTCACGGGGAGAACATAAAACTCCGTGCAGACAGCACCCATAATCGGGATTGAACCCGGGTCTCCGGCGCTGCAAGCGCTGCAAGGCAGCAACCGTGCCGTCCGGTGAGAAATTAGATGGGGTCAAGAGAAAAGGAGAGTGCATGAAATTCCCAAAAGGTATAACTGCCACTAGTGCATAATCAACAATTACCATTGTTATGTTGTGATTACTCTCGAGTGCAAAGGTGCTTTTGCAGTCAGAGATCGCCCCATAACCTACCAGTTCAGCTTTACACTTTAAAACAAATCTGTTGCATTATAATGTGAAAGTTATTACTGCACTTTGTTTAGTGGTCACAGGATGGAAAAGGGGATAGCTCATCAGAGAAATGTATAGTTAAAACTGGCACAATTAGAATTAGAGGATCTTCAAAGCTTGGGCTGCACCTATGCTACCCCAAATTAGTAATTAATGTAGACATATTATGAATGGAATATTCTGCAGTTTTGAACTGTTGATACAGACAATGTTTAATAGATGGTCATCAGCAACGTTACCTTTTGCCAGTGGGAGTTGGGGCATCGCCCGTTCCACCACCGACAACTGTTCCGCCTTTGGTCTTTGCTCCTGCAGCATCTTTTGCTCGTGATGGAGAGGGAGTTGGGGAAGGTGAAGATGAGAATGATCGAGACCTGAGAAAACCAGGGCAAATGGTGAGAGTTGCACCGTGTTGTTGATCCAATCATAATCCCTCCTCAGCTCAATAATTTTTTTTTAAAAGATCAGAAATCTGAAAATAATGCACAATGGATCAAGCAACATTTGTGAAGAGAAAACCGGAGGTAACAATGACCTGATGGAAGGTCAGTAACCCAAAACTCTAATTCCATTTCCCTCTCCACAGGTGCTGTCTGACCTGCCAAGGCTATTTGCTATTTGAGCTATTTACGGCAAGAAACCGTAAATATGCTTTCAGTCATTCATGGCTACTGGTTGCCCAGTATTGCAAATAACTTTACCAGGACCTTCTTTAATAATTATAAACTATTTATAAAATCAAGCATCATTTCAAAATGAAATTGATCTTAAGCGTGCTGAGAAAAACTACAGCAAGCTCAACTGCAACATAACAGCCTGATTCATTGTGTTTCTGCCCAGGAAAAAGATCATCCTTCTAAATACCTGTTGAATAGTCGTTTTTTCCCCTCCATCCATTGAGCAATGACTGGCTGACACTCAAGCTGCCCACTCGTTTTCCCAGTTTCAATCATTGCAAACGTCACTGATGACCAGCTCCACCCAAAATAAGGCACAAAGCTCAAGGCTTTCTTGCTTCACTGACAGAATTGTCAAAGGAAATGGATCCACAGGATGTTGCAGAAAAACTAGAACAATGCCAGGAATGCTTAGCAGGCCAGGTTTCGCCGAGAGTCCATGCTTCAGCTCCATAGCTTTCCTTCCCAGCTTGACATGGATCTGAAATGTTAAGATTCATTCTTAACAAAGCCTGGCTTTCAGAGACTTGCCAGCTTTTTGTGGGGTTTTTCAGGCATTGAGCTCCTGATTTTGTTTTCACTCAAAGAATGTCTAAATTAAGGTGGTGTGCATTTACAACTATGCCCAGAGGTCCTTTGTGACATCAAATCCAATGTTCAAAACTGCCTCCCAAAACAAGTTCATGTACTGAACTGTTTTAAATTCATGCAGATGTGCGTGCAATAGTCCCAGTACTGGCAAAAACTTGCAGCCTGTGCGCACGATAGGCAAAAAACATGCAGGAACATTGTCTTTGGCAAAACATTATTTGATGCAAGTTTTATGTGATTATCTTACATTAAAAAGTGGTACTTTTTGAAGCAAGAATTAGCACAGTTTTGTAATAAGTCTAATTATAAAAAGGATGCAGTCACAGACTTAGGCATATTTATACACAAATATTTCATTATAATAAAATTATGTTAAGATAGTCCTTGCATGGATACAGCATGGACACAGGCTCTTTGGCCCAACTCATCTATGCTGACCAACGGAATTACTAGGGAATCAAGGGATATGCGGAGAAAGCAGGAATGGAGCACTGATTTTGGATGATCAGCCATGATCACATTGAATGGCTCGACGGGACAATTGGCCTACTCCTGCACCTATTTTCTATGTTTCTATGTCTATCGCAGCTGGTTCTAGTTACCTGCGTCTAGTCCATATTCCTTGAAACCTTTCCTATCCATGCACCTATCCAAGTTATTTTAAAATGTTGTTAATGTAGCTGCTTCAACCACTTCCTCTGGCATGTCGTTCCACATACCCATCATCCTCTGTGTGAAAGACTCACCTCTCAGATCTCCTTAAATCTTTTACCTCCCTCACATTCAAAGTCTGTTCTCGAGTTTTAGATTCCCCTATTCTAGGAAATGTAGTGACCATCTACCTCATGTATATTTAATAAACCTCTGTCATCCTTCCGACTCCTCAGATCCATTGAAAATAATCTGATCTTTCCAAAAGCATGGCATAGGCAAGTGTGCCATATGCCTTCTTCACCACCTTGTCTACCTGTGGTGCCATATGTCGGAGCCTGGACTTTACAAATGGAGACATTGAGAACCTAAGCAAGCAAATTACATTGAACCTCTATACATCAATGCTTTGGGTGTAAGGCATCATGTTTGTATTTGGGAATTGTATGAAGGCTTTAGATGGTGCTGTAAAGATTTAGTTCAATGAGACCTTAGATAAGGCACATGAGATGTGCACAATTACAATATTTAAAAGCCATTTGGATAGGTACATGGAAAGGAAAGGTTTAGAGGGATATTGGCCAAGTGCAGGAAAATGGGACTAAATGAGCATCTTGGTTGGCATGAAAAGTTAGGCCAAAGAGCTTGTTCCAATGCTCTATGATTCCCAAGTTTGCAGATGATACCAAAATAGTTTTTTTTATTATTTTATTTTTTTAAAAGGCATGTTGTGATGAGGACATTCTGATTCTGCATTTATAGTGAGTGGGCGACGTTGCACAATTGGAGTTTAGCGGGGGAAAGTATGATGTCATGCACTTGTGTAAGAGGAACCAAATACAAGATTTTCTAAATGGAAAAAGCAGGAAAGGATTGACAGTTGAGAGATATCCCAGTGCCTCTGCATGAATCACACAAAACAGTAGACAGGTGCAGTTAGGCAAGGAGGGCAAGTGGTGTGCTGGTCTTTAATTGCAAAGGTGTTGAATGCAAGCTAACAAATGCTTTGTTCACTATGTTATCCATCGTCTATATTTTCAAGAAGAACGGACAGGCTGTAATAAGGTTTTCAGAAGACACTTAATAAGGTGCCACAAAGGTTATTATGGTAAATGAAAGCTCATGGAGTAGGAAGTTACACATTACTACACATTAGGCAGAAGATAAGTTGGGTAACAGGAAAACAGGGAGTCGACATAAATGTCTGGCAAAGTGGTACAAGTAGTCTGCCTGAGGGATTGATGCTGGGGTCTTAGGATGTTACAATTAATAAAATCATGTGGATAAAGGCACCAACGGTTCGTTTGCTGATGACACAAAAACATGGAAGGAAAGTAAGCAGGAGATAGAGGAACAGATTTGTAGACGGATTACCGAAGATGCCAAAGCTTTTCGAATATTGACTAGGACTTGCACAGTTCCAAAGGCTTAGATGAGGCAGAATTTGAGAGGTGTATCCAAGAGGGTTTTATGAAACAGCGTGGTGCTCAGACATGGCAGTCCTGTTCAACTCCTGCTCTCCACACCTCGAACATCTGGCCGTGAAGTGCCGCCCCTTCTACCCTCCGAGTGAATTCACCTCCATCATTCTGACCACGGTCTACGTCCCACCCCAAGCAGACGTCCATCTGACACTGGAGGAACTGCACGCTGTGGTCAACAAACATCTGACGTCTTACCCCAAGGTGTTTACCACCAGAGCTGGGGACTTCAACAAAGCAAACCTCAAGAAATCGCTCCCTAACTTCCACTAACATGTCTCCTGCTGCACCAGAGTACCAAACACCCTTGACCACTGCTACACCACCATCAAGAATGCCTATCACTCTATCCCTCGCCCTCACTTTGGTAAATCCGACCATACAGGCAGCAATTGAAGCGTTCACCCCCAGAGGTGAGGACTGTACCGAGCTGGTCAGGGGGGTGGGGCAGAGGAACAACTCCAGGACTGTTTGGAGTCTGTAGACTGGGCAATGTTCAAGGACTCGGCAATGGACCTGAACGAATACGCCAGTCGTTACAGACTTCATAAAGAAATGTGTGGAGGACTGCACCCCTACAAAAACCTTCCGAGTGTTTCACAATCAGAAGCCTTGGATGAACTTTGAGATCCGCACTAACCGTGGATACAGTGGTCTACAAGAAGTCCATATACGACCTTGGTCAAAAGGGACAAAAGGGACTTCTGCTCCAAGCTTGAGGATGAGACAGATGTTCGGCAGCTGTGGCGGGGCATGAATGCAATCACCTCCTTCAAGGCAAGATCAGGAGGTAGCTCGAATGTCGGCGAAACATCACTCCCTGACGAGCTCAATGCGTTTTACACACGCTTTGATAGGGAGAACACTGATGTGCTTTCTCGAGCCCCCATTCTCTGAACATTAACAGACCATTATCGCCAAAACTCTGAACATTAACAGATCATCATCTGTTTATTTGCACTTTATCTATTTATTCATGTGTGTATATATTTATATAATGGTATATGGACACACTGATCTGTTCTGTATTCATGCCTACTGTATTCTGTTGTGCTGAAGCAAAGCAAGAATTTCATTGTCCTATCTGGGACACATGACAATAAACTCTCTTGAATCTTGGATAGTGCAACCAGAGAAGTTGACCTTGCTTTGGGAAATAAGTCTGGCCAGGTATTTCAGTGGAAGAGCATGTTGGGGATAGAGATCACAACTCTAAGTTTTCGGATTGTTTATGAATAGGGAGAAGGCCGGACCTTGCTGGAAGGTGCTAAATTGGAGTAAAGCAAACTTATATCATGGTATATGGACACATTTATCTGTTTTGTTGTAAATGCCTACTATTTTCTGTGTGCTTAAGCAAAGCAAGAATTTCATTGTCCTATACAGGAACACATGACAATAAACTCACTTGAACTTGAACAATGTTATTAGGCAGGAGGGAACACTGGCAGTAATAGTTATTGGGCAAGTTCACTACTGACATGTGGGAGTTGTTTAAAGGTCAGTTGATCGATGTTCAAAACCAGCATGTTCCCAGAAGGAGGAGAGATAACAATGGCAAAGTAAGGGAACCTTGGATGACTAAAGAGGTGGTCAATTTTGTCAAAAATAAAAATAAAAATAAGACGCATGTGAGGTTTAAGAGAGGTTGGAATAAGACAGGAATATAATGAAAGGAGGAAAAAAAACTCAAGTGGGCGATTAGAAGGGCTAAAGTTGGATTAAAGAAAATCCAAAAGCTTTTTATACTGTAGCTATATTAAAGGCAAAAGGACAACCAGGGAGAAAGTAAGACAGCTCAAGGATAATGGGGGGAGGAGGGAGATTTGTGCTTGGAGTCAGGCAAGGATAAGGACATGGAGGACAGTGAGATTGGTGTGGAGAATACTAACATGCAAGGGCAGTTTGAGATTAAGGAGAAGGTGGTGTTGGGGCTCTTGAAGAGGATACGGTAGGTAATTGCCAGGACGTAATGGGCTTTATCCAGGTTATTGAGACAAGAGATGAGATTGAGAGTCTTGAAGAAGTTCTGTACATCTTCTCAGGCCACAGGTGAGGCCCCGGAGGATTGGAGAGTGGCTAATTTAAGAAGGGAAGTAGAGAGAATTCAGAGAATTATTGGCTGGTGAGCCTGATGTAAGTTATAAGGAAACTATTGGAGGCGATTCTTCAAGATAGGATTTATTCCCATTTCAAAGGGAATGGGTTAATTTGGGACAATCAGAATGGCTTTGTACATGGCATATTGCGTCTTCATAACTTGATTGAGATTTTAGAGTAGGTGACAAAGATGATAGATGAGGGCAGGGAGGTGGATGCTGTCTACATGGAGCTTAGTAAGGCATTTGATAAAGTCCCTCAAGGTAGGATGATCCAGAAGATCAAGATGCATGGGATTATAGTGACTTGGTCGTATGGAATTGGAACTGGCTTACTGATAGAAGAGAGGGTTGTGATAGAAGGATAATATTCAGGCTTTGTATTCAGCTCAGATTTGTAATATTCAGGCTGGAAGTTTGTGATCAGTGGAGTTTCACAGGGATTTATGCTGGGACCATTGCTGCTTGTGATGAATATAAATGACTTGGACGTACAGTGCCCTCCATAATGTTTGGAACAAAGACCCACCATTTATTTATTTGCCTCTGTTTTTCACAATTTGAGATTTGTAATAGACAAAAATTACATGTGGTTAAAGTGAACGTTGTCAGATTTTATTAAAGGCCGTTTTTATACATTTTGGTTTCACCATGTAAAAATTACAGCTGTGTTTATACACAGTCCTCCCATTTCAGGGCACCATAATGTTTGGACACATGCAGAGCTGCCAAGTTTTGTCAGAGCATTTCAGTATTCTACTAACTGAAAATCAGTATTTTGCAGAGGAAATCAGCATTTTTACGCAGTACCATTTTGGAGATTTAAATTTTTTTTTTATGTGCAGTCATACCCATGTAAGAGCACAAGAATGCATAACTTTGCTACCAATTGACATGTCTTCTACGCACCTTACTTGACAGTGCATTCATTGCCATCTCTTTGTATGCTGCTGTTTGAACAGCTGCTTCCTGCTTTTAGCACCAGATGATGATGTAGAAGCCATTTTGGAAGCCTCCCTCTCCCTCCCTCTCACCCTCCTTTCTCTCTCCCTCCCTCTCGCCCACCCTCCCTCTATCCCCCTCCCTCTATCTATCTCTCCCTCCCTCCCTTCCCACCCACCCACCCTCTCTCCTCCTTCCTTTTTTCTCCCTCCCTCCTCTCATATTCCCTTCCTCCCTCTCTCCCTCTCCTCTCCATCCTCTCCACCCCTCCCTCTGTTCCCCTTGAGTCCACCCACCGTTCTGTAAAATCAAGCCCAATCCCAATGTAACTACAATCCCACTGGTATCCGTTCACCACTAGGCTTATCCAGAATTCTACCACTGCCTGAAAAATAATCAAAGGCTCACTACCACTGAGAAAGAGAATTCCAAAGACTCATTGTTATACGAGAATTTTCCTGAACAGTCTGTGACCCATAGTGCTGTGGCCATAGCACAATGTTTAAAGCCCATAGCACTCAGCTGGTAGCGCTATTTTTCGAACCCATAGCGCTGTAGCCGACAGCTCTTCATTTAAATTCCCACGTGTTAAACTGACAGCACTCTGTTTAAACCTGGAGCAGGACAGGCAGCCTGGAGAGAAGGAATGGGTGATTTTTCTGGTCGAGACCCTTCTTCAGACTGAACTGAACTCCGTATTTAAAATCCGTATTTAACAGCACAAAACCGTACATCCATATTCTAATCGCATTTCCGTACAAAATACGGAAAATCCGTACTACTAGGCAGCTCTGCACATGGCTTCACAGGCGTTTGTAACTGCTCAGGTGCAGGTATAAGAGAGCTCCCAGCACCTAGTCATCACCTTTGGAAACTATTATTGCTGTTTATCAACATGAGGCCCAAAGTTGTACCAATGAAAGTCAAAAAAGCCATTATGAGACTGAGATACAAGAATAAAACTGTTGGAGACATCAGCCAAACATTAGGCTTACCAAAATCAACTGTTTGAAACATCATTAAGAGCACTGGTGAGCTTACTAATCGCAAAGGGACTGGCAGGCCAAGGAAGACCTACACAGCTGATGACAGAAGAATTCTCTCTATAATAAAGAAAAATCCTCAAACACCTGTCCGACAGATCAGAAACACTCTTCAGGAGTCATGTGTGGATTTGTCAATGACCACTGTCCACAGAGGGATTCATGAATAGAAATGCAGAGGCTACACTGCAAGATGCAAACGACTGGTTAGCCGCAAAAATAGGATGGCCGGGTTACAGTTTGCCATGAAGTACATAAAAGTGCAACCATAGTTCTGGAAACAGGTCTTGTGGACAGATGAGATGAAGATTAACTTATATCAGAGTGATGGCAAGAGTAAAGTATGGACGAGAGAAGGCATTGCCCAAGATCCAAAGCCTGCCACCTCATCTGTGAAATACGGAGGTGGGGGTGTTATAGCCTGGCATGTATGGCTGCTGAAGGTACTGGCTCACTTATTTTCATTGATGATACAACTGCTGATAGTAGTAGCATAATGAATTCTGAAGTGTATAGACACATCCTATCTGCTCAAGTTGAAACAAATGCCTCAAAACCCATTGGCCAGCAGTTCATTCTGCAGCAAGACAATGATCCCAAACATACTGCCAAAGCAACAACGGAGTTTTTCAAAGCTAACAAATAGACAATTCTTGTGGCCAAGTCAATCACCCGATCTGAACCCAATTGAGCATGCCTTTTATATGCTGGAGAAAATTGAAGGGGACTAGCCCCCAAAACAAGCATAAGCTAAAGGCTGCAATACAGGCCTGGCAGAGCATCACCAGTGATGTCCATGAATCGCAGACTTTAAGCAATCAATGCATGCAAAGGATATGCAACAAAATACAAAAGAAGACCACTTTCATTTACATTGCTATGTCCCAAACATTATGGTGCCCTGAAATGGGGGAGTACTATAAACACTACTGTAATTTCTACATGGTGAAACCAAAATGTATAAAAATGGCCTTTATTAAAATCTGACAATGGCCACTTTACCCACGTGTGATTTTTTCTATTCTCACATTCTACAAATCTCAAATTGTGGAGTACAGATGCAAATAAATATATGATGGGTGTTTGTCCCAAACATTATTGAGGGCACTGTAAGTGTGGACAGGTTGGTTATTAAGTTTGCAGTTGACATCAAGATTGCTGTGGTGGAAGGACTGTGAGGAAGGCTGTCAAAGTATACAGCGGGATACAGATCAGCTACAGAAATGGGCAGAGAAACGGCAGATGAAGTTTAATTCAAACAAGTGTGATGCGGTTGCTGATAGGAGTATATAAAAAATTAGAGTGGCATGGATAGGGTAGACAGTCAGAATCTTGTCCCCAGGACATAAAAATTAAATAGTACAAGACACAGCTTTAAGGTGAGAGGGGCAAAGATTAAAGGAGATGCACAGTTCTATTTTTACAACAGAGGGTGGTGAGTGCCTAGAACGCACTGCCGGGATGGTGGTTGAAGCAGTTACATTAGTGGCATTTAATGACTTTTGGATAGACATAAGGATATGCAGGAAATGGAGGTGTATGGGTTTATGTACAGGTAGATAAATGATGTTCTTGGCATCATGTTCAGCACAGACATTGTGTGCCATCGGGCTTGTTCTTGTGCTGTACGATGTTTTATGAACGGGTACCTGACAGAATCATTAAGACGTGGAGGGGCCATGATCTACTGGATGTGGAGAGACTTGAAATTGAGCAGAGCCCCATAGACCCTCAAGCCTGCTCCACCATTCAACAAGATCAAGCCTGATTTAACTGTAACCCGTTACATATTCCTGTCTAGTCATACTTTGACTTTTTCAGGTTCTGCCATTCACTCTTTCCACAAGATGAACTTCTTCTAGGTCTCACTTTGGCTCCATAATTTTCTCAATTTGGTTTGTAAAAGACTTGGTTTTGGTTTTAATTTATTTTCATGGAGTGTTTTTGAAATTTATCACATAAAGAGACATTACAGTGCAGCTGCAGAAGTCATTGGTGACACCACACTTGGAGCACTTCTTTAAGAGTCACTGAAGAAGGGTCCCGACCCAGAACGTTGTCTATGCATTTCTCTCTACAGATGCTGCCTGACATTACTGGCATTCTTTAGCATTTGATTTTTCTATCTCAAGATTCCAGCATCTGCTGTTTCTCGTCACCAAAGGAGTGAATCAGGCAGTTCTTAATCTCACCTTTCAATACAGGTTGCTTTACTTCAAATAGTCTTCCACCAGTTTTTAAATGTGAAGGATGAAAAAAGCAGAAGATCTTCAGGCAATGAGCTCCAGACCTTACAATACACTTTGAACAAACAAACCCTCCTCTTTCTGAGCCTTTCACCAATTTCCCCAGGGAAATTAGTCTTTCTTGTTCACCTCGACTCAGGGATCACAGAATTTATATGCCCAAATTAATTCCCCCTTCAATTTTGTTTGTTCTTCAGAAAATCAATGTTGCCTCAACTCTTTACATTCTCGTACATCTCTGTACCCTTTCGAAAGTTATCAAACCCTATCATTAGAGTGGCGATCAGAATTGGATTCAGTACTTGAGTGTGATCTAATGATCATGACGACAGATGGCACAATGGGCTAAGTGTTCGGCTGGCAACCGGAAGGTAGCCGGTTCGAATCCCGCTTGGAGTGCATACTGTCGTTGTGTCCTTGGGTAAGACACTTCACCCACCTTTGCCTGTGTGTGAATGTGTGTGAGCGATTGGTGGTGGTCGGAGGGGCCGTAGGCGCAGATTGGCAGCCACGCTTCCGTTAGTCTGCCCCAGGGCAGCTGTGGCTACAGAAGTAGCTTACCACCACCGAGTGTGACTGAGGAGTGAATGAATAATGCAATGTAAAGTGCCTTGAGTATTAGAAAGGCGCTATATAAATCCCATCCATTATTATTATTATTATGATCTCCCTGTCCTTATACTCTATTCCTCAGGCAAGCAATTATCCATCTTCAGGGATGCATGAAATTTATTCCAAGACCTCTTTGCTTTTCTACATTATTCGGATTCCCTTGCCTTGTCTGACCATCCCAACTGCATGACTTCACTCTACCCTGGGTCAAAAGCTAGTCTATTTGGTAATTAAACTCCCTTATTATTACGGTTTAGCGGTTTGTATCCGTGGAAAGTATTTTCTCGGTTATGTGAGCCCATGGCCTAATTCTGATTATTGTTCAAATTCTATTTAGGGATAACGGTGTAACTGGATACTTCCTTCTACCTATTATTTTCTGAACAAAAGATACGTAAAATTTCAAAATAACGGCATACATCCCTTTTGTATGCGAGCGGATGAGGAAGTTATGATGGAACCTCTCTTCCACCCCTAGTGTGATTTGAATAGGTTTCACCGCTTGGGAAATAACTTAATTGTTACACTCGAACCCAGCATTAAAATTGGCTTCCAAATGGGGGAAAAAAAATACTCCCATTTATCTACAATGAAATTCTTGGTCAACATAAAAATATAAAAAGATTGTCTTTCTTCGATTTAAACCAGCATCCACAGTTCCTTCCTACACATAAAAATATATCAGCCTGATACTGGGAGAGGAACCTGCAATATAGGTATCATTGAAGTGACTACTGGCCTCAATGTCGTTTGCAAGAGTTCCCTGAAGACAGGATACTTGCATTATGTCTAATTTCTTTTCATAATTCCCCCCTAAAATAAACACAGTACATTAAAATAAATTTGGGGATGAGGGGTGATGAGAGCCATAGACTCATACAGCATGGAAACAGGCCCAACTCACCCATACTGACAAAGATGTTTAATCTACGCTAGTCCCATTTCCCCTTGTTGGCCCACATCCCTCTAAATCTTTCATATCCTGTCCAAATGTTTTTTTAAATGTTGTTACTGCACCTGTCTCAACTATATCCTCTGGCTGCACATTCCATATACCCAGCATCCTCTGCATGGAAAGGCTGCTGCTCAGTTTAAACCATTGTACATTTCTTGATTCGCTAACTTTGGAGCATGGCCTTCTTGATTTTATACACCTCTATAAGATCATCCTTCAGTTTCATGTGCTCCAAGGAATAAAAACCTAGCCTATCAAACCTCTCCATGTAGCTCAGATAATCGAGTCCTGGAAACATCCTTGTAAATCTTCTCTGCACTCTTGTGTAGGAAAGAACTGCAGATGCAGGTTTAAATTGAAAGTAGACACAAAATGCTGGATTAACCAAGGGTCTCAACCCGAAACGTCACCCATTCCTTCTCTCCAGAGATGCTGCCTGTTCCGCTGTGTTACCCCAGCATTTTGTGTCTACCTTCTCTGCACTCTTTCCAGCTTAAGGCGACCTTTCCTATAGAAGGGTGACCAAAACTGAACACAATACTTCAAGTGTGGAATGTGCAGAATTAGCTGAGATGCTGGAATTTACACACCTCTCATAGCACCCAAGACAAAAGCTGCTCCAAATTATTGATATAGATGACAAACAGCAATGAGCCCACCACTAACTCCCATGGCACACCACTAGTCACGGGGCTCCAGTTGAAAGTATAATGCACCACCACCCTGTGTTTCAGCATTAAGGCAATTCTGAATTCAGATAGCTAGCTCTCCCTGGATTCCATGCAGGATCTTCCAGAGCAGCCTTCCTTGCAGAACCTTATCAAAGATCACAATCCCTCATGCATAAAACCATGTTGACTATCCTTATCAACCAATCTTTACAAATACATGTACATCTTGTATCTTATCCATCAACCTTTCCACCATAGATGTTATGCTCACTATTTTAGTTCCCAGGTTTTACTTTGCAGCTCTTCTTAAATAGAGGCTCAACATTAGCCACCCTCCAACCTTCTGACACCTCAACTGTGTTTAACGATGATTTATATATCTCAGCCTGAGTTCCCTCAATTTCTTCTCTAGCTTCTCAGTGCCCTTGAATATATGTTAAACATTAGAGTTTAGAGATACAGTGTGGAAACAGGCCCTTCGGCCCACTGAGTCTGTGCCGGCCAGCAATAATTCTGTACATTAGCACTATCCTACACACTAGGGAACAATTTATAATTAACAGAAGTCAATTAACGAAAAGCCTGGACATCTTTGGAATGTGGGAAAAACTGGAGCACCTGGAGAAAACCCATGCGGTAACAGGGAGAACGTACAAACTCTGTACAGACAGCACCCATAGATAGGATCGAACCTGGGTCTCTAGCCCAGCAAGACTGCAACTCTACCTCTGCACCACTGTGCTGCCCCTTGCTCAGGTTCAGCGACTTGATCAGGCCCCAAAGGTTTATTTGCCTTCATAGGTATTTGGACATCTGGCACATGTAATGCGAAGTATCCTTGTTACATCGCTATTAACTTTCCTATATTCCTTGGTCTTCACGTTTTTCTCCGTGGTAAAAAATAATATTCATTGAGGACTTCATTCATCTTGAGGCTCCTCATAGATAGTCACTTTTGATTTCAGAGGGATTATATTTTCTCTCTATAGTTGCCCTTTTTCCCTTTATAGGAATATAAATTTATATTATAGGCATATAGTCATACATCATGGAAATAGGCCCTTTGGCTCAATTTATCCACATCTACCAAGATGCCCCATCTAATTTGGTACCATTTGCCTGTGTTTGACCTGTATCTCCTTTCCTATCCATATATAGCTATAAAATCTTTTTGAATTCTCCTAAACCTATCTGTTAGAGTTATCGAATGCCCCTTTTTTGCCTTCCTGTTGCTTCGAAGAGGATGAAAAGAGAATCTTTTGAATCCATTGAACTGGACCAATCGAAGGATACCAGAAAATACTGCTCAAGATTTTAACTTATTCCCACCTTGATCTGCTGCCAGAATACGAGCTGTGCCTGGAGGAATGGCTGGAATACGAGCTGTAAGAGGATGATCTTGAATGTGATCTTGACCGTGACCTGGAAGACCCAGATCCAGAATAGGAAGAAGAACGAGATGAAGACCTAAAAAAAAAAATTTAAAAACAATGTTGAATGCAAGATGTCATAACTCAGTAAAAAATAATAAATTGCAGATGGCAACATGTCTCAAAACCTCGCATACCTAATATGAAAACATCTTTAAGGTAATAAACATGACGCACATCCAATGATTTCAGAGTAAAAGGTGAAGTCAGCTTCATAAAATGCAAATGCATCAAATAATTCAGTCATAGAATTTATTCTAGCTGTTCTAGGACACAGAATATTACAGGCTCTCCTCTGGCCCAAAATATCTGTGCTGAACATGATGTTAAGTTCAAGTAATACCTGCTGCCTGCACATATAGCTCCATATCCATGTGCTTAACTAAAAGCCTCTTAAATGCCTCCGTTGTATCTGCCACCCCAGGTAGCGCATTCTAGATACTCACCACTCTGTGTAAAAACTTGCCCCCCAACATCTCCTTTAAACTTGCCACTCAGATCTTAAAACTATGCCCTCCATCCAGTCTTTGACATTTCCATTCTAGGAAATCAATTCTGACTATCTATCTGTGCCTTTCATAATTTAATAAACTTCTATCAGGTCTCCTCTCAGCCCATAAAGGAGAAAGGATTCTGGCTCCAGGGAAAGCAAGATGCTAACCTTAGACTGACTTTAAAATTTAGATGTAGGTGGGTGTACATGACTGGCTGTGCAGGAAGGGGGAAATTACAGTTTCATTAGAAACTGAGCACTTGACTTATCTCTATAACCAAAAGGGAATGAGGCCAGCATTTTCTCAAGTCCACAGCAACTAAAACACTGAGCATTTCCTGGGGAATGAGCAATGAATTGTGGACATTCCCATTATAGGGCCATTGATGAGGCCTTGGCTTAGAATGGTAAAGCACAATGAACACTAATGCCCCTGTCCCACTTAAGAAACCTGGACGGAAACCTCTGGAGACTTTGCGCCCTACCCAAGGTTTCCGTGCGGTTCCCGGAGGTTGCAGGTGGTTGCCGGAGGTTGTAGGTAGTGGAAGCAGGTAGGGAGACTGACAAAAACCTCCAGGAACCGCACGGAAACATCGGGTGGGGCGCAAAGTCTCCAGAGGTTTCCGTTCAGGTTTCCTAAGTGGGACAGGGGCTTTAGTAGTTTGTTGTGTAGTTGATTCCTAGGTGCAGTGTACCTCGACGAGCCAGACACTGAAACAGATGAGCCAGATGTTCTCCGTCGCTTACGCCCACGCCCTGGTGATGCTGTTGAAACTGGCCTTTTTTTGGGTGACTTGGATCGGCGCCAGGGGTCTTTCCATTCATCCGCCCGCTTCACTGCAGTCGTCGCAACAGCTTCTTTCTTGGGTGCTTCTACTTGTCGGCTAGAAAGCACAATAGCCAGATCATGGTTTTAATGCTTTACTATTTATGGACACTTAAAGGACGTTTCAGATATTGGACACTTTAAAGTTCTGAGGAAGTGCCAAAATTGAAATGTTTACTTTTTCCTCTTTCTCTAGATCCTGCTTGGCCTGCTGAGATTTTGCAATACTGTTTTTATTACAAATTTCCATCATCTGTAATTTTATTAAATTAATTAATATTGCAATATCATATTTCCCCAAATATGGAATTTACCACTTCTGAGAGTGTTACATAGCAACGGGCATACACTTTCAGACCTCGGTCTCACAATAAGGTGCCATCATATCGTATCGATTCTCCTTAAATAAGCTAATTCAGCATGACCCGGGAATAAGACTGAATTTCACTGGACCACGAGGCTCAGTTGAACACATAGCTCATAATTTACCCATGTAAATCAGAGTTATGCCTTCTGATTTGCTGCCTTTCTGCACTCTCCTTTGCCCTCCTCATGGACCACCATACACTATTTGTTGTGCGGGGCTCTGAGATACCTGCCGTTTTCAATTAGTATAAGAAGCAGCAGCAGCAGCAATAAATTTGTCCTGATTTCACCCATTACAAAATAATGTATACTAGACCAAGTGCAGATCCGTTGGGTCAGTTCCAACGTGGGGCTGGGGGACGGCATGCGGCGTCACACGCACTAACTACCCCCCCGCACACATGTGAACTACCCCCCTTGATATAATATTAATATTATTAATTTGCTCCTTTTACCCCAAAACCGCCCTATCCACTGACGCATAGCCCCCAAATCACAGGCGCGTCTAAAGAGGGTGGGGGGGGGGGGGGGGGTAGAGAGTGAGAGCAGAGAGAGAATGGGGAGAGGCAGAGCGAAAGGGGCAGAGACAGAAGGGCAAGAGACAGCGGGAGGGGGGGGGGGGGAGGAGGAGAGGGAGGGTGGGTGGGGGAGGAGGGGTGAGAGAGATGGGAGGAGAGAGAGAGAGGAGGAGAGAGGGGGGAGGAGAGAGAGAGGGCGTGAGGGGGCTGAGAGGGGGGGAAAGGGAAGGGGGGAGGGAGGGGGAGAGGTGGGGGGGGGGGAGGGAGAGGGAGAGGTGGGGGGGAAGGGAGGGGGAGAGGGGGAGGGGCAGTCCATCTATTCCCCACTCCCTATCACCCCCACTTCCCTCCCTCTATTCCCACACTCTCCCTCCTCACCTCCCCCATTCCCATCTCTCCCTCCCTACTCCCTCAATCACCCCACTCCCCCTCTTCACCTCCCCAGGATCTCACCTGTCCTCCGGATCTGCAGAACTTGCACAGAGAGGAACACAGAACAGCAACACAGATGGCAGACGGAGGGAGAAGGAGTCAGAGAGCCAAATGCGTTTGGGGGGGGGGGAAAGGGTGGGGTGTTGACGTAACTCGGCCTCGCGATGCCCGCAGCCGTTGATAACTGCCAGCTGACAACAGACCTTTAAAGCCGCTAAGGCAAGACGCGTTCGCCCAGGAGCAAGCGTTCACAGCAAAGAAGCACCGGCTTCGGACTCTCTGGAAACCCACAGCTGGAATGAGCGCGCAGGGGATGGGAGGGGCGCGCAGGGTTTCGCGAGCGGCGCCGGCTGTGAGGAGAAAGTTCAGCGGTAGCGGAACGGAGCTGCAGAATGTATGAGGAGAGTACAGCACGTGAGTCGTCGCTGCACCGAGATCTGTAGAACAAAGAAGCTATAGCAGAACGCAGCTGTAGAATCTTTGTTCTGCAGAACTTTCTCGATCTCTCTGCGCCTTTAATCAACAGCGGTGGAGGGCGGGGCCTGGACGTAGGTGGGCCTGGTTTGGTCGGCATGTGGGCATTGTGACGTCAGCAGCTGGTGAGCGCCGTTTATATTTTTAAAATTGAGTTTTGTGATCAATTTTATTCAAAATCTGGGGAAATAATTGACCAAGGAGTGGATTTCTGAACTAATAAGTTAAATCCCAACCGAAATTGTAAAAATCTCCGCGTTTTTGCATCTGGTTTTGGAGGAGATACGTTTCACATGCAAAATAACACACACACGTACACACACACACACACACACACACACACACACACACACACACACACACACAAAGTTTTAATAGATATATGATATGATATAAATAAACAGATGGGTTGTAGAATTTAAGATCTGTTGGTTATTGTATTGTTTCTGTTTTTAATCACACATATAGTTCAGTTTAGGAATTCCACAAAAGTGACAGCTAATTTTTTGATAAAGTCCTAGCATACATGTTTACATGAGAGCTGATCTTTGACTTGATGCTGATGAAAGGGAGGAAGACATAACTTGGGCATAACAGTGGCTTTGCTCTTTAATTTGTTAGAAACATTGGAAACTTGCCCAAGTTGGGGATCAAATTTACACTGTGGTGACGGAGCAACAAACAAGTATATTTACTTCTGGAAATTCCACTTGGAATGATGTTTCTGAAATGAAAGAAGAGTCTACTGGCTGTGCCAATTTTAAAAATAAATATAATTTTACAGACTGGAAGATTTGATATGTTGGGCAAGAGCCCACATGGAAGATTTAAAAAATCCTAGTTCATTTGGTTTCAATGAAAGGTCTATGTAGTATAATCCACAGTTAAATATTTGGGAAATGCCAGTGTTTGTGCAGCACAATAGAAATGTCAATAAGTGCATGCCTACTCTTGGCCAAAGTGCGTCAAGTTACTTGGGAGTAGAAAAAGAGATTCCCTTAAATGTCTATGACCTAAATACATTGAATGGAGTGCAGCCATGATCTGGCTGATGTTATATGGCAAATTCTATGCATGATCTTACAAATGCAAAATTTCAGATATAGCTGTAATGCAACCCAATAGAATGCAGTTAAATTTAGATAGGAAAAAAATCCAAAGAGCAAAACATTCATTATTCTTCAAATCAACCTGAACTCGTGAGGACAAAACAGATTCACAGCACTAAAAAAGAGCAAAAAACCATAAGGAAACAAAGTGTAAAAGGTTAGACTAAAATATTGACTTAGGGAAGTTAGGATAATTTAGGTAGCCATGGCAAAGCTACGGCCCCTTGTATGAGAGATAAGAGAATCTTATTATCCATCCCGAGAGAAAGGAGTATGATTAAGTAAAAGATTGAAAGATACAGAGGATAAATTATTGCTATGAAAGCAAGACCAGTTATATTACTTAAAAAATGTGTGCATGGAAATACATGAGCAGTATACGAGCTACAGTTAGAGTCAGTCATACAAAACAGAAAAATGCCCTTTGTCCATGCCAACCAGATGCTCGTCTAACCCAGCCCCATTTACCCGCATTTAGCCTATATTTGTTATCCATGCACTTGTCCAAATGACTATTAAATGTAACTGTACCTACCTCAACTACTTCCTCTGGCAGCTTGTTCCATATACCCACCACCTCTGTGTATAAATGTTACCCCTTAGGTTCTTATTAAATCTTTCCCCTCTCACAAACCTATGCCATATAGTTCTTGATTCCCCTACATTGGAAAAATAAATAGAACGCATTCACCCAGATGCTCCCCTCATGATTTTGTACGCCTCTATAAGATCACCCCTCAGCTTCCTGCACTCCAAGAAATAAAGTCCTAGCCTGCTCAACGTCTCCCCATTGCTCAGGCCCTTGAGTTTGTGCACTTTTTCCAGCATGACAGCATCTTTACTCTAAGCAGGGTGACCAACATTGACACACTGCTCCATGCCCAGGGCAAATTGGTATACTGGATACAAAATTGGATTAGCAATAGGAGACAGAAGGTAATGATAGAAGGTTGTTTTTGCAATTGGATGCTCATAACTAGTGGTGTCTTGTATGGATCAGTGCTGGGAGTTGAAAAGGCTTGCAACTCAAGGCAGCCATTGCAGACAATGATAGGAGGAGGAACTTCTTCACCCAGTGCTCAGTACCTTGAATACACTGCCAAAGAGTGTGATTTAAACTGGGTCACTGGCAGCATTTATGAAGTCTTTAGATGAGCTGGTAAATTGCCTCAAAGTAGAGAGCTATGGACCAAATGCTGGGGAATGGGATGAATACGTAAGGATGCCCCTTGGTCGGCGTAAACAGATTGGGTCAAATGTACAATTGTACGACTATGATTATGCGCACATATGGAAAATTTGTTGGGTATTCAGTATGCATGTAGAATGAATTACATAACACAAACTGGAATCAGAATTGGCAACAGAACCTTGCCCTGAGGATGTTATAGAATCAATTAGTGTTTTTGGGCCTGTAACTTTATTCGGTATAATTATGAAATTAACAAGGCCAATTTCACATTTTACCACAATAACCATTGCTATACCCAGAGTACGCAACTATGCCATTACTGATTCTTTCTTCACACTCAACTATAACAGGCTACAAATTCAAGTCACATTCACAAATTATAAATGATTTTTCAGGAGCTCCTAATCAGCAGCCTGTGAAGCAAGATTCACTATCATAGGTTAAAGTTCAAATACAGCAACAACTTGATCACATGCCCACCAATACTTCATTATGGGAGACAGAGGAAATTGCAGATATTGCAAGAAAAACTGCTGGTGGAACTCAGTGGGTCAAGCAGCAACTGTGGAGGCCTAGATGATTAACGTTTCAGATTGAGGATGTATCAGGATTGAGAGTGTAAAAGGAAGATAGTCAGTACAAAGAGGAGAAGGGGTTAAGAAGTGACTGCACGGTAGCCTAGTCCAGAAGGTTGGTGCACATTGGACTCAAGGTAGGCTAGCTAATTGGATCCAATATTGGTTTGGTGATAGTAGGTAGGTACAGCAATGGAAAGATGTTTTTCTGATTAAACTTCAATGACTAGTCGTGTACTGCAGGGATTGTTGTTGGGATATAAATTGTCCGAGATATACATTAACAACATGGATGGAAATTTGTGGACGCCGCAAAGCTGGTGGTATTTCGCATAGCTGAGAAGGTTGCCCAAGGATACAGCAAAACATAGATCAGATGGAAAGGTGGTCACAGAATTGGCTGATGGAATTTAATCCCAACATGTCAGAGCTATTGAACGCAGTGGCGCAGCTCAGGATATCCCCCAGGAAAGAGTCCATTGACCATTACTATCCATATATCTGTCCAGTGTTAGGTACTACATTTTGGAATGTTAAATACATGTCAGACATATGCAATAATGGTGGTGTGCTGAGAAATTATGCTGTACAGAGAAACTATTGGGTACAGAGAAACACGGGGCATTACTCCCTCTGGGAAACCTGAAATTCCTCCGTTGATCGCAGGAACACGGGGAATCGTCACGCGAGAGCTGCCGAGGCTCTCCAGCCCGCCCGAGGTCGGCCCCGTCAGAGCCGCCCGCTCACCGAGTTCAGGTCCGCCCTCTCCCTCTCTCTCCCCCCTCCCTCCCGCTGCAAACCCAACGTGCTGCCAGTCGCGCCTCTCGCACGTCCTTTGATAAAAACCTTGCGACCCCCCTCTCTCTCTCTCCCCTCCTCTCTCTTTCTCCCTCTCCCCCTCCTCTCTCCCTCTCCCCCCACCGCTCTCTCTCTCTGATCTCCCCCACATCTCTCTCTCCCTCACCTCTCCCTCCCCCTCCCTGCCCCCCCCTCCCCTCCCCCCTCTCTTATGGGGTAAAAGGAGCAAATTAATAATATTAATATATTAACAAGGGGGGTAGTTAGCGTGTGTGCAGGGGGTTAATTAGTGTGTGTGTGGGGGTGGTTAATGTGTGTGACGCCGCATGCCCCCCCCTCCCCCCTCAACCGCACGTTGGGGGAACAGACCCAACGGGTCTGCACTTGGTCTAGTAATTTATAAATATTCATTTTTTGTGGACTTATCCAAGTCAATTTTACATGTGATACTGCTACAAATTCTTTCATTGTACCTGTACCAAATGTACTTATGATAATAATCTGAATTTGAAAGTAGGAGGTGATCCGAGGTGGTAAATATTTTGCACACAGTAGTTGATATCTGGAATGAGCTGCCAGAGGAGGTGGAGGCAGGAACAGCAACAACATTTAAAAGCGGGGCATAAAGGGATTAAGTGCAGACAAGTGGATTAGTACAGAGATGCATGATGGTCAGCAGAAGCGGTGGACCAATAGACCTGTTTCTGTGCTGCACAACTCTATGACTTTATCTTGCAAAGTTTGTTAATAGTTTAAATTTAGGATTCTGAAAAGCAATTCAGGTAGGTCCAAACAGGAAATCTGAAATTCCATCTGAATGATCTCTGGTTTCTGGCAATCCAATGTACGCATAATGCTCTAACATTGTCAGCGTAGGTTGTCAAAAGATGTTCAATTCTGTCTAGCGATAAAAAGTATGCATGCATCACATTTTTCAACATCAATTGAAATAGTTATTTTCTTCTGGGGATGTAAATGACATAATGCATTTCATTCAAAGTGTAGGGTGGTGGCAAATTAACTGGGCTAATACCGTTTAAGACTGGTGAGACAGCACCCTCAAACACATTTAAGTAATCTGTCAAAGCCGCTGCTGCTTGCTGCGTCACACTGATGCACATTTACCTGAAAAGCCTGAAGGCATTAATTAAACCACACTTAGATTTTTTTTAAATATCTTGATTCTGTGATGCAGTTATGCACCACCTCAATGATTGAGGAGGGGGATATTATGCAAACCATAAGAAAAAAAGATAACTATTAAATAAGAACTGGTACATATGAATCAGAACCAGAGAATGCAAGGAGCTGCTGGGGACCCACTTGAGGCGTGGTGTTAACTGGAGTATTTAACCCTTTTTCCTCGAGGAGCACAATGAATAATTAAATAGCTTTAGTCAAGTTTTAAAGCAATAAATCACCGTCTGACATATTTTGCCGGAACATCAAGGCTATGTGCAGATGTACATGGATTACATGCATCAGGACGCACTAATCTATTTCACAGCATGGAATCACAGATTGATGCAAGAGACGTCATTCACCTCCGAGTGAAAAATTTCTCCTTCAGTCATCAGATGACGTATTTGAGGCCTGGCACCAAACATCTGGTAAAGTTTTACAATGAATCTGCAAATTTTCAGCAGTATTTATACAATTCCATGTAACTATTGGATTTGCTTCCAACATTAGATCATAGCAACTGTGACACACTTTTTGTATTTCCAATTGTCTAGAATTCCCCATTTTCTTTTGATCCTTCAGCCAGGAATTTAAGTTCTTAAGTCTCATCACTGGTACCATTCCATTAAGTCTCCTCTGCATTTTTACCGTGGGCCTGCACAGAACTGAAGATGTATGGAAATTGTTTTTACATTCACAAGGAATGCTGTAATGAAGCTGCAATTTTCTCCAGTCCCATTTATGACACATTGAAGTTAGTTCTTGATTCTTCCTGCTAAAATGTATCATTTTACATCTGCGTTACACAGAAGGCCACTCATCAAATCACTGCTGATCTTCTACCAGTGTCAGTTTACAGCTCTGTCCTCATATCCCCAATTCACTAATACCCAGAAATCATTGATCTGAGTGAACACTGAGTGAACACTAAACCTCCAGAGCTCAACAAAATGGAAATGCCAAAGGTTCAGCCCCAACTTAAGAAATTGCTTCACACCTCAGGCTCAAAATGCTACGTAATTCAAAAACTGGCCTCCAGCCCAAAGGAAACACCTTCCCTGGATCTTTGTGTAGAAAGGAACTGCAGATGCTGGTTTAAATCGAAGGTGGACACAAAATGCTGGAGTAACTCAGCGGGTCAGGCAGTATCTCTGGAGAGAAGGAATGTGTGACATTTCGGGTCGAGACCCTTCTTCAGACTGATGTCAGGGGAGGGGGCGGGACAAAGATAGTGTAGTCGGAGACAGTAAGACTATTGGGAGAACTGGTAAGGGGGAAGGGGATGGAGAGAGAAAGCAAGGGCTACTTGAATTTAGAGAAGTCAATATTCATACTGCTGGGGTGTAAACTACCCAAGCGAAATATGAGGCAGTTCTTCCAATTTGCGCTGGGCCTCACTCTGACAATGGAGGAGGCCCAGGACAGAAAGGTCAGATTGGGAAATGGGAGGGGGAGTTGAAGTGCTCACCGGGGAGATCAGATCGCTTAAGACGGATTGACCGGAGGTGTTCAGTGAAACGATTGCCGAGCCTGTGCTTCGTCTCGCCGATGTTGAGAAGTTGACACCTGGAACAGCGGATACAGTAGATGAGGTGCAAGTGAACCTCTGCCTCACCTGGAAAGACTGTTTGGGTCCTTGGATGGATCTGAGGGGGGAGGTAAAGGGACAGGTGTTGCATCTCCTGCGGTTGCAGGCGAAAGTACCTAGGGAGGGGGTGATTTGGGTGAGAGGGGACGAGTTGACCAGGGAGGAAACGGTCTCTGCGGAAAGCAGAAAGGGGAGGAGATGGGAAGATGTGGCCTGTAGTGGGATCCTGTTGGAGGTGGCGAAAATGTTGGAGGAAAATATGCTGCATGCGAGGGCTGATGGGGTGGAAGGCGAGGACAATGGTGACTCTGTCCTTGTTACGAATGGGGGGGGGGAGGAGGAGCAAGAGCAGAGCTGCGGAATATCGAGGAGACTCTAGTGCGAGCCTCATCAATAAAGGAAGAGGGGAACCCCCATTTCCTAAAGAATGAGGACATCTTCGATGCCCTGGTATGGAACACCTCATCCTGGGCGCAGATGCGGCGTACACGTTGGAATTGGGAGTAGGGGATATTCTTTACAGGAAGCATTGTGGGAAGAAGTGCAGTCTAGATAGCTATGGGAGTCAGTAGGTTTGTAGTAGATGTCGGTCAATAGTCTATTTCCTGTGATGGAGACGGTGTGAACTTGAAACGGTAGTGAGATGTCGGAGATGGTCCAAGTGAATTTGAGCGCAGGATGGAAATTAGTGGTGAGGTTGATGAAGTCAGTGAGTTCTGCATGGGTGCAGGAGGTAGAGTTCGGGGATAGGGCCAGTATACGCCTGGAACAGGGATTGTTCTACGTACCCTACAAAGAGCCAGGCATAGCTTGGCGCCATGTGAGTGCCCATAGTTATACCTTGGATTTGGAGGAAGTGGGAGGAGTCGAAGGAGAAGTTGTTGAGGGTAAGGAACAGCTCTGCTAGGCAGAGGAGAGTATTGGTAGACTGAAATTGACTGGTTCTGCGATCAAGGAAAAAATGGAGGGCTTTAAGACCCTTGTGGTGGGGGATGGTGATGTAGAGTGACTGGACATCCATAATCTATAATAGATTCCCTGTATTAGCTAGTTAACCCTTTCAGAATGCTGTGCTCTTCTAATCTCCAGAGAACAGAGGAGTAGTCCATCGTTCCTCTACAGAAAACTCACCAAACCTCAAACCACTCCAATTAATTTTCACTGCACAAGTAAATCCTTTCAAGTCAAGTTGTTTATTATCATATGCATAAATATGGTGAGATGCATGTACAATGAAAGTATTGCTTATGGCAGCATCACAGGCTTGACTAACACACAACATCTATATAATTAAAAGTGTCATCTTGACCACTTCCTGTCTGTGCTGTTTGTTGATTTTAGAAAAAAACGCCACCATATATCTTACTCACAAGTCCTCCTCCGCTGAGCAGGCCCCGAGGATATTTTCCATTGACGAAAAATAAAAAAAGTTATGAGTGTTTAAAAAACCTTGAGATACTCTCGCCTGTCAATTACCACGATGAAGGTGGGTGCAGAAGTCGCGCAGATTCCGTAATTTCCGGTAAATGCAGAGGTCACGCTAATTGCGGAAGTACTGCTGACTGCAGAAGCCCCAAAGTGGAGAGACCGCGCTCAGCCGTATGAGCATTCAAGAAAGTTTACTGCCATATATATGGTGTGTGAGTCAGTGTGAGAGTGTGTGTGTGTGTGTGTGTGTGTGTGTGTGTGTGTGTGTGTGTGTGTGTGTGTGTGTGTGTTTGTGAGAGTGTGTTTGTGAGAGTGTGTTTGTGAGAGTGTGCGTGTGAGTGTGCGAGTGGTCTCAGTGACTGAGCTGCCAGCCCAAGAATCCATTCGGCCCACAATGTCCATACTAGCCCTCTGGAAACCGGCCCTTCGGCCCACAACACCATGCTAGCGCTCCACAAAGCCCCCCCCCCCCTTAACTGGCCAGCAATATTGGAATTGGTGGAGGGGTGGAATATTGCGTTGGGGGACCAGCCCTCCCGTGTGAAGCTGGGACCCAACATGTCCCACTTAGTCTAATACTTTATAAAATTATATCTAAATTCTACAAGATAGCGAAAAGAAAAAGACTGCAAATAAACATGAGTGCAAAAATTCACTATCAGAAAATAAATCAATGTAGTGCACGAGTTGGTCCACAATGTTCCATTGCTGAGGTAGGATTAGAGCTGTACAGGTCAGTTCAGGAACCTGAGGATTGTAGGAAAGTACAGTAAGTGTTGGAGGAACTCAATGGGTCAGGCAGCATTGGTGGAGGGAATGGACAGTAACTTTTTGGGTCAGGAACCTTCTTCAAATTGAAAAATAAATGACTTGATCAATCTAAAGGCGACCTCGACCTAAAATGTCGCCTGTTATGCTGCTGCATTTAAGAATTTCACCGTACTTTCAGTAAATATAACAATAAAACAATCTTGACACAGCCAAATATTAACATCTATCTTTGGGCCACTCACAAGGGACTGCCCAATTTAATGTGTAGTCACCACCTTAGAAAAAAGAGAAAACTCCAAAGAGAAATCTAGTATTGTTGTTCTCATCTTAATTGGTTGCATTAGATAAATTAAGGTACAGAATGCTATCCTTGCACCAATAAGCCTGTTATGCAAACAACAGAGCGAAGTTCTAAGTCCAATGGGAATGATATTTATGTTCACAATATATTCATTTACAGCCAGCATTTATTAGTCTTTAAAAAGAGGTTGTAAACCTTCAAACATTGACGTCCCTGTGGGGAATACAATAAATAATAATGCTCCAGTAACATGCTCTTGGACTATTTTGAAATCCCAAAGGTTTAGCATTCTCCTACTCTCCCTTCCCACTCACCAGCAATCTGGTCTCCACATACCCTTCACTCATCAGCAGCCCAGTTTCCTTTAAATATATATGGCTATATTTTCAATACTCCAGGCTCCCCCTAAAGTTCACTGAAAGTTTATTATTCTGCGTTGTCACATCTAAAATAAAGTGAATAAAAAATGTGTTTAGATGGTTGGATCTCTGTTCAAGAAAAAAGCCAGAAGTCTCCCAATTCTGAAAGTGTCTTTTAAATGTGAGAGATTAAAAGCTAGTGTTCAGAGGAACCAGTGTGTCCAAATCACTAATACGCAATACAATAAGCAATTACAAAAACAAACAGTATGTTGGCTTTCATAGCAAGAGATGAGTACAAAAGATCTCTTACTGCAATTAGTGACCTGGCAAGATCACAAATGAAATAAGCCCTTAATACCCAAGAAAAGATATGCTTGCAATAAAGGGAGTGTTCAATGTCTTACCAACAGTGAACCCGTTCTTTGAGGCGAGAGCAGGCAGAGTGGGCCTATGCTTTCTGAAGTTTGATCCAATGGGAAATGAGGGAGGTACACTGTTTGTAGGTACACTGATCCACGCATTTCTTTATAAAGTCAGTGATCTTTGGCACATGCATTCAGCTCCACTGATGAATCCTCGAACATGACCTAATTCACCAATTAAAAGCAATTACGCTACTGCTAATAGAGTGGCAAACACTTGTGCCTGCACTTCGGAACATCTGGCCACATATCCTGCCTTTGCAATAGAAACCAAACCAGTCTGTCTTTGCAATAGAAACCAAACTAGTCACACTACAATTACACATTTGGTTTTGAAAAGTATGCAAGAATATATGAAAACAAAATAATTTATGAAAATAACAAGATGTAATGACACAAGAACAAGATTCCACAGATGCTGGAAATGAAAAATAAGCTGAATATTAGAAATAGTCAAGTTAGCCAGCAACTGGGGAAAAGTTAACATGTGAAGACAATGACCTGATTCACTATTAACTCAAAACACTAATTGTTTCTCTCCCAGATGTATGACATGAGCATTTCTAGTACCTTCTGTTGGCTAAAATAATAACGGTTCATCTTCTGCTGCTGAAGAAACCCCATAATACCGCATTAAGAAATATTGTGGGTTCCCATTTGACTCTAGTATAAACTTCCAATCACACTGGTGTCAAATTATCTCAAGTACTAATCTTTCCCCAATTGCTTTCAAGATCTTCTTTCTTTGCTCATTAGGAAGATTTACGCCAAGCATTGTAGTGCCTCACCCTTTTTACCAAAAGTATCATACTCTCCTGCATATAATGCCACATTTTATTAAGTGTTTACCAAATTTCAGCTCTCCACAGAAGACATCCTTGGATTGTGCATTCTGTGTAATGCATTTAGAATATGCACAAAACAGCTTAATGTGCAAGGAATTTGAGGAGGATAGGTGACAAACATCTCATACTTCAACAGGAAGTCATTTTCATGAAATAGGAAGAAAGTGAGAGGGGGGGGGGGGGGATTATTTTAAAATGCTTCTGCTGCTTCTGGGCAGACAGACGCATTACTGGGAGCTTGAGAGGAAGTTCCTCATACACTTGCTACTGGGAGCTTGAGAGGAAGTTGCTCATACATCCTATACAAAAACACAAATTACAAAGCTTTGTGGAGTTATATAGGGCAATTCATGGATAAAAGACCCTGGAAATGGACAGTCATACATAAACTATTGAATAATGTTATCTTAAAAACCAAAATGTTTGGAGAAATAAAAGGTTAGTATTCCTAAAACAACTGCGTAAATGAAAATGGTCAACTGACTCAGTCTCTCGCTGTAGTGAAAGTGGAAAGATTCTAGAACAATGCTTCTTCACAAAAGAAAACCACAGATTTCTTAAACCCATTTTTTTTAAAACAATGAATGTTTCAGAAATCTTATCCATTTTTTATAACAAAAATAAAGTATATCCTTAGGAATCTCATACATTGGGTAGATGGCACACTCACTCGCATTCATCACTAATTTTTGGGATATAAAAAAGGCAAAGTCAAAAGGAAAACAGTGCAAATTATGAAAATCACAAACAAAATTGTTAACACTGGAAATGCTCTGATGATCATGTAGTATTCATGGAGTGTTTTTAATGCTGACTGTTTTTAATCATTGAGGTGAGGAGAGGTGTGGATTTCATACTTTCCCTGAACAACAAACATATAATCAAATCATCAACTTGATTCTGAGCATGTTTGCAAAAAAAAAGATAAGCAGTCAAGGGTAATTCCAAAGTTTTAAGATGAGAAGAATTTGTGACTGAATGAAGGAAACACCTAACATGTGACTGAGCCAATCATCAAAATTCCATTCATGACGTAAAACACATTCCTTAATCTGCACCGGAAACATTCCATGTACTTAGATAGCTTAGAGTGATGCAATTTGTTTTTGAATGATAGAAGGAAATAATTATTAGACTTTAATCCTGCCACAATTAGATTGTAACTCAATAAAAAATAATACTTTACTGAATGCAAAATTAACTGATGCAAAATACCTCTCACCTTAAGACTATCCTCTCTTGTTTTTGATACCTATTATGGGAAATGATTTTGACTACTGTATCCAAGTCTCGCATGATCTTCAGTCAGGTCACCCCTCAGCCTCCTTCCTCCCCAGGAAAACAAGTTCACCTTATCCAATCTCTCCCCATAGAAAAGTGCTACAACCCAGGCAATATTTGAGTGAATCTCTGCACTTCTCTGAATCTCTCCATCATTCAATAAAATCATGCATGATCTGATTGTGACTTCATATTCCTATCTACCTGTCGTGACCTTTCACTGTCTCGCCCATTAAGAATCTAGTCCTGTTTAAAAATATCATGCCTCAGCTTTCACCATCTTTGTGGAAGACAGTTATATAGGTTTAGGTATTTAATTTATTTTTGTCATATATATAACAATATACAGTGAAAAGCTTTGTTCGCTTATGATTGAGTCAAATCATACTATACACGAGTACAACCAAGTTATACATATGTGCAACAGGTCGCGAAAAGGGAAAAATACCAAAATACAGAATATGATGAAATCATTCTGGTCAGCTCAAGGATGAGAAGCATGCAAGCTTAAATACATGCTTGGGGAGGATGAAGTCTCCTTACAGGCAATGGTGCCCAGCTAATGCAAGAATAACTGGTGCTTCAAAAGTATTCTCTCTCTATTGTCAGAGTAATAGAAAGACAGCTACTTCTCACCGACTTACAACACAACTGTTTTCAAAGTGCATCAGAAGTCACCAGGAAGCAGACTTCCTTTCAGCATTGGAAAAACCTGTGGTCAGACAGAGCATGTTGTGTTGTGGCCTAATCAAATATACTTCAGGTTTAAACTTGCACATGGATATAAGGCTGTGACCGAGGAGCTTTATTCCAGTGTTTCGTGACCTAAGTCACAGAACTACATGAAATTTTCACATATTGCGTAAAAATATTATATAAATCACCCCTGAAACTCGTCATGAACAAGACTTGCACATTTTTTATTAAATTAGAGAAAAACCAGAAAATTTTCGGGTATTTTTCGTCCAATCAAAGCACGTTTAACATTGAGTTGTATGCCAGTTGACCAATCACGCGCTTTGTTTCAGGCTAGCACTCAACATGGCTGAGAGGACATCACTGATGCCTGTTTTACTGGAGATTCCGATGAAGGTTCTTTCTAGTTCTGTGGAATACATGTCGTGGAAACTTGCAGCAGGGCAATTCAATTTAGTGAGAAAAGCATTAAGAAGTCTGAAAAATGTGCAGCTAAGTGGATAGAAGTGGAAGAAAGTCTTGAAAGCAAAGTCCCTGCTGAGATGCTGCAACACAAAGTTGTGAAACCAGTGAAACTTTGTGAATCAACTCAAACTGAAAGGTAAGATCTAAAGTCTGAATTTATGAAAATTAATCTGTATGGACTTTAATTAATTTAATTGCACCCTTTTATAATGTGAAAAAATGAGATTTGGAGGCTGTACATTCACTCATTCATTCATTCACTCGCTCACTCATTCATTCGCTCATTCATTCCTTCATTCATTCGCTCATTCATTCGCTCTCATTCGCTCACTCATTTGCTCACTCATTTGCTCACTCATTCATTCACTCACTCACTCACTCACTCACTCATTCATTCATTCACTCATTCATTCACTCACTCACTCATTCCTTCATTCACTCACTCATTCATTCATGAAGTTGAGGGCCTAAACTGTGTGTATCCATAACACAAGGTAAATTAAACATTTTCACTAATGCCAGCTTGTTGTAGTCTAATAAGTCTTTAACATCTAATCTCGGAGCTGCCTGCGATAACTTACCGGGAAAAAGTGCTCCGATCACGGGGCCTATGTACTTAACATAGTGAAGCCGCGGTCTCAATTAAGAAGCGGCCGATTTGCGAACGCGGAGCCGCAGATCATCTCATGGCGTAATATGGGCATTGGCCACTAGATGGCGCTTACTTTCCTGATCTCATTTTCTAATTAGTTTAATTAATTAATGTGCAACGTTTGGCAATGACGAGTTATGACATCCTTCTCAATTATATTTCATCTAAATCTGTGGAAATGTTCATGTAGTTCGGTGACTTGGGTCACAAAAACTGGTTTCTAGACACATTTTTGATGCTCGGCCCACAGCCTATATTGTTCCAGTATTACTAAATCTGTTGCAAAGAAAAGTAGGCATATTTGACATTATGAGAACCTTTCGATGCTCCAGAAACGGCTCCAATTGAAATAGTCATACAACACAGAAACAGGCTCTTCGGTCCAGCTCGTCCATGTCAACTACAATGGTCATCTACTATAGGGTGTGCCTGGCTGTGTAGGGAGAAGGGGCAGAAGGATTGATGAGAACAATGGTGAACAGCTCGTGATGAGAAAGACATGAAGACTGGGGAACTTGGGACAGTTAACTTGAGGACAGTCAGCATTAGTCAAGGAGATGCTGAACGTCCTAAGGCATACAAAGGTAGATAAATCTCCTTGACCTGATCACATATATCTGAGAACACCGTGGGAAGCTAGCAAAATTGGAGGCTGAGAAATACGAATCGTCATTAGATACTGGTGAGATGCCAGAAGACTGGAGGGTGGCTAATGTTGAGCCTCTATTTAAGATGGGATTTACGGAAAAGCCTGGGAATTACAGGCCAGTGAGCCTATCGTCTGTAGTAGGTGAGTAAAAGGAGAGTGATATGACGGATAAGAAATATATGCATTTGGATAGACAGGGAGTGACAAGGGATAGTCAAAATTATCTAATATCAGTCCCTAACAATATTTTTGAACTTGAATCTCCTGGGCCCTTTACAATACACATTATTATTCACTGTGTGAAATTCTCTGTAAAGAATGACACAGCCCTTGTGAATCAGAGTAGCAGAACTGCACTTGCACAGATGCCATGGAAAATTTGAATCTCACCACATCCCTTCCTGAACTCTTCAACTACAATGTCCTTATCTTGCGAATGTCCTTGTGAATACAGGCAATAAGTATTAAGATTTTACTCAAGCGTTCTGGCTCTGCACACAGATTGCCTGCTTGGTCTCTAATGGGTCCTCCTCTTTCACCGATCATTTTCTTGCCCTTAATATACTTGTAAAATGCTTTGATTTTCATTAATATTGTCAGCCAGTTATATTATGTGATTAATTAATTTCTAATCAGTAAAGAGATCAAGGGCAAAGTGCAGCAAAATGGGGAATGTCAGATCAGCCAGGATCACATCAAGGGACAAATAGCCCCTCTGTTCCTCTTCTTGTCTTATCTTGCTGTGCCCACTCTTAGCTACCAATAACTGCATGAACATTTACGAATCCAACTGATAAATTCTCTGGAACAGAACAATGAAGGGAGCCCCACAGAGGTCGTCCATTCACTCCTTTCATGAAAGCTGGGGCTGAAAAAGAACCCAACTAGTTCCACAACACGGGTAAAGAATTATTCAAAATTACTGAATAAATATTCTACCAATGAAAAGGTCACTTTCTTAGCATTTAATGGACCTTGCACAGTTACATTATTATTTACACTGGAATTCCCAATGATTCATTAGGGAAATAGCTCACAGAGAAGCAGCAAGCCAAGTCAGAACCTGAGCAGTTGAAATGCCATGGGAGGACTGTACTTCTGCAGCCACATAAATATTCGTTAAAAATAAGGGAATGAAGATAGAAGGAGCAGGGCCAATTAGAGAACAATAACGTGATACGTACTGAGATAGAGATTATGCCTAGAATATTAAGATTTTTAAATTTCCCTTTAATGCTTTCTAAAATTCCAGCAAAGGGGAGGAGAGATAATGTACGAGATAAAAGTCAGTGAAGAGAGAAGAAAAGCAGGCAATGCTTAAGGGTAGATCGACACAAAAAGCTGAAGTAACTCAGTGAGAAAGGCAGCATCTCTGGAGAGAAGGAATGGGTGATGTTTCGGGTCGAGACCCTTCTTCAGAGTTTATGGGTGTTACCAGGTCCTGATGGAATACATCCAGATTGGCAAGGGAAGTGGTGGTGGTGTAGGAGGAGGCAAGGCAGGGGAACTCAACTGTGCCATTTGCATGCACTTGAGATCCTGATATTTCTGTTTGCCATCCAGGGTCAGCTCAGGGGTGGCATGGCACCTGAGGCAATAGAAATCAAAGATCCTATAGCAAGCAAGATGATGCACTCCTGCTAACACCAATGGGCTGACGTGTAGTACGCAATGGAGCGGAACGTCAGCCTTTTCGTCGGCCATTTCAGTAAACTCAACCCGACCCAACTTTATATATCCCTCTCGCAGTGCAATCAGCGTTGCGGGGGAACAGTTTGTGTGTGTGATATAGTGTTAGACCTATTATTCATAATTCCGTTCTTTTTTGTTAATGATTAATATGTTAATGAATTATATTTCTGTTAATTTTCTTTTTTAATGTTTTGGATTCAAAGCCCCGGGATTGGGATCGGACTGTGCAAGGGTGGAGGGGGCACTGAGGGCAAAGTGGCTGTGCCCAAAAGGCAGTGTATAAGGGGAGACCTTTCCAATCCACGCTTCCCTCTTTCTGTCCAGCACTCAGCCATTTTGGCAGAAAGAGGAATAAATGTCCGACAGTCAGCGACGCAAAGGAGTAGTGAAGAACAGACCGATCCGGAGTTTAGGAGCCGGGCAGCGAGCGTGATGGGGGCCATCTGCTCTCAGCTTCGGATCTCATGCCCGCCCTCTTTACCCCCGTCAGTGAGTCTCTTTAATGGGGCAGAGAGAATTTTTTTTACCAAAGATCTTTGATTTTTACGAGGGTGTTTCAGTAACCGGCTTCCATCTCCGTACTAGTATCTTTGCTCAGCTATACGGACAAAGATGGTGGAGACGGAAGCCGGTTACGGAAATGGGGCCGAAGATTATCCATGAATCTGCCCACGACCGTACAACGTCTTTTTCGTTGAGTGGACTATCTTGTTTGCTATAGGATCTTTGATAGAAATGTGAAGAGAAGACTTTGCAGCTGATTCACTGGTGAGAGTTCACTAAGTTTAACAATGAAAAATAGTTTCACAAAGACAATGGGTTCACGGAGAATGACATCGGATAGTTTGGAGAAGATTCGTTAGTATAGGATTTACTCCGAATTGGAAGAGAATAGGCTTATTAGGGACAGTCATCATGGCTATATACTATACAGCATGGCTATATTTACTGTCTCTGTTGTTCTCGGTGTGGGAACCTCATCTACTGTATCCGTTGTTCTCAGTGTGGGCTCCTAGATAGAGACCAAGGCGATCGTTTAGCTGAACACTTATGCTCAGTCCGTCATGGTCTACATGATCTCCCGGTTGCCAAACATTAACTCCCCTTCTCATTCCCATACTAACTTTTCTGTCCTGGGCCTCCACTGTCAGAGTGAGACCATTTGCAAATTTGAGGAATAATACCTCATATTTCGCTTGAGCAGCGTACAACCATGAATGTTGATTTTTCTAATTTCAAGTAACCCTTGCATTCCCACTTTCCTCCCTCCCCCGCCTTTGTTGTCCTACTAGTTCCACTGTTCGCATTCTTGTATCCCTTCATTGTCAACTCTTTCCCAGCCAACAATAAGCCATTATGGGCTCCACCCTTCCTTAGTGTCTGTTGTCAGTCCTGCTTTGTTCTGGCTTTTTCTTACCTCCAGTTCCCTCCCCTATACTTTCAGTCTGATGAAGGGTCCCGACCTGAAACATCACCCATCCATTTTCTCCAGAGACGCTGCCTGACCCGCTGAGTTACTTCAGCACTTTGTGTCTATCTTGGCTATATATGCAATAGGTTGTGCCTAACTAATGATAGAGGTTTTTGAGGCAACTAAGGTGATTGTTGAGAGTAGGGTAGTGGCTGATGTTTACATGAATTTTAGTAAGATACTAGACTAGGTGGGACCCGTTGGGTCCCATGCTCACAGGGGAGGGCTGGTACCCTGACACAATATTCCACCTCTCCACCAATTCCAATACTGGTGGCCAGTGGGGTGGGGGGAGGGGCTTTCTGGAGCGCTGGTATGGGTGTTGTGGGCTGAAGGGACTGGTCTCCAGAGGGCTAGTATGGACATTGTGGGCCAAATGGATTCTTGGGGTGGCAGCTCGGTCGCTCAAGCCTGATGTGCTGGCAGCTCACTCACGGCTGGTAGGCTGGCAGTTGACTCACGGCTATTCCTTGAAATTCCATTTCAAGCAGGGTGCAAGGCCACCAAATTCAAGTGCAGTTTCTTACCACCTCAAGCAGGGTGCAAGGCCACCAAATTCAAGTGCAGTTTCATACCACTTCTAGCAGGGTGCAATGCTACCAAATTCAGGTTCAGTTTCCTACTACTTCAAGCAGGGTGCAAGGCCACCAAATTCAAGTGCAGTTTCCTACCACTTCAAACAGTGTGCAAGGCCACCGAATTCAAGTGCAGTTTCCAACCACTTCAAGCAGGGTGCAAGGCCACCAAATTCAAGTGCAGTTTCATACCATTTCAAGCAGGGTGCAAGGCCACCAAATTCAAATGCAGTTTCATACCATTTCATGCAGGGTGCACGCCACCACATTCAAATGCAGTTTCATACCATTTCATGCAGGGTGAAATCACCATAAAACCACCATAAAGCCACACAAACACCACACTCACAGTTCAGTAGACATTCAGTGTGTTCTGTTGATACACAGCTCAGACAGAGTCGTGACCTCTCCCTCCCCTATCATGCAGAGACTGAGCCACACCCACACTTCCGGGTTTTATAATCCCCCCCCCCTCCCACCGGAAAAGGTGTGGCCTTCATGGCGTGATTGACAGGAGTGAGATTCTCAACATTATTTAAACACTAATAACACTTTTATTTTTCATTGATGGGAAGAATCCTCTGCACCTGATGAGCGGAGGGGAACTGAGTAAGATGGCCAAAAATCACAGCCGTAAGTGGTAGCGTTTTTATCTAAAATCAATATACAGTGCAAACAGGAAGTTGTCAAGTTTAGACAAACAACCATTTGCAGTGCTTTTTACTTCAACCCAAAACCCCCGAACAACCATTAGCAGTGCTTTTTACTTCAACCCGAAACCCCCAACCATTTGCAGTGCTTTTTACTTCAACCCAAAACCCCCAACCATTTGCAGTGCTTTTTACTTCAACCCAAAACCTCCAAACAACCATTTGCAGTGCTTTTTACTTCAACCCAAAACAACCATTTGCAGTCATTTTAACTCCAACCCAAACCCCCATACAACCATTTGCAGTGCTTTTACTTCAAACCAACCATATTTTGATATTTAAACCACATTAAGGGCACTCAAGGTCAGTAAAACCACACTCACAGTTTAGTAGACATGTGTTCAGTGTCATTCACAGCTCAGACTGAGAGACGTGACCCTCTCACTTCCCCCCATCTTGCAGAGACTGACTGAGGCACAACACTTCTGGGTTTTATAGTCCCTCCCTCCTCCCACCAGCAGGGGCAGCAGAGAGAATGTCAACATTTTTAAAACATTAATAACTCTTTTATGTTTTATCGATGGGAAAAATCCTCTGGTCCAGCTCAGCGGAGGGGGACTCTGAGCGAGGTGGCCAAAATGTCGGCCGTAAGTGGCGGCGTTCTTTCAGAAATCACGAAAAAGAAAGTCAGAAAGTGGTCAAGATCTTAGTTTTAGTAATATAGATTTGGTAAAGTTCCCCACAGTAGGCTGATCTGGAAGATTAAAATGCATGGTCTTAATAGTGAATTGGTTTATGGATTCATATCTATCTTACTGATAGAAGACAGGGATATGGTGAAGGACAATATTCAGGCTGGAGGTCTGTGACCAGTGGAGCTCCGCAGGGATCTATAATGGGAACCTCTGTTGTTTATATACATAAAATGGCTTGGATGTAAACGTAAATGGGTTGGTTAGTAAGTTTGTAGAGAAGAAGATTGCTGGGGGTTGTGGACTGCGAAGAAGACAGCGCGATAGAGCTCACTTCAGAAATGGGAGGAAAAATGTCAAATGGACTTTAACTTGTGCCATCCCCGAGTAATCTCAGGTTATGGTCAACAGTGGGAAAAAAAAAACATGGCAGTGAACAGGTTAATGAGGTGTTGTGCTTTGAGCGGATGAGGGGAACATATACAATTCATGACAAAACCCTTAACAGCATTGATGGGATCTTGGGATCCAAGTCCATAACTCCCTGAAAGTGGTAACACAAGTAGATTAAGGGGTAAAGAAGGCATATGGTATGCTTACCTTCATTGGTCAGGGCGTTGAGTATAAGAGTCTAAAAGTCATGCTGCAGCTTTAAAGGACTTTGGTTAGGCCGCATTTGGAGTACTGCATGCAATTCTGGTCGCCCCAACAATGGAAAATTGTGGAAGTTTTGGAAAGAATGCAGAAGTTTATTAGAATTATGCCTGGATGAGAGGGTATTAGCTACAAGGCTGGACAGAATGGGTTCGTTTTCTCTGTAACGCTGTAAGTTGAGAGGAGACCTGATAGAGATATATAAAATTATGCGCTGCATAGATAGGGTAGACAATTGGAATCTTTTTCCCTGGGTGGAAAAATCAAGTACTAGAGGGCATAGGTTTAAGGTGAACAGGGTATGTTTTTTTTTTTGCACAGAGGTAGTGAGTGTCTGGAATGCTCTGCTGGGAGCGGTGGGGGAGGTAGATATGATGGTGGCATTTAAAACACTTTTGGATAGGCATGTGGATATAAAGGGAATGGAAAAACATGGATTATGTGCAAGCAGATAAGAGTTAGTCTTGGCATCAGGCTTGGCACAGACATTGTGAGTTGAAGGGCCTATTCCTATGCTGTACTGTTTTTATGTTCTATGGACACAGCTATATTCTATTAGAATAAGGTCTATTGTCTCTACATGAATTCAGTTTCAAATTACCTTACATCTAGTAATCAGTTTTCACAGGGGAATTTCTGTAAATGCTCCAATGCCCTCATCAAATTGCTGGCATCCGCTGGGCAAATGATCTCCCAAAGGTAGTTAATTTTTAATCTCAGCGATGTCCTTAAAATAGCCTTACTATTTTTAGATCTATGGTGTAATTTACATGTATTTAATGTTGGAAACATTATCAGCTCCAAACAAAAGCCAATCACTACTGTTCCTTTAAAAAGTTATACACCGTAACAGAATCTAAAATTAGAACTGACATCAGCAAAACATTGGGTAATATGCAAAATTTGTAAGTTATCTTTGCCCGTGTTTAGCCCTTATCCTCGAACCTTTCATATCCATGTACCTGTTCAAATGATTATTCATTATATTATTGCACCTGCCTCAACTACTTCCCCTGGCAGCCAGTTGCATATACAGGGCTCGAAATTACCAGTTGCCCGGGTGCCACTGACCACCCAAAGTGCCGCCGGGCAACCTAAACCGTGAGTCATTTTGCCCAGCTTGGCACGCAGATGCTGGTTTATACCGAAGATAGACACAAAAAACTGGAGTAACTCCGCGGGTCCGGCAGCACCTCTGGAGAAAAGGAACGTGACGTTTTGTGTCGGCCCCTTTAACCACACGTGATTTTTTCTAGTACAAATCCCAAATTGTGGAGTACAGAAGCAATTAAATAAATGATGGGTCTTTGTCCCAAACATAATGGAGGGCACTGTAGCTCAGGCCCTCGAGCCTTGACAACATCCTCGTATGTCTTCTCTGCACTCTTTCGGGCTCAATGGCAACAAAACATCGCCTATTCCTTTTCTCAATTGTCAATAGTCAGATTTATTCGTCACATACACAATGAAGTGCAGTGAAATGAACTTGCCAGCAGCGGTACAATAAAAAAACACACAATACACAATAAAACATTTAACACAAAACATCCACCACAGCATTCATCACTGTGGTGGAAGGCACAAAGTTCAGTCAGTCCTCCTCCATTTTTCCCCGTGGTCGGGACCACAAACCTCCGCAGTCGCCGCTGCAGCGGCCAGATGTACAGGCAAGGTAAGTCCCGAATCGGTGCTTCTCTACCGGAGACTGCGGCTTCAAGATGTTGTAGGCCGCGGGCCGACGGTGAGTGTTCTTCTCCTCCTGGTTCCCCAACGAAGGATCCCAGGCTCCGCAGACCACATCTTCAGGATGCAACAGTCGGCGGGCCAGCGATCGGAGCACTCCCTTCTGGCAACCCCCGGCGAGGGCTTGCACGCTCCGCGATTAAAAGTTCATGCTGCGCCCGCTGCTGACGCTCCGGGCCCGACTCTGGGAAAGGCGCACCAATCCTTGGTGTTAGGCCATGAGGGAGGTGACATGGAAAAAGTTTGAGGAGGCGACCGAAAGTGGTTCCCCCCTTACCCCCCCCCCCCCCCCCCCCTCCCCCACACCTCCCACACAAGACACACCGAGAGACATTAAAACAAACATTTGGACATACTAAAAAAACAAAAAAAGTAGAAATGACTAACACGCTGCTGGCAGGGCAAGCGTCTCGCAGCGCCCCCAGTGACCAAAGATTCTTCAGAGATGCTGCCTGACCCGCTGGGTTACTCCAACATTTTGGTGTCTATTTTCAGCCTCTCATGTCTGCCAACCACAATGTCATCCCCAAACTAATCACATCTGCCTCAACAGGGTCTCCGTCCCTCCATCCACTGCTTGTTCATGTGTCTGCTTAACCGTTTTTAAAGTTTACTATTGTATCTGCTTCTGCTGAGCATTCTGGCAGCACGCCCAGGCATTTGAAAACCATTAAAAACCATTCTATTAAAAACATTGGTTTTAATCTTTCCTCTTCCCTTATACTTACACCCTGGTATTTGACAATTCCACCATTCAAAGACTATCGATAGGTATTATTTTATATACTTCCTTCAGGAAACAATCCACATTTGTCCAACCTCTCCTTATTTCTAATACCAGACGACACCCATTAAACCTCTTCTGCACTCTCTCCAGTCTTCGAGTAGTGTGACAACCAGAACACAATACTGTAAATGGGGTCTAACCAAAGTTTTATACAGCTGCAATCCGCCTTTTATAATAAATGTCATGACCGATGACGGCAAGCATGCTGTCTGCTTTGCTATTCTTGACAAGTGTATCAAGAAAGTTTTGCATGCTCTCCAGGCAAATCATACCACACAAATACATCAGATAGTGCAAAAGAGAAAAGCAGAGTGCAGAATATAGTGTTCCAGCCACAGAGAAAGTGCAGATAAAAGAAGTTTAAAGGTCATAACAAGGTAGATTGGTCGATCAGGAAATCATTGCTCGCCTACAGGAGGTTCATTCAAAAGTCTAACAACGAAGAAGAAATTATTATCTGGTGGTAGATACTTTCTAGCTCTGCTGCATGGACACCCTTTACCACCTTATCCACTTGTATTTGCACTTTCAAGGAGCTATGGATGTGCACTCCCGATCCCTCTATACATCCATGCCTCCAAGGGTCTTGCCTTTTACTATATACTGTTTGCTTGCATTTGACCTCTCAAAATGTAACATCTCACACTTGGCTAAATTAAACTCCCCATTATTGACCCCATATGAGTTAATCTTCTGGGCTATTTTATACAAATGAATAGTATGAGCTATTCTCTGGTTTTCTGGAATTTTGCCTGTAGTTAAAGAGGATACAAAGATGTTTTGCCCGGGCTAGATTCCATCGGACCCTGGGATTTATCCACCTTAATTAGGTATGTTACAAAACTTACCTTCAGCGGCTCTGCAATTCTGCCACTGGCCGTGTGCGCGATTTTGGCGCGTTTGAGGGGGGGGGCGGAGTTAAAACGGGGTTTTTTCCCCGACCTGGTCCTGAATTATATTTGTTGGAGTGCAAGATGTTGCTAAAGAATCGTTCCTATGGCCGTTCTGTGTGTTTTTTTAAAAAAAATCACCCGACAAGTTAATCGCTGGAATGATTTTAAAATCAGCTTCTGAAGCCGTCAATGCCGACAACGGGGACGGATTTTATGGAGGACCAGGTAAAAGAAAGTAGTTTATTTTTATGTATAAAAGTGTTTCTTAAGATGTATTTAATTCACATTTTAAGTTGCGAAACAGTGATTTAGTCCCCGAACGAACCGGCAGTGTATTTGTTGCAGATATGGGGGACTAAAAACACCGCAACCTCAACGTTCCAAATGGTCCCGTTCCAGAAAATCCAACTCGCAAGCTGATTTAAATGGCCATTAATTTACAGGTATTAAACATTAAATTCCTTCCATTTGGCCTATAAACCCATGACAATGAGATTTAAAAATTATGTTATATTCTGAATTATTGTGTGAATGTTATTTGGACACTTAGGCTATTTAAAAATGTTAATCTATTCTTAAGAAATGGATAGATGTTTAGATCTAGTAATTGAATTTTGTAATTAGCTACAATTAGGTAACTAACTAATTATATGCTTTAATTTCAAGTCATCTAAGTAAGATTGTTTCATATTTGTTTCAGAATGCTTCAATCTATAATAACTGAAAATTTCTTTCAGTTCTCTTAAATTTTAAGAAAGTTACCGGCTTTTAAATGTTCTCGATCACAGCTTTTGTGTTAAGTCAATGAAAAAGCACTAGGGAACAAGATGCCAATTTCCGAGTATGAAAATGGCCATAACTTTTTTAATACTGAAGATATGAAAGTGAATTAGGTGTCAAATTAAACTTCTTTTTATGCTTTATCTGATGGGATAAATTAAAGACTTGATTTTTAAAATCTCAAAATTTTGTAACATTGCTACCTTAATGTTTGTCAAGATACCCCACAGCTTATCCTAAATATCAAGAAGCCCTAGAATATCAACACATCCGTTACCGATCTCATCATCATCCCTATCCTTCTCCCTGGTGGATACTGGTGCCAAGTACTCACCTATGACCTGGTGCAGTTCCTTCATCTCTCCCCTTTCTCCAACCACCCTCTTGTTCCAAATGTGCATAAAATGCCCAGAAATTTTCTTTAACTCCATTTGCCAAGGACATATCATGACCCCTTTTAACCCTCCTAATTCCTTAAAGTTATTTCAATAGAGCACAGGAACAGAGCCTTTAGCCCATAATTCGTCCCTGGTTCCTTTAAATGCCTCAGGGGCCTTGTCTCTATTTCAGCTACATAAACCTTATATATGCCATCTTCTCTCTCATAGACTAAACATATAATATATCGTCAGCCATTCCAAAACCTTGCCATCATTATCTTTCTTCCTCACAGGAATATGCTATTCCTGAAATCTAAACAACTGGCGTTTAGAAGGCTCCCACGTCAGATGTGGTTTACCTTTAAAATGGCCACTCCCAACCTACCTTCATTTCCAGCCTAATATTGTTGTATTTAGCCTTCCCATTAATTTAGCTCTTTCACCTAATGACCCATTTTATTCTTATTTAAAACCATCTTAAAACTGGGAATTATGATTATTGTTACCAAAATAGTCCATCCACTTCAACCAGCTAGCCAGGTCCTGTTCCAATACAAAGTCTAGTACAGCCGCTTTTCTAGCCATACAGCGTAAAAACAAGCCAATCTGTCCATGCCGACCAACATGCCCCATCTACACCAGCCCTACCTGCCTACATTTGGCCCATATCCTTCTAAATCTATCTTATCAATGTACCTGTCCAAATGTGTTTTAAACATTGTGAAAGTACTTGCCTCAACTACTCCCTCTGGCATATTCCATATACCAACCGCCCTCAGTGTGATAACATTGCCCCTCAGGTTCCCATTAAAACTCCCCCCCCCCCCGCCCCCCACTTTAAAGCAATTGCAGCTGGCTCTTGATTACCCTACTCTGGTGCATTTACCCTGACTAGTCTCACGATCTTAAGGGCCTGTCCCACTTGGGCGACATTTGGGTGACTGCGGAGCGTCAGTGAAACGCCCATAAAACCGTCAAGTTGCACGACATACACGCTGACGTATGCTGTCATGCAGGTGACGCCCGTGTAGGGTTGAGGCTGTAAAATATTCTTCCTTCAATGCATGGATTTTAAACATTAATATATTAAAATTAATACAATAAAATCAATTGTGCAAATGAAAAGATGTCCGAGTCGTTCAGTTTTATTTATAGATGTATTGGTCCGCTTCCAGATCCGATCACCATCTCTATAACTTTTCACAGGGATGGAGTCAGTGAGCGTAGACTGAACTCCCCTCTTCCCCCCTCCCACTCCATCCCTCCTTCTCCACTCCCCCCTAGCCTTCTCCCCTCCCCCCAATTCTTCCCTTCCCTCCTCTTCCTCCCTTCTCCCCGCTCCACTCTTCTTCCCCTTATCCACTACCCCCTCCCCTCACATCCCCTTCTCCCCCTCTCCCTCCCTTCTCCCATTCTCAACCCCCCCACAAGCCAAGTTTGAAACCAATTTGCAAGGTTGCATTGAATTCCATGCACTCTAACCTTCCAGACTAGCTAACCATATGGGACATTGACAAAAACCTTGCTAAAGTTGAGTACATATGAATTTCCTTTCTTCCCATCTATTTTGTTGCAGCTCTTTCATTTTTTAATCTGCACTTTCTCTGTGGCTGTAACACTATTGTGCAGGGAGGAACAGTAGATGCTGGTTTACATCAAAGATAGACACAGCGGGACTCAACCCAACTTTTCAAATAAGCAAGGCAACTTTAGCATCTCAAACCAACTTTTCAATTAGGCAAGGCATTCTCAAACCAACCTTTCAATTAGGCAAGGCATTCTCAAACCAACCTTTCAATTAGGCAAGGCATTCTCAAACCAACTTTTCAATTTGGCAAGGCAACTTTAATTAGGCAAGGCAACTTTTATTAGGCACGGCAATTTTAATTAGGCAACATAGCTTTAGCATTTTCAAACCAAAGGCAACACAGCTTTAGCATTTCCAAACCAAAGGCAACACTGCTTTAGCATTTCCAAACCAAAGGCAACACTGCTTTAGCATTTCCAAACCAAAGGCAACACAGCTTTAGCATTTCCAAACCAAGGCAGCTTTAGCATTTCCAAACTATATTTTCAAACCACATTAAGGGCACTGACAGGTCAGTAAAACCACTCACAGTTTAGTAGACATGTGTTCAGTGTTATTCACAGCTCAGACTGAGAGACGTGACCCTCTTGCTCCGCCATCAGACTGACTGAGGCACTCAACACCTCCGGATTTTATAGTCCCTCCGGAAGGGGCGTGGCCTTCAGGAGAGAGAATCTCAACCTTTTTTAAACACGAACTCTTATTTTTCATCGATGGGAAAAATCCTCTTGTCCTGCGCAGCGGAGGGGGACTGAGTAAGATGGCCAAAAATCACAGCCGTAAGTGGCAGAGTTTTTCTAAAATCAATATACAGAACAGGAAGTGGTCAAGATCAGACGTTTTAGTAATATAGATATTGTACACTTTGTTTAACAGCTGAGAAGCTGTTCTTGAATCTGTTGATATACGTTTTCAAGCTTTTATATCCTTTTGCTCATTACCAGCATGCTGTGCAAGCTGTGAAGCACCCCCATTGGACGCTTTGTACAATGCATCTGTAGAAATTGGCAAGAGGCACTGGAGACATGCCAAACTTCATTAGCCTTCTCAGGAAAGTAGAGGCTTTGGTGCGCTTTCTTGGCTCTAGTGTTATGGTGGTTGGACCAGGACAAATCATTGGTGATAATTATAGCTGCATTAGGAGTTGATGACAGCCTCAATAATTATCCACATCCTGTTCAATGACACCCATTTGTGTTTCACGAAGCTCACTGTGCTCCATACGACATCACTGCCTTGACTCAAACCTCTGGAACGATGCTTGCTGACTTTAGTTTTACTGGGACTCTTTGATATCTCACTTGATGTCAATGCCTGACACACCTCCATATTTGGATCAAGTCTATACTTGGTGCCCCGACAAAAGCCATCTTAAGCTACCACACATGACTAAGTGTAGTGACTGGTAAGTACTCAGTCAGATTGAATTTCCCATGCCTGTTGCAAAGGATATTTGGCAATTTCCACACTAATGGTCAGATGGTCTGTTACAACTGCACGGAAACTGCACTGCTTGGCTTGAGGCAGATCACGTTCCAGGGCCCAGGCCTTCAGTACTGCAGCAATTGCTGATGGGTCCTTTGAGTTTACTGTATCCAGTGCTCTCAGTCATTCTTTACATGAAGTGGAGTGAATCAAATTGGTTGCAGGAATGTTGGGAGGAAACTTTGATCTAATACTTAGATTGTGCGAATGCTTAAGCCGTGTCTATTGGATATTGTTTGCTGCTGTGCAATATGCAGCTTGGCCCAAGCTGCAGCTTCAACAGCTGGCACTGCATAGTATTTAGGTATGTTTAGTGTTGTTCTCGGGCTGCCATTCTGCACTCATCATTGGGCAAACGTTGACACCTGGCAATGGAAGAGTGTGGGATATGCTGAGCAATGGGGTTTGAAATTGTGGTGGTGATCGTGATCATTGCTGCTGCAACAGAATGCCTCAAGAATGTACTGTTTCAATCTGCCGTTTATATTCTCATTATCATGATTTGAGTATGCCAAACTAAACAATAGAGCCTGGGACTTTGCTTTCCAAGGACGGTGTTGAGTTCACATCTACTAATGTTATCAGGGTCATAATGTATTTGCCACAAGCAGACTGTGAGGATGAGATCAAGTACGTTTACCTCTTGTGTACAAAGATAGACGGGACAGGCAGCATCTCTGGAGAGAAGGAATGGGTGACGTTTCGGGTCGAGACCCTTCTTCAGATGTTTGAAGAAGGATCCGAAACGTCACCCATTCCTTCTCTCCAGAGATGCTGCCTGTCTGGCTGAGTTATTCCAGCATTTTGTGTCTACCTTCGATTTAAACCAGCATCTGCAGTTCTTCCTTATACTGTACCTCTTGTGTTACTCCACCGATGCAATCTGAATGCCATGTTAAAGGTGGTGCTATCAAAAGCTCATGTTTCAGGTCAAGGACCTGGTCAAAGACCTTTGTCAGAACTGGAAAATAGAAAATAAACTGCAGAGGGTGGGGGAGGGATGGATAAGACAGGACAAAGAAATATGGGAGTGGATGCAGCCTTGACTATCATGGTGAAAAGTGACAAACCATCTGTTGCATGTTTTCATAAATGGCCATAAATTAGTCAAACAATTTCCTTTTCCTCTAATTGTTTGAAGTGTTTTGGTGTAATATCTCTAAGATTAACTTCTAACTTTTCTCTGGGGTAAAGAAAGCTAACTGGCCTGTACTTTCCCATTTACATTCCCCTTCTTGAACAAACATATTTCTATTGCTCTTTTCCAATGTAATAGAGCTTTCCCTGAATCTAGGAAATTTTGGAATATTAAAGCAGGTGGCTGCTACTTTGAGGAGTTCAGCCCTTGAGGTCGCTGGACTTGTTAGTGGGCAGATCCAACTATTTGCTCAATATCACAGTGTGACATTTTCCAGGTTTGTCTGTCTCTTCCTAATAGACAGAGTTAGAGAGAATCATTCCCTTTGGCCCATCAAGTCCACATTAACCACCCATTTACACAAATCCTGTATTAATTCCTGTTTTTATATTCCTCACATTCTCTTCCACTCCCCCCAGATTCTACCACATATTGACATACTCGAGACAATGTACAGTGGCCAAGTAACCTATTAACCCATATGTTTTTGTGAAGTAAGAAATCAGAACTTCTATGGTCACAGGGAGAATGTGTAAACTCCACGTTGGAAGTTGGGATTGAACAGGGGTCAGTGGTGATATGAAGTGGCAGTTATGACATCTACACCACAGATTTCAATCTATTTCTTATATCCTCTATAGTGAAGAAAGAAGCAAATTACCTTATGGAAAACAAGACAATGGTAGTTGAATTAATTCTCAAGATTCACTTCTACATGACTATATTCTGCACTGTATTATATTCTGCATTTTAGTATGTTTCTGTTTGCACTACCCATTATAGTTGTGAGTGGCTTGATTGCACTCAGGTGCAGTATGATTTGACTGGATAGCACACAGATAAAGCTTTGCTCAGTATCTCAGTACACATGACATGAATAGTTCAAACATCAAGGGAATGTGTCCTTGTATATTTCTAGCCAAGTTTATCTCAGAATCATACAGCATGAAAACAGACCCGTTGGCCCAAGTCGTCCACACCGACCAAGGCGCCTAACTGCACTAGTCCCACTTGTGCTTGGGCCATATCCTATCCATGTTGAAAGGTGGCACAGTGGTACAGCTGCTACCTCACAGCGCCAGACCTGGATTCAATCCTGACCTTGGATGATATTTATGTGGAGTTTGTATGTTCTCGCTGTGACCGTGTGGATTTCTCCGGTCCTCCCACATCCAAAGACATGTAGGTTTGTAGATTAATTGGCTTCTGTAAAATTGTCTCTAGTGTACAGGATGTAAAAGTGGGATAATGCAGAACTAGTGTATGGATTTGGTCGTGGTAAGCCGAAGGGCCCGTTTCCATGTGGTATGTCTCTAAAATCTCTCTCTCGAAACTCATGTACCTGTCCACGTGTTTTTAGAAAATGCTGTAATTTTACCCACCTCTTCCACTTCTTATGACAGCTCAATCTTTATACCCACCACCCTCCTGTTTGAAAAAGTTGGCCCCTTTAAATCTTTCCCATCACCTTAAATCTATGATCTCTAGTTTTAAACTCCCCTACCCTGGGAAGAAAGAACGTGCCCCACTACCTTATCGATGCACCTCATTACTTTTATACAGCTCCCTAAGGTCATTCCTCAGCCTCCTTCACTCAAGAAAAAAGTCCCACCCTATCCAGTCTCTCTTTATAACTCAAACTCATCAGTCCTGGCAACATCCTTGTTAATGTTTTCTGTACCCTTGCCTGCTTACTCCCATCCCGTTTGTGGATTTCATTCTTATTTTTCCTAATTTATTCTTTTCGGTTTTTTTAAAATATAATTATCCCACCTTCTCATCTGCCAACTGTGTCATTATATGTTTTGAGCTTTTATAGTCATTCATGAATGATGGATCCTCCCCTTGATCTTCTCTTTTATTGCAAGAATTTATTCTCTGTGGGTACATTATCAGAGTGGGATGGATGGAGAATGGAACAACATCTCTAAGGTATTGAGGCTTTGACACAGTATGGCACAAAACCAGAGACCACTGAGATGAAACAAGCAGGATGCGGTGTGAATGGTAGTTTTCAAGTATTCTATAATCAATTGACAGTGGCTTGCCTACATAATACAAGCATGTCACAATGGGAAGACAATGACTAACAAATAATGGATCTACACAGTAGTCTGGTTACTTCAAAGTTACAAAATAGGACCAACCATGGCCCAACCAAAATGGGCCCAGACCAACTCTTATCTGCCTGCACACAATCCTCGTTGTCAATTCATTGCATACCGTAATTTTATTTCACTAAAATTATACAGTATCGTAACTCAGGAATTACTATTGTGTAATCAATGTACAAGATGTGACCCTTTGAATGCAAAATATATAAAACAGTTGAAAATAATTGTCCACAGCAGTCAAACCAGAGATTTGGGCTTAACTGCTCAGTTAATGCAAGCAAGATAAACTGCATACTTGAACCATTGTGCCTATGAGAACATGTGCACGTGGTGTGCTAGTGTGCTAGTGGGCTGGGAAAGCACTCACTCGCTCTGATGCTAAAGTGACACATCTCAGTCACGGGCTTACACAGCTATTCAAACTTGGCTTTTTCAGCAGGTCAGTGCAATGGCAAATTAGCCCAAGCCCATTTCAATGGATGGCCGCTGAAGCTGGAACCACAGTCCAATTGTCTGCAAGGGGAATGTGGATGTGCATGTGGGGAATGAGTATAGGCTCTAAAGCCCACTGCAGTGGTCCAACTAGACAGTTACACTGTTCCAGTCCACACAGTTTGATACAACGTACTGTATCATACTTATTTGTACAATGAGCTTTCAAGAAGGCCAAGTAAGACCTGTATTTATGGTAAAACAGTAGAACTATTGTATATAGTTGTTACTCGTGTATCTTAGATTTAAATAGTAAATATCTCTGAGGTGCAGCTGTTGATAATGACAGCATTCCCTCTGAACTAGTATATAGGTTTTGCAGGCACTGCATAAATAGGGCAAACACCATCATGAATACGTAAACCATGAAATAGAAATGTTGCTGGATGAAGGGGAATACATGTGCACCACTGGTATTACCGATGAACACGTGTGTAAACAAATTGACAAAAGAAGGCTACTTGGAGTCAGTTGAGAAACTTCACAAGGAAGGTGCTTACCTTACAGGAGGTGGGGATCTCTGCTTTGGTTTCTCTTTCTCTCGTTCTCGGTCTTTCTGTACTTTCTCTTTCTCTTCGCGCTTGGCTCGTTCTCGTTCCCATTCCTCTTTTCTTCGTTGCCGTTCTTTGTCACGTTCACGCTCTCTGTCCCTCTCTCGCTCTCGTATCCTGTTTCCGCGTTCTCTTTCTCTTTCTCTTTCCCTCTCGCGCTGCTCTCGATGTCTGTCTCGCTCTCTTTCTCGTTCCCTTTCTCTCTCCCGTTCCCTCTCTCTTTCCTAGCACAAAAAAGGAAAAGAAACTTTTCACTGTCAACCTTCAAAGCAGCATTAAAACTCTTATACTCCAACTGGGCCAGTAACTGGCAAAGCAAGTGACCCAGTGAAGGTGGAGAGGCAGCTACAAATTCAATGTTAAATGTTAATCTCTGTTGCAAGCCAGATTATTTTTGTTGGGCCCAACTAATGATGTACAATGTAGGTACTCATCAACAGGGCCACAATTGAACTTAATGATTTGGAAAGAGTTAAAGAACATGCCTCTATGACGGGTGGTGCCACAAGCCTGCAGCTTTGCCAGCAGCTGTTCGCCCTTTCGATTTTTGTTTTTATTATATCTAAAAGTGTGTTTTAGTGTGGGGAATGGAGCGGGGAATGGAGCGGGGAAGGGGGAATCTGTTTTTTAGTCACTTACCTCGGTGGAATGCGACTTTTGTCCTAGTCGCATTTTCGCCCTCCCTCGCGAACCAACAGCTTGGATTGGTGTGGCCTCTCCCGGAGTTTGGCCTAGAGCTTCAGCAGCGGGCTCAGCGCGGACTTTCCATCGCGGAGCTGGGTGATCCCTAGCCGGGGATCGCCAGAAGAAGAGCTCTGACCGCTGGCCCGCGGATTATAACATCCTGAAGCCGCGGTCTGCGGAGTTTCTAGCCGTGGGCATGGCATGGACTTTCCAACGCGGAGACTGGGATCCCTTGCCGGGGATCACCGGAGAAGAGCTCCGACCGCCGGCCTGCAGTCTATAACCATGAAGCCGCGGCCTCCGGTAGGAAGCAGCCGATTCGGGACCTCCAAGGCGCGGAGTGTCCGTCCGTCCCGACTTCGGAGCTTCGAGCATTCCGATGAGAGGGCCGGTACATCGGGCTGTCCGTAGCGGAGACTGTGGAGGGTTCATGGCCCCGACCATGGATGAACAAAGGAGGAGGACTGACTGACTGAAAGTTATTGCCTTCCACCACAGGGAAGAATGTTGATTCCACTGTGGTGGATGTTCATGTTGTACTTTATTGAGTATTGTGTTCGTTTTGATTGTGTGGCTGCATGGTAAATCAAATTCCACTGTACCTTAATTGGTGCATGTGGCAATAAATGTGAACTTGAACTGGAACTCTAAGAAAAGAGACAGCCTTCTGAGAGGGTGGGGTAGAAAAAGCTGATGAAATGGTAGATTGTTTCATTTCAGATCAGTCATGCACGGATGACTGATTTGTCAAAAATTGTCATATTTTCCATTTCTAGGTGATATGCGACACTGGAGCACGAGAGTGCCATTAATGTTGCACAATGGGAGGGGCAGGTGAGTCGTCCACTCCTGAGAAAATACCAAATTCACTGAAAATTAAGGGAAAACCCAAAACATTTAAAGTGACCATTGAAAGAGTGAATGACAATCTGTGCGAGAAGTCAGAGAATGTAGGCGAGGTCTTAATACTTCTCATTTGCTTTTCCCAAAGACATCACTCATTATTGGACCTGGGTGACGTTCCGGAAGACTGGAGGGTGGCTCATGTTGTGCCTCTGTTTAGGAAGGGCTGTAAGGAAAAGCCTAGAAATTATAGATCAATGAGCCTAGTAGGTAGGGGCTGATTAGAGATAGTCAGCGTGGTTTTGTACATGGGAGATTGTGCTTATGAATCTGATTTGAGTTTTTTGATGAAGTAACCAAAAAGGTTGATGAAGGCAAAGCTTTAGCTAAACTAAACTAAACTTGAGGGTCTGAGCTGTAGGGAAGGCTGGGCAGGTTAGGACTATTCCTTGGAGCGTAGGAGGCTGAAGGTTGATCTAATAGTGTATATCTTGAAGGGAAATAGATATGGTGAATGCAATCTTTTACTCAGTCAAGAACCAGAAGATATAGGTTTATGAAGAGATTTAATAGGAACCTGAAGGGTAGCTTTAATCACACAGAGGATGATGGGTATATGGAACAAGAGGAGTTAGTTAAGGCATGTACTATAACAACATAGTAGGCCAAACGCAGGCAGGTGGGACCAGTGTAGATGGGGCAACTTGGTTGTCATGGGCAAGTTGGGCCGAATGGCCCGGTTTCGTGCTGTATGTCTCCATGGCATAATAACAGGAGAATCCATCCATGCTCATTTACTCCCCTATGATTATATCATTAACCTATACCTTGAGCGAACTTAATTAACCCGTCAATGGATCTTTAGGCTGTTGGAGTTAACTGGAGCACCCATGAATTCCATGTTGTGATGGAGAGAATGTTTACACTTGTCATAAACAGCCCCAGCCTCATTATTGAGTCCAAGTTTAGTTAAGGCAAGGAAAGAAGGGCATGCATTTCACTTCCACTCTGAAGAGTAATTATCTGTTTACAGTTGCAGTTATGAGAAAGTTTTCTCAAGTGCTGTGCATCGCACCTCTAGGGTGGTTAGAGTGAGATAAAGTCTTGTGGCCCTATTCTCCATAAGCCCTCTTGTGGCCCTCTTCTCCGTTTTTCCTTCCAATATTTAATATGTAAAAGAATATGTGTGTGTTTATGATTGTGTTTATAGTTTGTTTGGTTGTTTGTTTGTCTTTTTGCACAAAGTCCGCGAGCATTGCCACTTTTCATTTCACTGCACATCTCGTATGTGTATGTGACGAATAAACTTGACTTGACTTGACTTGCAATCTACATTACAAGCGTTAATTCACATAATCTCATTCAGAAGTGTAAAGCTATCTTTTTGCTGTGTTACTCACGTAACTTACATTAATGGATAAGTTTAAAAAGCTGGCATCCTTTTGTCTCCTTTTCATCTCTAGCTTTTGAACACCCATCTGTCAAACAAACCCCGCCCCCCTCACCTGCAGCCACCTATCACTTCGTAGGTTTCCCCACTAACTCCAACACGTTGTTCTGACCTCATCTCATCTGTTCACTTCAGCAAGATTTCACTGTCAGTTATTTTGAAATTTTGGTTGCGATTGTGAACATAAGAGCAGGAAATAGCTCAAGCTGTAATACATTCAATGATGTAGTTTCTCAAATTGCTTACCCTATAGTGAAAGTCTGCCTCAGTCCATTGCACCCGGAAGTTCTCATACTGTCCACCACGCCAGTATCGCTCAGCTTCATGCTCGTAGTAGGGAGTTATATAAGGATCAGGTCTAAGGGCCAAGACAGGAAAAAAAATTATCAAGCTGCAGCTTCCATTCTACAATGCACAACAAAGGAGATCTTACAGTATGCTGGAATACATTAAAGTATTTCCCTCAATGGCAACTTCGGTTGCTCTGTGATTATGTCAGTCTTCCACCATTCACCTGTGCACGATTAGATTAACAATACCAGCACATGCTGGGCATCATTTAGACCCTCCCTCAATACCGGCTCACAAACATTTTCACATCAAATGATGATCAAGAATGGGAATCCAAGCTGGTTATCTTAGAATCATGCAGCACGGAAAAAGACCCACTGGCCCAATTTGCCCACGTCGACCAACATGCCCCATCTGTACTAGTCCCACCTGCCTGCGTTAGGCCCATGTCCCTCTAAAGTTATCCTAACCATGTACCTGTCCAAATGTTTTTTAAATGTTGCCATTGTACCTACCTCAAAACTACCTCTGCCGGCAGCACATTCCACAGTTGCCCCTCAGATTCCTATTAAATCTTTCTCCCCTTATTTTAAACCCGTGTCCTCTGGTTCTTGATTCCCCTACTCTGGGTAAAATTACCCAGTGCATTGACCTTATCTATTCCTCTCAAGATATACGCGATAAGACCACCCCTCGTCCTCCTACACTCCAAGGAATAAAGTCTCAGCCTGCTCAACCTCTCCCCAGAGCTCAGGGCCTTAAGTATGGCAACATCCTTGTAAATCTTCTCTGCACCCGTTGCAGTTTGACCAGGGCCAGATTTAGGAGGTGCTGGTAAGGGGGGGGGGGGGGTAGGTAGATAGGTAAGGTGTGTGTGTGTGTGTGTGTGTGTGTGTGTGTGTGTGTGTGTGTGTGTGTGTGTGTGTGTGTGTGTGTGTGTGTGTGTGTGTGTGTGTGTGTGTGTGTGTGTGTGTGTGTCTGTGGTGTGTGTCTGTGGTGTGTGTCTGTGGTGTGTGTCTGTGGTGTGTGTCTGTGGTGTGTGTCTGTGGTGTGTGTCTGTGGTGTGTGTCTGTGGTGTGTGTCTGTGGTGTGTGTGTGCGTGTGTGTTAGTTGTCTGTGTGTGATGTGTGTGTGTTAGTTGTCTGTGCATTATGTGTGTGTGGGAGGGAAGGAGAGAAGGGAGTAAGGAGAGAAAAGAGTGAGGGAAGTAGAGAAAGAAGGGAGGGAGGGAAGGAGAAAGAAGGGAAGGAGGAAAGGAGAGAAGGGAAAAGAGAGAGAGGAAGGAAAGAAAGAAGGCAGGGAGGGAAGGAGAGAAGGGAGGGAGAGAAGAAGGGAGGGAAAGGGCGGGATAGAAGGGGAGGAGAGAAGGGAGGGAGAGGGCCGGTGGCAGGAGTGGATGCCGGGGTCCGGGCGGACGAGCGTGAGTGAGGCCAAGGTTTGTAAGAGTTGCTCCAACCCCCGGCCCGGCCCTCCCTGTATTGTTCACCGCGTCTTCCCGGGGAGAGATAGGGGTGGAGCCGGGGCTGTGTGCGTGAAGCATGGCGACTGGAATGGCGGGAGCACTGCCACCTCCCCCTTCTCCATTCCCCCGCCCACCCCCTCCCTGTCTATCCCTTTCTTTCCCCTCCACCCCTCTCTCCCCCCTCCACCCGGGGTAGATATACCTGAGCCGAGAGTAGATTACTCTGGCACGTGGGCCCCCCTTAGGCACGGGGCCCAATTGGGAGCAATCGGTCCAATCGGCTTAAGGCCGGCCCTGAGTTTGACAACATCTTTCCAATAAGAACATAACACAATACTCTAAATGTGGCCTCATCAACATCTTGTATAACTGCAACATGTCCTCCCAACTTCCATACTCAATATTTTGACTGAAGGTGGCCAATGTGCTGAAAGCCTGCTTGACCACGCTATCTACCAGTGACGTCACTTTCAAGGAAAATATTGTACCACTGGAAACACTCCAAGTATCTCATCTGCTCAGTACAATCAACCACCACACATATGATTTATATCTTTCTGTCTAAGAGATAATGAGATACGAGATAAATCCCAGCCACAAAATGTTCCAGCGGCCGCTACTACCCTTAATGTGGAACCTGAGGCTGAGATTTCAGTGCTGCTGGAGTGAGCACAGAGGAATTTGGTAGCTTTTCCCATGTGGGAATCCAAGGCAATAGTTCACAAAAGTCTTTATCACATGGCAATGCGATAAAGATACATTTCTTTACTAAAGCATTCAACACAAAATAAAGCAGCCTTGCCAGGGCCCCTGTCGCAACACATTCTCCACCAGTGATATCAGCAGCATGCCTGTGCAAGGCATGTGTAGTTTCGGTTGAAGTGGCGAGGAGTGATGGCAAAAGCATACAGCATTTGTGAGGAAAGTAACAGGGCAGAAGAGTTGGAAGAATCTGGTAGATCTGTCCAACCAATGCTCGTGTTAGCTCTTGTAAAAAAGTAACTCCATCGGAACTCTTGAGTATGAGGACAGCGGACAGATTGAGTAATGCTGGCCCATTTATTTATCAACACGCTACCTGAAGGAGATAATTGCTTACTGGTTGGTCAGTGGATTAGATTTGCTTCGAGCATCAAGCTTCTGGCATTTTTAAAAATTCATTCATGACATGGTGAGATGAGCGCCAAGGTCCGTACTAAGTGTCCATTTCTAACCAATTTAAGTTATTAGTGTAGTATCTTCTTTAACTGGGCCAGGGGCAAAGAAGGCATGTCCATGGGTTTTGGGTTACAGTTGCAGAATTTTGGCCAGTAACAATGTTGAAACGTTATGTTCTAAATTGATGCCCTGCCTTTTTTTATTAGATTAAGTGATTGAGCAAAATGGACTGAAAACAATTACTTGATGGTAAGCCCATCTCAGAGCAATAGGGGGGCATTCAAGAATTTTGGATTAAAAGGTTTCCAACTCTAGAATAACTCAAATGGCAAGGAAACAAGCCGTTCGGCCCAACTCATCCTTGCCAAGATACCCATCTAAGATAGTCCCATTTGCCTGTATTTAGCTAATATCCCTCTAAACCTTTCCTAACCGTGTACCTGTCCAGGTATATTTTAAATGATGTTCAGAACATCCCAGATGACATGATGGAGGGCGAGATAGGCAAAAAGGGAAAAGATGCGTAAAATGCAGAACTTAATACGGCAAAAAAAAAAATGGTATAAAAAGTGTATGAATGAAATCAAGCGAAATTAGGAAAAAGGTTAACTAAGGAAATTCACCATTTCAATTAACTATTACCAATTTCTACAAATGCACCACCGAAAACATGCTACTGTGATGCATCACTGTTCGGTTTGGCAATTACTCTGCTCAAGACCGCAAGAAATTGCAGAGTTGTGGACACAGTTCAGTACATCACACAAACCAGCCTCACTCCACCCCAATCAAACAACTACATTACATGCTGCCTTGGGTAAGCAGCCAACATAAGAGCCACTCACACCCTGGTCATTCTCTCTTCTCCCTCTTCCATCGGACAGAAGATATAAAAGCTTGAAAACATGTACCACCAGATTCAGGAAGAGTTTTTTCTCTACTGTTATTAGATTCTTGAACACACCTTACATAAGCTGAGGATGTATCCCCGATCCAATTACTTGTTGCGGTAAAGAGGAATGATTAAGGATAAAGGATAGAACCAGGAAGTCACGAAACAAAGTATTTTTGAAATGGCAAAATGGGAAGGGGCGTGAGTATCCCGGTGGTGGAATTGCATTAAAGCTGGCAGAAATCACAAAGAATGAGGCATGGAAAGGACAAGGAACACTCTAACCAAGAGAAGTGAAAGTAGAAGTCCAAGAAATTGATGAGATATGTTCAAGAGGTCTGTCAACAATCATACAAAGCAGCACAGTTCAGTAAGGAAGGTGTCTCAGAGGGTAGTTGGGTTCTGAACCATACGACCTGAAAGGTTGATTTTGGTAGAAACCCTCAACACTTTTGGACAATGATTGAATGCAAATTCTAAGAGCTAGACCTACCTAGCCACTGACCGAGTTGAGGAATGTGGGTTAATATTGTGAGCTCTTATTTTTAACTAACATGAATGTGACCCAATTGGCTTTCTTGCCATATGCCTGAATTGTTTTTTTTTAAACAACTGCAGATGCTGGAAATCTGAAATAAAACAAAAATGGTGAAAAAGTCAGGTCAGACAGTGGAAAGAGAAAGAGTCAAAGTTTCAGGATTACAACCCTTCATCGGAACGGGTTTCCCTGACCTGCTGAGATTTTCCAGTATTTTCTGTTTTTGTTGCCATATGCCTGCTACCTTGAAGCTTTAGCATGTTATGCAATGCTTTTTGTGGCTGATTGCCAGTGGAGCAATGGCCATTGGTGTACAAGCAAGTCCATGGAGGAAAGGTCAATCAAATGGGTTGCTTTGTCTTCAATGACGAAGACTGCATCTATCTATGCAAGTTCCTTCACAATTTTAACATGTCTCATACATAATGGACAGGTTTTCAGGAATCAGTGTGAGCACTAGCAGAAGGCATGTTGTTTGTATTCAATAGTTGAAGTGAATTTGAAGGTGGCGCCAAAGCCAGACGACTCTTTGCGTGCTCGTCCCAGAAGTGGATCTGCCGTCATTCATTACAATCGCTCCACACTTTTAAATCTTTATTTCAATAGATTCCCTTTATCCTGTATCTGTATACTGCGTACAGCTTGATTGGAATCAAGATAGATACAAAATGCTGGAGTAGCTCAGCGGGACTGGCAGCATCTCTGGAGAGAAGGAATGGGTGACGTTTTGGGCCGAGGCCCTTCTTCAGACTAGTCAGGGGAAAGGGAAACAAAAGATATAGACTGTGATGCAGAGAGATATAAAACAAATGAATGAAAGATGTGCAAAAAAGTAACAACAATGAAGGAAATTGTTAGCCATTTGATAGGTGAGAATGTGAAGCCGTTGCGACTTGGGTGGGGATATAGTCTTTTCACTGACTGGAGAGCACGTAATAAAAAAGCTTTTCACATGTACTTTGGTACATGTGACAATAATAAACAAAACTAAACTGAATGTAGTCAGACACTATCTTGTTAATATCTGGCACCTGGGGCACAAATGCTGCTCATCAAACCAAGCAATATCCATGGATCTGAGCAAAATTCAAAATAACTAGTTTTGAATGCACAGCTCAGAAATGTAGCATTAACTCAAAGTTACACTGAGGCACTGTGGCGAAAAGATCAAAAATTAGGGATGCTATCTACTGGAATTACAGCAACATGTGGAACTTGTATATTTAAACTTGTTTCCTTCACAATGAAACTGATAGCAAAAAAATCTATCTCTCTTTTCTCAATTTGAACAGAATAATTAAACCTCCACTTTTAAACAATAACTCCAGAAAGACAACCACAAGTTCTCCAACTCATGCTGGTCAACAGCTTTGCCCACCACCTGAACATTTTGTGCAACTTAACCTGGATCTGATGGTATACCCGGTCGTGTTCTAAAAATCTGTGCGGACCAACTGGCTGGAGTTTTTACGGACATTTTCAACCTCTCACTTCTGAGGTCTGAGGTTCCCACCTACTTTAAAAGGGCATCAATAATACCGGTGCCCAAGAAGAGCAAGGTGACGTGCCTCAATGACTATCGACCAGTGGCACTAACGTCTGTGGTGATGAAGTGCTTTGAGAGGCTAATCATGGTGCAAATCAACTCATACCTCGACAAAAACCTGGACTCACTGCAGTTCCCTTACCGCCACAACAGATCAACGGTGGATGCGATCTCGCTGGCTCTCCACTCCGCTATGGACCACTTGGACAACAAAAACTCATATGTCAGGCTGTTATTCATTGACTACAGCTCGGCATTTAATACAATCATCTCTTCCAAGCTGGTTACCAAGCTCGCAGAACTGGGTCTCTGCGCATCCCTCTGTAATTGGATCCTCAACTTCCTCATTCACAGACCACAGTCTGTTCGCATTGGTGGAAATGTGTCAGCCTCGATAACAATCAGCACGGGAGCACCTCAAGGCTGTGTGCTCAGCCACCTGCTGTACTCACTCTATACTCATGACTGCGTAGCCGGTCATAGGGGAAACTCCATCATCAAGTTCGCCGACGACACCATTGTTGTGGGACTTATCACTGATGGAGACGAGTCAGTGTATAGGAGTGAGATCGACCGACTGACCAAATGGTGCCAGCACAATAACCTGGCTCTCAACACCAGCAAAACCAAGGAACTGATTGGGGACTTTGGAAGGGGTAGGATGGGAACCCTGTCCCGTTTATACCAACGGGTCGATGGTGGAAAGGGTCAAGAGCTTCAAATTCCTGGGCGTGCATATTTCCGAAGATCTCTCCTGGCCCCAGAACACTGATGCAATAATGAAAGCACATCAGCGCCTCAACTTCCTGAGAAGATTACGGAGAGTCGGTATGTCGAGGAGGACTCTCTCGAACTTCTACAGGTGCACAGTAGAGAACATGCTGACCGGTTGCATCGTGGCTTGGTTCGGCAACTTGTGCGCCCAGGAGCGGAAAAGACTGCAAAAAGTTGTAAACACTGCCCAGTCCATCATCGGCTCCTACCTCCCTACCATCGAAGGGATCTACCACAGTCGCTGCCTCAAAAAGGCTGGCAGCATCATCAAGGACCCACACCATCCTGGCCACACACTCATCTCTCCACTGCCTTCAGGTAGAAGGTACAGGAGCCTGAAATCTGCAACAACCAGGTTCAGGAATAGCAACCTCCCCACAGCCATCAGACTATTAAACTCAACTAAAACAAAATCTGAACTTAATTAGCCTACTGCACTTTATATGTTTATTTATGTGTGTGTATATATGGACACATTGATCTGTTCTGTATTATTTATGCCTGCAATATTCTGTTGTGCTGAAAGCAAAGCAAGAATTTCATTGTCATATCTGGGACACGTGACAATAAACTCTCTTGAATCTTGAATCTTAATCTGAAGATTTTCTCAGTAACCATGATGATTCAGCAACAAACAGTAGACTTGGAAGCATTTTTAATTTTGCTTCAAAGACAATGACTCACAAGGATTCATTTTTTCTAGTCTGTTTTCCTTTTATTTCACAGAAGCAAGAACTGGAATGCAATCAGGCACAGGCATGCACATATCCAGGTCAGGAAGTATAACATCTGATCAGCACTTGAATAAACGCATAAGAATGATTCAGAACATTGTCCTTACCCATAGTTGATTGCTTCTCTGTACTCCAAGTCACTGTTGCATTTGGAGGAAAATGCAAGAAAGATTTATTTGGCTTGCTTTTGGAAAAACTTGAAATGTTCAGTAGAGTTGAAGCAAATGTCACTTCCTTGCTGGCTCTTAAAATGTAATCCTTAATAATTCCAACCAAATGCCAAAGTCTAATTTCTCTACATGAAGACCTTATGTCTGTGATAAAGAAATGGAAGCAACAACTAACCATGCTAAGGAGACAGTGCAGCAATCCCCCAATAAAGCACAGCTGCTTCCATGAGCGCTCCCTTGGGAAGCACACTAAGCCAGAGGCAGCTTTACTATTTGTGCCAAATTATTCCCAACACAATTAGTTCCAGGAGAAACAGAGGTCAGCCCAAAACCAAACGCGTGACAAGTTTTATTTAAATTTATTTAGTGCATGCTCACCAGAAAAACTCATCCTGAAACATTTATTTATTTGCGAGATCTGTACCACACACACCTGAATATAAAGGGATCTTGGTGGGCAGATAGAATCATTGCATGCTGCCATCAGGATAGGATGTACCAGGGGATTGTTTACTGCCAGTTCTCCGAGTCAAAATCATACACGTGTACATGGACAAGCAGTTAGCCAGATAATCAGTTCACCATATGTGAGCAAGTTGGCAAATGTCAAATGCAATCCTGTTCTCAAACCTTCACTCACTTACATTTGCAGCAGGGTAAAATCAGTGGACTTGCAAAAAGGAAAGAGCCCAGTTTCACTACTTCTCATGTCCAGCATAGAACAGGTTACCAATCACGAGCTACCTTGCACTGGATGGAACTGACCTCCTTGACCATTTTTGCAGTTGCTCTCATCCAGGCAAAATAATATTCTACCACGCAGCTGCCTTACACTTGCCAGAAAGCTTTAGGATGAACAATTTTATTGTTCTTCAATAATTGATGTTCCACTTTGACCAATCCACCAGCCCTGCTGTATCCAAACCACGAGGAACTAATTTACTTGGGCTTTGGACTCTTATTCTCTGATCGGTCCCGTTTGAATTTCAGGCAGTGAAATGTCGATAAAATGTTATTGCCTTTACAGTAGTAAATCCAAAATCCCAACAGCAACATCTGATGCTGTCAGCAGCACGAGATAACTAAGAATTGCTTGCAACAATGTTGTCATAAAACTAAAAGTCAAAGGAGACCCAAATCCCACCTTGATTTAAAGGATGCAAGAAATAGTAGGAGAGTGTGATTGAACTGGAGTGAGTGCATCAGGTGGAGGAGGACTTATCACTTCATATCAAGAAATTTAATATTACATCCTTCTTGACATCAACATGAATTAAAATATCGGTATCATCCCCCCCCTTCCCCGATCTCACTGTTCTCCACGTCCTTCTCTTTGGTGAACACTTCTGCAAAGTGCTGGTTTAGTACCTCACCCACTTCCTCAGGCATAAATTCCATCCTTTGTCTTTGAGTGCTTTACCCTCTCCCTAGTTATCCTACTGTTTTTAAGGTATGTAATCATGTCTTCAATTGGGTCTGGGTCTTGCCAATAAAACCCAACTCTGTCTGAATGGCCCTGACCCGAAATATTCCCGTCCCAAATGCTGCCTGACCCACTGAGTTCCTCCAGCACTTTGTTTTTCACTTGGCATTCACCCTGTTAAGCCCCATTAAGAATCGTGTCGATTTCAACAAGATCACATTTTATTCTTCTGAACTCGTATGACAAATCTGCTGTTTAAGAAATCAATAATCCTAACGATAACCTGCCTTAGATAATGAGACCGTACACAATACTCCAAATGCAGTCTCAACAGGGCTCAATATGATTGAAGCAAAGCATCTTCAGTCTTGTGCTCCAATCCTCTTGAAGGTAGCCTTTGTTCAGCTTTGTTACTGCTTGCATCACCAGCACGTTGACTTTAAGTACAAGGGCTCACAAGTCTCACTGAACATCAACATGTTTCGATCTCTCACTGTTAAATAAATGGTCAAACATCATGTCAAGCATTCTGGATGACATCACACTTTTCCCACATTAAGTTCCACTTGCCATTTCTTTCCTCATTCATTGAACTTGTCTCTGAACCTTTCACAACTATGGCAAACAGATATAGATTGTGAGCAGCTTAATTGTAATTAACCAAGCGTAATTGCTGCTGAACTCCACTGGTCATGCGGTTCCATTTTGCTAATGACCCATTTATTCCCACTGTTTTGACCATTACCCAATCCACAATTCACATTAGCACATCTTTTTCATCTCCCGCTTTTGTCCATCCATCTGCCAATAAACTCCCTGCCCCCCTCCTCACTTTATCCAGCTATCACTTACCAGGCTTTGTACCACCCCACCTCTTTCCCAGCTTTCTTCCCCCCTCATCCATCAGTGTGAAGGATCCCGACCCCAAACATTATCTGTCCACGTCCTTCAAAGATGCTACCTGCCACTGAATTACTCCAGCAATGCCAATGTTATTTCTAAACCAACATCTGCACTGCCTAGTGTCTTCATATCAGTACATCTCCCCCAATACCATGCACTCCAATTCAGTTGGATAATCTGCGGGGTACGTTATTGATGACCTTATAAAAGTCTTAATACACGTCAACTGGGTCACCCTATTCTGCGAGTTACAACCACAAAAAACTTGAGAAATTAATTAGACACATTTTCTTTCAACTGTCTACGTCAATTCCAGCCAATCATTTTATTCCTGCTTTGGCCTCAATTCCCTGGCAAGTATCAGAACAGTTGATAAAGAATGGCATAACACCTTGATCCTGCCACAAAATACATTAACATACAAGAGGACCTTCAATGAAATAATGCAGTTAAAAAAGTGAAAGATCAAGATCTAGAGGGAACAATTCAAGCCAACATCTGTGGAAGGTTAATCTAGCTCCTTTTGTCGGTACATTTAAAACTAGCAAGTGGCAGTGTGTTCTCCTGACCATTGAGACAACTCATACTCACCCTGGCTCTCTGATGTCTCTTGCAACACGATAATTCCAGTCTCGATAAAAATCATTTTCTTTGTCAAAATCATCATCTCCAATGGTGACGTTGAATCGCTTCTCCTCAAAGTCTGGTTCCTGTTCCTTTCTGATGGTAGCTTTCTTCAACATCTGAAAATAAATAGTTTAGAAACTAAGCTCAGCAAAGTTCTCAGTCCTTTGTGTTTTTTTTAGTTTTCCCTCTTTTCCTACTGTTCTTCATCCTGATCCAGAGGTTTGAGACACCGCACATGTGACGAACAACTTCATATGCTTTGTTCATTACCTTGATCGCAACATTTTAAACATTAGTTTCAATTGCCGAGGCCAATGGCAGGCATTTGCCACAAAGAATGGCTTATTTTTGTAATAAGGCTATCATACACCAACTTCCCTATGTACAACAGCGTGGTTCAATTTAATGCACACTTGCCCGAGACTCTCCCTTGGCTTCAAAAGTCAAGCCAGAGACTAGAACCCAAAATCAAGGGCAGCCCTTCACAGCAGTACTGAAGGAGTGCTACACTGTCAGAAGGACAGTACCAAGGGAGTGCTCTGCCATGAGAGATGAGAATAATGAATTACTTTGAATTATCTAGGGCACATCATTATTTACCTCTTTTGCATGCCGCAGTCCTCTCTCCCATGCACTCTCTGCAGGAGGCTCCAAAGGAATAGGGGGCATCAATTCTTCAATGACCGGAGCTCCCTAGATCAGGAGAGAAAATCCTTTGAAAAACCAAACACCATCGTCTACAAGAAGAAATTCATAAAACTTAAATTTTGAATGTCCGTCCCCATATCTTTTAACTATGTCCCCTAGTTTGAGATTCTTACACTCAAAGACACAAAATGCTGGAGTAACTCAGCAGGACAGGCAGTATCTCTGAAGGGAAGGAATGGGTGACGTTTTGGGTCGAGACCCTTCTTCAGACTGATGTCAGGGGAGTGGGCGGTACAGAGATAAAATGTAGTCGGAGACAGTAAGACTGGTGGGAGAACTGGGAAGGGGGAGTGGATGGAGAGAGAGGGAAAGCAGGGGCTACTTGAAGTTAGAGAAGACAATGTTCATGCCGCTGGGGTATAAACTACCCAAGCGAAACAATTTGCGCTGGGCCTCACTCTGACAGTGGAGGAGGCCCAGGACAGAAAGGTCAGATTGGAAATGGGAGAGGGAGGTAAAGTGCTGAGCAACCGGGAGAGCAGGTAGGTTTAGGCGGACTGAGCGGAGGTGTTCAGCGAAACGATTGCCGAGCCTGCGTTTGGTCTCACCGATATACAGGAGTTGACACCTTGAACAGCAGATACAGTAGATGAGGTTGGAGGAGGTGCAAGTGAACCTCAGGGTCCTTGCACGGAGTCAAGGGGGGAGGTAAAGGGACAGGTGTTGCATCTCCTGCGGGTGCTGGGAAAAGTACCTGGGGAGGGGGTGGAAGGGTCGAGTTGACCAGGGAGTTGCGGAGGGAACAGTCTTTGCGGAAAGCAGAAAGGGGTGGAGATGGGAAGGTGTGGCCAGTAGTGGGATCCCGTTGGAGGTGGCGACAATGTCAGAGGATTATGTGCAGTATGTGACTGATGGGGTGGAAGGTGAGAACAAGGGGAACTCTGTCCTTGTTACGAATGGGGGGAGGGGGAGCAAGAGAGGAGCTGCGGGATATTGAGGAGACCCTAGTGAGAGCCTCATCTATAATGGACGAGGGGAACCCCCGTTCCCTAAAAAATGAGGACATCTCCGACGATCTGGTATGCAAAACCTCATCCTGGGCGCAGATGCGGCCTAGACGGAAGAAAGGGGAGTAGGGGATAAAGTCTTTACAGGAAGCAGCGTGGGAAGAAATGTAGTTTAGATAGCTATGGGTATCAGAGGGTTTGTAATAGATGTCAGTCGATAGTCTGCCTCCTGTGATGGAGACGGTGAGACGGTGGTTGGGAGATGTCGGAGATGGTCCAAGTGAATTTGAGTGCAGGATGGAAATTAGTCGTGAATTTGATGAAGCCAGTGAGCTCTGCATGGGTGCAGGAGGTAGCACGATGTAGTCATCAGTATAGCGGAGGTAGAGTTCGGGGATAGGGCCAGTTTGCGCCTGAAACAGTGATTGTTTGACGTACCCTACAAAGAGGCAGGCATAGCTGGGGCCCATGCAAGTTCCCATAGCTATGCCTTGGATTTGGAGGAAGTGGGAGTAGTCGAAGGAGAAGTTGTTAATGCTAGGCAGAGAAGAGTGTTAGTAGACGGAAATTGGCTGGTTCTGCAGTCGAGGAAGAAACGGAGGGCTTTGAGACCTTCCTGGTGGGGGATGGAGGTGTAGAGTGACTGGACATCAATAGTAAAGATGAGGTAGTGGGGACCTGGAAAACAGAAGTAATTGAAGATGAAAATGATGAAATGTAGATGAAAAAGATGAAGATGAAAATTGAAGCAGAAAAGATGAAAATGAAACTATTTGGCCACTTGTCACATGACAACCATCTCATCCCAAGAATTAGTTTCTTGAATATATTTTGAACTCCACAACCATCTAGAGTAGAGAACTCCAGAGATTCCTCACCCTCTAAAAACAAATTGTTTTTTTTCTTTCCCAGATTTAACATTAACTGTTTCCCGAGTTTCCTGTTTGTATTTTAGATTTCTAATATAGGCACTGTTTTGATCACCATCTTTGAATAAGTGTATCAAAGCCACTGCTGATGCAATTAATATCTGTGGCCACTCATAAATCACATCACGGGCTGCAATACATACGCCATCATACATTAGGAAAGGGACAAAGTACGATGCAGACACGATGCAATTAGCACAGCATTCAAGGTTGGACACTGCAACTCCTGACAACAGTATAACCTGCTGGTAGCTACAACCAACTGCAGTGCACTGCGAGGTGGCAGCTGAGAAGCTCTGCTTGTGAAGCTTCACATATGGTAATCTCAGGATTAAATTGGGATATAAAGCTTTCTGAGAATTCTGCCATTTCAAGTTTAACGTGAATGTAATGTAATTGTTGCGAATTCCCAAGAATCAAAAGGTATTATACTCATAAACAACCTAGTGTAGTTACCCCTAACTCTGCAGTGGTTAAATACATAAATTATAATGTTTGTAGACTGTTTTCTTGCGATCATTTAATTCCCGGGGACATGGCATGCTGGATTGGTGGCAAGGAACACAGTCTGACGTGCAGCCAGAACCTGGCAGTGGTTAAGAGTATGGCTGGAGCCAGGGCCATGGAATTTGATATACAGCCCAAATACACTTGTTTCTCCAGCATTTTTGTGTACCGAAACGTTGCCTATTTCCTTCGCTCCATAGATGCTGCTGCACATGCTGAGTTTCTCCAGCTCACTCAATAAAACCTTCGATTTTCCAGCATCTGCACTTCCTTCTTAAACTCTTATACTCAGGAGTAAGCAGGTACCTATGTGCTCTCTCGCCTTGGGACCCCTTACCACTGGATCTGTGAAGCTTGTGCGTTGTATCCAATGGTTACACCACATTAAAGAAACCACACTGAGAAAACATCCCTCCCTTAGTACGATGCACAGGGTCTGGAGAGTCAAGAGCTTCTGCTAACAGAGCTTCGGAACTCAGACATGTCTGCACTATGCAGGACACAACCCATTCAAAAAAGTAGAACACCTTCAGAGTGAGCTTCAGGATCAAGAATGAGGCCATTGCTCCCCCTACTGGCACTCAATAAAACCAACACACTGGGTGCAGATTTCCACTGTACGACCTCATCCCAAACAATACAATACGGTTTTATTTACACCCTATTCCATCAGAGAGACGAGCACAGGACCGCATGGCAACAGCCCTGCTCCAAGCAACAGTATCTGCTGGATATCATCGTCCAAGCAAAGCACCGTAAAGTTGTCCACATGACTTACATCATGATAGTTGGACTAACCTCTTCTCATCCACTCTCATCCTCAGGCTGATCCAAGACACCAGCATCACCAGAAACATAGTTTCAAGATATAATCATTATCAAAGCTCTCAAAGATGTCAAAATAATCTTTGATCAGACAGCACCTCACAGTTAATCTATCAACTTCCATCCACAGTTTCTGATACTCTAGTCCATGCTCTCTCACATAGACAGGCTATCATTCATACAATGGAAATTATTCACAATGATCCCAAGTAATCTCTGGCTAATGGCCATTTAGAGAGGAGCAGCAGCATTTAGATGGGTATTAAGAACCTGGAGTCCGTGTATCAGAGGACCTGTGTAAGTAGTGGACCACCTCAAGGACAATTTCTCCTTTCACTGTAACTTTATTTGGGTTTAATGTTCTTATGGTGGAGCTCAATTTTTTTATAAAACAAATGACTAAACACTGGGATCTCAAGATTTCACAAATATAATTAAAAGTTGTACTCACCAAGGCATGGGTTTCCTGGAAAGACAAGAAAAAAAACTAATAAACAGAACAAGCAAGCAATTTAATTTTTAGAGTTATATGTACACACATGTATATAGGACCTTCGGCCCAACTCGTCCAGGTGTCTTCCTGAGCCAGTCCCCATTCTCTGCATTTGGCCTTTCGACCTCTCGACCTGTCCTATTCATGTAGCTGTCCAAATGTCTTTAAAACATTGTAATTGTACCTGCTTCACTTCTGAGTTGGAGAAACTTCTGGATTAGTAATAGCCACTGTAATTGTTCCATGTCTGACATCTATTCTCTAATAACTTTTTTTACTGCAATATTCTGCTTAATTCATTTGGATGCATCGACATCTGGAATCTAGAGGTCTGGTGCTAAGCTTCCCTCTTCAGGGTGCTCAGATGTGTGCAATAAAGCTCAGGGGTTGTACAATTTGCCCACCTTGCCACTCATCTTAAATTACAGTCACCAACTCAATATACCAGAGAGGTACGATTAACTGTCTGCAGAACAGCCTCCAAATGCACTGGCAGGATTGCTAAACCAGATCCTCATTTGTTGACTTACGTAACTCCAGTAATGTCTAGAGTTGTATTCTAGCAGCAAGCAATTTCCAGGTTTAGACAACAGGTGTATGCACTAATAAGCTAATGGTGCACATCTACCCACCATGGGATCATGACTAAATGCCCAAATTAGAATTTAGCTCAAAATAATTTAATGATCCCAAAGTCCACACGAAAATGTGATATTCTCACTGACACATGGGAATACCTGACTTACAAAAGCCACTTAAAAAAAGAGCAGCAGCACCTGGGAAGGCACCAAGCACCCGAGTCTCACTGATGAGAACAGGTGGAGGTCATGCGCACATAGTGAGGTAGCACACAGCATCAAGCTATCCACTCACCACATTGAGCACCGCCTCAATCACCTCTGTACTCAGAGCCGAGATGAAGACAAACCATCTTCAAGGCTGTGGGGTGATGTACAATGAAAACTTTTTCCATCAGAGCAGTGATGCTCTTCTACAGTGCTGCACAGTGGTGAGGGGGTAAGTACAATATAAGGATGGATCATGCTTGCCAGTAAGCTTAACTCCATTACAGCACATGTGCTATGCACATTGATAGGGAATCAAGGATTGATTGTATGATGTGACAGGGAAAGATTTCATCAGCTGGTAGGGTTTAAGAATATAGATTGAATAGAGCTAGGATGCAGGGAATAATACCAATGGTGAGAGGTACGGAAGCCATCACAGAAATTCTAGATTCTGAATTTGAGATACATTTTCTGGAGGGTGAGGTTTATTGAAGATGTACGGCATGGCCAAAATTTAGAGAAGGTCCAAGGGCAACCAAGATGTACAATAACATCCCCAGTGACAAAAACTCAGTGGCTTAGTGGAAGCATATTGCTGCAATAAACTTAAGATGAGTGCAGATGAAAGAGATAAGATGGGAGTGAAGCAGGTTAGTCGATAAAGCTCACTTGACCATGACAATTTGGTGCAGCCAAAATTTATTACAAATTGTTTCACTGGATGGAATTAAAATCTATTCGCAAATAGAGGGAGGATAAAAGGTAAGGAATTCAATGAATGACAACATGAAGCCACCAGTCATTATTTCTATAAATCTGTGTTGAATTGGTGTAAGTTTATACAAAAATTATTTTAAAATGTTGGGAAAATTCTTTGACTATATGCAAGATGGGGTTTTTTAATGACAAACCTTTCTTCCAGAAAAAATGACCACTGGTTTTAGTTTGAGAAATGGATGTATTAGAAGGCACCAATAATTTTACATTTTAAGAATAAGGGATAGGCCATTTAAGACTGAGATGAGAAAAAACTTTTTCAGCCAGAGAGTTGTGAATCTGTGGAATTCTCTGCCACAGAAGGCAATGGAGGCCAATTCACTGGATGTATTCAAGAGAGAGTTAGATAAAGCTCTTAGGGCAAATGGAATCAAGGGATATGGGGAGAAAGCAGGAACAGGGTACTGATTCTGGATGATCAGCCATGATCATATTGAATGGCGGTGCTGGCTCGAAGGGCCGAATGGCCTACTCCTGCACCTATTTTCTATGTTTCTAATCAACAGGTCTCATGGAGACAAGAGATGTGGCAGAGGAATGGACAGTTTGTGTTGGACTCTCGACTTACCCAAGGATTAGCCTGCATCAATGGGTGAGGTCCTAGATGATGTCCGCCATTTGGTGAGAAAGGATCTGGTTTGGCTATCAATGAGTAGTTTCCTTTGTCATTAATTCCCGGATGGATAAATCGACAATTATTTCCCCAAGTGCAGTTACCTACAAAACAATTTTAACCAGAAAGATGGAATAATCTAAATATAAGGCATATTTCAATTGAAAATTACAAGGAGAAACAGAAGGAAATTCAAATAAAAATAAAGGCAAAATATTCAAAATATTATTTGTATGTTTTCACAATCCCTTCCGATTTACCCCACCCTAATCTCAATGAATTCTGGGTGCTGACATACTCAGCTCTTCACCCAGTAGTGCTGGGGTAGCTTAGTGGGCCAGGCAGCAACTCATGGATAAGAGATGTTTCAACTCGGAATCTTCTTCAGACTTCATCCACCACCTTCACCTCCCTGATTTTTAGCCACAGGTCTTCATCTATGAATCCTTCAGGTCTATGAATCCTTTCCTCTATTTTCAGGATTCCCAATTCACTTGGGCCACTCCCCCAGGCCTTTCCCCTGGATCTATTCCATCGACATTCACGAATGGCGTCACATTGACCATCTCAATTGTTCTACCCCACTTGAACTTCAGCTCATTTTGATGCTTTCTTTTGCGAAGAAAGAATCCCAATCTTACCATCACATTTGCTGACAAGATGGTTGCTGACAGTAATGGTTTGGTGAAGTACTTTCTCCTGGACCACGACCGCACGTTGAGTATCAAGTCACTGTCTCCCAGACAGCCGCTGCCCTCATTTCCTCTGGTGATCTTCCCTCAACTGTTTCCTGCGTCAGTTGCATAACCGTACACTGCTTATTTCAACCCGCAATATCACCCAACTTTGTTCCCAGAGATTAATCTACCAATCTGCATGTGTTTGCAAACCCAGCGAAAACGGAATCACCTGGAATAATTTAGTCACAGCAAGAACATGCAAACTCCAGAGACAGCACAGAATGTCAGGACTGAACTTGATTCACTGGTCTGAAGAAGGGTCTCGACCCAAAACGTTACCCATTCCTTCTCTCCAGAGATGTTGCCTGTCCTGCTGAGTTACTCCAGCTTTTTGTGTCTATCCTTCATTCACTGGAGCTGCGTTCAGCAGTTGTACAATTGGGGCACAGTGTTGCCTAAAGCTAGGCTAATCATCAGCAAATAAAAGTATATTACACTTGGCCCTCTCATCCTAATCACCGATACAAATTATGAACCAGCATCAACCCGTTGAGAAGCCGAGGCCGGTGCCTCGCGGGTCAGAGATGGAGCCTCGCGGGTTGACGAAGCCTATGGCCATCGTTGACCTGGGTCGACGGAACTCACGGCTGGAGCCTGGGTTGGCGCCACGAAGAGGACCTGGCAGCATTAGTGGAGAGGTTGGTGTGGCGGTCGATGATTGTGCTGACCAACGGACGAGGACGGACACGCGGACGAAGGTGGAAGAGCAATGGGGACCCGGCATATGGGGACAGCTGTGAGGGGGGGGGGGGGGGGACAATGGGGGACAATGGGGGACCCTGGCCTGGGGGGGACCACCATGAGGGAGGGGGGAAGAACAAAGGGGGAAGTGGCATGAGGTGGGGAATTTGTAATATTGTAAACGCCCGATCTTACATACCTTGGGTATGCAAGCAAAGAATTTCATTGTGACTTGTCACATGTGACAATAAAGTATTCAAATCAATTCAATTTAAGATGAGGGAGTGGTAGGTGTATGGAACGAGCTGCTGGAGGAGGTACTTGAGGCAGGTACTATTGCAACGTTTATGAAACATTTAGACAGGTACATGGATAGGACAAATTTAGAAGGATATGGGCCAAATGCAGGCTAGTGTGGCTAATGTAGATGGGACATATTGGCAAGTTGGGCCAAATATGATGTCTAAACTGCTATAATGTATCCCTTAAAAGGGCTATCAGAAAGCATGGACAGAGATAGCTTCTGATAATTCACAGTGATTATTGTGGTATGTATCTCAGCGCTCTGAATATTTTCGGTCAGTGATTACCTTTAATGTAGAATCTGCAGATAGGCTTTGGTCGGACTTTCCTCTCATTGGGATCTTTCACTTCACCTTCCTCAAGGTCATCATCCTAGCAACAGAACAAAAGTCATCATAGGATCTTACAAAATGTATGTAAAAACAGCAATTAGCTACCCTAAGAAAATAACAAATAGAACATAGAGCAGTACAGCACAGGAAGACTCTTTGGCCCAACATGTTTGTGCCAACCATAATGCCAATCCTAACTAATCCCATCTACCTGCATATGGTCCATATCACTCCAATCCACCTTTTCAAATAGAACCAGGCATAAACCCCTCTGCCCATTTCTGTAAAGGATCAATATCCTGTTGTATCCTTTGACAGCCTCTGCACTGCCCATGACTCCATCATTTTTTGTGCCATGTGCAAACTTACCAACCCATTTTTTTGTCCAAATCCTTTAAGTACATCAGACCCTAATGCCTTTTCCATCTATATCTAAATCTATATCTTGTTTGTATCTAAATTTGTACCTTAATTTGCACAAACATGGTACACGATAGCGCAACAGTTTTAGGCCCACCAAACTCACCATTGTCCTGGGATGTGCAGTGGCAATTTTTGTCCAGATTGATGTTATATTTTACAAGTTATTGACGTTTAAAACTTTAAACAAAATTTTAAACAGCGCCCCCCACTTGCCATCTTTACTTGACTGGCGTCACACAGGGCACCCAACGGATCCTTAGCCGCGCCTGCGCAGTTGGGGCCTTTCCACATTTTCAGATCGCCATCTTTTTTCTTCCCGTCCACTTGCCTGGCCTCACAACGGGGACTCAACGCGTTAAGTTTCCTTCTATTTTACAAATGCCTCCATGGGTCCTTTCTGCCCCCTGGGCCCTGGGCTGGTGTTGGAGCCAGTGCAGGGTAAGGGGACAAGGAGAGGCCGTGCCGGGGCCTGGGGCGCTGCTGCTCTGGGCATGCGGGGAGGGAGGAACAGGACCCAGGGCAAGGGGACTAGGCCACAACCCAGGCCTCTCCCTCCCCTAGCTCCAGGCCACTCGGTCAGCCCCCGCGTCAAGTACAACTTCATCGACAACGTGGTGGAGAAAACGGGGCCAGCGGTGGTTTACATCGAGATCCCGGGGAGAGTGGGGAGGATTGAGGAAGAGGAGGAGGTAGGGAGGGAGAGGGATAGGAAAGTGGGTCACCTCAGTCTTAAATGACCTCCCCTTTATTCTAAGACTGTGCCCCCTGGTTCTGGACTCGCCCAACATTGGGAGCATTTTTCCTGTATCTAGCTTGACCAGTCCTTTTATAATTTTATATGTTTCTATAATATCCCCCTCATCCTTCTAAACTCCAGTGAATAAAAGCCTAGTCTTTTCAATCTTTCCTCATATGACAGTCCAGCCATTCTAGGGATCAATCTCGTGAACCTACGCTGCACTGCTTCAATCACAAGGATGTCCTTCCTCAAATTAGGAGACCAAAACTGTACACAATACTCCAGATGTGGTCTCACCAGAGCCCGAGACAACTGCAGAAGAACCTCTTTACTCCTATACGGAAATCCTCTTGTTATGAAGGCCAACATTCCATTAGCTTTCTTCACTGCCTGCTGTACCTGTAAGCCAACTTTCAGTGACCGGTGTACAAGGACGCCCAGGTCTTGCTGCACCTCCCCCTTACCTAACCTAACCCCATTGAGATAATAATCTGCCCCCTTGTTTTTGCCGCCAAAGCGGATAACCTCACAATTATCTATATCATACTGCATCTGCCACGCATCTGCCCACTCATTCAACCTGTCCAGGTCACCCTGCAACCTCCTAACATCCTCTTCACAGTTCACACTGCCACCCAGCTTTGTGTCATCTGCAAATTTGCTAGTGTTGCTCCTAATTCCCTCTTCCAAATCATTAATATATATGGTAAACAGTTGCGGCCCCAACACCGAGCCTTGCGGCACTCCACTCGCCACTGCCTGCCATTCTGAAAAGAACCCGTACACTCCTACTCTTTGCTTCCGGTCTGCCAACCAATTTTCTATCCTTGTCAACACCCAACCCCCAATACCATGTGCTCTAATTTTAGTCACCAGTCTCCCATGCAGGTCCTTATCAAAGGTTTTCTGAAAGTCTAGATACACTACATCCACCAGCACCCCTTCATCCATTTTACTTGTCACATCCTCAAAAAATTCCAGAAGATTAGTCAAGCATGATTTCCCTTTCATAAATCCATGTTGACTTGGACTAATCCTTTTACTGCTATCCAAATGCCCCATTATTACCTCTCTAATAATTGACTCCAGCATCTTTCCCACCACCAAAGTCAGGCTAACTGGTCTGAAATTCCCCATTTTCTCTCTCGCTCCTTTCTTGAAAAGTGGGATAACATTAGCTATCCTCCAATCCACAGAAATTGATCCTGAATCTATTGAACATTGGAAAATGATCACCAATGCGTCCACTATTTCTAGAGCCACCTCCCTGAGGACCCTGGGATGCAGACCATCAGGTCCAGGGGATTTATCATCCTTTTATCATCCATTAGCCTACCCAATACTATTTCTCGCCTAATGAAAATTTATTTCAGTTCCTCTACCCCCTTAGATCCTCTGCCCTCCAGTACATCTGGGAGATTGTTTGTGTCTTCCTTAGTGAAGACAGATCCGAAGTACCTATTCAACTCTTCTGCCATTTCCTTGTTGCCCATAATAATTTCACCCGTGTCTGCCTTCAAGGGACCCACATTTGACTTTGCTACTCTTTTTCCCGTAACATATCTAAAGAAGCTTTTACTGTCCTTCTTTATATTCCTGGCCAGCTTCCCTTCGTACTTCATCTTTTCAGCCCGTATTGTTTCCTTATGTTGTCCTATGAAAGTTTCCCAATCCTCTGGCTTCCGGCTACTCTTTGCTGTGTTATACATCTTTTCTTTTAGTTTTATTCTATCCCCAACTTCTCTTGTCAGCCACGGTTGCCTCCTACTCCCCTTAGAATCTTTCTTCCTTTTTGGAATGAAATGATCCTGCGTCTTCCGGATTATGCCCAGAAATTCCTGCCATTGCTGTTCCACCGTTATTCCTGCTAGGATCCCTTTCCAGTCTACCTTGGCCAGCTCCCCTCTCATGCCTTCATAGTCCCCTTTGTTCAACTGCATCACTTACACTTCCGATTTAACGTTTTCCTTCTCAAATTGCAGATTAAAACTAATCATATTATCATCACTACCTCCAAGCAGGGCTCTCGCTTAACTTTTTTTCTCTGTTGCCAGCCGGCAACCTCGGCAACTTTTTAGGCTGCCAAATGACAGTTTAGGTGGTCATTTAAGACGGCTTGCATGACGCGTGCAATAATGTGCTCGGACGAAGTGCATAGTTACCAGTCGGAATTATGGTCAATGAAGCATTCACATATTATTTCTGCTTCAAATAAAGTCACAAACTAAACATATTCACCAATCAAGACATGATATATACCACAATGACATGCAGCAAAATTACAATACTGTATCTCATCTCTTTTTACACGTTGCAATGAATGCAATTTCTATTATCTCTTATCTATTATCTCCACTTCCAAACAAAAATATGGGTATTCAGCGTATGATCAACCACGGTGAGACCAAGTGCAGGCTTGGCGATCGCTTCGCGCAACACCTCCACTCAGTTCGCAATAACCAACCTGATCTCCCAGTGGCTCAGCACTTCAACTCCCCCTCCCATTCCGAATCCGACCTTTCTGTCCTGGGCCTCCTCCATGGCCCACCGCAAACTGGAGGAACAGCACCTCATATTTTGTTTGGGTAGTTTACACCCAGCGGTATGAACATTGGCTTCTCCAATTTCAGATAGCCCTTGCTTTCTCCATCCTTCCCCTCCCATTCCCAGCTCTCCCACAGCCTACTGTCTCTGCCGCTTCCTTTATTTTTCCCGCCCCCCACCCCTCCCGACATCAGTCTGAAGAAGCATCTCGACCCAAAACGTCGCCTATTTCCTTCACTCCATAGATGCTGCCTCACCTACTGAATTTCTCCAGCATTTTTGTCTACCCATTCACACATGTTCTGTTATCCCACTTTCCTCACCTACTCCCTGCACATTAGGGGCAATTTTACAGAGACAAGTTAACCTACAAAGCCAATGCGTCTTTGGGATGTGGGAGGAAACCCACATGCTTGCAGGGAGAATGTGCAAATTCAACACAGACAGTGCCCGAGAACAGGATCAAACACAGATCTCTGGCGTGTGAGGCAGCAAGTCCACCAGCTATGCCACTATATTTTATTTTCCAACACACAAAAAATTATACGTTGATAACTTTGGTTGCTAAAACAAAAGAAACTATCCATTTTCAGTCTTAAATCTCTATGTGACACTATGTCCTCCTTTACAGCTACTGTATGTTTTAATTCAGTTCAAGGCTATTGGGGCAGTACACTGGCCATAAATTTGCTGCCTAAAATTGCCAGAGACCCGGAATTGATCCTTATTATGGGTGCTGTCTGCATGGAGTTTTGTTTTCTCGTTTATAACATTGTTTACAGAGTATTATGTTTACATATTCTGTTGTGCTGCTGCAAGTAAGGATTTCATTGTTCTAACTGGGACGTGAGAGAATTAAACGCTCTCGACTTATGTCGCCAATATGTGGGATAGAACTAGAGTACAGGTGATCGGTGGGCCGAAGGGCCTGTTTCCACGCTGTATCTTTAAATTAAACTAAAAACACTAAAACAAGAGGAAATATAAAGAAGGGTTTCTACCCGAAACGTCACATATTTTTTTCTATCCAGAGATGCTGGCTGCTCCATGGAGTTCCCCCGCACAATTAAAGCATGGAATAGTCTTCACCAACCAGACGCAACTAAATTTAAGGCAGCTTTTTTTCCCCCCGAAGAACCCTTTTTTGCATAAGTCCAAGTCAAGAGTCAAGAGAGTTTTATTGTCATGTGTCCCAGATACGGCAATGGAATTTTTGCTTGCTGCAGCACAACAGAATATGTAAACATAATACAGAACAGGAGATAAAAGTTCAGTGTGTCTATATACTATAGACCATATATATACACAATAAATAAACAGATAAAATGCAATAGACTGTTATTTTTCAGAGTTTGTAGTTTGGTGGTGGTGGGTCCACCAGTTTAAATTCCATTTCGAATATTTTTGGAGGACCAGGAAACCAAGAAGCAAGAGTTACTCCAGGGAGTAACTGCAGTTACTGCAGCTCCAGGGAGTGATTCTGTGTTGTTTTCAGTGGTCGCGGTGAGGCAGCGACCGGACAGCAATGGCGGCCAGAACTCCCACAATGCAAAGGGAGGGAGAAAGTGGCCGACGCCGACCAGTTGCCGTGGCAGTGCTCATGTGCAGGGCCGCACATGCGCACAACCACGGCCGATGATGTGCTCGGCGGCCGGCCGTGCCGAGCGGAGACCCGAGAGCTAGCGTCAAGCGGAAAGCCGAGACCCAGACACGGATGGCGGGCGGGTGTCCCGGTTGCTTGCCAAGCCGGGCAAAATCGCATGACTTTTAGGTTGCCCGGCGGGACTGTAAGTTGCCATTGGCACCCGGTCAACCGCTAATTTCGAGCTCTGTCCAAGCGGTTCCTTTACCTCGAGTTCGATTATCATATCTGGTTCATTGGACAACACTAAATCCAGTATTGCATTTTCTCTCGTCGGCTCCATTACAAGCTGCTCTAAGAATCCATCTCGGAGGCATTCTACAAACTCTCTTTCTTGGGTCCTGAACCAGCCTGATTTTCCCAGTCTACCTGCATATTGAAATCCCCCATCACCACAGTGGCATTACCTTTGTTACATGCCAGTTTTAACTCCTGCTGCAACTTACACCCTACATCTGGGCTACTATTTGGGGGTCTGTAGATAATACCAATTAGTGTCTTCTTGCCTTTACAATTCCTCAACTCAATCCACAGTGACTCTACCTCGCCAGTCCCTCGCAAGGGACTGAATTCCATCCCACACCAGCAGAGCTATCCCCCCTCCTCTGCCCACCTGCCTGTCCTTTCTATAGGATGTATAACCCTGAATATTAAGTTCCCAGGCCCGATCCTCCTGCAGCCACCTCTCAGTAATCCCAACAATGTCATATCTACCAACCTCTAACTGAGCCTCAAGCTCATCTACTTTACTTCTTATACTTCGCGCATTCATATACAATACTTTTAATTCCTTACGCATCTCACCTTTCACATCGATCCTTATTACACTTGGCCATACGCTCCTATCCCTTTGTGAGCTTCCTTTTCCATTAATTCTGGGGTCATTAACCATCCCTTTACTCTCTTTCCCTTTAACTCCGTCCTCGACTATCCCATTTGACACCCCACTGCCTCCAGAGATGCTGCCTGACCCGCTGAGTTACTCCAGCATTTTGTGTCTACCTTCTATTTAAAGCAGCATCTGCAGTTCTTTCCAACACAATCGATCATCTGCTCGTTGTAGAAAATATTGCAATCCAAAATCCAAAAAAAAGAATTGGTCACTAAATATCCCCGAGTACGTACCTGGGCTCAGGAAAGATAGGAATGGGAATGAAAATCAGGCAGGTATTTCCTACAAGGTAGACACAAAATGCTGGAGTAACTCAGCGGGTCAGGCAGCATCTCTGGAGAGAAGGAATGGGTGACATTTCACGTCGAGACCCTTCTTCAGACCATTCCTTTCCTCCAGAGATGCTGCCTCACCTGCTGAGTTATTCCAGCATTTTGTGTCTACCTTCAATTTAAACCAGCATCTGCAGTTCTTTCTTACACATTAGGCATGTCCTACAAGTTCTATGGTTCGTTAGCTTTATGCAAAGACTTTTCATTACAATAAGTAGTGCATGGAATGAAAGAAAGTTTCTAATGTAACTATCTTTCTTTAATTATGAAGCTTAATTTAAGGGTAATTGATGGAAGGAGAGCTCCGACCCTTGAAGTGCTCACCTTGTGCCATGCAGGAGAGCAGGGACACCGCCATGGTCCACAGCAACCACAAAGGCAGGCAGAGCATCTACCTGCAGCTACTGGTTAAGCACATTATGGAGCTAGTGCTGTAAATGTATTCAGTGTGGACAATCCACGATGTAGAGATGTACCTGAATAACACATTTAGTGAGGTGGTCACAGTGCAGTAAAAGAATGCGCACACACAGGAAGGGAATACCTGGCCGCCTGACAGAATGATGGAAGGCAGGTAGTGTAGAGCAAAAGACAGTGCTGGAAGAACTCAGCGGGTCAGACAGCCTCTGGAGGGAATGGACAAGTGACGTTTCAGGTTGGAACCCTTCAGTCAGTGCAGATATATCTCTGTTTTAGGTGCTATTGGGGATGATGGCTTCAGGGTAATGCAGTAAGAGCTTGGTTGGTGGCACCATAAACATCTCTGGTGCACAGGAGGTGGGGGTGGGGGGGAAAGAAAGTGTGCGAGCTGTAGATATAGGGAGAAAACAGATATTCTGCAGTCGCAGACATGAATCAAGGATTATGGTGATGTTCTTCACTAATTGTCTAGTAGGACCATGACATCTAGTTTATAGTGCCATGGTGGGTTAGACCAATCTGGGCTTCCCAGTTCCTTGCACACAGATGACAGACATAGACATGCTGTAGCATCAATGGTTCTTGATTTTGGAAATTCTATTTTTCTCTTAGATTTCTCCATTCTAGCTTTCTAATACGACCTTGAACTGCTTTGTATGTAGGTACATCTGATAGGAAGCTTCAATGCTTGTTGTTCTTAATGGTATCGGTGGAGGGTAAACATCAAATCCTTAAAGATACCAATTCCAGGATCACTTGCAGTGTCATGTGCTAGTGACTATAGGAACAGAAGAATTGACCAGATGAACGTGTGGCTGAAGAGATGGTGCAAAAAGGAAGGATTTCGATTCCTGTGACACTGGTGCAGGTTGGTGAAGCCGTGGCTTGCACATATGATGGCTTACAGCAACTGTTGTCCTCGCAGAGGTTTACAAGTGATGTTAGAGAGAGTTTACATTTTAATGACAGGGGCGAGGAACCAACACAGGGTGCAGAGGGAGAGGGAAGAGAGGACTGAAATAAGAACAGGAGCGTGTGAACAGGGAAATCAGGGCAATGGGCAATATGTTCACAGTACAAAAACAAAGTAAGATGATTAAAAATGGCAAAAGGGTAAATCTAAACACACTAATGAACAATACACTTGTAATATTGTAGATAACCCAATGGCAAAAGTATTGGTGAAGAGATATGCATGACATCTTTGGTGAATATGCTGCCAAATCAAACCATATTCAATTGCAATCATGTGGGAGAAGCAAACATTTTGTCTTGTTCCAATTTTCTTTATAACGTGGGTTAAATGCAGAGTAGAGTTCCCACTACCTTTGCGGTATCATACACAAATTGGGCTGTGCTAATTCCCTGCAAGCTCAAAAAGGAGAGAAATGGAATAATGCAGTTAGAGCAAGGCTTAAATCATTACAAAGCACACTACATCAGAGAGCAATTTGAAGTTCATACCTCAACTTCTCCTTCATCAAGCTCCCCATCATCTTCATCCTTTTTCCTCTCACAAAATGCATCTTTTCTGTCTCTTTCAGAGTTCCGCTCCTCGAGTTGACTTTTATCAATTTCCCCCTCCTTTGGCGAGTCGCTGCTTTTCTCCTCCGTGCTTTGTTTCTCGCTGTCTTCTATTACAGCCCCTGGCTGCTCTTCAGGAACCTCTTCATCATAGTCCAGCTCATGCTCATCTAGGTCCCTGATGACAGAAGATGCTTCATCCTTAGAATCATTCACAGTTTCCTCATCAGCTCGTAAATCCTGTTTCTCAGAAGTGCTTTTTTCAGTTCGCTCAGCACCACAAGTTCTTTTTGGGCTTGCGACATTGTCACGGTCAGATTCTGTGTTTGGCCGCTCCTCATTATCACCATCATTTCCACTTTCCTCACTGTAATCACCTTCCTCTCTCAGCTTTTCCTCATCCTCTTCCACCTCTGATTCGTGTATTTCCACATCATGGTCAGGCTCCCCTGTACTGTGAATCCCTGCATCACTGCAGCGGTCATTGTCCTCAGAATCCAAGCCTTCTCCCTCATTGTCCGAGTGTTTGTCTATATCCTCCTCTTCATCGTTTTCATGCCCTCCCTCAAGCAACAAGTCATCATCATCAGAAAGCTGGTCCTCTGGGGAATGGGGGTCGCAATCAGGACTATCAGGGACATCCATGGAGAATAATGTTATTCTGTTGTAAGAAAATAGTTTGTGAGTATGTTTTCCCTTATACAGCACATTACCAGTTTCAACAAACAAAATGCCACCTGAGTCTGTGGCGATATTCGATACATCTAAATTTGAGCCATAAGATTGTGCATTTTCCATGGTACAAAATTAAAAAGTTGAGACATTTCAACATAGAATCGGCCAGCAGGATGAACAAGCAACTGGAAAGAGCAGCAGCAGTAACCTAAGCCTCAGCAGCCACCAGACTGGAGGGAGTCCCAAGTGCTGAATTAAAGAACAAGGATTAATGGAATAACAAAATCTTGACTTAAATTGTTGGCAAATCAAGAGACATCGTCAATAGCACCTCTCAAACCCACGACCTTTACCACCATGAAAGCAGGTGGCAGGTACATGGGTAGCTGTACGTGGTGATGATCCCACGTTAAACACAATCATGACTTCTTAATCGCTGGGTGCAAATCCCAATCTCCCTTCCCAACAGCACCAAACTAGAACCTTCAAAATAGAAACGGTCGCTACCTTCAATAATTAGCAAGGCTCGCATTCCATGAATAACTACAACGAGGGGACAGGAGCACGGACACAGTATGTTTGCAATAGATTCTCCCTAGGGAACAAGCTTAAATATTAACTAGGAGTGTATCTATCCTGCTGAAAACAGACTACCTAGGCATGGATAGGAAAGATTTAGAGGGTTATGGGCCAAATGCAGGAAAGTTAGTCTAGCTCTGGAAGGCACATTAGTCACCATGGATGAGTTGGGCTGAAGGACCCGTTTCCATGCTGTACAATTCTATGACTATATTGTTGCTAGAAGGCTTGGTTGCAACACAAGCACTGAGAGCGCCACCACTCTGCATCAATTTAACAGGCCTCAGTCAGCACAACGGGCGAGTCTCTAAACACTAGGAATGATCTCAAAAGGAATATGTTTAAGAAAGAACTGCAGATGCTGGAAAAATCGAAGGCAAAAATGCTGGAGAAACTCAGCGGGTGAGACAGCATCTATGGAGCAAAGGAATAGGTGACGTTTCGGGTCGAGACCCTTCTTGAGACTGATGTGGGGTTGGGGCAGGAAGTAGAAAGTAAGAGGCGGAGACAGTAGGTTGTGGGAGAGCTGGGAAGGGGAGGGGAAGGAGGGAGAAAGCAAGGACTACCTGAAATTGGAGAAGTCAATGCTCATACCGCTGGGGTGTAAACTACCCAAGCGAAATATGAGGTGTTGCTCCTCCAATTTGCGGTGGGACTCACTCTGGCCATGAGGAGGCCCAGGACAGAAAGGTCGGATTCGGAATGGGAGGGGCATTACAAATCTCAAGTCTCTCACTGGTAAGGATGGAAGTTCTGCATAAATGGTGGATTTGAATAAATAACAGGTAGGAAAGAACTGCAGATGCTGGTTTAAATCAAAGGTAGACACAAAATGCTGGAATCAAAGGTAGACACAAAATGCAGGCAGCATCACTGGAGAGAAGAGATGGGTGAAGGAATGTCCCGCTGAGTTATTCCAGCATTTTGTGTCTACCTTTGAATAAACAACAGCTATTTATCTCAATTGATCAGTCTACAATACCTGTAGAAACCCTGCGGGAAAGTTTTAGGATCCAAAGAGCAAGATGTAATATTTTAAATATATCAGATATAATGTATCAAAAGTTCTTGCAGCTCTCTATCATAGGAACATCTTTACCGTCTGCAACATAAAAGCTCAAACATACTTTTTGACCAACCTTAAGGAAAATAATGTGTGGGCAATGAAGTCTGCATTGAAATCCAAATTGGATCATTTAAAAATCACTTGGGCTGTGGGTATTGTTAGCAACGACAGACTTCATTGCCCACACATTATTTTCCTTAAGCTTGCCAATCCCTCTGTTGCTGTTCTTACACTGGCACTTGATTCATTGATTTACGCCATGGGGAAAAAATTACAAAAATATTAATGTTTGTCAACAGATTTCTTCAACTAAATCTTATTGAATTATTTTAACTGACTAAAAAGGTAAACTAGATATTAAACATTTGGATTTTAATAACGTTCAGTAAGGTTGGACGGTGGGCTGAAGGGGCTGTTTCCACACTGTATCTTTAAAACTAAAAGATGGAGAAAGTTTGAAGCAGCACAAAGAACAAAAAAAATGAATTGCAAACTGGCAACTGATCGGAATTACAGCACTCATGGGAACATCTGGCTCATGACAACTCAAAGCAGAGAAGCAGCATTCAGGATGGCAACATTAACTTGAAGCCACTGACCCATAAAAACATTAACTCTATTTTTCCCTCTGAGGTGCTGCTTGAGAAGCTAAATATATCTAGCAATCCCTGCCTTGATTTCCAGGCTTAAAGGCACTCAGTATGGCAAAAGTAGTTAAAACTACATCTCGAGGACGAACTTGGTCATAGATTGTTAGGTAGACACAAAATGCTGGAGTAACTCAGCGGGACGGGCAGCATCTCTGGAGAGCAGGAATGGGTGACGTTTCGGGTTGGTAGAAACATTCCTTCTCTCCAGAGATGCTGCCTGTCCCGCTGAGTCACTCCCAGCATTTTGTGTCTACCTTTGATATAAACCAGCATCTGCAGTTCTTTCCTACTCATAGTTTGCTAGACCAATAAATGTCAAATGGGATCCTTTAAATCGGAATTGGAAGCATTAAATCAGGGAAACCAGTTGAACCTGCAGAAAACATTGTTGAGGTCACAGGTGGAGTATTGCATCCAATTCTGTTTGATTTTTTAAATTTTACCAAAAAGACACAAAGTGCAGGAGGAAGTCAGCGGGTCAGGCAACATCCCTTGAGATGCTCCACATCTCCAAAGATTTACCAGAACAGTTTCTAAATTCGAAGGATTTCAGTTATTGGGTTAGAATAGAAATGCTGCTATTCTTCTTGAAAGTCAAAGAGATTGAGAGAGTTGATAAACAGAGAGAGGCAGTACAAGGACCAGTCACACGCTTACTATTCTGGACAAATGACATGAGAGATAAAACTAAAACGTTAAGAGATAGAATCTGGAATTCACTGTTTGTCAGGATGGTAGAAACAGGATGAATTAGTGCTGTAAAAGGAAACTGGTGAGGCACTCAGGAATAATTTAGAGCTGCAGAAAGAGAGTACTAGAATGGGACAGGTAAGATTGGTCGTCATGAAGTCAGCATTGACTCAATGAGAATTATGGCCTCCTCCAGTGAGGTAGCAGTTCTACGATAATGAATAAGATTACATTATGGCACAGAAACAAACCAAATATTAATCCTATCAATGCCAATTTTAATCTCCACTTGACCCTTCTCCCATTCTTCCTCATCTGAATCTGTCAGCAGAACTCTCAATTTCCTTTTCCCTCGTATGCTTGTGTAATCTTCCCTTAAACTCATCTGCACTATTTGCATCGCTCATTTCTTCTGGGAGAAAATTACATTGAATTTTGTCATGGGCATCTTGTGTTGATGGACTTCTGTTATGCTTTAACTTACAAATAAAAATTGTATTCAAAACCTTCACCTCTGATAAACCTGTACTGAATCACACCTCAGCCTTTCCTGATATGTATGTCTTCACAATTCTGATATCATCCTGTAAATGTCTGCACCCTCTCTGGCACCTTTATATCATAATTGTTTAAAGCATTTGCAGTCCAACCAAGGAATACAGGTTTAGCACAATTATTCCAGATTCGAGCATCTGCAGTCTCATGTCTCAATTTGGCACAAATTCCATACTTTTCCATTTTATGACGATAGAAATAAACTCTAGATCTTGTTTTGCTTTTTCCTTAGGCTTGCAAACCTGTGGCACATATTTTAGTGATTGGTGTATTTGATTCCAAGATCTCCACATTCCTCTACGCCATCCTAGATTTTCATCTCTCAATAAACGATCTCCCTGCTCTTCCTATCAAAATGTAACATCTCCTATTTACGTGTTGAATTTCATTTGCCAATTCTTTGCTTATTCTGCAAGTTTATAAAGTTCTCCTGTAATTTGTTACTGTCCTTCTCCAAACTGACCATTCTCTATCCAAACTGGCTTTAATGTAATTGTGACCATTAGTTATTCCAGCACCGATTCTCACAGAACCATTACCCATCCTCCTTCAATGCATATCTAAATATTCTTGCACATAAATCATAAAACGTTAGCACCCGTATGCAGCAAGTAGTTGAAAGGGCAAATTGCATTTCACCTTTATTGCAAATGGTTTGGGGTTTATAAATAGGATAGGTACTGTTCCATTCGTATACAGTACTGACGAGGCGACACCTGGAATACTGTGAAGTCCCCTTATTTGTGAAGGATAAATTGGCATTGGAAGTAGTCCAAACGTGATGCACCAGGCTAATACCTGGAGGAGATGGTTGGCAGCTCACAAAATTTGATTGATTCTCGAGTTCAGAAATACGAGAAATGAGCTTATCGAAACATACATATGGGGACAGAGTAGATGTAGAATGTTTACACTAAGGGCAAACTAAAATGAGTTTCATGGGAATTACTTGCACAGAGCAGTGAATCTCTGGAATACCCCACATCAGAGTTGTAGATACTAGATCATTGGGGGCATTTAGAGATATATTTTTCGAAAGATTAGGAATTTAAGCCCATAGGGTGTAAATTGAGATGAGCCCTGTGACAGATCAGCCAAGATTACCAATAAGGAGGCAATTGTGAAGGGCCAAGTGGCCTACTTCTGCTCCTTTTTTCCCTATGTTCTTAAGGTCTGCATAGATCAATTACTTATTGTAATTTTTTTAGTTTTGAAAGTTTGACTATGCCACATCATACTTAAATGAAAATAATCTTATCACCCGTACACACGTATAAAGGTATAGACTCCATAATCATGCTGCAATACTCTATATCAAGTAAATCTGGTTTGGCAAATACTGACCTAGGCACATCTATCAATCCAAGCCAGAGGACTTGCAATAAGTTTGACACCCGACCCAAACCTGGCACAAAAGGAATGGAGCCGAGCAGCCAGATTCTGAATTGAGGCTACACACAGCAGAACAAGAACCACTTCATGTGCTACCTGCACGCTGTTTGCGGGTGCTCAGCCATATCATACCAGAGTGTTCTGTCTGTATGCATTTATCCAATCCAAGCTCTGGCATTTATTTTTTATTTGATAGCTGAACTGAACCAGGTGCATGAGATCTGGTCCGGATGGAACTGAGTTGGCTAGCCAGGGTCTAGTGCCACGCTGCACATTGATCTGTATTTCTCTCTGAAAAATCATTCATCAACAATCTGGCCCATCAATCGGCATTCTTGTAATAGGTAATATTTAATGAGCTACAGGATTTGATCTGTGGGAGAGATTTTTAATTTATATTAAGAGTTTTTGGAGGTGGGGGTCCATTTATGGCCAATTCCTAACTGGTGGCGGTGAGCCGCCTGCTTGATCCTCTAAGACGGGATGGATTACAACTTCGAGGAGTGGGGAGAGCAACATGGGAAAATAATGAAGATAGACACAAAACAGCGGGACAGGCAGCATCTCTGGATAGAAGGAATGGGTGACGTTTCGGGTCGAGACCCTTCTTCAGACTGAGAGTCAGGAGAGAAGGAAACGAGATATATGGAGGGGTAAGGTGTGAAAACGAGAGATCAAATAGACAAATATCAAAGAAAATGTACAATAGATCATTGTTAGCTAGGGGAAGGTGACGATGAGGCATACAACATAAAATTTAATCAAGACAGTCAAACTTGTCGGAGAACTAGGGCGGGAGAGGGATGGAGAGAGGGTGAAAGGGTTTACTTGAAGTTAGAGGTCAATATTCATACTGCTGGATAGCAAGCTGCCCAAGCAAAATATGAAGTGCTGTTCCCCCCATTTGCGTTGGGCCTCACTCTGTGACTGTGGTTTAAATTCAGATGGTCCACTCTGAAGCCTCTGTGACCAGAGGTGGAAGGAAGGTTGGTTGGTTTAGGATAGCAGACAAGCTGCAAGAGGAGATCAGGGACTGGGGCATTCATCAGTAGGTATCTTACCTTGTGACACTACACAGCTTTTGCATCCTCGAAAAGGGAAAGCAGGAATGTAAAGGAATACCTGAATGAGGCCAGCTTGAACAACAGTCAGCATCATCTGCAGCAAAGCAGATCAGTTGATTGTCATTCCATTCTCTTCCATCCATTGCCAGGGCAGCTGGCATTAGTCACAAAAGGAACTGTTATTATTTGCCCAGGCTATTTCAACAACATCTCCCAAACCTATGGCACTGGCCATTAAAGAGGACAAAGGACTGCAGGCATAGGGGAACCTGCAGGCAACAAGCAATCTGCTGAAGGAACAGCAGGTTGATCAGCATATGTAGGGAAGAGTAGTGGGTAATTTATTTGTTTCGGGTGCAGACGCTACATCAGGATTGAGAATGAAGATTTGTTTGTTGCTCTGGACTGAAGCATCTGCATCCTCTTGTGAGACCATCACTTGCAGGTTTCCCTCCAAGTCTCACACCGTACAGACTTCACAATGTATTGCCATTCCTCCTTCAGTGCAAGTGCAAATCCTGGAGCTCCCTTCCCAAGCAGCATTGCGGGCATACCTTCACCAAAAGGACTGCAGCAGTTTAGGGCAGAGGCTCAGCAACACTACCTCAGAGACAAGATGGGACAGACAATAAACATTGGCCTTGTTATCAATGCCCATATCCCCCAAAAAATAACTTAAAACAATCAAGCATCTTAAACAAAAGTAGAGATTGGGCAGCGGGGAGAGGAAAGCAAAGGCAATTTTAAGAAGCTGTAAGCAAACATGGAACAGAATAAGTCATGGGCCAAGTATGTGATCAGAGCGTACAACTCAAGACAAATGGAGAGGCCACTGCTGATTTTCAACCGAACGTTTGTCAGTACACATTTTAAGATCTTCACCATGGTGGCTGAATTACTTTGTCACCTACTTGCGTAAGGATTGTGGACACACAAGGAACACCAAATGCTGGAGTAATTCAGTGGGTCAGACAGCATTTCTGGAGTGAATGGACTGGTGACATTTTGGGTTGGGACCCTGCTTCAGAATTGATAGGTGTTCTACATGGATTCTTCGGAGATGTCCTTTGAACGGTCGAGTTCCAACATTCTTAAGAGTTCCAAATCACCATCAGATATCCTGATCAACAGCTTATTTTCAAACCCATTCATGACAGTAATCACTGACAGGCTATGTGGGTACATTATGTTACATTCACATTCTCTCCTTCCTTACATACAAACAGGAGTCAGTGGACAGTTACAAGATGCGGGTACATAGAAACATAGAAATTAGAAACGGTGGTTGTTTCCCACATGCTTTAGAGTACTAACTACAATCCCACAGTCCTCTCATGAATGTGATCAGTACATCTGTGCAGACTGGAAATGGAATCCACGACAGTGCTGATTTTACAATGCAATATTGCACCAAGAAACACATTTACGTACTCAGCAAACTAAAAACCACTCATCTAGTGAGATACCAGTGAGCATAACTAGTATTAAAAAAAAATAGATGTCTTCATTAACACGGCAAAAAAACTGATTATCGACACAAATCAACATAGGAATATATAAAGTAGTCCAACAAATATTTCAGTTATTCACTAAGTAAAGCAATCCAAAATACTTGATGTCTTCAGTATGGTCACTATTACTAAGCATGCCAGAGACAAACCTAACCAACTACATGACAAGAGACACGATCATTCATTTGCAGAATCTGAAGATGCTCTGATGTGCCTAAATTAACGAGATTTGGGGTGAAGACCATTACAATAAGTCCTCCATGTTTTATTCAAATATTGCTAATTTGATCCCCTTCCCTCCCCCGTTAGTTTTTCACTGGCTAAAATGAAAAGCTCAAAAAAGCAAAACATTTTGATATATGCAAAATAGTCCAATAATTGTTTGACATTGTCTCCATAGATTCCAGGAAGACCATTATCAGTCCCACACGTTAAGCTAGTCCAGAAAGTTAGATCCAGTGTGAGCTAGACAAATGAATCCAAAATTAGTCTGAAGGGAGTCAGAGGATGGAGTTGAATTACTATTCAGATTGAACAATTTGAATGAAAATGTGGGTGGCATGGTTAATAAGTTTGTGAATGACACCAAAATAGGTGGCACAGTAAAGAAGGTTATGCGATTATAGCAGGACCTAGAGGAACTAAGAATGCAGGCCAAGGAATGGAAGATGGAATTTAAGATTTCGCGAATCAAGATTCAATTTAATTGTCGCTTGTACCAATTAAGGTACAGTGAAATTTGAGTTAACTTGGAGAAATGCAAGATCTTGCATTTAGGAAAATTAAAACAGAGCAGGATTTACACAGTATATGGTAGGAGTATGAGAGTGTTGTAGAATAGAGATGCAGGTACATAATTCCCCTAAAATTGTGACACATGTAAACAGTGCAGCAAAGGCATATGGCATGCTTGCTTTCATAGGCAAGGCATTAAGTACAAGAGTTATGGATGCCATGTTACAATTATATTTGAAGTATTGTGCAGTTCTGGCTGCACATCAAGCTAGAAAGGTTGCAGAAATGTTTTGCATGGATGTTAATGGAACTAGCGGCCTTGTTATGAAAGATTGGATAGGCATTTTTCTCTGGAGCATAGGAGACTGAGTGGGGACCTTATAGAAGTTCACAAAATCGTAAGGGGAATAGAAAGGATGAATGCAGTCTTCTTCCATGAGTAGGAAAGTGTAAAACTGGAAGGCACATGATGAAGCTGAAGTAGCTTTTTCACACAGATTTAAGGATGAGGAAAAGATTTAAAAGGAAACCCGAGGGGCAACTTTTTCAACACCGAGGGTGGTAGGTATACGGAATGAGCTGCTAGAGGATGCTTTAGAAGTGGGTGCAATGACAAAGTTTAAAATACAGGTATATGGACTGTAAAGATTTAGAGGAATATGGGCCAAACACAGCCAAATGGGACTAGGTACTGTAGACATCTTGGCTGAAGTGGTCAAGTTGACTCCAAGGTCTGTTTCTGTGCTGTATAATTCTTGAGTTACAGCCAGATTTACAACAATATCCTGAACAAAACACTTGCCTTGTACTCACAAGCACCAGTCACAATTCAATAATTAATGTATGTAAAATGTATAAATTTGCTACAAAGCATTCAACTTCAGAATGGCCAGTAGCAAACTATACGTTCATTTTTCTACAAAGATTTTCCTAACACCACCCTTACCCTCCCAAATGAAATAAGATCTATGACAGATGATAAACATAAAAGCTGGAGTATCGCAGCAGATCAGACAGCATCTCTGGAGAAAAAGAATAAGACCCTTCAGACAGAAGAAGGGTCTCGACCCAAAACGTCACCTACTCCTTTTCTCACGAGAAGCTGTCTGACCCGCTGAGTTACTCCAGCTTTTTGTGCCTATCTTCAAGTTTAAACCAGCATCTGCAGCTCCTTTCTACAGATAGGGTCTAGAAAGGAGCTGCAGATGCTGGTTTAAACCAAAGATAGGCACAAAAAGCTGGAGGAACTCAGCGGGTCAGACAGCATCTCGGGAGAAAAGGAGTAGGTGACGTTTTAGGTCAAGACCCTTCTGAAGGGTTTTATTCTTTTTCTCCAGATATGCTGTCTATTTCAATTGAGACACATGAAACTGCAAAAGCCGAGATCTTGAGGAAAACAAAGCAGCTCAACAAGTCAGGCAGCATCTGTAGATGCTGGAGGAACTCAGCAGATTAGGCAGCATCCTGTCGAGTTCATCCAGCATTTTATGTTTTGCTCTTCGCATTTCACAACACTTTAACCTTGCTTGAATGGGCAGGCCGCGCTCAGGCTGATTGCAACCCTGGGGTGGGAGATTTGTCGCATGGGTGGCGAATCTCACACCTTGCAAAGTTTGAATTCACTGCACGATCATCAGATCTGTTTGTACAGGAGACAGACCAATTAGGCTCAGGATGGAGAGGTCCCTGAGCTACGTTAGGATTTATATTCCTACTTCAACCAACACCCCACGGATTCATCAGCACCAGCCCAGGGTTGAATGGCCTGGCCTCCTACGACCCCCGGGCACTGGGAGCAGAAGATCGGCAGTGCCAGGTTCAGTCGGCCGATCAGTGTGTGCGGGCCCGCGCTCAATCACAGATCTGAGTACAAGAAACCCAACCGAGCGTGGGCGCTCTCTGCAACTCCAGCCGAGACCCGGCTCTCCCTACTCCCCGACCCCGGTGCAGCGAGCCGGAGGGTCTGGGGCGCCAATATTAGGCCCGGGCCTCAGGCCTGTGATTTTGAAGCGGGAGAGGAGAGGGAGGGGGCAGTAAAGGCGATGGTGGTCCGCCGACTGCCCCCACTCCCGACCTGCCTGCCGGCCTCCGCCAGTCCCGGGCGCGGCTGACTCACCTGTGGGCAGGCGGGCGGGCGAACGGCGGGCCGGGCCGAGTAACCAGGGTAACGGCGAGCAGCGCGAGGCCGGGCCCGAGGCAGCAGCGAGCGAGCGCGAGCCGGGCAGCGCCGCCATTACCCGCCGCTCATTGGCCGCTGACAGTCAGCTGATCTGGGACCCCGCCCCCTCCCCTCAGTAACCGTGCGGCCACGCTCACCCCCGGTCCCCGGGCCGCCGCCGCCGCCGCCGCCGCCCGCCCAACGAAACTCACCGCTCGCTGCCCGGGCCGCACTCCCGGCCTTAGCACGGCCCCACCACCCTCGGGAAAGCTTCAGCGAACCGCGCCAGGAACTCTGTGGGCCCCACAACTAGCCGGCCGCCATTGATCCCATCCCATTGGACACTTGGAGGTCATCTGACCAACGAGTTGCGGGACTGGAGCGCGCCGGCCTGGAGGGGAGGGGAGGGCGCCGGCGGGCTGTCATATTTGAAGTGTGACTTAACAGCGCCGACGCGCCTGATCAAAGATCTTGGAGCAGGATCTGCTCTAAGATCTTTGGGCCTGATGGTGGATGTACTGTCAATGGGAGATGTGCGGGGCGGAGCAGCGTTGGACAGGAGCGGGAATGCGGAGACACAGGAGCTACAAACAAGGTGCTGGAATAACTCAACAGTTCAGGAGCGTCTGTGTAGGGAAAGGACATAGACCCCTGTTTCAGATCGACAAGGAGTAGACCAATCGGCCCATAGGCCTGCCTCGCGGACGGATGTGATCACGACTCATCGATAATGGCCTCAATTCAATTGCTGTGCCTGTCCTTCATGGCCTTCAATTCCTCCTTCTTTCACATAAGCTAATGTAACTCCACTTTTTAAGAAAGGAGGGAGAGATAAAACGGGGAATTATAGACCAGTTTGCCTTACGTCAGTAGAAACATAAAAAATAGGTGCAGGAGTAGGCCATTCGGCCCTTCGAACCTGTACCGATATGATAATGGCTGATCATCCAACTCAGTATCCTGTACCCGCTTTCTCTCCATACCCCCTGATCCCTTTAGCCACAAGGGCCACATCTAACTCCCTCTTAAATATAGCAAATGAACTGGCCTCAACTACCTTCTGTGACAGAGAATTCCAGAGATACACCACTCTGTGTAAAAAATGTTTTTCTCATCTCAGTCCTAAAAGATTTCCCCTTTATCCCTAAACTGTGACCCCTTGTTCTGGACTTCCCCAACATCTGGAACAATCTTCCTGTATCTAGCCTGTCCAACCCCTTAAGAATTTTGTAAGTTTCTATAAGATCCCCCCTCAATCTTCTAAATTCTAGCGAGTACAAGCCAAGTCTATCCAGTCTTTCTTCATATGAAAGTCCTGACATCCCAGGAATCAGTCTGGTGAACCTTCTCTGTACTCCCTCTATGGCAAGAATGTTCTTCCTCAGATTAGGAGACCAAAACTGTACGCAATACTCCAGGTGTGGTCTCACCAAGACCCTGTACAACTGCAGTAGAACCTCCCTGCTCCTATACTCAAATCCTTTTGCTATGAATGCTAACATACCATTTGCTTTCTTCACTGCCTGCTGCACCTGTATGCCTACTTTCAATGACTGGTGTACCATGACACCCAGGTCTCGTTGTATCTCCCCTTTTCCTAATCGGCCACCATTCAGGTAAGTCAAGTCAAGTCAAGTCAAGTCAAGTTTATTTGTCACATACACATACGAGATGTGCAGTGAAATGAAAGTGGCAATGCTCGCGGACTTTTGTGCAAAAAGACAAACAACCAAACAAACTATAAACACAATCATAAACACACATATTCTTTTACATAATAAATAATGGAAGGAAAAACGTTCAGTAGAGTTAGTCCCTGGTGAGATAGGCGTTTACAGACCGAATGGCCTCTGGGAAGAAACTCCTTCTCAACCTCTCCGTTCTCACCGCATGGCAACGGAGGCGTTTGCCTGACAGTAGCAGCTGGAACAGTCCGTTGCAGAGGTGGAAGGGGTCTCTCATGATATTGTTGGCTCTGGAGTTGCACCTCCTGATGTATAGTTCCTGCAGGGGGGCAAGTGAAGTTCCCATAGTGCGTTAGGCCGACCGCACTACTCTCTGCAGAGCCTTCTTGTCCTTGGCAGAGCAATTCCCAAACCAGATGGTAATATTCCCGGACAAGATGCTTTCCACCGCCGCTGCGTAGAAGCACTGGAGGATCCTCGGAGATACTCTGAATTTCCTCAATTGCCTGAGGTGGTAAAGGCGCTGCCTTGCCTTACTCACGAGTGCTGAGGCGTGTGATGCCCATGTCATATCCTCGGAGATGTGGACTCCCAGATATTTAAAACAGTTCACCCTATCCACAGGATCCCCATTTATCCTCAATGGGGTGCACGTCCTCGGATGATGTGCCCTCCTAAAGTCCATGATCAGCTCCTTCGTTTTTTTGATGTTCAAGAGGAGGCTGTTATCCTGGCACCAGAGTGCTAGATCAGCCACCTCCTCCCGGTAGGCCTTCTCGTCGTTGTCTGAGATCAGGCCCACCACCACAGTGTCATCAGCAAACTTAATTATTGAGTTGGAGCTGAACCTAGCCACACAGTCGTGTGTACAGGGAGTACAATATAGGGGCTGAGGACGCAACCCTGAGGCGATCCTGTGCTCAGGGTGAGGGACTTCGATGTATTCCCTCCCATCTTGACTACCTGGGGCCTGGCGGTGAGAAAGTCCAGGACCCAGGCACACAGGGAGGTGTTGAGCCCCAATTCCATTAGCTTCCCGGCCAGTCTAGTGGGGACTATCGTGTTGAAGGCTGAACTGTAGTCTATGAACAGCATCCTCACGTAGCCCCCCTTCTGGCTGTCCAGATGGGAGAGAGCGGTGTGCAAGACCTGGGTGACCGCATCGTCCGTGGATCTGTTCGGACGGTATGCGAACTGCAACGGGTCCATGTTCCGAGGGAGGAAGGCGCAGATGTGTTTCTTCACCAGTCTCTCAAAGCATTTCATGACTACCGAGGTAAGGGCCACCGGACGGTAGTCATTCAGACAGGCTGGGGAGGCATTTTTTGGTACCAGTACAATGATGGATTTTTTGAAGCAGGCAGGGACCACGGACTTGTCCAGGGAGAGGTTGAATAATGTAGTGAGCACTGGAGCTAGCTGCGTAGCACAGGACTTGAGTACTCGCCCCGAGATGCCATTGGGGCATGCAGCTTTTATCGTGTTCACCCGTGTCAGAGCTCTCACGTCGTGCTCGGACAGCGAGAATGTGTGCACATTCCTCCCATCAGCTTCGGTAGCCAGCCCGCTGGCGGTGTTGTCGGTAGTCGGCAGACCTGGGGTGGTGTTGCCCCTCTCGAAACGAGCGTAAAAGGAGTTCAGGTCATCAGCTCGGGAGGTGCCGGCACTTGCGGATGAGGGAGGGGTGCTCCGGTAGTTGGTTACAATCCGTAGCCCCTGCCACAGGCTTCTGGTGTCCTGCTGCTCCATCTGTAACTCCATCTTGTCTCTGTACCTCCTCTTTGCGTCCTTCACCGCCCTTCGCAGTCGGTAGGACTCTGCCTTGTAGACGTCCATGTTTCCTGATGCCAGGCCCGAGTTGTAGGCAGCGGTGCGAGCATTCAAGGCCACACGAACAGACCTGTCTCCCCAGGGTTTTTGGTTCGGAAAGGTGCTTACCCTTACCGTGGGGACGATGTTGCCGGTTACTGTTGCGATGAAGTCCGTGACTGCTTCCGCGAACTCACTGACGTCACTGGAACTTGCTTCGAACATATTCCAGTCGACATCACTCAGTGCATCTTGCAGCATGGCCTCTGACTGGTCGGACCACCGCTTTACGTCCCTCGTCTCTACCGCTTCCCGAACTATCCTCTGTTTATACTCCGGCAACAGGAAAATGGCAGCGTGGTCAGATTTTCCTAGGGGAGGGAGTGAAACGGCCTTGTAGCCTTTCCTGAACGGTGTGTAGCAGTGGTCCAAAGTTCTCTCCCCCCTGGTGGCACACGTGATGTGTTGGTAGAAGTTAGGCATGACCTTCTTGAGATTTGATTTATTAAAATCTCCAGCCACCACCATAGCCGCATCCGGGTACTTGTTTTGATGTCGACATAGCACATCGTGTAGGGCCGATAGTGCCATGTCGGTGTCCGCCTGCGGTGGAATGTAGACGGCTGTGACGATCACTGAGCCGAACTCCCGGGGAAGGTAGAATGGGCGGCATGAGACCGACAGGTGCTCCAGGTCCGGCGAGCAGGAACGGGAAAGCATCTTGATATTTCCAGGGTTGCACCAGTTGTTATTGGTCATGAAGCAGACTCCTCCACCCTTGGATTTCCCAGATGCTTCTGTTCTGTCAGCATGGTGGACAGTGAAGGACTCGGTTGGGCAGATTACCTGATCCGGAATCAGCGAGGTCAGCCATGTTTCAGTCAGGCAGAGGATGTTGCAGTCCCTTATGTCCTGCTGGAATCTGACCCTCGCCCTGAGGTCATCCAGCTTGTTTTCCAGGGACTGGACATTCGCCATAGTCTACTTTCCTGTTCTTGCCACCAAAGTGGATAACCTCACATTTATCCACATTATACTGCATCTGCCATGCATTTGCCCGCTCACCCAGCCTATCCAAGTCATCTTGCAGCCTCCTAGCATCCTCCTCACAGCTAACACTGCCCCCCAGCTTTGTGTCATCCGCAAACTTGGAGATGTTGCATTCAATTCCCTCATCCAAATCATTAATATATATTGTAAATAGCTGGGGTCCCAGCACTGAGCCTTGCGGTACCCCACTGGTCACTGCCTGCCATTCTGAAAAGGACCTGTTAACTCCTACTCTTTGCTTCCTGTCTGCCAGCCAGTTCTCTATCCACATCAATACTGAACCCCCAATACCGTGTGCTTTACGTTTGTATACTAATCTCTTATGTGGGACTTTGTCGAAAGCCTTCTGAAAGTCCAGATATAACATATCCACTGGTTCTCCCTTATCCACTCTACTAGTTACATCCTCGAAAAATTCTATAAGATTCGTCAGACATGATTTACCTTTCATAAATCCATGCTGACTTTGTCCAATGATTTCACCACTTTCCAAATGTGCTGCTATCCCATCTTTAATAACTGACTCTAGCAGTTTCCCCACTACCGATATTAGACTAACTGGTCTGTGATTCCCCATTTTCTCTCTCCCTCCCTTTTTAAAAAGTGGGGTTACATTAGCTACCCTCCACTACTCCAGAATCTAAAGAGTTTTGAAAAATTGTCACTAATGCATCCACTATTTCTGGGGCTACTTCCTTAAGTACTCTGGGATGCAGCTTATCTGGCCCAGGGGATTTACCGGCCTTTAATCCATTCAATTTACCTAACACCACTTCCCAGCTAACCTGGATTTCACTCAGTTCCTCCATCTCATTTGACCCCCGGTCCCCTGCTATTTCCGGCAGATTCATTAAGTCTTCCTTATTGAAGACAGAACCAAAGTAGTTCAATTGGTAGTGAGGAAGATGCTTGAGTCGATTATTAAAGATGTTTACAGCAGCGCATTTGGAAAGCAATGTCAGGATCGGTCAAAGTCAGCATGGATATATGAAGGGGAAATCATGCTTGACTAATCTTCTGGATTTTTTTGAGGGTGTAACAAGTAGAATGGATAAGAGAGAGCCGGTGGATGTGGTATATCTGGACTTTCAAAAAGCCTTTGACAAGGTACCACACAAGAGATTAGTGTGCAAAATTAGAGCACATGGTATTGGAAGTAGGGTATTGACATGGGTAGAGAACTGGTCAGCAGATAGGAAGCAAAGAGTAGGGTCCTTTTCAGAATGGCAGGCAGTGACTAGTGGGGTGCCGCAAGGCTCGGTAGTGGGACCCCAGTTATTTACAATATATATTAACGATTTAGATGAGGGAATTAAATGTAACATCTCCAAGTTTGCGAATTACACAAAGCTGGGTGGCAGTGTGTGCTGCAAGGAGGATGCTATGAGGTTGCAGGGTGACTTGGGTGAGTGGGATGCATGGTAGATGCAGTATAATGTGGATAAATGTGAGGTTAACCACTTTGATGGTAAGAACAGGAAGGCAGATTATTATCTGAATGTTGTCAGATTAGGAAAAGGGGAGTTGCACCGACACCTGGGTGTGCTTGTACATCAGTCACTGAAAGTAAGCATGCAGGTACAGCAGGCAGTGAAGAAAGCTAATGGCATGTTGGCATTCATTGCAAGAGAATTTGAGTTTAGGAGCAAGGTGGTCTTCCTGCAGATGTACAGGGGCCTGGTGAGACCACACCTGGAGTATTGTGTGTAATTTTGGTCTCCTAATTTGAGGAAGGATATTATTACTATTGAGGGAGTGCAGCGTAGGTTCACCAAGTTAATTTCTGGGATGGCGGGACTGATATAAGATGAAAGAATTAGTCGACTGCGCTTGTATTTACTGGAATTTAGAAGGATGAGAGGGTTTCTTATAGAAACATATAAAATTCTTAAAGGATTGGTCAGGCTAAATGCAGGCAAAATGTTCCCTATGTTGGGGGAGTCCAGAACCAGGGGTCACAGTTTAAGAATAACGGCCATTTAGGACTGAGATGAGGAAAAACTTTTTCACCCAGAGAGTTGTGAATCTGCGGAATTCTCTGCCACAGAAGGCAGTGGAGGCCAATTCACCGGATTTTTTCAAGAGTTAGATTTAGCTCTTCGGGTTAAAGGAATCTAGGGATATGGGGGAAAAGCAGAAAGGGGAAACTGATATTAGATGATCAGCCATGATCATATTGAATCGATATGGGCCGGATGGGCTGGCTCGAAGGGCCGGATAGCCTACTCCTGCATCTGTTTTTCTACGTTTCAATTTCTCCATCTCCACCTTAGAGCCTCGTAAACACCATAATCATATCTGCCTCCACCACCACCCTTGGCAGCACGTTCCAGGCACTGACCATCCTTTTCTCCAATGAGTACAAGAGGGAAATTGAATATCTGCATTGAGTGATGCCAGAAGAATAATCTTGCTCTCCAACGTTAGCAAGACCAAGGAGCTGATTGTTAATCAAGCTGATTGTCTGCCCCTTTTCCAGGGTTACATCAGTGTCCCTTGAAAGAGAACACATGTGTCCACTGGCACCAGGGGCATGTTCCTGGTCCGCTGGGCGCTGTGGGGAATCAACAGTCCTGAATCAGGATTATAATATCAGGATCAGGATTATAATATTTAGTTGTTATGAATATTTGGCAGTTTGATGTTTTGGTGAAGAGTGTTTTGTTTGATGTGCAAACACTTTTGTAAATACTTATTGTCATAGCTGAATAAACTTAATTTTGTAAAAAATAAGGACGCTATTGTTGACTTCAGGAGTAGAAAGTTGGAGATCCATGAAGCTGTCTTAATTGAAGGGATGGCAGTGGAGAGAGTCAACAGTGTAAAGTTCCTGGGCATGCAAATCTCTGAAGATCTAGGCCCAGCACATTGTTGCAATCATGAAGAAAGCTCATCAATGCCTCTACTTCCAAGGTGCTTTGCAGCAAATGCAATTTTGAATGGCAGTCTCTGTTGTAATTTAGGGAATGCTGCAGTCTGTTTGAGTAGAATGTCTCTCACTCTAGCAGTACTTTATTTCACAATCCAGATTAATATTATCCTTTACACTCATCTGCAGCCCAGACAGAGCCTAGGTTTGAGCTCATCTGAAGGTGGCACCTCCTTACTTCCAAACCAGAGACTGAGGAAGGATCCAACCTCAAACATCGTCTGTACATTTCCCTCCACTGAGGTCCTCAAGCACTTTGTTATATTTTTTGCTCAACATTCCAGCTTCTGCAGTCTCATGTGCCTCCAATCCTGAGTTTAATATCTTCATAATCACCTGATCAGATGATGTCTTTGCATTTTCTCTAATTCAGCAAACATGGGAATGTGACACTATATTGTTTTTGAAAAATGTCCATGTTTAAAAATTAAATGATAAAATGTCACTGCCATTCAAGAGCTTAATTTCATGCAATAAAAAGGCTTCTCGTGTTTCACTAGAGTGCCTGATGGGAGAATCAGTTCATATATATTTCTTAACAAATATCCTGGGCTGAAGACCATGAAAGTGGTAATGCAATGGATAGAGTGGTAAAGAGGATATATGGTGGGCTTGTGCTCATCTGCCGGGGCACTGAGTATAAGAGTCAGGAAGTTATGTTTCGGTTCTGATCACCCCATTATAGGTAGGATGTGGAGGCTTTGGGATAGGGGTGCAGAAGAGGTTTACCAGAATGCTGCCTGGATTGGAGGGAATAAGCTACAAGGAGGTGCTGGATCATCATAGACTGAGGGGAGACCTGATAGAAGAATATAACATTTTGAGAGTCATAGATAGAGTGGACAGCCAGAACCTTTTGGAAATATCAAATATAAAGGGCATAGGTTTAAGGTCAGTGGGGGAAACTTTAAAGGAGATTTGTGGCGCAAGTTTTTTTAGACAGAGAGTTGTGGGTGATGGAACACGCTGCCAGAGTGGTGGTGGTGGTGGTGGTGGTGGATACGATAGTGGTGTTTAAGAGGCTTTTAGATAGTCACTTGGCTATGCAGAGAATTGAAACATGGATCACGTGCAGACAGAGGAGATTAGTTTAATTTGGCATAAGTGTTCGGCACAGACATTGTGGGCTGAAGGGCTGTTCCTGTGCTTACTGTTCCACGTTAAAGTTGGGGTAGGAGAATTACGGAGTTTTGAGGAAGAATGTTTCACCCAGGGTGGTTGGAATGTGGAACTTTACTGGCTGAGGGGGTGGTAGAGGCAGAGACTCTTACAACATTTAACAACATTCATATGTGGACTTGAAACGTCAAGATATAGAAAACTACAAGCCAAGTGCTGGAATTAGTACAGACAGGTATGCCTTGGCTGGCACACACAGGGTGATCTGAAGAGCCCATTCCCTTGCTGCAGGATTGGACGCATCTCGAGATGGTATCTTTGTATTACCCACCACTCTCCAGCTTTCAGCTTTATCTGAATGAAGCTCTCAGATTCTGCAGCTGAAAGACAGAGAGCGTGAGTATACCATTGTTTATGGTATCTCCAGGACTGCGAGGTGCAGCCTCCTCCTCCCTGAAGCTCAACAGTCGCATGGCCGCCATGTGGCTGACACCAGTACTGCAGTCTGGCTTGGTCTCTGGGCCCATACAGCCTGCCCACCCACAATCCCCACCCTTGTCGGGTCTTCACCATCCCCTCTGACCCCCTTTCTGATACGGAAAAGGTCTGTCCTCAACAGAGACCTCACCTTTGTTCCCCTCCGTCCCCAGCAAAATGAGTTCCGGGTCCGCCACGATGTAGAGATTTTCTTCCGTCGCCTCTGCCTCCGTGCCATTTTCCATGGGAAGGAGTCCTCACCACCCAGTGATGACCCTCCTCCCGTCTCCACCAGTCCCCCTCCTCTTGGACTCCCCAGAATGGCCTTCTACCTCTTTATTCCTAACTTCCGGCGTGGCATCAACCGTCTCATCTTTTCCAATTCCCTTACCTACTCCAACCTCACCCCCTCTGAACGTACAGCTCTCCACTCACTCTGCAGCAACCCTGACATCAAACCCGCCGACAAGGGAGGTGCCGTGGTAGTCTGGCGTGCTGACCTCTATCGGGCTGAGGACAGGCGACAACTCAAACACCTTCTCCCGCTAATCCTTGGACCATGGTTCCTCATATGAGCCTTAATCTCAAACACCATTACTGATTTCATCACTTCTGGATGTCTGCCTTCCACAGCCTCCAACCTTATTATTTCCCAACCCCGTTTTTACATTCTTCCCAAAATCCACAAACACAACTGCCCTGGCTGACCCATTGTTTCTGACTGCTCCTGTCCCACGGAAATGATTTCCATATACCACTACTCCATCCTATCCCCCCCCCTTGTCCAATCTCTCCCGATATATGTCCAAGATACCTCACATGCCCTTTGCTCTTTAATGACTTCGCTTTCCGAGCCCTCACTCCCTCATCTTTACTATGGACGTTCAGTCACTCTACACCTCCATCCCCCACCAGGAAGGCCTTACAGTCCTCCGTTTATCCTTGACCGCAGATCCATCCAATTTCCCATCTACCAACACTAGGAGCCATTTATGGGACGACAGATGGCACAATGGGCTAAGTGTTCGGCTGGCGACCGGAAGGTAGCCAGTTCGAATCCCGCTTGGAGTGCATACTGTTATTGTGTCCTTGGGCAAGGCACTTCACCCACCTTTGCCTGTGTGTGAGTGATTGGTGGTGGTCGGAGGGGCCGTAGGCGCAGATTGGCAGCCACGCTTCCGTCAGTCTGCCCCAGGGCAGCTGTGGCTACAGAAGTAGCTTACCACCACCGAGTGTGACTGAGGAGTGAATGAATAATGCGATGTAAAGCGCCTTGAGTATTAGAAAGGCGCTATATAAATCCCATCCATTATTATTATTATTATTTATGCTTAGGCTAGTTACTGTTGGCATATTATATTATTTTGTCTAGATATTTCTAGCAGGATTATTTTGGGCACTTGGGGGCGGTCATTTGATGATAGAGAACTGTGGTCCCTGGTTCAGACAGAGAGCACGGCCAGATGTGAGCGGGGAACAGAGGCCAGTTGCCGTGTTGTATGGATCCCAATGCTCAGCGCTTTGTGTTTCAGAGTTAGCTAATGTTATTGATTTGTAATTAGCCTAATTTGTAATTAGTTAACAAAACCTGAATTTATTAATCCGGAATATCCAGGGGGATGGGATAAGTGTAATATTAAAATGACATGCAAGGTGTCAGGCTGTCTGACACAACATACAGCCCCGATAAACCATTATTTCCTTCAGTTAAATATTGGGAAGGTAGCACTATTGTCATTTGCCACTCAACTATTATGTTTGTTTACCTCACTGACTATTTCTAAACCCCCCCCCCCCACCCCAAATTCCTTTGACAGGTTGAATAGAAATGTCCCCAATCTCATATAATCTAAAAAAAATCTAATTTCCATACACGAATATACTAAGATTATTCATGAGCTGCACTTGTTGATCAGAGCCTGGTTCTACTGTGGAATGTAATTAGGAATGTAATTTAGCCTAACCTTATTCATAACTAATCTAATTTAAAGCATAAATATTGCATTCAAGTGTAAGTTAATAGACTCGCTACAGTATGCACCAGATTGCTCAATTTCAAGCTGAAAAATGCAAAAGCTCCATACCAATGGGAGGGGGGACACCCCCCTCCCACATACCTTCCACCCCCCCTCGGTCGCTATGCTCCCTCGAGCTTGGTCTCTTGCAGTTTCTCACTTCCAACTCTCACCCAATGTTGGCAGCCCTGCTCCTATAAACCAGCCAGTTTACCGACGTGCCTTGTATTCCTTGTGCTTTAGCCTTCTGGACCAGCCTACTATGCATGACCTTGTCAAAAGCCTTCCGGCACTGCATTTTGTAACTCCCATATCCTTTTGTCTGTGCTCTCATTCTCTAACTGCTACCATTCACTCACTGACCAGATAACCTTGCAGCCATGGCTTATCAACATGGTGACCTCAGTTTTACTCCATCAGAGACACCCTCTCCCCCACCCTCCCTGCAGCTTACAAGCTTTTTTGTCTCCTTCCCAGTCTGACAAAGGGTCTCCAATCTGAGACGGTGACAGTTTCTCTTCCCATTGTATTTTAGACACAAGGAACTGCGGATACCTGAATCCTGAACAAAACACAAAGTGCTGGAGGATCTCAGCGGGTCAGGCAGCATCTGTGGAGGGAATGGACGATGTTGCGGGTTGGGACCCTTCTTCAGACTTATGGAATAGGGAAGAGAAAACTGGAAAAGAGGGGATGGGATAAAGCCTGGATATAGGTGAGGAGGGTGATTGGCACCTGATTGGAGTAAGCGAAAAGGTTAAAGGTGAAAAGAAGACAAAGGATGTCAGATTAGGAGGGAACAAGAGAAGTGAATTGTAAACTCGTAACGGGATAAGGGGGAGGTGGAAGAGGGGGATAAGCAGGAAATATGCGACTCAGGGATGGAAGATAAGCATACAGACGGGCAAGGAACAGTGTGACTGGGATATTGATGACCCAAAATGTCAGCCATCCTTTTTCTCTAAAGATGCTGCCTGACCCGCTGAGTTACTCCAGTATAAACCAGCATCTGCAGTTCCTTTCCACACTGTGTGACTGTGGGAGTAGTGGATACACACTGGGATAGCTTGGTGGCAGAGGATTTAGAGGTAGGCAGGGGGTGTCTCTTAAAATTGGAGAATTCAGTGTTCATATATTTGGGTTGTAAGCCCAGTCTGGCCATCTACCCACTGTGCCCCGTCCCCATCTTGGGATGGTGGACCCTGCATCTTCACAGCCCTCTCCACTGCCTGGAAGTGGCGTGACCGGCAGGGCTGGTGTTTATCATCCATCCCTTGCACCGGTGTCCCTGCAAAGGGTCCGGGCGGCTATCTGATCCACCACAGGCCGTGTGTCGCAGAGTAAGAAGTTCCAGCGTTTGAGACCCAAATATCGGTCATACTTGTTTAAGCTCCTTGATTATTGAAGTGAAGGGCAGGAAGTAAGGAAAGGCATTTGCTGCTTATTTCCCTGGGCTTTAAAGCAGTGTGTGTTCTGCGACTGTGAGCCGCTTGCTGTTGTCTGGGCGGGGAGGTTGCTCGGGGCTGTCGGTCTGGCCACAGATCACATCCAGGCCCTGGCCAGGAAGATGTAACTTTCCACTAGGTCTGAGCTCCAGGTGAGGCTAGTCGCTGTCACGTAGCAAGGCTCCTGGCAGCTGCTGAACAAACAAGGACACACAGGAGGTAAACAGCCGGCTGGAATCTGATGGCTTCACATTAACTCCATCATTGCTGGCTGAAGGCTCTCCCACCCCTGCTGTAGCAAGCCCCATGGCTTTGATATACACTATCATGAACTGGTTTGAGGGACTGGTGATGGTGCACATTAACTCCAGCCTCTCTACAGCTTTGATCCACTGCAGCTTGCCTACAGCCACATCAGGTCTACAGCAGATGCTATCTCCCTTGTCCTAAACTCATCTATGGAACTCTAGACAACAAGGACTCCTACATTCGATTCCTATTTATTGACTATAGCTATGTGTTCAACACCACAATCCCATCCAAGCTCATCTCGAAACTCCTGGACCTAGGAATCAGCTCCCCCCTCTACCACTAGATCCTCGACTTTCTGACCCACAGACCTCAATCAGTGAGAATAGGTGACAACACCTCCACAATAACTTTCAACACCAGTGCCCCGCAAGGATGCGAACCCTCAGTCCCTTACTATACTCCCTATGCACTCACAACTGTGTGGCCAAATTTGGCTCTAACTCCGTCTACAAGTTTGCAGATGGCACCACTGTGGTGAACCAAATCACAAAAAAGGTACAGGAGTCTTTTCAGGTCAAGAACAGTTTCTTCCCAGCAACCATCAGGCTCTTGAACACTGCACAACACTAGCTTCAGCAACTTTGAACTACTATTGATTGTGTCTCTATTGCACCATGGATTTCGGTTTTGCACTATAATGGATAACTCATATTACAGCTATTAATATATTGAATACTTTTGAATATTATATATTTTTCGCTGTTATTATGTCAACGGGTCTGTTCAACTGCTGCAATTAAGAATTTAATTGTTCCGCTTCTGGTGCATATGACAATTAAGCACTTGACTCTTCGATTAACTGCTGTGCCTGTGGTGACTAGACTTATCTCTCCTGCCCTTCTTGTGAGTACCATGAGATGGCACCACTTCCCCAAATTCCTGCTCAGTACGATCCCAGCTCTCTGCACTCCCCACCGATGCCACACTCTCCCTCTCTTCTCTCACCCTGGCTACACCCCCCTGCCAACAATCTCTCCTCAACCGATCCCACATTCTCCCTCCCATCTCTCCCACTGCCTCCTTTCCCGCCATTGCCGATCCCACACTCTCCCTGGGCCTAACCTCTCATGCAGAGGCTGCCGCGTCCCTCTGTTGTACAATTCCAAAGATTCACCAACCTCTCCGAAGTTTTGCTGTGGTTGTGAAAGATTGCAGCAGGATCTGGATCGATTGGCCAGCTGGGCTGAGGAATGGTTGATGGAATTTAATAAAGAGAGGTGTTGCGTTTTGGGACGTCTAACAAGGCAGGACCTACACAGCCTCTGGGGAATGTTGTAGTGCAGAGGGATCTAGGAGTTCAGGTGCATGGTTCCTCAAAGGTCGAGTCGCAGGTAGATAAGGAGGTCAAAAAGGCTTTTGGCACGTTGGCCTCATCAGTCAGAGTATTGAGTATAGAAGTTGGGAGGTCATGTTGCACTTGTATAAGACATTGGTGAAACCGCATTTAGAATATTGTGTTCAGTTCTGGGCACCATCTTATAGGAAAGATATTGTCAAGCTTGAAAGGATTCAGAAAAGATTTACGAGGATGTTGCTAGGACTAGAGGGTGTGAGCTAGAAGGGAGAGGTTGAGTAGGCTGAGTCTCTATTCCTTAGAGCGCAGGTAAATTAGGGATGATCTTACAGAGGAGTACAAAATCATGAGAGGAATAGATCAGGTAGATGCACAGAGTCTCTTGACCAGAGTTGGGGAATCAAGGACCAGAGGACATAGGTTCAAGGTGAAGGGGAAAAGATTTAATAGGAATCCGAGGGGTTACGTTTTCACATAAAGGGTGGTGGGTGTATGGAACAAGCTGCCAGAGGAGGTATTTGAGGTTGGGACTATCCCATTTAAGAAACAGTTTTCAAAAGAAAGCCGAACAGGGTACTGATTTTGGATGATCAGCCATGATCATATTGATCATGAAGGGCCGAATGGCTTGAAGGGCCGAATGGCCTACTCCTGTATTTATTTTCTATGTTCTAGACAGGTGCATGGATAGGACAGGTTTGGAGGGATATGGACCAAGCACAGGCAGGTGGGACTAGTGTAGCTGGAACATGTTTGGGCAAGTTGGGCCGAAGGGCCTACTTCCACATTATATCACTCTATGACTCTAACAGCCAGAGCTTGAAATGGGGTGATCCTCTAGTTTCCTATCCACTGCTTAATTCAGTTTCAGTCCTTGATCCCAGTAACCAGGTCCTGAGTTTTAGGTTTGAGATCCATCATGGGCAGTGACCTACCGCCATCAATAAATTCTGCTTTATGAACTTAACAGATATCATCAAAGACTCATACCACCCTGGTCATGATCTTGTCCTGCATTGGGACAAAGGTAGAGGTGTCTGAAAACCATGACCCCCATGTTCAGGAACAGTTTCATCAGATCAACCATCAGGCTCTTGAACGCCACATACACCCTGATATACTGAGATCATGCCTTGCGATCCTGAGGCCAGGCCCTGAGATCCTGAGATCAGGCCTTGGGTTGGGGATGTTTATTCTCCCTCTGTGCCTCTGCAGGTTAGGGATCACGATAAGACTCTGCAGGTCATGCAGAGCTGGCTTAAGTCCCATGTCTGACGTGCAGGGTGAGGTCGGTGCCCAAGGCCGTGGTGAGCAGGTGTTGACAGCACAATCTGCAAACACAAGAATTTGAGAACACTGAGTTTTACCAAACCTCTTTCTGAGATTCTACCCTTGTAGGTCCAACCACCAGCTCTGAAACGTTGCATGTCCTGGGGCTGGGAGTGACGCCGGGGATGATGAATCCATCAACACCAATTCCCCCGGAGCTGGTGCGTGGGCCGTTCCCATTGTACCAGAATGTCTGCTGATTGGTAGTCTACCCCATGGCTTTTAAAGCTGAGATCTTGGCATTGTGTCAGCAGATAATTGTGCTGATATTTGATGTGCTACAAAAACCTTTTACAGTGAGGGTGCATTATAAACAGAAGCATAGTCAAATAACACAGTAACATGTCCTTCAGCCCAACTCCCATGCCAACCAAATGCTTCATCTGAGCGAGTCCCATTTGTCCACGTTTGTCCCTTATCCCCTTAAACCTTTCCTATCCTTGTACCTGTCCAATTGTCTTTTAAATGTAGTTATAGTACCTGCCTCAAATACCTCCTCTGGAAGCTCATTCCATTTACCCACCCCTCTCTGTGTAAAAAAAGTTGCTCCTCAGGTTCCTATTAACAGGCACAGATCTTTGAGGCACACCTCTGGTCACAGTCCAAAAAACAACCTTCCACCAGGGTTTTGGCCCGAAACGTTGCCTATTTCCTTCGCTCCATATTTCCTTCGCTGCACCCGCTGAGTTTCTCCAGCATTTTTGTGTACCTTCCACCATCACTTTCTGCTTCAAGGTTTCAAGGTCAGTTTATTGTCACATGTACCAATTAAGGTACAGTGAAATTCGAATTACCATACAGCCATACTAAAAAAAAGTAACAAGATACACTACATAAAGGTTAACATAAATAACAGTGGATTTTCCACATTCCTCACTGTGATGGAAGGCAATAAAGTCCAATCTTCTTCCTCTTTTTCTCCCGCGGTCGGGGCAGTCGAACCATCCTCAGTCGGGGTGATCGAAGCACCTGCAGCCGACGGTCGAAGCCCCCGCTTCGCAGCGATCGACGCTCCCGTCCAGGGGCAGTCGAAGCTCCTGCGGCTTTGAGTTCCCGGTCGGTCTCTGACCAGAGACCGCGAGCTCCGCTATGTTAAAGTCCGCAGCTCCCGCAGTGGAGCTCCAAAGCCGATCCCGACAGGCATCGCGTACACCGTGGTTAAGTCCGCAGGCTCCGTGGTGGAGCTTTCGTTGGTCTCCAGCAAAGGCCGCCAACTCCTCGACGTTAGGCCGCAGTGTGGACGGAGATACGATACGGAACAATATCGCATCTCTGTCGAGGTAAGAGATTAGAAAAAGTTTCCCCCAACTCCCCACATAAAACAAGCCAAAGAACACTAAAAACATATATTTAATACATACAAACATGCAACAAAAGAAGGAAGGGGCCGACAGACTGTTGGCAAAGCAGCCGTTATCATTCCTTCCATGAAGCCAATTTTCTATCCAGTTGGTAGCACTCCCTGAATCCCATGCGATCTAACCTTCCAGAGTAGACTACCTTGTGGATCCTTACCAAATGCCTTGCTGGTACATCTCTCCCCTCATCAACCCTTCTAGTTACATCTTCAAAAAAATCAATCAGACATGGTCTTCCACGTAAAAAACCATGCTGACTATCCCTATTCAGCCCTTTGTGTATCTTATCCACGTTTCATATGTATCCCTTTTAATCGTTCCTATCCTTGTACCTGTCTAAATGTCTGTTATATGCTGTTATCGTGCCTGCCTCAACTACTTTACCTCCTCTAGCAGCTCATTCCTTATACCAACCACCCTCCATGTGAAAAGGTTGCCCCTCAGGTTTCTATTAAATCTTTCTCCTCTCACCTTTACCTATGGTTCTTGATTCCCCTTCCCTGGGAAAAAAGATGCATTCACCCCATCTATTCCCCTCATGATTTTACACATCTCTATAACATCATCCCTCAGCCTCCTGCGCCCCAAGGAATTAAGTCCTAGACTGCCCAACGTCTTCCTATAACTCAAGCTCTCGAGTCCTGGCAGCATTCTCATAAATCTTCTCTGCACTCTTGCCAGCTTTAGATGCTATCTGCCCATTCTCTCACAGACACTGCCTGACCCGCCAAGTTCTTCCAGCAGCTCTCGTTTTGCTACAGATTCCACAATCTGAAGTCTCTTGTGCCTGCACTACTTTATTTGACTTCCTCATTTGTACTGGACCCCTGACGCCCCATTATTTCCGGCAGATTTGCGTGTCTTCTTCTGCAAGCGTCAGCCGCCATTTCCTTAATCCTCCTGTCTCCGTAACCAAGGTTCCCCTCAATTTGTCTCTGCATGTTTACAGACCCACTGTGTCTGCTATATTACTTATTCTATATTATTGCTCGTTGAATTCTACAATTTTCTCTGTCCTCAGAGAACTATTTTATCTAGAATTGTACACGTCTTTTCCTTAGATTTAATACTATCATTTCTCCTGCAATTCATGCTTGGGTGACATTTCCGCTGTGTTTTTAAAGGAATTAATTATTTTTGCAAATCACTGATGATTTCTTGAAATGCCGGTCATCGCTCATCCAATGTCAGGCCTTGTAATGTAGTGTCCCAACTCTCCCCAACAACCTGCCCAACAACCTGCCTCTCAGGTTTGTCCTTTTTGCTCAGAATGAATTATGAAACTTTACATAAGATTCAAGGGTCTTGGACAGAAACGTCGCCTGTCCATTCCCTCCACAGCCAATGCCTGACCATTTGAGTTCCTCCAGCACTTTGTGTTTTACTCAAAATTCCAGAATCTCCATAAGATTTTATCATAAAGGAGGCCCCTTTACGACCAATTTATTCATCTTATATATCGGCGAGACCAAGCGCAGGGTTGACGATCGTTTCACTGAACACCTCCACTCAGTCCACCTAAGCCTACGTGTTCTCCCGGCTGCTAAACACTTTAACTATCCCTCCCATACCCATACTGACCTTTCGGTTCTGAACCTCCTCCACTGTCAGAGTGCAGCCCAACACAAATTGGAGGAACAGCACCTCATATTTCGCTTGGGCAGATTACAACCCAGTGATATGAATATTGACTTCTCTAACTTCAAGCAACCATTGCTTTCCCTCTCTCTCCATCCATCTGTTCTCCGACTAGTTTCACTATCCTCCTGATTAAATGTTTCTGATTGTACACCTCGTTTCTCCTCAGTTAAAAATGATCCATTCTACATTTTCCTTGATCATCGTTCCCTTTGATCTCTTGTTTTCACACCTTACCCTTCCATATCTCGGTCTCCCTCTCCCCTCAGTCTGAAGAATGGTCTCGACCCGATACTTCATCCATTCCTTCTCTCCAGAGATGCTGCCTGTTCCGCTGAGTTACTCCAACATTTTGTGTTTATTCTTAAGTTTATTCACCAACGCAAGCTGCCCAAATGCTCAATTTGGAACAGCCTTTCCCCTGCTTAGTTCCTCTCCATTCTGATCTGGACCTCCATCTCGTATCTTCTCCAGGAGTCCAGCTGATGCTAGTTACATTTCTCCAGTCTGTGTAGATTGAAACCCCCTGCTATCATTGTATTACCCCAGTTATGCACACCTCTACTTTCCTCACCTGCTCTAATTGCTGCTACTAATCAAAGGGTAGTGAAGAGCTCCCAACAATGTTCCCTGACACTGCTGCTCCCAAGATGATTCTAATTCCATGCCATAATTTGCAGAGCCAAGATCCTTTCTAACCACTGCGCTAATGCCTTATCCACCACACTCCCTTGTGTCCTTTGCTCTTTGCTTGTCCATTACTAAATGTTGAATCCCCCAGATTATGTTGAGTGCTTTCCTGGGGCAGCAAGCAGTGTAGATGGAGTCAATGGTGGGACGTCTGGCCTGTGTGATGGAATGGGCTACATCTACAACTCCCAGCAATTTCTTGCAATCTTGGGCAGAACTATTCCCAAACCAAGCTGTGATGCAATCCAATAGGATGTTTTCTACTATGGATCTGTAAAAGTTGGTAAGAGTCAGTACGGGCATGCTGAATTTCTTAGTCTTCTTTCATCTTAGACATAGCCAGTGAATAGAAATGGCGAGATATTATAAAAAAAAAGGTTTTGCACGTTCCTGACAAATGAGAACTCTTTCTTGTTCAGTAAGTTGATATGTACATTCCTGATGCAGGGTCGCATCCAGAAACATACACAGTTGCTGCCTGATCTATTGAGTTCCTCCAGATTCCAACATCTACAGTCACTTAGTCTCCAATGTTGACATGTTCAGTCGTCATCTGCTTGAGAACTCACCATACAAATAATGTTTGGTTTGCATATGACTAATCAGATGGCTAAATTAAAATGTAGATAAACCCCCCCTAAAGCATGAATATTAAAGTAATTAAACTTAATTTGAAGCACAAAGATGGATAAAAACCCACAGTCCACGCTCAATTTATTATCTAATTTGGGTAGAATGGTGGCGCAGCAAGTAGTGCCATTGCCTCACAATGCCAGTGACCCAGGTTCGATCCTGATCGTGGCTGCTGTCTGTGTGGAGTTTGCACATTCTCCCTGTGACCACATGGATTTCCTCCGGATGCTCCTGTTCCCTCCCACATCTCAAAGGCGTGCAGGTTGGTGGGTTAATTGACCTCTAAATTGCTCCTAGTGTGCAGATTAATGGCAGATGGAGCAATGGGGAGTTGACGACCACGAGACCCAGGGTGCAGGAGGGGTAATGGGGTCGATGGGACTGCTCTTTGCTCAAAAGGAAACACTCAAGCAAACAGTGATCTGCTTTGCAAATCCATCACAGCTCAGCAGTTACTGTCGTGGAACACAGGCCTTTTCTAAGGCATCAGAAGTCATGAGGAGAAGAGATCAATGTGCCTCACTGGATGTAAGTCCTGGAAGACATGGCTGTGGGCCGTTGTTTTACATCAGGCCTGTGTCATTCATGTTGAAGCCCTGTGAGCCATGCCTGGAGAGGTCAACAGCTGGTCAACAACTGCATGCACCTACTCTGTGAAGTGTCACATCTCCACATGAGGTTGCTGTGGTGTCACTTGATGTTAAGCTGTGGAAGACCACATTACTGCTTCTGCATAGCCACTCTCTGGTCTCAGACTTTGTGAGAGGAGCAATGTTTAAAGTAGTTGTGTGGGACAAGTTGTTTTAAACAGACGGTGGTGAGTTTTGGAACGTGCTGCCAAGGGTGGCGGTGGAGGCAGATAAACGATAGTGGCATTTAAAAGGCTTTTGGATAGGCATGTGGATGTGCAGGGAATGGAAGGATGTGGATTATGTGATAATGGCATCATGTTCGGCACGGAAATTGTGGGCCACAGCGTGTCACTGGTACTGTGGGGGAGGGCCAGGGCAGGGGTCTCGCCCATCAATCTCCACCCTCCATCCATCCGCACAGCCGCTGTGTGTCTGCCTGCTCCGTGGCCTCAGGAGGGAGCTGTGCTGCAATCACTGAACAAGTCGCCCCCAGATCTGACAGTTGTTCCCAGCCCAGCTCCAACATCCCTGACCCAGTGAGGAAAGCGTCCCGTCACTGTGGGCAGTGTGACAGGATGGCTGGCGTACCCTGCATTACTTCATTAGAACAACCTGTTCTGCCTGGACACTGGAACTTGTGGTCTGCCGACTGATGTCACTGGGGTGTTCCAGTAACTCACATGTTTCCTCATCGAGGAAGCACATTGTGTCCTCTGACTGAGGGGCAATGGAGATAGGGGGGGTGGGGGGGGGTGAGAGATAGAGAGGAGGGAGAGGGGAAGAGGAGCGAGGGAAAAGAGAGGGAGGGAGAGAGAAAGGAGAGGGAGAGAGAGCGAGAGGGGGTCACAGAGAGAGAGAGGAGAGAGAGAAAGGGGGAGGGGGGAGGGAGATGGAGAGGGGAGATTGAGAGGCAGAGAAGAGAGAGATAGATAAAATATGGGAGATGAAGGGGAGAAAGAAAGGGAGAGCAAGGGGAATTAGATGGAGAGAAAAACTGTCTGCACAACGTAAGCTGTGTGCACTTCACAAAAAGTCAGTGCATGGATCAGGGTAACAGCATGGAGTGCATCAGGAAGTCATGTTGTAACTTTACAAAGGTTTGTAGGTGGAGTTTAATCTTGTTAAAGATGAGGTGAAGCATTTTGGGAGAAGTAATGAGGTTAGGACATACACCCTGAATGGGGTAGCGTCTCAGGGAGTATTGAGGAACAGGGGACTTGGTTTACAACAGCAAAGTCCCTCGAAGGTGGCAGTGTAAGTAAAGTGGTTCAGAGGCATATCGGAAGCTGGCACGTAGTCAGGGCATTGGTATTATTGTTACATACAGATACAGTGACAAGAGCAGAGAGGTGATGCTTCACCCCAACTGTCTTTATGCAATTCTGGTCACCACACCACAGGAAGAAGTGATAGTGTTTGGAGATGGTGCAGAGGAGATTCACTAAGATGTTGCCTGGGGTGGAGTGTTTCAGTTTTGAGGAGTGATTGGAGAGATGACCTTTGTTTTCCCTGAGGCAGTTTGCAGTATGTAATAATGAGGAAGGATGTCAATTGGGTAGACTGCAGGAAGCATTTCCCTCATCACAGCTTGATAAAGCAAGAGGACAAGGACATTGAGTTAGGTCAGAGGAATGAGATTGTGTGGGGATCTGAGGGGGACCTTTCCCACCTGGAGGATGTGAGCACCTGGAGTACACTGCTGGAGAGAGTGGAGTTACTGACAGTGTTTAACAAGTGTCCAGTCGAGCATTGAGTCACAGGTAGACAAAGGTCACTGCCATTGAAGGCTGAAGGCCAGATGCTGGGGGATGGGTTGGTACATATCGTGACCACTGGTCACTGTGGCCTGTTTCTGTGCCGTGTCATTCCATGGGAAAAGGGGAAGTACAACAGAATCTGGGGGTCCTTGTACATCAGTCTATGAAAGTAAGCATGCAGGTACAGCAGGCAGTGAAGAAAGCGAATGGCATGTTGGCCTTTATAACAAGAGGAATCGAATACAGGAGCAAAGAGGTCCTTCTGCAGTTGTACAGAGCCCTAGTGAGACCTGGAGTATTGTGTGCAGTTTTGGTCCCCTAATTTGAGGAAGGACATTCTATTGCTATTGAGGGAGTGCAGCGTAGGTTTACAAGGTTAATTCCCGGGATGGCGGGACTGTCATATACTGAGAGAATGGAGCAGCTGGGCTTGTACACTCTGGAGTTTAGAAGGATGAGAGGGTATCTCATTGGAACATATAAGATTGTTAAGGGCTTGGACACGCTAGAGGCAGGAAACATGTTCCTGATGTTGGGCGAGTCGAGAACCAGGGGCCACAGTTTAAGAATAAGGAGTAAGCCATTTAGAACGGAGACGAGGAATCACGTTTTCTCACAGAGAGTGGTGAGCCTGTGGAATTCTCTGCCTCAGAGGGCGGTGGAGGCAGGTTCTCTGGATACTTTCAAGAGAGAGCTAGATAGAGCTCTTAAAAATAGGGGATATGGGGAGAAGGCAGGAATGGGGTACTGATTGGGGATGATCAGCCATGATCACATTGAATGGCGGTGCTGGCTCAAAGGGCCAAATGGCCTACTCCTGCACCTATTGTCTATTGTCTATTGTCTAATGGCCATCTCAGGTAGTGTATCACAGATTCCAAGCACCCTCTGCATGAAAGAAAAACTTCCTCAGTTTCCCCTGAAGCTCTTACTCCTCACCTTCAAATAATGACCAAAAGGACACAAAGTGCTGGAGTAACTCAGTGGGTCAAGCAGCATTTCTGGACAACATGGATAGGTGACGTTTCAGGATGAGACTCTTATTCTCTGACGTTTCTTGACTCGCTGAGTTACTCCAGCACTTTGTGTTCTTCTATGTAAACCAGCATCTGCAGTTCTTTGTTTCTTCAAATAACGTCCTTTGGTCTTAGAGACCCCTGCCATTGGGAAAGCTCCTTGCTATCTATCCCCTCGACATTTTGTACAACTTTATCAGCTCCCCCTGCAGCCTCCTCTGTTCGAGTGGAACATGGCAGCCTTTCCTCATCACAGCCAACATCCTGGTGAAACTCCTCTGCACTGTCTGAAACTGATGCAGTGGTGACAGGAGAGGTGCTGCTCTATGATGTTGCCGGCGAGTGTTCGAGTATCCGGAGGTGAGGGTGAGGACATGCATGTGCTGTCTGCCTCTGGGGCCGGTGTTGCCCACTGCAGCTTCAGGAGTCGCCTCAAATGTCGGCACTCAGCCACTTTCCTTTCCTCATTTTCAACAGGCTGGCTCAGCTCGGGTGAACCGAAGGATTCCAAAAGCAATTGTTTGTGACCAAGTGACTCACTGTGCCGTTTACTGGCAGGTCCACGGGGCCTGTTACAACAGATGTTGTTGGGGAAGGAAGCCTGTGTGGCCAGTGCTGCCCCACCCAGTGAGTTGGGGCTGCTGCCTCCTATATGCTCACCCACACCCTCCAATGATAACTTTCTTGCCCCTTTTCAAATCCCTTCCTAGTCCTGCTCTGTCTCCCTTTCGATCCCCTCCCCCACCCCCCAACCTCTGCGATCCCTGCTCCCCAACATCTCCAGCCATGGCACCCCACTCCCACTCCGGAGGTGTGGGAGTGGGGGGCCCACACTCACAAACCTTTCTCCCGCTGCCCCAGTCAACTGCCCCTTTCCTCTCCACTGTACATTCATCCCGATCACCATTCTTCTTTATCCCCCCCCCCCCCCCTCTCTTCCCTCCTCCTGGGGAGTTCCAGCCAGGGCCAGATAGGTTGATGAAAGGTCTGAAGAATTCCAACGAAAGGTTCTTGACCTTAAATGTTGACTGTACCTCTCTCTCTCTCTCTCTCCATGCACGCTGTCTGGCCTGCTGAGTATTTCCATCATTGTTTTTTTTCTATTTCAGACTTTATTTAACTTTTGCCACAGCAGTGTTTGTTCATTAAGGATAGGAACAGGATCGCCCTCACAGCCCACAGCCGCTCTGCTCTGCTGCTTGGTATTGTTAGTCATACAGCACGGAAACAGACCCTACGGCCCAACTCGTCCATGCCGACCAAGATGCCCCATCTAAGCTAATTCCATTTGCCCGTGTTTGGCCCATATTCCTGCAAACTGTAACTATCCATGTACCTGTGAAAATATAGTTTAAGTATTATTGTAGTGCCTGCCTCCTTTAGCAACCCATTCCATATACCCATCATCTGCTGTGTGTCAAAGTTGCCCATAAATTTCCTATTAAATCTTTCCCCTTTCACCTTAAACCTATATCTTCTGCTTCTTGATTCCCCTCCTCTGTGTAAAAGACGCTGTGCGTTCACCCTATCTATTCAGTCATGATTTTATACACCTCTCAGCCTCCTGCATCCCAAGGAATGAGGTCCAAGCTTGCCCAACCTCTCCCTTTAGCTCAGGCTCTCGAATCCTGAACATCCTCTCACACGGCTCTCGTGTTTAATCCTCCCAAATGATTTCGGCAGGACCCTCCCCCCCGCACGCCACTCTGATACGGATTAACAATCCCCCTCTCGCCACGCAGTCACCCAACTCAGGAGACGGACTGATAAACTCTGCTGGTTAATCATTGCCATTTTATTTGACTGAACCAATACAGAAGAGATGAAAAGGGTGCCAAATATTTGCTCATTTCATGCTCGGACAATTGAGCCGATTAGCTCCCTGACAGGAGAGGCTCAGGCCGCTCCAGGAAGGAAAGTTGTTTGTTTCCCATTCATGACTGTGCCTGCCACTCAGTCAACAACCTTGCAAACTTTGCACCAGCCTTACCTCTGTGTCAGCGTCTGGCCAGGGCTATGATCCAGGGCCATAAGTGGGTCACCTGCTTCCACCAGAGCAGGCAATGCTGGGCTAATTTTCCATCCATGATCAATGCTGATCAACACGTTCATGCATTCATGCATTAGCCCTCCCCAGTGTTCCATTGCACATTCCAAAGGCACTGGCTAGACCCAGAGTGAAGCTCCCTCTACACTGTCCTATCCCACAATCCCAGGATCAGACACACTCTCAAGGTTGGATGCAGAGTGGCACTGCTCCGACGGCTGTGAGGTTTCAAAGTAACTTTTAAAAGGTTTTCGTCGAAGGAAGAGGGACAGAAGCAATGAGACTTCGAAGTTTGACATAACGTCGGACTGCGGGGACTTTTCTTTTTAAAGGATTTCTCCATTTAGTGAGGAATTCAATAGTTTTCTGGAGTGCCGTGGGAGCAGCAGTGGCTGGCGGTTGCCAATCGAAAACCTGCTCACATACCATTTTGCCCAGTCCAGGTCGCCTGGGTATAAACAAAGGCAGGTACACTAAGAATCCGGCAGATTCTGGAGGCTCGGAAGACCTGGGAAAAGCCTCCCAAAGCTGCTCATGGCAGAGAAGATAAGTGTGGTTGTTTTCCTTGCTTGGGCTGGAGAGCTGCTTCTGCTGCTATTTTAGACTGACTGAGACTGTTTTTAAGCTGAGTGCTGTTGTATCTGTTTCTGGTTCTTACCCCTCTCAGGATGGCGGCCACTCGGGCTCGGAGCTACGCAGCTGTGGCTTCGGCAGCGGCTTCGGGGTCACTCGAGGAGGAGTCTTGCGTTGACCTGATGGGGATCACACATGGGATCAAAGTCCAAACCGGGTACTGGTGAGACTGGTTCTCATGCGCTGCGTTCCCACTTTCATCCGGGATGCACTCCTTCTTCCACACGTGGCAAAGCTCGGGGAGGTGCGGTCAAGGCTGACTAGGCTTTTACAGCCCTGGCGCGACCTGCGCTTTAATGGGATCCTGAGCTTTAAAAGACGGATATTTGTTAATGTGGGAATGGGGTCGGGCGCGGAGGGGAGCTTCTACGTTGAGCACGATGGAATCCCCAATCGCGTGTTTTGGAGTTGTGGTCATGCACAGTGTCATGCGTGCAAGGAGATTGGACACTTTCTTTGGGATTTTCCCAATGGCCGGGCTTCTGCTAGAAATCCCAACGCAGCAGCCCAGAGAAACTCTGTTGGCCCACCCGGGGCTGCCAGTTCTTCAACAGACGGAGATCTCCCTTCTTTGGCAGCAGGACAACGACAGCCCTGTGCCACGAGAGGGGTATTTCCCCATTTGCCAGGCTCTCACCCAGGACCTTTGTGTAATCTCCCCCTAGGACATCCCAGAAGGCTCTAACAAACTCTACAGTCAAGCCATCCAGCCCTGGGGAGATACCCCTCCTGAGCTGGTGCTGGGCACCAGTCAACTACTCCAATGATAAGGGGTCATCAAGGAGTTCAAACACCTCTTTGTCTACAGTTGGTAGACCCCCCCACAGGGCGCACTGAGCGTCCTCGCTGAAAACATCTGCAGAGAACAGAGTCCCGTAAAAGGACCGACCTAAAACACTAATCTTCTCTGGATCTGTGACAGAGGAGCCATAACCTACGAGCAGCTCGACAAGCTGCTTGCGGGCTCCCACCCTTTCTCCAGAGAGAAACAGAAAGGTGAAGCGCGGTCCAGATCGTGCAATATCTTGCGACCTCACGTAAGCACCTCGGGACCGCTCAAGCTGCAGTTCCCACAGAGCTTCCTTCCTCTCCTGATAATCTCTCCACTCACAGGGGTCCTCACCGATCCGTCCCAAGTGAGAGTCCACATCGAGTAACTCTCTCTCTCTCTCGAGTCGTTCGACCTCAGCGTCCCGCCTCCTGGTCGACCCCCTCGTATACTCCTGACAAAAGAGACGGATGTAAGCCTTTCCCACATCCCTCCACTGCCTCAGAGAAGAGAAGCCCCTCGGCCTCTCTCTCCACTTCACCCAAAACTGTCTGAATGAATCCTGGAATCGGCGATCCTCCAGCAGCCGGTTATTAAAGTGCCAGTACTTGGACCCTGCCCGTGTGTGTGTGCTGGGATAAAGTCCACTCACACCAGGCTGTGGTCCGAGCATAGAACCGGCCGCATAGAGGCCTGCGAGACACAAGAGACATAAGCTCTGGAGATATACATGTGGTCGATACAGGATCCACCATCCTCAGACCTCCACGAGAAGGTGTTGTAATCAGGGTGGAGATTCCATCACGCGTCAACCAAATCAAAAGAATCAATCAACTCTCACTTCGCTGCTGCTGGGGCACGTTGTGTTATGGAGCGATCTCTCACCTCAAGGGTACAATTGAAATCCCCTCAATGAAGACTCACTCGCAATCATTAGTGCTCAGCAAAGCAGTCACCTCCTGAAATAGGCAAGCCTGCATCACACCCGTCCTGGGGGCGTACACGTTAACACGTTAATCCAGGCACACGGCCAGATAGAGCAAATGGCCTGGCACGATTTCCTGCACCATCAGGATCTCTGGCTGGAAAGTCGGGGGCCAACAGGAGGGCCACCCCACTCGAATTTGTGTTGAGATGGCTCATGTAGACCCTCCTCTTTCCACTCCAGGAGCCAGGTGGGTTCATCTTTGGCAACAGTATGCGTATTTCCCCTCTCTAAAGACTGATAGTTGGTGAAATCAAAGAAGATCCCCCATACTGCCATTAATGTTTAGGCTAGCTACTACTAGGTTTTTGTTACTAGCAATCTTCAGGGGAGTGGAGCCTAGCCCTCTGCCTCACTTCGAAAGGTCACGGAACTGCCTGCCCCTCTTCCGGGCCTATGTCCGTGCTCGCGTGTCCCTGGAGAGGGAACGGGCGGTGTCCACGGGTGCTCTGGAGGCGTTCCGTGAACACTGGTCACCGCCAGGGCTCGGGTACACAGTAAATTCCAATTAGTGAATAAAGTCCTTGTAAGGAAATAAAAAGAGTGAAGCTCCCTCAATCATAGCAAAAGGATTTGAGTATAGGAGCAGGGAGGTTCTACTGCAGTTGTACAGGGTCTTGGTGAGACCACACCTGGAGTATTGCGTACAGTTTTGGTCTCCTAATCTGAGGAAAGACATTCTTGCCATAGAGGGAGTACAGAGAAGGTTCACCAGACTGATTCCTGGGATGTCAGGACTTTCATGTGAAGAAAGACTGGATAGACTCGGCTTGTACTCGCTAGAATTTAGAAGATTGAGGGGGGATATTATAAAAACTTACAAAATTCTTACGGGGTTGGACAGGCTAGATGCAGGAAGATTGTTCCCGATGTTGGGGAAGTCCAGAACAAGGGGTCACAGTTTAAGGATAAGGGGGAAATCTTTTAGGACCGAGATGAGAAAAACATTTTTCACACAGAGAGTGGTGAATCTCTGGAATTCTCTGCCACAGAAGGTAGTTGAAGCCAGTTCATTGGCTATATTTAAGAGGGAGTTAGATGTGGCCCTTGTGACTAAAGAGATCAGGGGGTATGGAGGGAAGGCAGGTACAGGATACTGAGTTGGATGATCAGCCATGATCATATTGAATGGCGGTGCAGGCTCGAAGGGCCGAATGGCCTACTCCTGCACCTATGTTCTATGTTTCTAACACTGTCCAATCTCACACTCCAGGGTACAGGTCAGGCACAAGGTTAGAGCACGGGTTAGAATGCTCCCTACTCACTGCTTTCCAATGTTAGTCTGAAAGCTAGTCTTGGAGAGCTCGGTCTAATACTTGAATGCACAGGAAACCTCAGAGAAATTGTGTAAAAGGGATAAACAATTCCCTTCAGAAGAATTTTGACTTGGATCTGCACTGTTGACCCTGTATCTCTGTTGCAATCTTTACTGGTTACTTCCTCCTGAATCCACAAAGTAATGGTTATGGACTGTAACTTAATATTCGCAGCGTGATAGAAAATTAAAAAAAAAAACAACCAGTTTGCGCTTTAGTTTCTTCAAGGTGCAGGGATGGCAGGTGTAGTGGGGGAGGGTTGGGTGGGATGAATCCATTTCTCTCCAACCTTGATGTTTCTGACAATGGAATGAAGATCCCAATTCTGTCATCTTACTGGGTTTGTCCCCTCCCAAATGAAATGCTGGAAACACTCAACAGGCCATCAACAGAGCATCTGGAGAAAGAGCTACATGGATACCTGCATCAGTTGTGCACTGCCTGATCTGTTGAGTGTTTCCACCATTTTCTGTTTATATTTCAGATTTCCAGTACCTGTGGTTTCTGGATTTTCTTCCTCTGACAGAGGACTGACGTTTTCCCAGTCACTATTTTTATGAATTGATGGCCTGGATATTGTTGGCAAGACCAGTGATTGCCCATCCCTAATTTCTCCTGAATGAACTGGTTTGCTGGGCTGCCTCCCCAGAGACGATCGTGCAGCATTACAGTCACAGTTACTGTTTATTCGATCCCCCTGCTGGATCCTATGCAGTTGCATATCGGGCCAATAGATCAGTGGATGATGCAGTCAACCTGAACCTGCACTTCATCCAACAACATCTAGACCGCCAGGGGACCTATGCGAGGATCCTGGTTGTTGATTTTAGCTCTGCATTCAACAGCATTGTGCCAGAGCTACTGCGCTCAGCATAGCAGCACCGCAAGGCTGCGTACTCTTTCCTCTCCTCTACTCTCTCTACACCAATGACTGCACCTCCACAGACTCCTCTGTCAAGCTTCTCAAGTTTGCAGACGACACAACCCTGATTGGACTGATCCAGGATGGAGAGGAATCTGCCTACAGACAGGAAGTGTCACAGCTGGTGTCCTGCTGCCATCGCAACAACCTGGAGCTCAATGCTCTTAAGACAGTGGAATTGATTGTAGACTTTAGGAGAGCTCTCCCTCCACTCACCCCACTCACCATCAACAACACCACAGTCACATCTGTGGAGTCTTTTAAGTTCCTGGGAACCATCATCTCCAAGGACCTTAAGTGGGGGCTACCATCGATTCCACAGTCAAAAAGGCACAACAGAGGATGTACTTCCTGCGGCAGCTGAGGAAGCACAATCTGCCACAGGCAATGATGGTCGAATTCTACACGGCCATCGTAGAGTCTGTTCTCACCTTCTCCATCATGGTCTGGTTTGGCTCAGCCACCAAGCACGACACCTGGAGGCTGCAGCGAATCGTCCGATCAGCAGAGAAGGTTATTGGCTGCAACCTTCCCTCCATTGATGAACTGTACACTGCAAGGGCCAGGAAGCGAGCGGGCAAGATCATCTCTGACCCCTCACCCTGGCCACAAACTCTTTGAATCACTTCCCTCTGGAAGGGGACTCAGGACTGTCAAAGCTGCCACAGCCAGACATAAAAACAGTTTTTATCCACGAGTAGTTGCTCTACTCAACAGCCAAAAATCTGTAGCCTCCCTTTGATCTGGTATTTTGTTGGTTCACATGCTTAATCAATGGTGTTTTATCATTAATTTTATTATTATTAATGTTTAGTGTTTTCGAAGTCAATCATAACTCTCACTGTATGTCATGTTGTTACCTGTGGGCGGAGCACCAAGGCAAATTCTTTGTATGTGAATACTTGGCGAATAAACTTACTTACCTACTTACTTACTTACTTACTTACTCATAGAGTCGCACAGCACAGAAACAAGGCCTTTTGGCCCGAAATCATCTATGCTGAGCAAGATGCCTATCTAAGCTTATACCATTTATCTGTATTTGGCCCATATCCCTCCAAACCATTCCCATCTATGTCACCGTCCAAATATCTTTTAAATATTGTTCTTCTATCTGCCTCAACTACCTCCTCTAGCAGTTGTTTCACATATCCACCATCCTCTGTGTGAAAAATGTTCCCCCTCAGATCCCCTTTAATCTTTTCTCCACTCACTTTAAACATGTGCGCTCCAGTTTTAGACTTCCCTACCCTGTGACTACCTACACTATCTACAGATTTCATGATTTTATATACCTCTATAAGGTCACCCCTCAGCTTCCTTCATTCCAGGGAAAACAGCCCCAGTTGTCTAATCTCACCTTATAACTCAAGCCCTCCAGTTCAGGCAACATTCCTGTGAATCTCTTTTCAAATTGCATGTTCTGGTCCCAGTGCATATGGCACTTAAATAGTCTTAACTCTTGATCATCTCCTCCATATCAACAAACAACGAGCACGTACATGGCTTCCTGAGGACAACTGTCCATTTCTTCTGCTCCTGAGGCCTTTTGCACTGGATTCCGTGCTGGTGTTAGGCCAGTCTGTCCCCCCCCCCCCCCCCCCCCCAGCTCTGTCGGATCACATCAGACCAGAAACACTGCCTTGCACCACCCCTCCTGAGGCGATGCCAGATGCTCTGTCTGTTAAACGGATATTACAGACTCAGAGCTGACAGGCTCGTGGGCTCCTTATCTCACATCTTCCCTGCATGCAGGTACAGATAGTGCACCACAGATATAATTTTAGCCCGGCCTGCGGCAGCTCTGGGCCGCGAGCTCCAGGCTCTGCACCCATCCCCTTCCTGTGGGCAGAGAGATGCCGAATCCCAGATAAAAGAAATCTCCCTCCACTCTGAGCAACCAAAACACACACTTAACTAAAGTCCAGCTCCTTCTGTCCTTCCATCAACCGTTAAGTCAGCTTCAGAGCCTGGGTGCAGGGGGGCTTGAGCAGCGTGGGAAGAAGCTGTGGGGCCACTTCCCTCTACCCCGCACCCGGAACGGCCGTCAGCCCTGGGTGAGGGACCGTGCCTCACCAAGTCATCGTGCTGCATCCGTTCTCTCTGCAGCCACCTGTGGAGCAAGGATACTCTGCCTGAGTGTCAGGAGACCAAACTGACCAGGTGGGCATTCTGGGCTATTGCATATGGCCTATATCCCTCAAATTATCCATTCAACTGTTCAAATGCCTTTTAAACATTGTGATTATATCCAGGCAGACGTAGCCCCACCTTTAGTGTGCGAGCCCTCCCCACCCTGGCACTTTGCACCCTCACTGGCCTCTGCTGTCGAGGTAGGATTAGAGTTGTATATGTCAGTTCAAGAACCTGATGGTCGGAGGAAAGTAGCTGTTCCTGAACCTGGTGATGTGGGACTTGAGGCTTCTGTACCTCTCATTAAAACAATCATAGGATTTGGTAGTGTTCAAGTGGATGTAGGGCAGGTTTCTTATGGTTAGGGACCAGATGAGAAGGAATTCCCTTTGTGGATCTTTGTAATTCCCCACCCCGATGTGTCGTGGAGACCATCATTGGGTTCAGAGGTCAAGCGGAGATCGTCTGACTTCTGGTTATTAAGGGAGTGAAGGGACGTGGCGGTTTGTTGGAAAGGAGCTGTGAGTTAAAGATCGGTCGTGACCTCGATGAATGGTGGAGCAATTTGAGGCTCAGATGGCTACCTCCAGCTCCAAAAATCTTATGGTCTTAGGATGTGTTCAATTCGAGAGTGGGCAAAATTGGTAGCTTGTTGCAGGACAAGGATTACAGGCTGTATTGAACAGGAACTTGCACCATCGCCTCCAAGGCTGTTACTATTAATGCCATGCAGGCCTGGCCCCTTCCCCGGATCACAAACCGCGCTGCGGTTTCAGACTTGTGTCTAAACTCAATTGAGTAATCACCGTCAACGTTTTAATATATCACATCTTACTGCACCAGCTCTCGGAGGGTCACTGAGTTGAGCACCAAAGGCAGGAGCTCTTACACCAATCACATACCCCTGGGCCTGGAGTTGAAGATCCCACACTCAAGGGCTCAGTGTCTCGTGGCCCCCAGGCTCCCGGCCAGTACTCTACCCTTTGTATCATTGTATTGGTCCCGGAACAATTAATTTCTTAAATGCTGTGGCTCAACAGCCTCATGAATGTAGTTACATGCAGATAAATATATAGTAAGAAATTAATAATAATAGTAGGTAATCAGAATAGTGCAAAATCAAAGTCTGTAGTGAAAATTAAACAAAGTCAATAGATGATTTTAATTGCTTTTGGTTGCTGGGATGAAGCTAACCTTAAACTTGGAAGTCATGGTTTTCAGACTCCTGTACCTTCTTCCCGATGGCAGCAACAAAATGAGACATGGCCAGGGTGGTGTAGGTCTTTGAGGTGAAGGTGCTCGCATGGTGCTGCTGGCGAGGGAGTTACCGGATTTAGACCCAGTGACAATGAAGGAACTGCGATATATCTCTTAATCAGGATGTTGTGTGACTTGCAGAGGGTACCTGCTGCAGGTGGTGGTGCTCCCATCTACTGGCTACCCTTGTCCTTCTTGTTGGTGGAGGTGGTGGGTTTGGGATTTGCTATCGGAATAGCCTGCACATGTACTGTAACTGCATGCATTTTGTACACGGTGCACACAACAGCGGTGTGGAGGCTGGGGTGGTGGGTGGGGAACAAGAAAGTGGGCCAAAGAAGCAAGGAACTGCAGATGCTGGTTTACATAAAAGAACACAAAGTGCTAGACTAACTCAGCAGGTCAGGCAGCATCTCTGCAGAACATAGCTGGGTGAAGTTTCAGGTCAGGAACATTCTTCAGAGTCCAGTCCCAACCTGAAATGTCATCTATCCATGTTCTCCAGAGATGCTGCCTGACCCGCTGAGTTACTCCAGCACTTTGTGTCGTGAAGTGGGCTGCTCTATCCTGGATGATGACAGGATCTTTGAGAGTTGTGGCATCTGCACAGATCCATGCAAGTGGAGAAGATGGTGGCCAGAAAAGAAGGACTTGGCTGTTGAGCACTGTGCTAAGACTTGTCAACTTTAGTTTAGTTTAGAGATACAACACGGACACAGACCCTTCGGCCCAATGAGTCTGCACCAATCTGTACACTTGTCCTATTCTACATACTAGGAACAATTTACAATATTTACCAAAGCCGATTAATCTACTAACTTGTACGTCTTTGGAGTGTGGGAGGAAACCGGAGCACCCGGGGAAAACCCCATGCGGTCACGGGGAGAACGTACAAACTCCATACAGACAGCATCTGTAGTCAGGAGCGAACCCCGATCTCTGGCAATGTAAGGCAGCAACTCAAGTGCTGTGCCACCGCGCCACCCTCAATTGCAGAAGTCTGAAGCAACAATCAGCCTTTGTCTTTGATGAGCTAATCCACAGGAATTTAACAGATATGTTTTGACCAATATTAATTATTTTAATACAATAACTTTGCTGTCATTGTTAATAATATCTCATTTTAAGAGTTGGTGAACTGCTTCCATGACCATGTGTTTATGTGGAGAAAGTGCTTGTTCGTCAGTGATGATGGGGAGGCCCTGACGATGATGGAGTGGAGATGTATTTCCAGTCGGGATAGTGTGTGAGTTGAAGGGATGTGATCCCAGGCTCACACTGCCTTGTGCTTGGGCTCAGTCTGTCCTTGTAAAAGCCCAGTTAATGTCTCCGCCGGTCAGTCAGTCGTTTCAAGGCCTGAGACTGGGGGGGAGAGTGGGAGCCACCAGCCAATCCTCTGCTCTGATTTCCCACTGCTATCTTCCCCTGTCAGCTGCTATCTCCCTGACAGGAGACGCAAAGTGTTTGGTGATAATCTTGAGGTCATCTTTCTGACAAGTCGCTGATCTGTGGTTTCGACCATGAATTTGACAACAATAACATGGCTGTGGACTCTTATGTAAAACGACAACGGAATTTCACTCATGCCAGGTCACTGCAGAAGGTGATTTGATAAAAAGAGGAAATGTGTTGTGTGTATCTCTCCATCTCGAGAATCTGCTTCCTGTGCCCAAGGAACTGTGAGCTGACTTTGTCTTTTCTGCGGCTTTATTGTGCACATCCAAATGCACGCACACTTCTCGGGGAAGACAAGGTTACATCGAGTTATGCAACAGGCTGAGCTCAGAGCAATGATCAGACCTTGTGGAATGATCAGTGTTGCCCACACACAGACACTGTTCTGATGTCTTGTCTTGTGTGTGGATATCAGTTACAGCTCAGTGGGTCTTACTTCACATCCGAATCCAGACTAAATTTCAGTGCAGTTCCATGGGAGCAGCGCAGTGTGGGAGGGCAGTACTAAGGGAGTGCTGCACTGTGGGAGAAGTAGCACTGAGTACAAAAAGTAGTAAACACTGCCCAGTCCATCATCGGCTCTGACCTTCCTTCCATCGAGGGGATTTATCACAGTCGCTGCCTCAAAAAGGCTGGCAGTATCATCAAAGACCCACACCATCCTGGCAACACACTCAACTCCCTGCTACCTTCAGGTAGGAGGTACAGGAGCCTGAAGACTGCAACAACCAGGTTCAGGAATAGCTACTTCCCCACAGCCATCAGGCTATTAAACCTGGCTCGGACAAAACTCTGATTATTAATAACCAATTATCTGTTATTTGCACTTCATCATTTTATTTATTCATGTGTGTATATATTTATATTACGGTATATGGACACATTGATCCGTTTTGTAGTAAATGCCTATTATGTTCTGTGTGCTGAAGCAAAGCAAGAATTTCATTGTCCTATCAGGGACACATGACAATAAACTCACTTGAACTTGAGGGAGTGCCGCACTGTGTGAAGGGTGCCACTGTGGATGTGCCGCACTATGGGAGGGACTGTACCGAGGGAGTGCCGCACTGTGGGAGAAGTAGTGTGTTGTGCCGCTCTGTAAGTGAGACAGTACAGGGGGAGTGTTGCATTGTTGGAGGGGCAGCACTGAGGGATCGCTGCACTGTGGGAGGAATGGTACTGAGGGAGTGCTGCACTGTGGGAAGGACTGGGGGAGCACCACACTGTGCAGCTGGGAGTTGGGAAAATGTAGGAATTAACCATCAATTAAGTGGTTATAGGCATTTAGTGTGTTGGGCACAAGGGTATATTAGTTTAGTGGTTATGCTACTGGATTAGAATCCAATGGCCTCGTCCATTGTTCCAGATGTGAATGCAAATCCCACCAGAATTAAATCTGGAATTAAAAGACTAGCCCTAATAAAGATGACAGGATACTGCCAAACCCATCCCTCTCAATAGATTTGTAGGTTAATTGGATACTGTAGGAGCGTGTGGGGAGTGTTTGAGACAGTGGGATAGCATAGAACTAGTGGAAACAGATGATGGATGGTCGGCGTGGACTTAGTGGGCTGAAGGGCCTCTTTCGATTCTGCATGTGTCAATCAAAATAAGGTCTTTAACCTGCAAACTCCACCTCTCATGCATGACCTGCTGAACATTTCCAGCTCTTTTTGATGTTTTTGGCGGCAAAACTCGTGGTTCACAGAAGTCCCTGTGAATGCAACCTGTCCTTACCCCATCGGGATGAAATTGATAGTCAGAGGAAGTAGCAGAGGTAAATACAGGAACAACATTCAAGGCACATTTGGAAAAGACCTTGGATAGGAGAGATTTAGAGGAGTATGGGGCAAATAATTGTATAAATAATTGTATAAATTATATGATTATATAAACCAGGTGGTGCCAGCAATGGCTGCCTCGCCAGCAGTCTGTCTGTCCTTTCCTTCTTTGTGTTTAAATAGTATGTGTTAAATGTATGTTTTTCGTGTTCTTCAGCTTATTTTATGTGGTAGGTGGGGGTGGTCGTTGGGGGAAACGTTTTCTAATCACTTACCTCAATGGAGATGCGATTTTTTTTCCGTATTGTATCTCCGTCCGCACTGCGGCCTAACATCGAGGAGTTGGAGGCCTTTGCTGGAGACCGACTTTTGAGTGCCTACGGGATGTTTAACATCGTGGAGCTCGCAATCCCTTTGCCAGGGTCGACCTCGGAGCTCCAACCATGGGTGCTTGCGGACTGTAACATCACGGAGCCCACGGTCTCTGGTCAGAGACCGACATCGGGAACTCCAAGTCGCGGAAGTTTTGACGCGGGAGTTTCAATCGGCCATACGTGGGAGCTTTGATCGCCTCGACGGATGGTTCGATTGCCCCGACTCTGGGAGAATAAAGAGGAAGAAGATTGGACTTTTTTGCCTTCTATCACAGTTAGGAATGTAGGGAATCCACTGTGGGGGTTGCTTATGTTAACTTTGATGTATTTGTGTGCCTTGTTGCTTCTTGTTTTCATATGGCGGTATAGTAATTAGCATATCACTCTACCTTAATCGGTACATGTGACAATAAAAGACCTTTGAGCAAGGCAAATGACATTAGCGCAGAAAGGCATATTGGCCAGTTGGGCCGAAGGTCTGTTTCCATTGAGACACAAAATACTGCAGATGCTGGAATCTTGAGCAGAAACCAAAGTGTTGGTGGAACTCAGCGGGTCAGGAGCTGAAACACTGTCTGTCTATTTCCTTCCACCAGCGCACCCTGAGCCGCTGAGTTCCTCCAGCACTTTGTGACTCTACGACTACTTAACTGACCTCTGAAACAGCCCTCTATAATAAACGTGCATGATTCTCCATGAGACCTAATGGGTCTGTTACATTACATAACAGAAACAGTGGAAGTTATTCCCCATAATAGATATTAGGATGGATAGTGACAACGTTTCCTTGTAATGCAGATCCCTAAAACCAGAGGGCATATGTTTTAGGGTAGGGTTAAAGAGGATTTGAGGAATTGTATTTTCAGTCAGGGGATGGTTATAATCTGGAACACTGCTGTGGAGGTGGTGGAGGCAGAGACTCTCATAACATTTAAAATGTTTCCAGACGAGCACTTGGGGCAGAGAAGGCGGTGGAAATGGGATTTGGGTCGACAGGTACTTGATTGTTGGCATGGACGTGGTGGGCCAAAGGGCCTGTTCCTGTGTGGTACCACTATATGCAAGTACTTCTTTTCTCATATATATACAGCAGTTAATTTTTCTATAACATACGCGGTGGTTGCTATTCTTTAAGGTACATAAGGCTGTTGTTCATCGTAATATGCACAGAAGCTGCTAATCTCCACAACATACACAGGAGATGCCATTAGATAATATAATCGGGGGCTGCTATGTTCTGTAATATACATAGAATCTGCAATTTGTCTATAAGTTACCCAGGGCAATAAAAAACCAAGGATCTGCTATTCTCGATAATAACGCAGGGCTGCTCTTATTTCATATCCATGGACTACTGTTGCTGATAATGTACACAGTCTATTTCTGATATGCAATGGAAGCTGTTATTCTCTGTAATCTTCATCAAAATTAATATACACAGAGCTGGCTATTCTCCATAATATAAGCACAGGGTGCTATTGTCTGTGGTATCCACACATTTAGCTATATCTGCAATATACACGGCAGTTGCTGCTCTGTGTTATACACAGGTGTTGTTACTCTGCATTGTACGCACAGGAGGATCAGTATTCTACCAGAGGGGCTGCTTTTCTCAAGTGGACACAGAGGATCCTATTTGCTTTTGCATGCACAGGCTGTTGTTCTCCGCATTATACACAAGGACTGCTGTTCTCCACAGCATCCACAAACCCTGATAATCTGTACAATATGCAAGAGCAAAGAGGTCCTTCTACAGTTGTACAGGGCCCCGGTGACACCACAACCTGGAGTATTGTGTGCAGTTTTGGTCTCCTAATTTGAGGAAGGACATTCTTGCTATTGAGGGAGTAAAGCGTAGGTTCATGAGGTTAATTCCCGAGATGGCGGGACTGTCATATGATGAAAGAGTGGAGCGACTGGACTTGTATTCACTTGAATTTAGAAGGATGAGAGGGTATCTTATAGAAACATATACAATTATTAAAGGATTGGACACGCTAGATGCAGGAAACATGTTCCCGATATTGGGGGAGTCCAGAACCAGGGGCCGCAGTTTAAGAATAAGGGGTAGGCCATTTAGAACTGAGATGAGGAAAATCCTTTTCACACAGAGAGTTGTGAATTTGTGGAATTCTCTGCTTCAGAAGGCAGTGGAAGCCGATTCACTGGATGCATTCAAAACAGAGTTAGATAGAGCTCTTAGGTCTAGCGGAATCAAGGGATATGGGGAGAAGGCAGGAATGGGGTACTGATTGTGGACGATCAGCCATGATCACATTGAATGGCGGTGCTGGCTCGAAGGGCCGAATGGCCTACTCCTGCACCTATCGTCTATGTAGCTATGTATCTACTCTCCACATTATACACAGGAACTGCTATTCTTCCAAGCAGGCAAAGTCATTGTGTTCTCTAATGTACGCAGGGGCACTTTCCATAATATACACTGGAGCTCCATGTCCCCATGTACATCATGGGGCTGTATATCTCTGTAAAGTGCAAAGGGATTGTATTTCTCCTAACTATAAACAGGGCTGCTAAATTCTATAATATACAAACAATCTGTAGTTTTCAAGCAACCTACCGTTCTCCACAGGGATTGCTATTTTCGATATTATACACAAGCTGCTATTTTTCATGACATATACAGGAACGGCAATCCTCGCTCACGTATACTGCAACTGTAATCCCACATCATATAGACAGCAGCTGGTTTTCTCTGTTATAGGGACTCCAGCTCTCCAAAATTAACATAGGCACAGGTTGTCTCTCAAGAAGCAAAGGAGGTGCTGTTCTCCCACAGAAGCAGGTATTATTCTTCATAACATTACAGAGGTTATTGTTCTCTATGTTATACACAGGGGTTAGTATGCGGCATTATACACAACAGCTCTCTCTCCAGACACGGGGCCACCATTCTCCACACAATGAACACACAAAGTATCTAATACATACACCGGCTATAGGAGTAAAAAAAGCACATGGTCAGGGCCTTCAGCCAACTCACCCAGCCTGACCAATATTCTCCATCTAAGCTAGTCGAGTTCGCCCACATTTGTCTCATATTCCTCTAAACCTTTGCTATTTATGTACCTATCCAAATGTCCTTTAAATGTTGTTATCTTCCCTGCCTCAGTACTTCCTCTGGCCATAAACCCACCACCCTCGTTGTGAAAAAGTTGCCCCTCAAGTTCCTAATAAATCTTTTCCCTCCTGTTTTAAACCCATAATGCACACAGACTATCATTCTCTACTGTACACAAACGCTGGTATCATCATACATGCAGAAGCTGTTATCTAATATACACACAGTATATACACAGAGGCTGCTGTTCTATTCGATAAACATAGAGATTGCTAATCTGCCCAACAGGTACAGGGTCTGCTATTCTGTAGGGGTATTGGTTTTTAGTATTGGGCTTGTTATTCTTCATGATGTACATGGGGACTGCTATTCTCCCACAGAGCTGGATAGGGCTCTTAAAGATAGCGGGGTCAGGGGATATGGGGAAAAGGCAGGAACGGGGTACTGATTGGGGATGATCAGCCATGATCACATTGAATGGCGGTGCTGGCTCGAAGGGGCGAATGGCCTACTCCTGCACCTATTGTCTATTGTCTATTGTCTATTCTACACTGCTGCTGGAGGCTGTGTTAGCGGTGGTTACGGTGTTGGCGGAGGCGACCATGGGAGTCCCTACAGCAGCCAAGTGAGCGAGCAGACGAGCACAGACTGCGGAGCGGCGGTGGAATGAGCCTGTGGCATCGCACTAGGCCAGGCCGGCCCTTACTTCATCAGTCCAGTGCTGCTAGACCTGAAAATGATAAAATAACAGATTGTAGATTATCTTGGGCCAAGATCAGACTTTTCGGAGACTTGGAAGTTGCAAGGTGGCGTTGGAATGTGGCGACTGTCTGTGTGTTGTTCCAGAAGAGGATCTATTATTCTCACGTATAATATGACTAGACTGGATAGCAGGTAGAACAAGTATCTGTACACACGACAATTAATAAACTAACCAACTATGTGCAATGTGCACAATATATACACGAGCTGCTATTCTCTGTAATATGTATAGCAGTCATAAGATAGGGAGGGGTAATGTTCATAATATTCACAGGGGGTAAGTGCTCCGTAAAACAGATAGGATCTGTTATTATCTCATACACACAGGAAGTGTTTAAGAATGAAGAAGGGTTTCGGCCCAAAACGTTGCCTATTTCCTTCGCTCCATAGATGCTGCTGCACCCGCTGAGTTTCTCCAGCATTTTTGTGTACACACAGGAAGTGTAATTCTTTTAAATATCTATAGAGGCTGCCATACCCCCACCATATACATGGGGTATAGGCTGTGCAGTATTGTATCAGTCTTAAGAAGAGTCTCGACCTGACCCACGTCACTCATCCATGTTCCCAAGAGATGCTGCCTTACCTGCTGAGTTACTCCAGCACTTTGTCCTTTATGTATTAACCAGCATCTGCATTCTTTGCCTACTCATAGGCAGTATCTGCTTTCTATAATAAATGCAGGAGCTGTTATTTTCTAATGCCAATTTTATACAACATAGGCAGGGGCTATTTTTCCTCATAAAATATACACAAAGGTTGCTGTTCTTTGTAACATATAGAGGTGCAACATTTTTTCCAATGTAGAGATTCAAGAGACTGCGGATGCTGGAATCTTGATCAATACCAAAGTGCTTCAGTAACTCAGTTGGGTCAGGCAGCATCTGTGGGGGGAAATAGACAGGTTGGGTCGGGCAGCATCTGTGGGGGGAATAGACAGGTTGGGTCAGGCAACATCTGTGGGGGGAATAGACAAGTTGGGTCAGGCAGCATCCGTGGGGGGAATAGACAGGGAACTTTTCAGGTCTGAAGAAGGATAACAATCCGAAACATCGTCTGTCCATTTCCCTCCAACCCTGAGTTCCTGTGCCTGCATTTTGTGTTCATCGCAAGATTCCAGTGCCTGCAGTTCCTTGTGTCTCCTCTAGCACTGTGTTTGTTGCTCTAATATTTCCAGGAGATGCCGTTATCTGTTACCCACAGGGGCTGTTACACTCCTACAGACTCAGCACATTCACCGCTGGTCAGACCAGAGTTTGTCTATTCTCCAGGAGCAGGCAAACCTTCGCAAACATTAGGTGGAAACAAGGAACTGTAGATGCTGGTTTACACAAAAGAATACAAAGCGCTGGAATAACTCAATGGGTCAGGCAGCATCTCTAGAGAACATGCATGTGATGTTTCGGGTCGGGACCCTTCTTCAGACATCCAAACATTTGCTGCCATTGTAGGAATAACTTGTGGCTTTACTATTGTATCATGAATTGTTCATGTGAACAACATCAGCTCTTATAGTAGACCGGAGCGGATGCCACTTGCTGCAGGCTATGATTCTGTTTAATAAAGCACCTTTGTTCATTTAAATCTCTCATTATTTTCCCATTCTTCAGAAACAGGCTCCTCCAGAGTTCAGACAGCCACAGACTGCGGCCATGTGACCAGTACATCTCCTATTTTAAACCCACAGATTTCCCTCAAAGGAAGGAAATAATGCTGGCAGCTTGCATGACCCAAACATTATCAGTATATGTGGGACCATCCCCCAGTGAGGGCCAGTGCGTGTGTGGGACCCGTATCCCAATGAAGGTCAGTGTGTGTGTGGGACCCGTATCCCAGTGAGGGTCATTGTGTGTGTGGGACCCGTACCCCAGTGAGGGTCAGTGTGTGTGTGTGGGACTTGTCCACAAAGAGGGCCAGTGTGTGTGGGACTGAGTTTGCTCGTCAAGGGACAAGTGGAAAATCACAGCATGTTGCAGCTATAGCTGAAAGAGCTGAATGTGTCATTCACCCCTGTCACCTTCAATGTGTTTGCGACCCTCTCTTGATATTTACTGAACTGTTGCAGTGATCTCCACCACGACACACACCGAATACCCACAGCAAAGCTCGGAGTCTGTTATAAAGGTTAGAGGTGTACAGCAAAGAAACAGGCCCTTCGGCCAAGCTTGTCCATGCCAGGGCTGGTCCCATTTGAGTAGATTTGTCCCATCTATCTATCTATCTAATATATAAAACTGTGTGCCTGTCGCCTGCCGTCCGTCCGGCTGCCTTTCTTCCTTTTGATTCGTTTCCATCGTGTGATGTCACAATGCCCAATGCTCGCAGATGTCCAATCACAATGCCCAATGCTCGCAGATGTCCAATCGGAATGGATCCATTTACATGTACGGCTGCCGGCTGCATTTCTTCCTTTGATTCACTGCCACTCCGAAACCAGACGCAGAATCGCCGACATCTTTTCCATTTCGGTAGAGATTTCACTTTTCTTTCTAAGTATCCGCTCCTCATTACATTTCGTCATGTTTAAGTACACGTTTTTAATCAAATCCTTCCCCCCCCCCCCCCCAAAATTTCAAAAATAAACTGGCTTCTCACCCATAGAAGCAGCACCAGCCCCAGCCCCTGGTGAACGTTCCAACGTGTGATGTCACAATGCCCGATGCTCACAGATGTCTAATCGGAATGGATTCATTTACATATGCCTTTGCAGGAGCCCCAGCCCATGGTGAACATAGAAACATAGAAACATAGAAAATAGGTGCAGGAGTAGGCTATTCGGCCCTTCGAGCCTGCACCGCCATTCAATATGATCATGGCTGATCATCCAACTCAGTATCCTGTACCTGCCTTCTCTCCATACCCCCTGATCACTTTAGCCACAAGGGCCACATCTAACTCCCTCTTAAATATAGCCAATGAACTGGCCTCAACTACCTTCTGCGGGATAGAATCCACAGATTCATCACTCTCTGTGTGAAAAAATGTTTTCCTCATCTCGGGTCTAAAAGATTTCCCCTTTATCCTTAAACTGTGACCCCTTGTTCTGGACTTCCCCAACATCGGGAACAATCTTCCTGCATCTAGCCTGTCCAACCCCTTAAGAATTTTGTAAGTTTCTATAAGATCCCCCCTCAATCTTCTAAATTCTAGCGAGTACAAACCGAGTCTATCCAGTCTTTCTTCATATGAAAGTCCTGACATCCCAGGAATCAGTCTGGTGAACCTTCTCTGTACTCCCTCTATGGCAAGAATGTATTTCCTCAGATTAGGAGACCAAAACTGTACGCAATACTCCAGGTGTGGTCTCACCAAGACCCTGTACAACTGCAGTAGAACCTCCCTGCTCCTATACTCAAATCCTTTTGCTATGAATGCTAACATACCATTCGCCTTCTTCACTGCCTGCTGCACCTGCATGCCTACTTTTAATGACTGGTGTACCATGACACCCAGGTCTCGTTGCATCTCCCCCTTTCCTAATCGGCCACCATTCAGATAATAATCTACTTTCCTGTTTTTGCCACCAAAGTGGATAACCTCACATTTATCCACATTTTACTGCATCTGCCATGCATTTGCCCACTCACCCAGCCTATCCAAGTCACCTTGCAGCCTCCTAGCATCCTCCTCACAGCTAACACTGCCCCCCAGATTTGTGTCATCCGCAAACTTGGAGATGTTGCATTCAATTCCCTCGTCCAAATCATTAATATATATCATAAATAGCTGGGGTCCCAGAACTGAGCCTTGTGGTACCCCACTAGTCACTGCCTGCCATTGTGAAAAGGACCCGTTTACTCCTACTCTTTGCTTCCTGTCTGCCAGCCAGTTCTCTATCCACATCAATACTGAACCTCCAATACCGTATGCTTTAAGTTTGTATACTAATCTCTTATGTGGGACCTTGTCGAAAGCCTTCTGAAAGTCCAGGTATAACACATTCACTCCCTTATCCACTCTACTAGTTACATCCTCGAAAAATTCTATAAGATTCGTCAGACATGATTTACCCTTCATAAATCCATGCTGACTTTGTCCAATGATTTCACCACTTTCCAAATGTGCTGCTATCCCATCTTTAATAACTGATTCTAGCAGCTTCCCCACTACCGACGTTAGACTAACTGGTCTGTAATTCCCCGTTTTCTCTCTCCCTCCCTTTTTAAAAAGTGGTGTTACATTAGCTACCCTCCAATCCTCAGGAACTACTCCAGAATCTAAAGAGTTGTGAAAAATTATCACTAATGCATTCACTATTTCTGGGGCTACTTCCTTAAGTACTCTAGGATGCAGCCTATCTGGCCCTGGGGATTTATCGGCCTTTAATCCATTAAATTTACCTAACACCACTTCCCGGCTAACCTGGATTTCACTCAGTTCCTCCATTTCATTTGACCCCTGGTCCCCTGCTATTTCCGGCAGATTATTTATGTCTTCCTTAGTAAAGACAGAACCAAAGTACTTATTCAATTGGTCAGCCATGTCCTTGTTCCCCATGATCAATTCACCCGTTTCTGACTGCAAGGGACCTACATTTGTTTTAACTAATCTTTTTCTCTTCACATATCTATAAAAGCTTTTGCAGTCAGTTTTTATGTTCCCTGCCAGTTTTCTTTCATAATCTATTTTCCCTTTCCTAATTAAGCCCTTTGTCCTCCTCTGCTGGTCTCTGAATTTCTCCCAGTCCTCTGGTAGGCTGCTTTTTCTGGCTAATTTGTACGCTTCATCTTTTGCTTTGATACTATCCCTGATTTCCCTTGTTATCCACGGATGCACTACCTTCCCTGATTTATTTTTTTGCCAAACTGGGATGAACAATTGTTGTAGTTCATCCATGCAGTCTTTAAATGCCTTCCATTGCATATCCACCGTCAACCCATTAAGAATCAATCGCCAGTCTATCTTGGCCAATTCACGTCTCATACCCTCAAAGTTACCTTTCTTTAAGTTCAGGACCCTTGTTTCTGAATTAACGATGTCACTCTCCATCCTAATGAAGAACTCAACCAGATTATGGTCACTCTTGCCCATGGGGCCACGCACAACAAGACTGCTAATTAACCCTTCCTCATTACTCAATACCCAGTCTAGAATAGCCTGCTCTCTCGTTGGTTCCTCTACATGTTGGTTTAGAAAACTATCCCGCATACATTCCAAGAAATCCTCTTCCTCAGCACCCTTGCCAATTTGATTCACCCAATCTATATGTAGATTGAAGTCACCCATTGAACGTTCCATTGTGTGATGTCACAATGCCCAATGCTCAAAGACATTGTTGCCATAGAGGGAGTACAGAGACAGTTCACCAGACTGATTCTGGGATGTCAGGACTTTCATATGAGGAAAGACTGGATAGACTCGGCTTGTACTCGCTAGATTTTAGTAGATTGAGGGGGTATCTTATAGAAACTTACAAAATTCTTAAGGGGTTGGACAGGCTAGATGCAGGAAGATTGTTCCAGATGTTGGGGAAGTCCAGAACAAGGGGTCAGAGTTTAAGGATAAGGGGTAAATCTTTTAGGACCGAGATGAGAAAAACATTTTTCACACAGACCCTACCCCTCTCCTCCTCCCTCCCCACTCTTCCACTTCTCTCCCCCCTTCCCCACTCTTTCCCCTCTCTCCCCCCACCCCTCCCCTCCCCCCTCCCCTCCCTCCCCATCCCCCCCTCCCCCACATCTCTCTCCCCATCCCCCTCTCTCACCCCCTACCCCGCTCTCCTTTCTCTCCCAAATCTGTCCCGTTTCCTCCTCCTCCTCTCCCCTCCTTCACCTCTTCTCACCCCCCCTCCCCCCACCTGTGTGTTTGGGGGGTGGTTAATGTGAGTGTGATGCCGCAGCACCCACCCCCCCCCCCCCCCCCCCCCCCCCCAATATTTCAAAAAATACTGGCTTCTCACCCATAGAAGCAGCCCCAGCCCCTGGTGAACGTTCCATCGTGTGATGTCACAATGCCCAATGCTCAAAGACATTCTTGCCATAGTGGGAGTACAGAGAAGGCTCACCAGACTGATTCCTGGGATGTCAGGACTTTCATATGAATAAAGACTGGATAGACTCAGCTTGTACTCGCTAGATTTTAGAAGATTGAGGGGGTATCTTATAGACTTACAAAATTCTTAAGGGGTTGGACAGGCTAGATGCAGGAAGATTCTTCCAGATGTTGGGGAAGTCCAGAACAAGGGGTCACAGTTTAAGGATAAGGGGTAAATCTTTTAGGACCGAGATGAGGAAAACATTTTTCACGCAGAGAGTGGTGAATCTCTGGAATTCACTGGCACAGAAGGTAGTTGAGGCCAGTTCATTGGCTATATTTAAGAGGGAGTTCGATCTGGCCCTTGTGGCTAAAGGGATCTGGGGTTATGGAGAGAAGGCAGGTACAGGATACTGAGTTGGATGATCAGCCATGATCATATTGAATGGCGGTGCAGGCTCGAAGGGCCGAATGGCCTACTCCTGCACTTAATTTCTATGCTTTTATGTTTCCCTCTCCTCACCCCTCTCCCAACCATCCCTCTCTCCCCCACCCCCTTCCCTCTCTACCACCACCCCCTTCCCCCTACCCCTCTGTCCCTCTTTCACCACTCCCCTACCCCTCCCTCCCCACTCTTCCACTTCTATCCCCTTACCCCACCCCTCTCCCTCCACCACCCCTCTCGCTTTCCCTCCCTTCCCCTCTCACCCCCACCCCTTCCCCTACCCCTCTGTCCCTCTTCCACCACTCCCCCGTCTCTCTTCCACCACTCCCGCTACCCCTCCCTCCCTCCCCACTCTACCACTTCTCTCCCCCTTCTCTCCTCCCCCTCTCCCTCTCCCATCCCTCTCTCCCCCACCCCCCTTCCCTCTCTACCCCACCCCCTTCCCTCTCCCCCCCCACCCTCTTCCCCCTATCCCTCTTCCCACTCCCCCTACCCCTCTCCACCTCCCTCCCCACTCTTCCACTTCTCTCCCCCTTCCCCTCCACTCTCCCTCCCCACTCTTTCCCCTCTCTCCCCCACCCCTCTCCCCCTCCCTCCCTCCTCCCATCTTCCCATCCCCCCTCCCCACATCTCTCTCCCCATCTCTCACCCCCTACCCCCGCTCTCCTTCCCTCCCAAATCTATCCCGTTTCCTCCTCCTCCTCTCCCCTCCCACCCCTCTTCTCACCCCCCCCACCCACCCCCGCAAACGCCGTTGGGGAAACAGACCCAACGGGTCTGCACTTGGTCTAGTATCCATTTAAAACCGTTCTATCCACATATCTGTTGCCTTGAAACTGATTGTAAAAATTTCTAATTACGTCTTGGAAAAATAATACTAACTGCCGGAAACAATGGACGCAGAGAGTAGTGGCAGAGGTAGGAGGGTTAGTGGGAGACAGAATATGCAGTGAACACCGTGGGGATCTAGAGAGGGTGCAGACCCTGTCAAACCATGCGGGGAGTAGAGCGTCGCCACCTGTAACGCTGCCTGGCCCCTGGGCTGGTTCTGAGGTTTGCTGGCAAGCCTCACTGCTTTCACCTCCTGGTTAGGATCCCACAGCTAATCTCAGACCAGCATCAATTTTGCAAAACATAAAGTGCTGGAGGAACTCAGTCTGAAGAAAACATGTCCATTCCCTCCACTGATGCTGCCTTTGACCCAATGAGTTCCTCCAGCACTTTGTCTTTTGCTCAAGATTCCAGCATCTGCAGTCTCTTGCATCTCCATCAATCTCGCAAGAGCAGCAGACCTCTCCTTGCTCGGAACGGCTGATTTTGGGAGCAGTTTATTCCTTGGCCTCGTTCCAACTTCCTCTAACGCTTACAATCTGCAGTTTCACTTCGCTCTTCTGGTGCGCTCACTGTCCTTCAATGGTCTGCGCTCCTGCCGACTCAGGCCACAGTCACGGGGTGTGTGACCATCTTCATTTCCTCCTGTTTGTGGGGGTGGGAACGGAGTGTAGTCCAGATCTTCCCTCTCAGCCTCCTATTGCCGTCCTCTAACCCTAGGAATAGCCCCAGGAGGCACAGGAGGGTTTGATCTCCTGGAGCCCCCCGCCCAAGATTTTCTGCACTCTTTCCAACTTAATGGGTCTATCCTCTGGCAGGGTGACCAAAAGTGAACAGAATACACCAAATGCAGCATCACCAATGTCTGCACAGCTGTAAAATATCATCCAATGTCTGTGCTCAGTTGTTTGAGAGGAAGAGGGGGACACAATGTTGGCATAGTGAAGCAGCTCGGAGAATCTCTGCCACAGACCTGCAACACCCGAGATTAATCTGAACCAGGAGATTTGATGAGAATGTTGGGAGAATAGCCCATAGCCCTCTAAACCTTTCCTATCCACATATCTGTCCAAATGTATTTCAAAGTCATAATTATGACTGTGTGTGTGTGTGTGTGTGTGTGTGTGTGTGTGTGTGTGTGTGTGTGTGTGTGTGTGTGTGTGTGTGTGTGTGTGTGTGTGTGTGCGCTTGTAGCCCATCAATGGAGCTGTAGTCAGACTGAAGAACCAAGGACTAAGGTCCATTGTCAGGGGGCTGGCGCTGTGTGGCGTCGTGACATCAGGCACACCTCCGAACGGGCCAGCTTGTCTCAGCATGTCGCCTGTCGCCCCTCTGGCAGTTTGCTCCCACACTTGCCGCAGGTTCGTCACTGCCCCAGCCAACACAAATATTTTGCTGACCTGATTTGGCTCGAGGCCATCTGGCTCATTCATAGGGTTAGCTCCCCCTCGCTCCCTCTCACTCCCCTGCCCTCCTCTACATCAACCCCCCCAACCCCCGCACTTGCCTCTCACACACACTTTCTCTCACTCCTCCCTCTCTCCTCGCTTGTACACTCTTCTTCCAGCATCCCTCACTCTTCTTCCTCGTACAATTCCCTCTCCTGCACAATCAACCTCACACTCAGACCTTCAGCGGCTGGGATGAAGTGGAATCATACAACATGGAAACAGGCAATTTAGCCCAATTCATGCATGCCCCATCTACGCTAGTTCCATTTGCATGCTTTTGGTCCATATACGACACGATACGAAAGAACTTTATTTATCTCAGCAGGGAAATTGATCAGAAAAATACAAAATACATGAAATGTGAAATTAAAGTAACGAGTGGAAAGGATTGGGGATGTGCAAAGATTGGGGGGGGGGGGGGGGGGGGAGTCAGACTCAGTCTACACCATGACAGAAGGGGGAGGAGTTGTACATTGATAGTCATTCTTAGGGCCCCTCGGCCATGGCTGACCATGGGTGTCCCCAGGGTTGGAGGACGCCAGTGCGTGACTTTGTTTAACGTGGGGAGACTGGTGCACAGACAGCCACCACACGGTCCTTGACAGATCTGGGTCAGGATCCAGTGGCGCGGAGTCCATGACGACCGGAGACCCTTTTCTGCTACAACTTTCATCCACCTTCCCAGCCGTTGTGATGCTCCACTAAGGTCAGCCATCATCCTCTGCCTCTCCCACTGTTGAGGTCTTGGTTGGATTGCTCTTTGTCAGAGTCCTCCCCCTCGACCTTACCGCCATGGGTGGCCCAACCAGGAGCATAGCTCCAGATGGCATCACTCTCAGGGCCACACAGGCTTCTCCACCACGACAAGGTGACAATCCATGGTGAAGCTGATAGCCATAGGGAAGAAGGATCTACTGCGACGTTCTGTTCTGCATCTTAGTGGAACACCTTAAATGTTTCCTATCTGTGTACCTGTCCAAATGTTTTTCAGAGTTGTCATTGCATCTGCCTCTACCACTTCATCCATCAGCTCATTCCATATACCCACCACCTTCTGCATGAAAACGCTGCCCCTCAGGTTAAATCTTCCCCCTTCTTACCTTAAACCTATGCTCGGTAGTTTTTCATTTGCTGGGGAAAAAAAGACTGTGCATTTACCCCCTATTCCCTTCGTGATTTTATACACCTCTATAAGATCATCCCTCAGCCTCCTGCACGCCAAGGAATAAAGTCCTAGTCTGCCCAACCTCTCCCTGTAGCTCAGAAACGCGAGTCCTGACAACATCCTGGTCAGTTTTCACTGCACTCTTTCCAGCTCTTTGCAGGGAGGCCAGAACAATACACAGATACTCCAGCAGCAGTCTCACCAACGTTTTGTACAACTTGGCAAAGGTTTTGTTCAATTGGATAAACTTAGCCAGAGTAAAAAAATTGGTTTTGTACTCTGATCTGGGGAGCTAGTAGGAGAAAACTAATGACACCATTACCCATTTAAAAATAATCAATGGAATTTAGAATAGATTTTATTGTTTTATATTAGGACACCATGGGAAGAAATTGGAATAGTTTGGGTTGGGCAGCACATTCAGTTCCCGGGGCGTGTAAACATTGGACTGGGGCAGAGTAGTAATTGTCAGGGTTTCTGAGAAAGCATCCTGATGTCTCACTAATCTAAACCAATCCCCAAGGTTTGAGGAAATGAAATTACTCTCTCATTAAACAGCATTGCGTCGAGTGGTAAATACCCTGGTGACTCGAGGCTGCCCATCACTGAGCTTAGCAACAGAGTAGATAAATGTAATTCATGGCAGGAAGATCTTGTGTTAGAAACCTCATTCGGTACTCCCCACAGATTTCAGTGTCTGAGCTGCCAGAGGGACAGCAAGTTGGTGGGGGGGTGACATTTGATCAGCAGTGCAACCACGAATAACATCAGAGCAGGAGAATGTGATCGCAGTTCGAACTCTGTAACCCTGAGAGTCATAGTCATAGATTCATACAGGATGGAAACAGGCCCTTCGCCCTAACTTGTCCATGCCAACCAAGTTGCTTTACTAAGCTAGTACCGCTGGCCTGCAACTAGCACACACCCCTAAACTTTTCCTATCCATGTACCTGTCCACATATCTTTTAAATCGAATCATAGTCATACAGGCTACAATACACTGGACCTACCTGGATGTGTTTGGACCATATCCCTTTCCTAACCATCTACCTGCCCAAATGTCCTTGAAATGCTGTAATTGTACCTGTTGTTACCACTTCACCTGGCAGCTCGTTCGTACCCACCACCCACTATGTGAAAACGTTGCCCTCAAGTTCCTATTGAATCTTCCCCCTCTCACAAACCTATGCTCTCTCGTTCTTCATTCCCCTTTCCTGGGAAAAAGAAGTTTTCACTTTAAATAAGCCCCTTATGATTTATATACCTGTTCTATTTCTACAAATCTAATGCACCATAAAGCAGTATCAAAATGCATTAGTATCAAAAATGATCTCCCGGTTGCCAAACATTTTAATTCCCCTTCCCATTCCCATACTGACCTTTCTCCCCAGGGCCTCCTTCACTGTCAGAGGAGACCACACGCAAATTGGAAGAATGGCACCTCATATTTTGCTTGGGCAGCTTACAACCTAGCAGTATGAATGTTGATTTACCTAATTTCAAGTAACCCCCCACCCTAAGCATGCTACTAGTTCCACTGTTCGCATACTTGTATCCCTTTGTCATCATTCCTCCCCAGCCAACAACGGGCCATTATGGCCTCCACCCTTCCTTGGTAATCTGTTGCCGGCCCTGATTTGTTCTGGCCTTTTATTACTTCCAGTTAACCCAGCTCTCGAGCTCTTCCAGCTCTCGATCTTCAAAAGATTATTGCACATGAAGAAGAGGAGCCCCGCTGAAGAGGCTGACACATACAGTGGCCACACTAGCAGGGACCCACTCACTTTCACTTGTACATACCTTGTCCTTCCAGGACTGTGAGCATCATTCAACAGGGCATCACAACCCATCCTGAATTGCCCCATGAACACGGAGGCAGAACAACTTCAGAGAGTGTAGAGTCATCTGTTGTGGGTTTGGTGCAACATATAGACTAGTCAAGGCAATTAAAATACTTGAAACTCTCCACAGGTCAGGTGACAAAGCACCACCAACCTGATACATTAACCCCCCACACAAATGTTGGCCGACCTGCTGTGTGTTTCCAGCATTTTCTATTTTAATTGTTTAAGATTTCCAGTATCTACAGTTTTTTTGATTTATACAACATACTTGTATAAATAAATCAAGCTTGTAATTAATCATATATTTGTCATACGCACCGGATATGAACAGGAACAATGAAATTCTTCCTTGCTGCAGCTTTACGGGCTCATGAGACACAACGGAAATAAATACACAATATCACTTATTCCAAGTAAACTAGGCCATGACACTGCAAAAGCCAAAGTACATAGAGCGACCATAGTAGCGTAACATCCACAATGTTTAGTAGGATTGAGGTAGGGTTGTGATTATTGTTATACATCGCGATTCAAGAACCTGACAGTAGCCAGGAAGAAGCTGTTCTTGAACCTGGAGGTCAGGGATCTCAGGCTCTTGTACCTTCTTCCTGATGGCAGTAGTGAGATGAGAGTGTGGCCAGAGTTTGCGGGTCTTTGATGATATTAGCTAACTTTATGAGGCAGCACTTCCTGTAGATCTGTTCGATGGAGGTAAGGTCAGTACAATACAACGGCAGTATTCTTCACTTTCCGTGGCTTTTGAAACATCCTTGAACTTAACATTCTGAACCAGGCTGTGATGCAACCGGTCAGTATGCTCTCTACTGTACACTAGTCGATGTTCGTTAGAGTATTTGGTGATGTGTGAAGCTCCTCAAACTTCTGAGAAGGTAGAGGCATTGGTAACCATATAACCATATAACAATTACAGCACGGAAACAGGCCATCTCGGCCCTACAAGTCCGTGCCGAACAACTGGTACTAGATATTTATATCAGATTTATGGAATGACTTTACATTTAAATTCTGCATATTGTGGGGATATAGGCTGGATATTGTATTTTCAGAGCAGTAGTGCAGGCAACTAAATGAGGTTCAGAAACGTGAACAGTTCATAAGTTACAGGAGCAGAATTAGGCCATTTATCCCATCAAGTCTACTCCGCCATTCAATCTTGGTTGATCTATCTTTCCCTCTCAACCCTGATCCCTTTTCTGTTCTGCTTACTATTCAGGAGGTCCCATTCTGGAGAATACGACCCAATCTCCATTTATGGGGAAAGTGTGGAGAGAGTGTCCAGCTTTAAGTTTCTGGGCACTCACATTTCAGAAGACCTCACATGGTCCACAAACACCGCCGCGCTGGTCAAGAAGGCACAGCAACGACTGTTCTTCCTGAGGACATTAAAAAAGACTGGTCTGCCCCAACAGCTGCTGACAACGTTCTACCGCTGCACCACAGAGAGCATACTAACGTATGGCATCTCTGTGTGGTATCTCAGCTGCACGGAGGCGGAGAGGAGAGCTCTTCAGCGCGTCGTCAACAGAGCGCAGAGAATCATCGGGACAGAGCTACCAGCCTTGGAGGGCATCTACCATACGCGGTGCCTCAGGAAGGCCCTCAGCATCCATAAGGACTCATCACACCCCTGCCACGGTCTGTTTCAACTACTTCCCTCCGGCAGACGTTACAAGGCCTTCTACGCCCGAACCTCCAGACTCAGGAACAGTTTCATCCCAAGAGCTATAGCGGCTCTGAACCGGCCCTAATGAGTGCCCCCCCACCCACCCCCTTTGGACAGTCTCCCTCAGATGGTCACGTCAATCAATTCAGCTTGTTTATTTATGTATTGTATTTATTTACCTTTCTTGGACATCAGTGGAGCTGCACACTAAATCTCGTTGCACTGACGTGCAATGACAATAAAAGATATATTATTATTATTATTATTATTATTATTATAAATATGAAACTTAATATTTTCTGTTGAGGAAGTCATGTTGTCCAGTCTAGTTTTTGCAGTGACTGTATCCTCTGTGCCCTGACCAATACCATTAGCATGACTGTTTAATGTCAGTCTGTGTAGGGACAGAACTGTTGCTGGAGACCAATTCCTGAGCATCTTCAGGATTATTCTCACATCCCATATTAGGGAGTATCTGGTTCCCCTCATAGGTTTTGTACCAGTGGGTGAATCCCAACAGTGTAATGGTCTGTCCCCTGCCATAGGTAAGTCGATAGGGCACTTCTGGCGCAGTTGATGGCACTATAACTGAGCCCCTCATCATAGTGGAGGCCTGCCAGATATTCCAGAACAGATTGGATGTTCATGTCTCTGATTCCATGTTTGATACCACTGGGAACCATGGTTGTGTAGGCCAATCGGGTACTATCAATACCAGATGCAGAGTCTTGTTGTATTTCCTTAATGCCCGACTGATGAGGCAGGAAAAGGCGGGAATGCGTAAAATAACTTGATAACTGGTGGTTAAGTCTGGATGCGAATAAATCGATATCTGGTGTTCCATGTTTTGCTGTGATATCAGCAAATACTATTTTATTCAACATCCATTTGGTGTTTTTCATTAAATTTGCGTGACCTGGTGTTTGCCACTGAATTTAGTCTTCCTGGTAGGTAAGTGGCTGATATCCAAATATCTCTCTGGATACACCATTGCCGATTTGTATAGCCAGATTGTCACATGATGTCGATTTGTTTCCACCCTGTGGTTAATGTATGCTACCACGGTGGTATGGTATTGGTGGGTCCGCACCCAAGTGCACTGGCATCAGTTTGTAGTACCATGGAAAGGTTACTGACAATGCTTGGATAGGAACAAGGCCAGATGTTGTCTATCCACCATTTTAGTTCCATTTTAGCTTGATTGGTAGTTTCACAGATCTGTCAAAGTGACCTGCATAGTTTAGAGTGCTTCCAAATTGTGTGGCTGGAAAGGCAGCCATCATTATGCCAATTACTTTAGCTACCAATCTGATGGATGGTTTGCTGATGTCAGTGAGGTTATTGCAAGCCTCTATTAAATCTCTAGCCTTTCTCTTAGGCAGAGTCACCGACATGTGAACTGAGTCAATGGTGAAACCCCAGGTAGGCCATAGTAGTGGAAGACGTTAATTTAGATTTAACTAGATGAAAAATGAATCCCAGTTTTCCAAATAACTTTTGTGTGGCTGTTACAGTTTGTTTGGCCAATTCCAAAGTTTTGCCCATAATGAGTATGTCATCTAAATATGCCATGACCATGTGTATACGTTTCCGTAGAAACGCTTGGGCTGGTTTCAAATTTTTTTGTGAACAGCCTGGGCTGATGATAATCCATTTGGCAGTACTTTATACTGTCAGAGTTGTCCCATCCATTTAAATTTTGAGTAACATCTGTGGCCACCTCGTATAGGCACTGAATGGTAAGCATCTTTTAAATCGGTGCTGGCCCTTGAAGTAACCTTAGGGAATTAATTGTTAAGCAGTAACAAAGGTATCTATCTTGTCAGATCTATGATGATGCGATGACCATCATCTTGTTTGTTTTGATAAATATATTGGACACGAATTCTAATGGTTCGTGTTGAGTTTTCTCAATTACACCTTTTATGTGAAGCTGCTTTAGTTCAGCTTGCGCTTTTGATTTCCCTTTATCAGAAAGCACGAACATTCGGTTCAACGTAGGTCCTTGGGGCTGTTGTCCAAGTTTGTCGGACTGACGGCTCCGGAATACTTCCTTGTCGGTGTTTTCTCCCCGGAGCTAAAGTCGCACGAACTCCCGCTAAGGGAAACTGTCGTGCCACCGGCCGTTGCTGGCTGCCTGCTGCTTGCTGACTCCTCCCCCGCCAGCTTTCAACAGCCTTCCTGTAGAAAAAAGGTAAGTAAAGAAAACGACGTTCCCTTACCTACTGTTGCAGGTTCAAACATCCTGCCATTTGGGAGGAACGTCCTTCCTCCTGACAATGACGAGTTGCAATGCGTGTAGCGCAATGACACGCATGCGTCCTGGCGGGCTTCTTCACGTAGTCACTCACGTGACTCCGAAGTAAAATTGGCAGTTCTAATGTAACCTCCAGTACTGACCGTCACATGCAGAGTCGAATGGAGTGTTTCACGATGACTGTCTCACTGAACATCATGTGAACTGCTGCAATTCTGCCACACTCACTATCACACACGCACTGTGCAGCTCAACTTGAACTACAAGGCCGACTCTGTGTGCAGTTCCCCTGACAGCCGACTCTCCCTCAGGCTACAAAGATTAATACAGCATTGAAACAGACCATTCGGGCCCAATTGACCATGCTGACCATTGGCACTCTGGGCTAATCCCGTTTACCAGCATTTGGCCTATTTCTCTCTCATTCGTGAAGTTGCCAATCTCCCACTCACCCTGGAGTCAAGTCCCTGAAAGTACCATCTCTGGAGTACAGCCCCTAAATCTGTTCTGCAAATATTGTTGCTGAAGGCCCCAACTCTCCCTGCTGGACAATCACTGAAGGTGCTGACTCTTGCTGGGGTCACTCTTTCTGCTTTCAGTCCCCGAAGTGTTCTCTCCCTCAGCTTAGCATTCCTGAAGATTCTGGGCCTCCTGAGAGACTGCTGACTCTCACTGGCTACATGGAGACACAAGAAACTGCAGATGCTAAAATCCTGAGTAAAAAAACAAATTGTTGGAGGAACTCGGCAGGTCAGGCATCATCTGTGGAGGGAATGGACCTTTCTTCAGACTGAATGTAATGGGGGGGGGGGGGGCCGGGGTTCGTTCGCTCGTGTGTCAGACAACGTATAGCTCGTTGTTCGCTTCTGTCGTCGTCCAACATGTTGACAGAATTGTTCGCCCAACACGTCATAGGGTGCATAGAATTGGATCGCCACGAGGATGCTTCTGTCATGATCCACAGGAGGGGGTGAATGAATGCTGGAAAAGAGAGGTAGCAGTGAGGCAAACCCTGGCAAGTGATAGATGCATACAGATGGGGGAAGGGGTTTATTGGCAGATGAGTGGAGTGAGTGACAAATGCTAGAGGTGAAAAGGAGACAATAAGGTATCAGATAAGAGAAGAGGAATAGAGAAATGTAAAGTTGGAGGGGGGGACATAGGTGGGAAAGGAGGGAGGAAAAGAGGCGAATAAAGGGAAATGGACTCGAGACGAGAGGAGGGGAAATCAGTATCTGTGTCAGTTCTGTACACAATGGGCGGCACAGTGGCACAGCGGTAGAGTTGCTGCCTTACAACGCCAGAGACCCGGGTTCGTCCCTGACTACAGGTGCTGTCTTTACACAGTTTGTTTGTTCTCCCCTGTGTGGGTTTTATCTGGTGCTCCGGTTTCCTCCCATACTCCAAAGACATGCAGGTTGCGGGTTAACTGGCTTTGGTAAAATTGTAAAACTGTCCCCAGTGTGCGTGTAGGATAGTGCTAGTGTACGGGGTGATCGATGGTCGGCGCAGACTCGATGGGCCGAAGGGGCTGTTTCTGCACTGTACCTGTAAACTAAACTAAAGTTCCTTAAGTTGAATCTTGCTTCACTCTGCCAGTGCTGATCCAGTTCTCTCTGAACCTGGTCTGATCTGTCAAAAGCAGAGTGGCTCCACTATCATGGATAGAACAGGTGGCAGGTGGGACTAGTGTGGCTGGGACATGTTGGCCGGTGCAGGCAAGTTGGGCCAAAGGGCCTGTTACCACTGTATCACTCTAAGACATGACAAAGGCTGGCATGGAACAGGCATGGCATGGATGGCTTCTCTCTGTGCATTAAAGCAAACTCAGGGAAATAAACACCATAGTTAGACACAAAAAGCTGCGGTAACTCAAGCAGCATCTCTGGAGAGAAGGAATGGGTGACATATCGGGTCGAGACTCTTCTTCAGACTGGTTAGGGATAAGGGAAATGAGAGATTTCGAGTAGAAGGTGATATGGAAAGATGAGGAACAATGAATGAAAGATATGCAAAAAAGTAATGATGATAAAGGAAACAGGCCATTGTTAGTTGTTTGTTGGGTGAAAATGAGAAACTAGTGCGAATTGGGTGGGGGAGGGATAAAGAAAGAAGGAATGCCGGGGCTACCGGAAGTGAGAGAAATCAATATTCATACCACTGGGCTGTAAGCTGCCCAAGCAAAATATGAGATGCTGTTCCTCCAATTTGCGTTTAGCCTCACTCTGACACTGGAGGAGACCGAGGACAGAAAGGTCTGTGTAGGAATGGGAAGCAGAATTAAAAGTGTCCAGCATCTGGGAGATCAGGTTGGTTCATGCGGGCTGAGCAAAGGTGTTCTGCAAAACGATCGTCCAGTCTGCGTTTTGGTCTCGCCAATGTATAAGAGTCCACATCTTGAACAACGGATACAGTAGATGAGGTTGGAGGAGGTGCAAGTGAACCTCTGCTTAACCTGAATGGACTGTCGGGGTCCCTCAACAGAGTCAAGGGAGGAGGTAAAGCGACAGGTGTTGCATCTTCTGCGGTTGCAGGGGAAGGTACTTGGGGAGGGGGTGGGAAGGGTGGGAAGGGATGAGTTAACCAGGGCGTTGCGGAGGGAATGGTCCCTGCAGGGGTGGAGAGGGAAAAATGTGACTAGTGGTGGGATCCCGTTGGAGGTTGCAGAAATTTCAGAGGATTATGTGTTGTATGCGACGGCTGATGGAGTGGAAGGTAAGGACTAGGGGACTCTGTCTCTGTTGCGACTAATGTAAGGAGGAGCAAAGGCAGAGCTGCGGGGTACCAAGGAGACACGAGTGGGGGCCTCATCTATGTAATAAACACCATGCTCCCCCTCTAAGATTGAAATGGCTATTCACACAGCTCTGCCCCATTCCTTACTGTCAGTGAGTCACACCCCTTTCAAAGCACAACTAAGCTTACATGCCTCCTGGTCGTAAGTCTTATCTTTCAAGGAGGACTTTGAACAGCTAGTTGTGTCTTCAATAAATCTCTGATTAGCAGCAGGGTGAGGGTGGAGAGTCCAGGGGCAGAGTCTGCCTGTCTCCAGAGACAGAGGGGGTTGGCAACATTGAGAGCGTGCGGTGTGAACAGCCCAGGTTGACGCAGGGCTGCTCTCCCTGACAACAGGTTAAATATTAGCTGGAAACAAACACAGGGAGGCAGGGACATCTCTCCAGGGCCTTGCACTTTGTCCCGGTCAGGAACCCTCAAGAAATTTGCCACGTTCTCCTAGTGAAGAAGCGGCCCTACCCACAATGGGAGAGTGGCACAGAGAGTCCCTAGCCTGCGATCCGGGTAGAGGCTGATCCCAACCTGAAAAGCATCTTGGACAGATATATGGAATGGGATATACCTGTATGTGATAGCAAGGGTTTCGAGGGATGGGCCAAATGAGACTTGCCTAGAGTGCTAACTCGGTTGGCATGGACAAGGTGGACCAAAGGGCCTGTTGCCGTGTTGTACAGCTAAGCAATCCTGTCACATGGCCATGAACTCCACGCTGAATCTCCTGCCATCAACCTTCACGGCAGGGCAATTTATCGCAGCCAAATACTCTGGAATGTGACGAGACCTGAGCACCTGGGGAGAGGCCCACACGGTCACAGGGAGAACATGCAAACTCCACATGGACAGCACCCGAGCTCAGTGGTGAATCTGAGTGACCGGAGCGGTGATACAGCAACACTACCCGCAGTCACATCGTGCCGCCCATTCTATGTGGTCACTGAATAATTAATTAATGGCTCCCCGCTCCCCTGCTGGATAGGCTCGGCTTGTACTCGCTAGAATTTAGAAGATTGAGGGGGGATCTTATAGAAACTTACAAAATTCTTAAGGGGTTGGACAGGCTAGATGCAGAAAGATTGTTCCCGATGTTGGGGAAGTCCAGAACAAGGGGTCACAGTTTAAGGATAAGGGGGAAATCTTTTAGGACCGAGATGAGGAAAACATTTTTCACACAGAGAGTGGTGAATCTCTGGAATTCTCTGCTACAGAAGGTAGTTGAGGCCAGTTCATTGGCTATATTTAAGAGGGAGTTAGATCTGGCCCTTGTGGCTAAAGGGATCAGGGGGTATGGAGAGAAGGCAGGTACAGGATACTGTTGGATGATCAGCCACGATCATATTGAATGACAGTGCGGGTTCGAAGGGCCGAATGGCCTACTCCTGCACCTATTTTCTATGTTTCTATGTAATGAGGTTGCTGGTGTTGAGTATGCTGAGCTGCAGTGTGATCCTCCACCAATGACCTGATTCATGGCTAGTTTATGGGAACTGCACAGGAGGTGGTGGATGGTCATTGCCGGGTTGTGGTGGGGCACACTGGCACACCCACCCATGCCGTGCACACACACCCGGCCTAACTCGAGGCATGGAGCAGTTTTCCGGAGTGGCTTGTGGGCTTGGAAGCACTGTGCGTTCCTGCCCTGGTGACTGGGCCAAGTGTGGGCAAGGGACTGGGACAGAGTGAGCTTCCTTGGTGGGGCAGGCACAGAGTAATAGACTTTGCACACAGTTCCTGTCATTAGCCAGGAGAGAACAATTAAAAAAGAACTCCATATCCTCACATATCTCCCAACTGACCCCTCGTACCCGACCGCCCATAGGCATACACCATTGTACTCCGCTGCAGTGCACACGCGCACATTACTCCCTTCATAAGGAATTCCTGCACCTCGCAGCTCAGGGAGAGGCCATTCGGCCTGGTACGGTGACAGGCTGGACCCCAGTGGTGCCCCATTGTGCAAGCCTATCCCCCAATCCCATTCAGAAGTTGCTGGTGTGAAAGGTGGGCAGAATGGTACAGCCTCTCCAAGCCACAGGCCATTGAGTCAATCCAAGAATGTTGGAGGTCCTAGTCCCATCCCTGAAGTTCAGAGCTCCAACACCTGCTCATCCTGCTCGCCCCGCCCTCTGTGTGAAGCAATCCCCCTCCTCTTCCCTCCCATCCTCCTGCTGCTCCCATTCACTCTGGGTCCTCTGGTCACTGGCAATTCTTTGGGTGGTGACAACTTCCCCTTCTTTACCCTGTCCAAGTCATGCCTGATGTCGAAAAACCTCCACTTCACATCCTACTCCCAGCAAACCAACACTGGCTTCCCGAGAGAGCAGAGGTATCTCACCCTTGAACTGTTCCAGGCAGTGAAGCTCATCCTTGCTCTCCCCACAATGTTCATCCATGCACCCTATACTGTGGACATCACAGCCCCGTTGAAACCAGACGAGGCATCTGGACAACTTTAACAGAACTGGGCCTAAAAGGGTTCCAACCCGAAACGTTGTCTGTCCACCCCTTCCTGACCCGCAGAGCTCCTCCAGCACAAGGCTTTGTTTTCTACTTCTTGCGTATGGCGTGCACAGTCTAAAGTTGTAGGACAACTTGTTCTATTTGATTGTGCACGTCGGCTTGATTGCATTAGTCGAAACAGGGCGGACCACGTGAAGGTTGCAATCTCCCACCCCCTAGGTTTTGTTTAACAGACCTCCTGCGCTCTGCCCCACTTCACCCCGCTGGCTGTGGCTGCTCTCTGCCCAACTACAGTCGACATTTCTCCAGTCCTGCACTCTCCGTGCTCCTCTCATCTGCTGCTACGGTCTGCCCCCTTCTGCCCATGCCTGCACTCTGCTTCCTTCAATCCAGTCCAACCTCTCACTGTATACTGGGATGTTTAGTTTAGTGAGGTTTGTATGATCTGCATATTTGGTAACTCTACTCTCTTAACCCAAATCTGGCCACTTTATGATTTTCACTCTCTCTGGAACACGGCACGCAGTGGGTTAAAGTCCTGTTTTTCACTGAAGTCCAGTACTTTAGATCAGGCCACTTTCAGTTGATCCAACTTATTTCCCTCTCACACCCACGCAAATAGCTCCCTTTTGCCTTTCCACTCCAATCAGGGCTGTGCTGTGTCTTCGCTCGCTGCCAGAATCCCAAATCGTGAGAATTTAAAGCAACTCGGGGATATTTGCCAAACTATCTCCTGCACTACCCGGCAATAGTACAGGAGGGAGGGGGCAGCGGGATGCAGACTCCCACACACACACCTTCCCTCTCAAAATCCCCGGAGACTGTACTTAACATCTCTGGGAGCAGCCAAAGAATCAAAGCCACTGGCAGAGACAAAGGTGGGCAGATTCAGGAAAATAAACCCGTCGCTGGAGTGAGAGAGAGAGAGATGTGGGAGCGCAAAAGGGAGGTTTTGAGACATAAGCGACTGCAGATGCTGGAATCTTGAGCAGAACAGAAAGTGCTGGAGGAACTCAGTGGGTCAGGCAGCATCTGTGGAGGGAATGGACAGACTACGTTCCGAGTCGGGACCCCTCTGGCAAGGCTGATTATTTTACAAAAGTCAGCCACCACGGGAAACCGGACAGCAGAGAGGGAGGGAAGTGAGTGGGTGACAATCCGGGGGCCGGAGAGTGGGGAAACTCAAGAGAAATGACAGGGCTGGAACAAGTGACCATAGATGCTGGAATGTGGAGCAAAACACAAAGTGCTGGAACAACTCGGCGAGTCAGGCAGCATCTATTTGGCGACGTTTGGCCCTTTCTTCAGACGCAGGAAGCTCTGGACTAAACTCAAGGCGGCTTGGGATCACGCAGAGAAAGCGTCACAACAATTAAATACAAGCGTTTGATTTATTGAATGTTTTCAAAAAAAATTTGCAAGGTCATCATACAACAGTCCCGGTACAAAGTAGTTAAAATGCCCTTGAGACGGGGCGGGGAGCAAGCTTGGCCAGCCGCCCCTGACACAGTGGATCTCTCCGCTCGAGAACCACCGGGGGGAAACAGTTACAAACATCTGATACAAAAAAATAAATCTGTAGTCAGTAACCCTGTGAAAACCACAGCGAGTTACAAGTCCCGCGGGATAGCAGCTCGGGGATGGGCCGAGTGCTGGCAAAGTCCGGCCTGGGGGTCTGGGACTGGCACTGTCCTGAGGGAAATGGCCGCTCGTACTGTCCCATAGCTGCCCCCTGCGACCCCCGCGTGTCAGGCGTTGCGGGCGGTCTGGGCTTCCCGTTGTCCAGGCCCCGTCCCCCGGGGCTCAGATGCAGCCTCCCATGGCTTTCACCAGAGCCGCCTCGGGCAGCTGTCGGAAGAGCCCCCGCAGAGTGTCGAGCTCCCGGCTCAGCTCCTGGACGCGGCCGCGGAGCCGTTCGTTGTCGCCCGCCAGCTCCATCACCTTGTGCTGGATCTCCACATTGCGCAGTTTGGCCTTGTCCCGGCTCTTGCGCACCGCGATGTTATTGCGCTCCCTCCTCAGCCGGTACTCCAGGCTGCTCTTGTCCGCCGACCTCTTCCCCTTGGCGCCGGGACTGCCCTTGTGTGCGGGCAGCGGGCTGGGCACGGGTGTGGGCGGCGGCGTAGGCTGTCCGGGCTGCAGGTGGACGCTGGTCTGGGCACAATGAGACACCTGGTACTGGAGGTGGGCGCACTGCGCCGGGCTCCGGAGCCTCTCCTGTCGCTCGGGCGGCTCCTGCTTCACCACCACCGAGCGCAGGGACGCCGGGCGGCCGAGCAGCGGCTGCAGCTTGCTCTCCCGGTAGGCGAAGGCGGGGTGAGGGGCGGGCAGCTCGCCGGCCGCCCTGCCCTTGTCCTGGCAGTGCCCCAGCTTCGCCAGTTGCTGGTGATTGCTATGGAAGAGGTCGGCCAGGAACTCATCGTTGAAGGCGGCCGGGTCGATGTAGGCGCTGATGTCGATGGAGTTCTCGTGGTCACAGATGTCTGGCAGCTCGCCCGGGTCCCGGTACGCGAAGGCCGGCGGCTGCTGGTGCGGCTCCACCTCGTAGAAGTTGCTGTGTTCCATGTGGAAGCTATGCGCAGCGAGGCATGGTGAGGTGCCGCGGGAATCCAGCCTGGACGAAGCTGCCAGCCAGGGACACTTTCCTTTCCTTTCCTTTCCTTTCCTTTCCTCTCCTCTCCTCTCCCTACTGCCGCCTTCTCTCGGGGCTGATCCCCCGGTGCGCTCTCACTTCCCATTTATACTGCCAGGAGTCGCCTCCTTCCTCTCATTCTGACCAACCATCTGCCCAGGTCTGGCCGAGCCTCCAGCCACACGCCCCTCCCCTCCCCTCCCCACCCCACCCGTCTCCACCGACTGCCAGGTGCAGCTGGAGGGGCCGAACGGCCGCTGCTCCGCCGGTGGGCTGCGGAGTGACCCCTTTTCCCGGGTAAATCCGACCGTCAGCTGCGCGCTGCCCGAGTAGAGGGACCCGACTGCGCGCTGCCCCATGTGGGAGATAGCTCTATGGTGGAGGTCCTGGCTGCGCGCTGCGAGAGGAGTCCCGATGCGCGCTCCCGTGGGGGCTCTAGGCTGCGAGCTCTCGGAGGGAGAGCCGGACGCGCGCTCCCGGAGGAATGGTTTCCAGTGCTCGCTCTCGCTCCTCTTTTCTTGTATTTTTTTCATACACATCTGGGGTCAGACACAGAATGCAGTCTGAAGAAGGGTTTCGGCCCGAAGCGTTGCCTATTTCCTTTGCTCCATAGATGCTGCTGCACCCGCTGAGTTTCTCCAGCTTTTTTGTGTACCTTCGATTTTCCAGCATCTGCAGTTCCTTCTTGAACACAGAATGGAGCTCCCTCTACACAGTTCCATCGCGCACTCTCAGGACAGCGGCACCATGAATGGAGTGAAACTCCCCTACACAGTTCTGTCACACATTCTCAGGGTAGATAAAGAACATTCAAACTTAAGAAAGACAAGCAGTAGTATGGCCCTTTGGCGCAGCGTTCCTGCTCTAACATCAGTCAAATCGTGGATGTTCATTTCCCTCACCATGTTCCTGCACATCCTTTGATTTTCCTAATTTCGGAAAATCTCTCAACCACTTTTGAATATACTTCCTGAATGTTCACAGATCCATGCTTTAGACAGAGAACTCCAAGATTCACCACTCTCGGTGGGAGCAAAATTCTTCTCATCAGACATGAATGGGTGACTCCTATTTTGAGACACTGGCCCCTGGGTCCAGACTCCCAGCTAAGGATGGCAGGTGCTCGCAATGAAGAATAGACAATAGACAATAGGTGCAGGAGTAGGCCATTCGGCCCTTCGAGCCAGCACCGTCAATCACCATCATATAACAATTGCAGCACGGAAACAGGCCATCTCGGCCCTACAAGTCCGTGCCGAACAACTTTTTTCCCTTAGTCCCACCTGCCTGCACTCATACCATAACCCTCCATTCCCTTCTCATCCATATGCCTATCCAATTTATTTTTAAATGATACCAACGAACCTGCCTCCACCACTTCCACTGGAAGCTCATTCCACACCGCTACCACTCTCTGAGTAAAGAAGTTCCCCCTCATGTTACCCCTAAACTTCTGTCCCTTAATACTGAAGTCATGTCCTCTTGTTTGAATCTTCCCTTTTCTCAAAGGGAAAAGCTGATCCACGTCAACTCTGTCTATCCCTCTCATCATTTTAAAGACCTCTTTCATGCCCCCCCTTAACCTTCTGCGCTCCAGAGAATAAAGACCTAACTTATTCAACCTTTCTCTGTAACTTAGTTGTTGAAACCCAGGCAACATTCTAGTAAATCTCCTCTGTACTCTCTCTATTTTGTTGACATCCTTCCTATAATTGGGCAACCAAAATTGTACACCATACTCCAGATTTGGTCTCACCAATGCCTTGTACAATTTTAACATTACATCCCAGCTTCTATACTCAATGCTCTGATTTATAAAGGCTAGCATACCAAAAGCTTTCTTTACCACCCTATCTATATGAGATTCCACCTTCAAGGAACTATGCACGGTTATTCCCAGATCCCTCTGTTCAACTGTATTCTTCAATTCCCTACCATTTACCATGTACGTCCTATTTTGATTTGTCCTGCCAAGGTGTAGCACCTCACATTTATCAGCATTAAACTCCATCTGCCATCTTTCAGCCCATTCTTCCAAATGGCCTAAATCCCTCTGTAGACTTTGGAAATCCTCTTCATTATCCACAACACCCCCTATCTTGGTATCATCTGCATACTTACTAATCCAATTTACCACACCTTCATCCAGATCATTGATGTACATGACAAACAACAAAGGACCCAACACCGATCCCTGAGGCACCCCACTAGTCACCTGCCTCCAACCCGACAAACAACCATCCACCATTAACCTCTGGCTTCTCCCATTCAGCCACTGTTGAATCCATCTTGCTACTCCTGTATTTATACCCAACAGTTGAACCTTCTTAACCAACCTTTCATGAGGAACCTTGTCAAAGGCCTTACTAAAGTCCATATAGACAACATCCACTGCTTTACCCTCGTCAATTTCCCTAGTAACCTCTTCAAAAAATTCAAGAAGATTAGTCAAACATGACCTTCCAGGCACAAATCCATGCTGACTGTTCCTAATCAGACCCTGTTTATCCAGATGCTTATATATATTATCTCTAAGTATCTTTTCCGTTAATTTGCCCACCACTGAAGTCAAACTAACAGGCCTATAATTGCTAGGTTTACTCTTAGAACCCTTTTTAAACAATGGAACAACATGCACAGCACGCCAATCCTCGGGGACTATTTCCGTTTCCAATGACATTTGAAATATTTCTGTCATAGCCCCGGCTATTTCTACACTAACTTCCCTCAATGTCCTAGGGAATATCCTGTCAGGACCTGGAGACTTATCCACTTTTATATTTTTCAAAAGTGTCAGTACTTCTTTTACTTTGAAACTCATAGTATCCATAGCTACTCTGCTAGTTTCCCTTACCTCACATAATTCAATATCCTTCTCCTTGGTGAATACCGAAGGAAAGAAATTGTTCAATATCTCCCCCATCTCTTTTGGCTCTGCAGATAGCTGTCCACTCCGTCTCTCCAATGGACCAATTTTATCCCTCGTTATCCTTTTGCTATTAATATAGCTGTAGAAACCCTTTGGATTTACTTTCACCTTACTTGCCAAAGCAACCTCATGTCTTCTTTTAGCTTTTCTAATTTCTTTCTTAAGATTCTTTTTACATTCCTTATACTCCTCAAGCACGTCATTTACTTCATGCTGCCTATAATTTTTGTAGATCTCCCTCTTTTTCCGAACAAGATGTCCAATTTCCCTTGAAAACCAGGGCTCTTTCCACTTTTTACTGTTTCCTTTCAACCGAACAGGAACATAAAGATTCTGTACTCTTAAAATTTCCCCTTTAAATGTCCTCCATTTCTCTTCTACATCCTTCCCATAAAACAAAATGTCCCAGTTCACTCCTTTTAAATCATTTCGCATCTCATCAAAGTTAGCCTTTCTCCAATCAAAAATCTCAACCCTAGGTCCAGTTCTGACCCTCTCCATAATTATATTGAAACTAATGGTATTGTGATCACTGGACCCGAAGTGCTCCCCAACGCATACCTCCGCCACCTGTCCCGTCTCATTTCCTAACAGGAGGTCCAACACTGCCCCTCCTCTAGTAGGTACCTCTATGTATTGCTGCAAAAAATTATCCTGCACACATTTTACAAACTCCAAACCATCCAGTCCATTTACCGAATGTGTTTCCCAGTCTATGTGTGGAAAGTTGAAATCTCCCACAATCACTACTTTGTGCTTACTACTAATATCTGCAATCTCCTTACATATTTGCTCTTCCAATTCCCGATCCCCATTTGGCGGTCTATAATACACCCCTATAAGTGTTGCTACACCTTTCCCACTTCTCAGTTCCACCCAAATAGCCTCCCTAGATGAGCCCTCCAATCTATCCTGCCAAAGCACTGCTGTAATATCTTCCCTGACTAGTAATGCAACACCTCCACCTCTTGCCCCTCCAATTCTATCACACCTGAAGCAACAAAATCCTGGAATATTTAGTTTCCAATCACAGCCCTTCTGCAACCATGTTTCACTGATTGCCACAACATCATACTTCCAGGTGTCTATCCAGACTCTAAGCTCATCCACCTTTCTTACAATGCTCCTAGCATTAAAATATGCACATTTAAGAAACCCCCCGCCTCTTATTCTCTGTTTATTTCCTTTTTTTTCCTTTCTCCTCTTGTGCCCGAGTGCTTCCCTTTTCTGCTTCCTGCCTCCCATTCTGTCTACTAGCTTTCTCTATTTGAGTCCCTCGCCCCAACCGTTCTAGTTTAAAGTCTCCCCAGTAGCCTTAGCGAATTTCCCCGCCAGGATATTGGTCCCCCTCGGGTTCAAGTGCAACCCATCCTTTCTGTACAGGTCCCACCTTCCCCAAAAGAAGTCCCAATGATCCAGAAACTTGAATCCCTGCCCTCTGCACCAGTCTTTCAGCCACGCATTTATCCTCCACCTCGCTCCATTCCTACTCTCACTGTCGCGTGGCACAGGCAGTAATCCTGAGATTGTTACCTTTTTGGTCCTTTTCCTTAACTCTCCTCCCAACTCCCTAAATCCTCCCTTCAGGACCTCTTCCCTTTTTTTACCTATGTCATTGGTACCTATATGTACCACGACCTCAGGCTCCTCTCCCTCTGATTTCAGGATATCTTGGACGCGTTGAGACACATCCGAGACCCTGGCACCAGGGAGGCAGACCACCATCCTGGTCTCCCGACTGCGTCCACAGAATCGCCTATCCGACCCCCTAACAATAGAGTCCCCAATTACTATTGCCCTCTTCTTTTTGTCCCTACCTTCAGGAGTAACAGGGCCGGTCTCTGTGCTGGAGGCCCGTCCGCTCTCGCTACCCCCGGGCAGGCTGTCACCCCCATCCGTACTCAAACAGGAGTACTTATTTGCAAGGTGTACCGACATTGGAGTACTCACTCGTCCCTGCCTCTGCCCATTGCCCTTCCTAACTGTGACCCAGTTTTCTGTCTCCCGTGGTCTTGGAGTGACCACCTCCCTGTAACTCCTTTCTATGACCTCCTCGCTCTCCCTGAGCAGACAGAGGTCATCGAGTTGCTGCTCCAGGTTCCTAACACGGTCCCTTAGGAGCCCCATCTCAACGCACCTGGCGTAGATGTGGACGTCTGGAGGGCACTCAGACTCCATGACCTCCCACATCTGACATCCAGAACAGTAAACTGCCCCTCATTCTCCCCCTTGTCCAAATACAATAAAACCTTACCCGGGATACAAGCCAATCAGCTGCTTCCTCTAGTCCGTTCGACCAACCAGAGGCTTCCAGCAGTCTCCTTCTCTGGAAGTGAGATGGAACGTTGCAGATTTGGGTAACTCACAGCTCCAGGTAACTCTTCCTCGCACCAACGGCTCCCTGGGCCTCTGTAGAAGCAAGCCCCGCGCTGTTTTTATACTCACAGCTCCAGGTAACTCCTCCTCGCACCAACGGCTCCCTGGGCCTCTGTAGAAGCAAGCCCCGCGCTGTTTTTATACTCACAGCTCCAGGTAACCCCTCCTCGCTCCAACGGCTCCCCGGGCCTCATGGCTGATCATCCCCAATCAGTACCCCGTTCCTGCCTTCTCCCCATATCTCCTGACTCCGCTATCTTTAAGAGCCCTATCTAGCTCTCTCTTGAAAGTATCCAGAGAACCGGCCTCCACCGCCTTCAGAGGCAGAGAATTCCACAGACTCACAACTCTCTGTGAGAAAAAGTGTTTCCTCGTCTCCGTTCGAAATTGCTTACCCGTTATTCTTAAACTGCTGCCCCTGGTTCTGGACTCCCCAACATCGGGAACATGTTTCCTGCCTCTAGCGTGTCCAAACCCTTAATAATCTTATATGTTTCAATAAGAACAGTTAATGAGTTTTCCTGGCAATTATTGGTGGGTGCACTCAGCAGGAGGGACAATTTGGCCTCAATGGGAAGATGAAATCTGGTACATTCAATAAGACAGGCTGGTAAGAGGTGGCCCTGGAGGTGATTAGCAGGAGCATTGCAGCCAATTCATCGGCAACATTTATAAAGCATTTAATAATCCAAACAAGTCATTAGAGTGTGTACTTGAAGGATCCCAACCCTCTTCAGCTCTTCAGCCCAACTTGCCCATGTCAACCAAAATGCCCAATCTAAGGTAGTCTCATTTGCCTATGTTTGGCCCATATCCCTCTAAAACTTTCCTATCCACATACCTGTCCACATTTCCGTTGAATGTTGTTATTGTACCTGCCTCAACTACCCCATTGGGTTCCATAAATCCACCACTTTCAATGTGAACCCTCAGGTTCTTATCAAGGTTTCAAGGTAAGTTTATTGTCACATGTACCAATTAAGGTACAGATATCAAACCTATGTCCTCTAGTTGTTAATTCCCCTACCTTGGGAAAAAGACTGTATTCACCCTATTTATTCCCCTCGTGATTTTATATACCTCCAGAAGATCACTCTTAAGCCTTCAGCACTCCACAAAAGTCTGCATAACCCCTCGAATCCTGGCAACATCCTCGTATATCCTCTGCGCTCGTTCCAGCTGTCTCCATCACAATGTTCTTTACACCCAAACATTGCACACCAGCCAGCCATTACTTTCTGTGGATCTCCAACTACCCATCTATCCATTCACGACTACAATTTACCCCACCCATTATGCAAGTGGCTCACTGTCCCACTCCCAGGGCGAGATAGCATAGGATAGATGACAAGAAAAGGGATGCACATTTAAGCAGCAGTCAACATTATTGTCTCACAGCTCCTGTGACCATCCAGCCGATCTCCAGCGATTTTGAACATGCTGTCGGTGACTATATGGGTTTCCCCCTGGGCTCTGGTTTCCTCCCACATCCCAAAGATATGTGAGTGCATAGGTAATTGCCTACTGTAAATCACTGCAAATTTAAGTGGAGCGTGAGAAATTGGGGGAGAGTTATATTTTTTTGTGCTGGTCACAGATATTCTTCTTTAATACAAAAAAAACACTTCACTCATAAAAATTCAACAGGTTAAGCATCATCAATGGGTACATTTTGTTTACAATGCTGCCAAGTTCTTCTATATAATACCTGTCACATAAATCAGGAAAATGCCTGTAACCCCAGGTTGAAGACAATTGCCTCGCCCAAATGTACTTTGCATCTACTTTCTATAACAATGAAGCCTGATGGGGAGAGTTCCTGGCCCAGTGGCTTGACTGGCCTCTCTCTCTGCTGTAATGAAATATATATGAAAGCTCACTCGACACTATCCTGTCTCACTCCGAGGGCCAGGGTAGTATAGGTTATATACAGGGTAAAGCTCCCTTGACCTTGTCCAGTCACAAACCCTCAGTCTAGAGATAGAGTAAATGTCATGTTATATTGTCCCAAAATGGGAGAAAAATAGATTCGATACATAGCAAAGCTCCACGTGAAGTATGCTATTTAACATTTGCAGGGTGTGAGTAACTCTGGCTAGTAATACTATTAAGATCCCTTTACACTGTCTTGTCACACACTCTCATTTTGGGTGCAGTACTGGTTAGAGGCACAACAAAGCTCCCACTACACTGTCCCATCAAATTCTTCTGGGACAGGTACAGCAAGGTGAGAGAGGAAAGTTCCCTCTATACTGTTCGATCACACACTCCTAACCCCTGGGATAGTTGGGGTTAGATAGAGTAAAGCTCCCTCTCCAATAGACACATAAAACAGTTAAATATAGAGTGAGGCTCCCTCTAGTTTGTTTTATATTGCAACATTCAATGCCCCCTCCTGAACTTGGACAATATTGTTCAATTTTAAGAAAGTCAATTGATGCTTAATTTTGTGGTTGTTTTAGCTAAATTTGAGGCAAAATTATACTAAAATACTAATTTGCTAGAATCCTGTAGTCAGCTGAATGGGGAATTATCTTTATGCAATACATAAATAGAACAAAGAACAGTACAGCACAGGAACAGACACTTCAAGCCATAATGTTTCTCCCAAACATAATGCTTAGTTGAACTGCTCTCATCTGCCTGCAAGTGATCCATATCCCTCCATTCCCTGCAAATCTTTACACCTATCCAGCTTCTTAAAAGCCACCTTCGATTCTGCCTCAACCACTACCCCAGCCCCTATCACCATCTGTGTAAAAAACCTGCCCCACACATCTCCGTAATATTTCCCCCCTCTCACCTTATAGCTATGCCCTCTAGTGTTGGAACACACCATGTTACAGGAATCATTACTGAAGGGTGATAGAGTGGTGCTAGAACAACAGTTCTTGCTCTCCAACATTAGCAAGCCAAGGAACTGATTGGTGACTTCAAGAGGGAAAAGTCAGGGATCCACAAACCTGTGTTCATTAATGGGACTGTGGTAGAGAGAGCCTCACGTTGCTGGACATGCATATCTCTGCAGATATATCCAGGGCCCAGCATATTCAAGCAATCACAAAGAAAGTTCATCAGTGCCTCGACTTCCATAGACGAATTAAAAGTTTGGTATGCCACCAAATAGTCTATTGCATTTTCATAAGTGTACAGAAGGGAGCATACTGACTGGTTGCATCGCAGTCTGGTTAAGTAACTCGAGCGCCCAGAATGAAAGACACTGCAGAAAGCGATGGATATTTCCCAGTCCATCACTGGTATTGGCCTCCCCACCATAGAATGGATATATTGGACGCACTGCCTCAAAAAGCCAGCCACAACAAATCAAAGACTCACACTAGCCTGATCAGGATCTCATCTCACTATTTCCATCAGGAAGAAGGTACAGGAGCCTGAAAACTGTGACCACCAGATTCAAGAACAGCTTCTTCCCAGCAACCAAGAGACTTTTGAACACTGCACAACATGAACCACTACCTCAGCAATTATGATCTGCTATGGACTAAGCTACGGACTTTGATTCTGTGCTATTACTGTTATCAATTTATTGTATTATTCATTATTATATATTATCTGTGTGTTTTGCATTAATGGAGCTGTAAAGCTGCAGCAAGTAAGAATTTAATTGTTCAGTTGACGGTACATATGACAATTAAACACTCTTGACTGCTGAATACATTTTCAGAACTAAACTCTGGTCTGCACTCCAGAATACCACAGAAAGTTAGGGATTAAAAAAAGCAACAGTACTGATCAGAATTTTCCAGAATCTTTGGAAAAGTGAGGTACCAAATGATTGTTGGATGAGAATGTCCCAGCCCCCTCCAGGAAAGGTGCTGGATGAAAAGGAAAATTAACAGTGAACACAGAACAGAGTTGGCAATTGCTCCAATGAATATGAGTAGTCCACGCTGCTCTGAGAAGGATTGCCTCACTGGACTAACTCTAGCCTGTTTCCAGGCGGTGATTTAGTGGGACAAAGGGAAGTGTAGTGGTGGTTTCTGGTTTTGAATGCAAGTGAGGTAATGACCCTGCAGAAACATTTGCAAAGATTAAGGCCTGTGGTATGAATTGGTTGTGATGCTCCAAAAATGGGATGAGTGAAGGGTGCCTAGTAACAGTGGGAGAAGTAGTATTGATATGATGGAGCTGGTGACTTTTCCCAGCTTGGTTCTGTTGGATCTCTCATTGTATATGTGTAGAAACAGGCAGATAGGTTTAAACTCTGGGAACTGCCAATATTGGAACTACCAACTTCCAATATGTCCATATCGATGAAATGGAAAGTACAAGTTGCTACCTCAAAAGGGCCTGTCCCACTTGTATGAACTAATTGCTGACCTCTGCCGAGTTTGCCCTTGATTCATATTCGCAGCATGGTCGCCAGATGGTCATAGGAAGCCGTGGGAGGTCTTTGTTAACTCTTCCTCATGCTCGTGAGTGGTCTGCGCGTACTCGTGGCCTCAAGTGGCGTTTTTTCAACCTGCTAAAAAATGTCCATGAGTAAAAAAAGGTCGGCATTGGTCTGCCAAGTGGGACAGGGGCTTAAGTCAATCAGAACAGAGAGGCACCATAAGCAGAACTATCAATGCATTGCTGGAAAGTTCACAGATATGCAAAAGCAGATTGGGAAAAGTGCAGTGTGATTCTGGACCAACTCTTGACCACTCAAACAAGGTGATGAGGAAGATCCTATATTGCAAGGGAGGTGGAGTTCTCCAAGAAGAAAGTGTCCATTTGCAGTCCTTGGACATGCTAAAGTGTCACACCCACTGGAGTAGTTTTGAAGTAGATTAGAGTGTTTGTAACTCATTCCTAGCTATGTGTTGCAGACGAAGCACTGATGGTTAAAGTCCTGGACAAGGGGGATTGAACAGTTTGGTCAAATATTGACCAAGATATATAACAGCCTAGTTTAGTTTACTTTAATTTAGCTTAGTTTACCGTGCAGAAACAGGCTCTTCGGCCCACCGAGTCCCCGCTGACCAGCGAACCCTGTACACTAGCACTATCCTACACAAACTAGGGACAATTTACAATTTTACCAAGCTAATTAATCTATTAACCTACAAACCTGTGTGTCTTCTGAGCGTTCGAGGAAACCAGAGATCCCGGGGGAAACCCACACGGGTCATAGGGAAAATGTACAAACTCCGTACAAATAGCACCCATAGTCAGGATTGAACCCGGGTCTCTGGTGCTGTAAGGCAGCAATTCTACCGCTGTGCCACCTTGCTGCCTTGCTATACAATTTTTTTAATAGCAGAATGCACATGGTGCAACATGATAAAACATTAGTACAAGACGTTGGCCTTGCCATACGTAGAGTGTTGTGTTCAGTTTTGGTCACCCTGCTGCAGGATAGAGGCCATGAAGATAGAAAACGTGCAGAGTAAAGTTCCTTCTCTGTGTGGTTGTACTATTGCTCCTGTGTAATTGCTGATATGGAATATTTGATGATTTCTGACACATTTACAGAGAAGGCCATGACCCTGCAGAACATTGTTATACATCTGGGTCAATATTTTACCAAAGCCTGTTCAATCCCCCTTGTCCAGGACTCTAATCATCAGTGCTTCGTCTGCAACAGATAGCTGGCAATGAGGTACAAACACTCTAATCTAATCGGGTTACAGATGATGCCTTGAGAGGTTTATTAACGTCATCTGGATTCCAGAGATTAGATTAGAGACTTGGGCTCACTCGCTACACACTAGGATTCTGTACGATACTCGCTGGCTATCTCCCACATGTCACTGAGTTCATCACTCTGGCCAGACAGACTCAGCTCTGCCTTCTCACTTCCTTTACAATCTGTGACTTGCAAAGAGTGAAAACTGTGCCTGTGCTTTGATTCAGGTTCAAATATTCAACATTGGGGTGAGACATCATAGTTATATCGTTAGTTATATAGAGCAGAAATGGGCCCCACAGCCCACCATGTCCACGCTAACCTTTGTGGCAATCTACAGTAATCCATTTGCCTGCATTGTTCGTCCTTCAAAGGCCTGCCTATTTAACTGTCTAAATGCCTCTTAAATATCTTTGTTTCCATCACCTCCTCTGGCAGTGCACAATTCTCGGTGTGAAAAAACTTTCCCTTTAGAGCACCTTTAAAATTCCTTCCTTTCACTATGCCCTCTTGTTTTTGATATCTCTGAGGGAAAAACATTCTGAATTTCTACCCTATTGAGACCTCCTAAAATATTGTATACCTCGATTAGGTCATCCCCCTGCCACCACACCAGGGAAAACAAACCCAATCTATCCCATCTCTCCCCCATATCTAAAGCTCTCCAAGAGAGCAAACATCTGGCGAATCTCCTCTGCATTTTCTCCAGCACAATCATAGCCTTCATTAGTCATTGGAGTAGAATTAGACCATTCCGCCCATCGAGTCAACTCCGCCATTCAAGCGTAGCTGATCTATCTTTCCTTCTCAACCCCATTCTCCTGCCTTATCCCCGTGACCTTTGAGACCATTGCTAATTGAGAACCTATCAATCTCCGCTTTAAAAATACCGAGAGACTTTGGCCTCCATGGCCGTCTTTGGCAATGAATTTCACAGATTCACCATCCTCTGGCTAAAGGAATTCCTCCTCATCTACTTTCTACAGGTACGTCATTTTATTCTGAGGCTGTGCCCTCTGGTCCTAGACTCTCCTACTAGTGGAAACATCCTCTCCACATCCACTTTATGTAGACCTTACATTATTCGGTAAGTTTAAATTAGATTCCCCCTACGCAGGTGAAGGATTTGTAAATGCAAACATTAAAATGAATGTACAATAAATCCACAGAAAAGTCCAGATATAAAAGAAGTGATAAGTGCAGGCAGGGTCTTTTCTGGAGGCTAGAAAGCAACCCTATTGGTACCCAGCAACAGGCTGATGTCTGTAGTGGTAATCAGCTCTGTCCAGAGGTAGCTCTATACATGTAATTTTCTTTTAAATTTAGTCTTATTTGATTACTACACTTCCTTTTTTTATTCACTCTGACTATGGAGACTGAAAATACTTAAATCGTGTCTAAGCACTGTAGAATTAGAATAGTGCCACAAAAAATAAGACCATTCAGACCCTTGAGTGCTGGCTCTGTAAAAGACCTCTCCCAGTAATACCAGCGCCTTGTTCTTTAGCCCTGCCTAATCCCTTCAAAAATATCCATCTAACTTCTTTCTGAAGGTTGACGTTGACTGTACAACCGCAAAGTGTTCCAAATCATTAGATACCAATATCATTCCCTCAACTCTCCACTAGTTCTTTGTCAATTATCCCCATGTCCTTGATCACCGTCCTTCCTGCACAACTGGAGACAGTTTCAATTTCATCAACTACTTCCTGGTTTTAAAAGCCTCTATTAAATCTCCCCGCAACGTTCTCAACTCTAAGGGGAGCAACTACCTGTCATTTTGGCCTGTCCACAAATTTATTTTGGCTAATTACTGGCCAATCAATTTATTATCAGTTATCAGCTCTGCGACGGATAACTTTATCAGCAGCTATCAGCAATAATGTTCTCCAAACATGGACCAAAGAACATTTCAGAGATGAGGTGAGACTGCCCTTGACACCAAGGTAGTGTGTGACCAAGTGGGATGTCAAGGAGACCAAGTAAGACAGAATTTAACAGGCATCAAGGGGAAAACACTCTCATGGTTGAAGTCAGACCTCATAGAAAAGAAGATCACATGAGTTGGGAGCAGGGGTTGGCCATTTGGCCCATTATGGTTGATCCAATTGTAATCTCAAACCTATATTCCAGTCTATCCCAAGGACCCTTCATCCCTTTGTTTATCAAAAATCTATTTACCTCTGTCTTAAAAATATTCAAAGATTTTGTTTCCACACCTTTTTTGGAAGGGGTTCCAAAGACATGACCTTCTGAGAAAATAAATTGCTGTCTAAAATGCGTGACCACTTATTTATAAACAATGGCCCTGGTTCTAGATTCTCCGACAAGAGGAAACATCCCTCTCTACATTCACCCAATCAATTCCAGGAACTAACTGCACAGGTTACTCAGACTAATGTCCCATGGCCAACCATCATCAAGCTGCTCCATCACAGGCCTCTTTCCAGGGTGATATTCGCTGATGATCACACAATGACCAATTCCACTTGCAAATCCTTGATAAATGAAACAGCAGATGCCTTTGGACAAGTTCTAGACAAAGCTCAGGCATGGGATGATATCCAGCAAGTAATATTCACACTCCAAGTGACAGGCAATGGGGTATCTCCAATAACATATCTCTCACCACCGACTACTGATATTCAATGGCATTATATTACCAAGTCACCCACGATCTTCACAGTTACAACTGACCAGAATCCCTAATGGGCCAATCGCACCACACAAGCGCACCAGACTCATTCATCTGCAGACACTGCAGTCTTTCCCTATTGACAACACACGAGTCAGACGCCTGAAGGGATGCACTCCATTTGCCTGGATGAATCAAGTTCCAACTAGTTGGTAATCATCCAGAGAAAAGTAGCGCACTGGCATCCCATCTACAACCATAAAGATTTGTTTCCTTCATTCTGGCAGAGCTACAGAGTTTACCTTCTACAAAATGCACTCATCTGTCTTGGATACTCCATCAGTATCCCCTAACCTGTGATCTCCATCACGTTTATACTATTCTCATAACAAATGTAAAGTACTTTGGCCAACGAGAGTTGTTTTTTTAAATGTGCTATATAAATAAATGTGACTTGACTTGACTTGACTAAAAAGGGCAAGGGCAGCAGGTGCTAGGAACACTCCCACCTGCAGGTTACCCTCCAAACAATACCCCATCCTGACAGAAATATATTGCCATTCCTTCAAAATTATAAAAGGACTGGACAAGCTAGATGCAGGAAAAATGTTTCCAATGTTGGACGAGTCCAGAAGCAGGGGCCACAGTCTTGGAATAAAGGGGAGGTCATTTAAGACTGAGGTGAGAAAAAACGTTTTACCCAGAGAGTTGTGAATTTATGGAATTCTCTGCCACAGAGGGCAGTGGAGGCCAAATCACCGGATGGATTTAAGAGAGGGTGAGATAGAGCTCTAGGGGCTAGTGGAGTCATGGGATATGTAGAGAAGGCAGGCACGGGTTATTGATTGGGGACGATCAGCCATGATCACAATGAATGGCGGTGCTGGCTCGAAGGGCCGAATGGCCTCCTCCTGCACCTATTTTCTATGTTTCTATGTTTCTATGATGCTTACTTAAAATCCCGGAATTCCCTTCACAACAATACTGTGGGAGCACCTCAACCAGAAGGACTGCAGTGGTTTAAGATGCTGGCTCCACAACACCTCCGCAAGGGCAATTGGAGATGTGATAAATGTCGGCTTTGTAATGACGCCTACATCTCGAGGAATTAATAAACGAGAAACACCCCTGCCCATCCTCACTGAGACTGCACCACTCTGATTCATCCGGTGACGTGAAACCAGTGAAATAAATTCGAAATTAATGAGGAAGGAGAATGAAAGGAGAAAGAAACAACTCAAGCCGGAAATTCTACAAAAGGAAAAAATTAAACCGAAAGAGAGAAACAAATCAATCAGCACACAATTACAGATTGATGTGATTTATATTTAAATATAATGACACAGAAATTTCTATACAGCAGATAATTAAGTATAATTACATTCTGTGTAATAATTACATATAATTGTCATCAGACCCAACCCAATTACTGCAGGAAAGTCAGGAGTTATGTATTAAATGTGGGACTCTGCGGCACCCAGCCGTCCCACCCCAGTCGTCTCACCCCAGGTGACACGGGCTAGACAGGTCACTTACAGCCTCAGCATCGGTGTTTTTGACCTCTACTTGAAGCTGAGGAGCAACTTACAATTGACCAGTGAACGACAGGTTCACCTCAGTCAGTGTTTATTGAACAAGTAGACTTTGTGTTGTTAAATACAGAAAGAAAGACTGACTGATCGTATCACAACCCAGTGTTGATTTTAAATGTGCTGAGCACTTCACATTCAGAAATGATGCCTTTATATTAATACATTATTATTGTTTCTGCCACATTTAAAGGTGGGATCAGGAATACAGATCTATTTATTAACCTCAATTCTAAGGAAGTTTGACATATTTCTAACAACTCTTACCACCTTCAACGGATGCATCACAGAGAGCATATGGGTTGCATCACACCTTGCTTTGAGAACAGCTCTGCCCAAGAGATTGCAGAGAGTTGTGGATAGAGCCCGGTCCATCACACAAACCAGCCTCTCTATTCCCTCCTCCCACCCCCCCAATCAACATCATTTATACTTCACAAAAATGCTGGAGAAACTCAGTGGGTGCAGCAGCATCTATGGAGCGAAGGAAATAGGCAACGTTTCGGGCCGACACCATTCTTCAGTCTGAAGAAGGGTTTCGGCCTGAAACGTTGCCTATTTCCTTCGCTCCATAGATGCTGCTGCACCTGCTGAGTTTCTCCAGCATTTTTGTGTACCTTCGATTTTCCAGCATCTGCAGTTCCTTCTTAAACACATTAATCATTTACACTTCATGTGCCTTGTGAAAGCAGCCAACACGACGACCCCAGTTATATCCTCTCCCTTGGGCAAAAGATACGAAAGTTTGAAATCACGAACCACCAGACTCAGAAGCCGTTTCTTTCCTCTGTTATCAGACTATCGCATGGTCCCCCCATAAATTAGGTAATAATCCTGATCTTCCACCCTACCTTAATTATGGACCTGGACTTTTTCTCTGTAACTGTAATGCTATAACGTTGTAAAATTATATTCTGTATTCTGGTATTTTTCTCTTTGCACTACCTATTGTACTCACGTATTGCTTGATGGTACTCTTAATATAACCTGGTTTACCCTGGATAGAACACAAATAAAAGCTTTTCACTGTACCTCTGCACACTTGACAAGAATAAACCAATACCTATGTTGGATTTATCAGTCATAGAACTGGATAGTGTGGAAAACGGCCTTTGGCCCATGTTGTCCATGCAGACCAAGTTGATATACTGGGCTGGTCCATTCATCTGCATTTTGGTCCACAGCGCTCTACACTTTTTAAAAAAATGATATACTGTATCTGTACAAATGTATTTTACAATATTGTAATTGTATCCCTTTCCTCTGACAGCTCATTCCATGTATGGACTACCCTCTTGAATGAAAAATGCACACTAGATAATAGACAATAGACAATAGGTGCAGGAGTAGGCCATTCGGCCCTTCGAGCCAGCACCGCCATTCAATGTGATCATAGCTGATCATCCACAATCAGTACCCCGTTCCTGCCTTCTCCCCATATCCCTTATCTCCGCTATCTTTAAGAGCTCTATATAGCTCTCTCTTGAAAGCATTCAGAGAACTGGCCTCCAACTTGTCTGGGCCCTCTAGTTTTAGAATCCTCTACTCTGGGAAAAAGACTGTGAATGTTCTTTTATCCATGTCTCTCATAATCTTGTAAATCTGAGTAGGGTCACTCCTCAGCCTCCAATGTTCCAAAGAAAAAAGTCTCAGCCTATCTAGCTTCTCCCTGTATTCAAGCCCGCAAGACCAGATAACATCCTGGTGAATCTCCTTTGCACCCTTGCCAACTTGATGACATCCTTCCTATAGCTGGGCGACCAGAACTGCACATGGTACTCTAGGTGTGGTCTCGCGAACAACTTGTACAACTGCATCATGATGTTCTGAGTTTTGTACTCAAAGCAACAAGGTGGTGCCACAGTTAGTGCTGCTGCCTCACAGCTCCAGGGACCCAGGTCCAGCATCTGACCTTGGGCGCTGTCTGTGTGGAGTTGACATGTTCTCGCTGTGACCATGTGGATTTCCCCCGGATGCTCCGATGACTTTCACATTATAAAGACGTGCTGGTAATTCCCCACTGTGAATTATCTCTTGGCATAGTCAAGTGGTAAAGGAAGTAGAGGAGAGTTGATGTCATGTGAGATAGACTTGGTTGCATGGTTTTCGGGAAATAAGATGGGTGAGTGAGATAGCTCTTCTGGAATCCAGCATAGACCTAGTGGACTGAATGGCCTCCCTCAGTGTCAGAATAGTAAAAAGCAAAAGCTAGGTCTATGTTTATCGATAATTCAGCATCACAGTAACAGAATACCAGACCATTATCTCATTAATGTTTGTTGGAAATAAATTGGCTGTGTGCTTCGATATTACACTTCATAAAACTCTTATCCCTTGTTCACTGAAAGCCTGTAGAAATTGAGACTTTTTTTTTGACCTGCCTGATCCATTTGCATGGATCCTTGTTGCTAAAAACCATTGACTGGCATTGATCAGATCTAAGTACCTGTTTGCACAGGGACAGTGTCTCTATCACACACACAGCCACAGCAGTTCCAAAGCACCTTTTCATAGAATTATATGACTTGGTAGTCTTGCAGCCAAGAGTAAAATCAACCCAAAATTCATATCAGAGTTTTAAACTTATATCAGAGATATAAGCAGATTGCTTATATCATCAACTCCTTTGGTAATTTGTGTGTATAATAAAGCATAGTCAGCTAATTAGGACTCAACAAGAATCCTTCATTTTTGGCACAGGTTAATGAATTGTGAACACACCACTAATCTTTCCTTCAGGCCAAATGTGTTTTCAAAGGTCAAGTAAAGCTACAGCTGGCAGGCAGACAAAATTCACAAACCCGCCCCAACTTTGCCAATGTGTCATCCTGCCAGAAGCTGAGAGGGTGATGGCACGTAATCTCCATCACATTCTGACCGTCAAAAGTTACAGGAGACTGATAAAAAAATAAAAGCAAATGTTCTCGTGAAACTGCAAGAATTAAAAGGAATCTACGTCTGATCTCTGCTTTTTCCTATCCAATAATGTCCCTTCCTAATGAGCTGTATCTCATCACAGGTATTGACTTCCCCACCATCCTATAGGATGTGTTGCCTCAAAATATTAATGATCTGGATGAGGGAATTGAAGGCAATATCTCCAAGTTTGCGGATGACACTAAGCTGGGGGGCAGTGTTAGCTGTGAGGAGGATGCTAGGTGACTGCAAGGTGACTTGGATAGGCTGGGTGAGTGGGCAAATGTTTGGCAGATGCAGTATAATGTGGATAAATGTGAGGTTATCCATTTTGGTGGCAAAAACAGGAAAACAGACTATTATCTAAATGGTGGCCGACTAGGAAAAGGGGAGATGCAGCGAGACCTGGGTGTCATGGTACACCAGTCATTGAAAGTGGGCATGCAGGTGCAGCAGGCAGTGAAGAAAGCGAATGGTATGTTAGCTTTCATAGCAAAAGGATTTGAGTACAGGAGCAGGGAGGTTCTACTGCAGTTGTACAGGGTCTTGGTGAGACCACACCTGGAGTATTGCGTACAGTTTTGGTCTCCAAATCTGAGGAAGGACATTATTGCCATAGAGGGAGTGCAGAGAAGGTTCACCAGACTGATTCCTGGGATGTCAGGACTGTCTTATGAAGAATGACTGGATAGACTTGGTTTATACTCTCTAGAATTTAGGAGATTGAGAGGGGATCTTATAGAAACTTACAAAATTCTTAAGGGGTTGGACAGGCTAGATGCAGGAAGATTGCTCCCGATGTTGGGGAAGTCCAGGACAAGGGGTCACAGCTTAAGGATAAGGGGGAAATCCTTTAAAACCGAGATGAGAAGAACTTTTTTCACACAGAGAGTGGTGAATCTCTGGAACTCCCTGCCACAGAGGGTAGTCGAGGCCAGTTCATTGGCTATATTTAAGAGGGAGTTAGATGTGGCCCTTGTGGCTAAGGGGATCAGAGGGTATGGAGAGAAGGCAGGTACGAGATACTGAGTTGGATGATCAGCCATGATCATATTGAATGGCGGTGCAGGCTCGAAGGGCCGAATGGCCTACTCCTGCACCTAATTTCTATGTTTCTATGTTTCTAAAAGGACAGCAAATATCATCAAAGACTCTCACTACCCTGGCCATGTTCTAATTTTGCTGCAACCATCAGGAAGAAGATATTGGAGTCTGAAAACTGTGATTCTTCCCGACAACCATCAGCTTCTTGAACACTGCACAACACTAACCTCAACTATGAACTTCTATGGACTGTCATTGGTTGCACTGAGGACTATGGGTGTTCCGCTCTAGTATTGTGATCATTAATTTATTACATTTAAAAAATTTTAAATATATTATCTGTGTATTGTTCTGTTGTCGGTACATATAACAATTAACTACTCTTGACTTGACTCTCTCGACTCTTGACTATTTGTAGTTGTCGCAGACTGGTTCAAATGGAGCCAGTTTGAACCATCTCTCATGCACTCAACGTACAGGATGCTTAACCTTACATCCTTACAATGCTATGTACGACAGTGATCGCAACTTCTACTGAAGTGTGGATGGCCGTTGGCTCGCTAGGAGCTCATCCGCCCTCTGACAGGTCTTGGTTTTGGTCCTGCTGGGGGTCCACAGCCCCCTCCTCACCAGATGGGTGAGATGGTTTAGTCGCCGACTATCCGACCATGGAGCAGGTAGCACGGGATTGCATGGTACCCGTGGCGGAGGGAACTCCCCCCGACCTGAATTTTAACACTTAACACTGCAGTCTGCTTGATCACCATTTCAACCACTCATCCGAACAGGTTGTGTGTGACTCATTCATAGATCCAGCTGGATGGCTATCGCGCTGTGCTCTGTCAAAACTGCTCAGTACTCCACTTCCACCATCGACAAGGTTACCAACCAGTTTCACTTCCACACTGTTTAACCACCTTCACCCTCTGCCTCCACCATCCTCATTCCAGTCCATGGAACTGATGCTCCACAATGTTGAAAACTGTATTCTGCACTGTACCTTCCTCCTTTGATCAACCTATTGTACCCGGGTTTGATTGTATTTTTGTATTGTATTACCTGATCTGATTGGATAGTATGTGGGGAAGGGGGGGGGGGGGGGGGGGAAGGGGGGGGGGGGGGGGGGGAAGGGAGGGTGGGTGTAATGTATTCATACATATTAATGTATATGTTAATGAGTTGGTGTTCAATATAAGCAGGGAATGTTGGGTAATAAATCTCCATTTATGGCCCCAGGTTGGGAATCACTGCACTAGACCACAAACAAATCTGTCGCGTAGTGCGCGTCCGAGAAAGGTTCCAAAGTTACAATGCAAAGTTAAGTTTTTCAAGGCAACAATGTACTCATTGATTGTCTCATTCTGCTTCCGGTTTCTCGTGCCAAATTTATAGCTTTCAGCAATTTCCAGAGGCTTTAGGTTGAAATGCTCTTCCAACTTCTTCATAATGTCATTGAATGGCACATCTTTTGCTTTTATGGGTGCAAGGAGATTCATGAGCATGCTGTACACTTCAGGACCAATCTCCGTGAGCAGAATCGCTTTCATGTGTTCGCAAACGGCCTTATTTGTTTCAGTCACTATCTTTACTTCACCACTAATATCCATTATGTTGTTTGCCATGAAAAACATGTTTGCTCTCTCCATATAGGAGCTGAACGGCTCTCTACTCTTGTCGAAAGTGCCAATGTTTCCGATGTAGCCAGTGGATGCAGCCATCGTGTCGTCCTCTCTTTTTTTTTAAAGTCCATTCAAAAACCCCGATTTCTTGTCTGTTCTGGTGTATCAATTCACCTAAAACTTAGCTGTACAAAGGCTATTCAGCTTGAGGAACTCAACATTTTTCAGTCTGTCATGGACCAAATGTTACAAGGCATTCCGCACTGTGTGTGCAACCAGGATGACCTACTGATATTCACAGTGGGCATGGAGAGGTACTTCAAGCCAGATGAGCAGGTTCGTGTTCTCAGTCCTCCCAACAAGTCCAGACAAATGGGATGTTGGGAAAATAGTGGAAGTGCCTCCACCACAGTGAGGAGATGCTTGGAGGATACACTGTGGTGGATGTTAATTTGTGTTTAGTGTTGTTTATTATTGTATGATTGTATGTATGACTGCAGGCACGAAATTACGTTCAGACCGTAAGGTCTGAATGACAATAAAGGAATTCAATTCAATTCAATTCAATTCAACTTTGTTAAAGTTGGAGATAGGATCAACTTTAATGATTCTAGCCAAAGATGAACCAAAAACTGAGCATGAAGTCCTAATCCCTGAGTTTGTAACTGAAAGTGAGTTGGGAGAGGCCACTGTGATTGAAACACAAAGTTCAGTTAGTACAGCCAAAGAAACAGATTCTTCTGGTCAAAGTCAGGGTACTAAAACAGAGCCAAACAAGCTAAAACAAGTTGAGTCAACACCTAAGCCTGTCACACCTGTTACTGTTAGGTGATCAGGCAGGATCTGTAAACCAGTAGCCAGGTTAGGTTTGTAAGTTAAATAAATCACTGCACAAGTAAAACAAAAATGTGTAGATATGTAAAATAAATATATTATGTTTATCATTTCGAATTTCATGAATACTGGTTAAATCAAGTATCACAACAACAAAATTGTAACTGAGTACTTAGATTTAATACTTAAATAAAGGAAAGTTGTGTAATGTATTCATACATATTCATATATATGTTAATGAGTTGGTGTTCAATATAAGCAGGGAATGTTGGATAATAAATCTCTCTCTCATGATCCAGGCAACCTGCGTGTAAGTTGTTATTCATTCTGCCGTCCAGAACATAACAGTGGGGAAAGGGAGTGTGTGTGGGGAAAGGGGGGGAGTGGGGAAAGGGGGTAGGGGAAAGGAGAGTGGGATGGGGGGGGGAGGGGAAGGGGGGTGTGAGGAGGGGGGGTGGTCACAGCAAATGCAGCTCGCACTGTGCTCACCCCACACCTTCAGCTTTCCGCCTCACACAGTAGATCCCGGTCCCACTCTGGATTCACTCAGAGGCTTCCGGTTCAACTCAGCGGCTTCCGACTGGTTGTGCTGGTCACCGCAGAAGCAGTCCGCAGGCTGCTCGCTCCCTTCTGTACTATTTCACCGATCGGAACAAAACATATTTGACTTGCAGCAGAGGAGAATGGTGAGTAAGGTAGCGAAAAATCGTAGCACTATGGGGATCGTTTTTGCGCAAATTTAATTAGAACACAGACCGGAAGTGGTCAAGATGAGAGTTTTAGTAATAGTATAGATATATCGAGGCCTTTTGGCCCAAGCAGCTCACTCCAATATTTTTGCTCCCCCTCCTGTCTTCTCCCATCATGCTATAAACAATAGACAATAGGTGCAGGAGTACGCCATTCGGCCCTTCGAGCCAGCACCGCCATTCAATGTGATTATGGCTGATCATCCCCAATCAGTACCCTGTTCCTGCCTTCTCCCCATATCCCCTGACTCCGCTAGGAATGCTGGAAATAAGTTGCACATTCTCTCTCCGAGTAAATAATTTCCTCTTGAATCTCTTGGTGAGCATCTTCCTCATACCCCAATCATTCGCTCTTCTCCGCTCTCCCATCAGACAAAGATACAAAGGCTTGAAAGCACCAGATTCAACGGCAGCTTCTTTCCCACTATTATCAGACTCTTGAAAGGACCTCTCACATGCTGGGATGAATTCCCGATCTTCCAATCTACCTCGTTGTAGCCCTTGAATATTTGTTTAATCTGCATTTTCTCTTTATTCTGCACACCATTTATTTTCTCTGATGTACTTACATATAGTATGATTTACTTAGATAGCTTGCAAAATTTTTCTCTGCAACCTGGCACATGTGACAATAATAAACTAAAATCAACACCAATATTGAAATTAGTCCCTCTTATGATTGCACTACTAAAACATTCCAATTAAAAAATATATCCATGAGGATACCTTCTCCCACCAGCTCAGACTGTTTAGTTTTCCCAATGGGTGTAACCTCCAAGTCAAATCAAGTTGAGTCTATGCACAATTATAATAAGGTACAGATTCAATGAAAATCTTGCCTGCCGCAGCATCACAGGCACATAGACTCAGGCAACACACTAAAACATAAGACTGTACATAAATTCTACAAAACTGCAAAAAGGAAAAAAATGCAAAAAACAAGGCAATAGTGCAAATTACAATTTGAAAGCAAGTCCATGGTAGTGCAAGAGATGGATCATAGTGGCCAATGGAGCTTGGTGATGCTTAGAAGGGATGATTGTGTTGAATGCATCATTGCCATTTGTCCTTGCACATTATTTCTGTACATCTCCCAGTGCCCTTTTTTTTAAATCATTTGCAACCAAAATTATTCAGAATACTATAAGTGTGGTCCAACATCGATCTGTATAAAGTTTATCAGAATTTCACTGAATACAGTGCACAATTCTGGTCGCCGCACTATAGGAAGAACATGATTGCACTGGGGAGAGTGCAGAGGGATGGGGGCGCCTCTTTCCTAATCCATGGCAGGCTGGTCAAAACGATTAAAGGTTGCAAGACAAATTGGTGATTAGATCCATAGTGAATATACATCAAATGAGATGAACAGCGAAGCCTTGAGCTGTGCGTGTCTTTGTCCATCGTGATTTAAAAAACCTTCGTCAGAACTCTAATCAACCTAATCTGTTTCTGAACATCTTTTCTGCACTCTCTCCAATGTCTTCACCTTTACCAAAGTATACCACGCAGAGCTGGTTGCAATAATTATTTGACTCAAATACCTGTTTTTGTCAGGAGTGAAGAATTTTTTCGCCTTATTTCAGTATTATATGTCCTCCATCTCCACTTTTCCCTATTGACTGTCTATTTCCCCCTCCGAATACTGCCTGATCTGCTGAATGTGAAGAAGGGTCCCAGCCCGAAACATCAGCTATCCATGTTCTCCAGAGATGTTGCCTGACCCGCTGGGTTATTCCAACACTTTGTCTTTTTTCTGCTGATTTCCTCAGTATTTCTATTTTTTTACCACAGATTCCAGCGTCTGTACCTCTCTTGTGTCTACATGGCCTATCCTGTACTCTGAGATTGTGATCTCTAGTTCGAGAGTTCTTGGCCAGAGGAAACAGCCTCCCTGCATTTATCGTGTTGTGCTCTGCAAAAACTTCAAATATTTCAATGAGATCACCTCTCATTTTTCTTATTTTTGGAATGCGCTCTAGTCTACTCAATCTCTCCTTGTACAGCAAACCCGCCAACTCAAGAACCAGTCTAGTGAGTTTCACCGCACTCTGCCCATGTCATGCATGTCATTTTTAGCTGAGGAGAGCAAAACTGTACACAATTCCCCAGTTGCAAGTCTCATCTGGACCCTATATACTTCCCTAAGTGATCAAATTCGCTCACTATAAAGGGAATATACCATTTGATCACAAACTAGGGCCTATCCTAACCAGAAACCTAGGATGAACAGAGAGATTCACTCTCTGCTAAAGCCCAGATCCAAGGCTTTCCGGTAACTCTGGGAGGAGGTACCGCAGCATGAAGAGCGGGACAACCAGGTTCTGCAACAGCTTCATCCCCCAGGCCATAAGATTACTGAACAATCAACAAAACCGAGGCTAGAACTTTTAAATATCGACACTTTTTAAAAAACTTTTTATATATATTTATTTTACAGAACCATGCACATGAGGCATTTTTATGGACGCACTTTTACTTTTACTATTTACCTGATTTGGAGAGTCAAATGCAATGAAATTTCATTCAAGGTGCACTGTGTCTAGGTGTATATCTGAATGACAATAAAGTTTTCATTCATTCATTCAAGAGGATGATCCCTCAGTGTGTAAGAAGCTATGATCTTCGCAAGGTTATGAGTGATGCCAAGAGAAACTTCCAAAGCAAGCTGGAAACTCAAGTTAATTGAGTGGATGTCAAGTGACTGTGGCAAGGCCTGAATACCATCACAGATTACAAGCTGAAATCGGGGGCGATCTCTGGCAATGATGCATCTCTACCAGATTAACTTAGTAACTTTTATGCCGATTTTGAAAAGGCAAACAAAGCTCCACCAAGTTGCGTTCCGTCCCCACCCCTTCTATCACCATTCATCTCCGTGAGTGAAGGCCAGGGCTGCCAACATTAGGTGAGAGTTGGGAGTGAGAAATTGCGAGAGACCAAGCCCGAGGGAGCATAGCGACCCGGGGGGGGGGGGGGGGGGGGGGGGGGGGGGGGGGGGGGGGGGGGGGGGGGTTAGGTGTCCCCCTCCCATTGGTACGGAACATTTGCATTTTTCAGCTTGAAATTGTGCAATATGGTGCATACTGTAGCGAGTCTTTTAACACACTTGAATGCAATATATATGCTTTAAATTGGATTGGAGCATTTTTGAAAGGGGGGAGGCTGTGCGATCACTCACTGGCCTTGGGGGTACCCGGTGAGGGAGTGGAGCAACCGAGTGGGAGAGGGTGTGGAAGAAGGGTGTCCCCCCTCCCAGGGTAGGAACTTTTTGAAATTTGATGTATTCAAATCATGTTTTAGTGCACTGTATAAGTATGATTTCAATGTTTTTTGTATGAAGTATTTTTAAGAGGTAACTTTTTAAGGGGTAACTTTATCCACACAAAGGGTGATGGGTGTATGGAACACGCTGCCAGAGGAGGTAGTTGAGGCAGGGACCATCCCAACTTTTAAGAAAAAGTTAGACTGATACATGGATAGGACAGGTTTGGAGGTATGGACCAAAAGCAGGTAGCGTAGCTGGGACATGTTGGCGGGTGTGGGCAAGTTCGGCCGAAGGGCCTGTTTTCACACTATCACTCTATGACTACATTATATCTCCACCATGCATGAATGCTTCAAAATCAAGTGATCGAGTTTTATTGCCATATACTCAAGCATAGAAACATAGAAAATAGGTGCAGGAATAGGCCATCGGCCCTTCGAGCCAGCACTGCCATTCAATATGATCATGGCTATTCATCTAAAATCAGTACCTCTTTCCTGTTTTTTCCCCATTCCCCTGGATGTCGTTAGTCCCAAGAACTAAATGTAACTCTCTCTTGAAAACATCCAGTGAATTGGCCTGCACTGCCTTCTGTGGCAGAGAATTCCACAGATTCACAACTCTCTGCGTGAAGAAAGTTTGTTCTCATCTCAGTCCTAACTGCCCCCCCCCCCTTTATTCTTAAACTGTGACCCATGGTTCTGAACGCCCCCAACATTGGGAAAATATTTCCTGCAGTCACAGTAAGTGAAAATCTAGCAGGCAAGCAGGATGCTTTCACCAACCACACCCATTTGAAGTCCACTATCTTCCACCGTTTCCACCCAGTGCTTGGTACTTACTTCCAGCAGCCACTGGTTGTCCTCCAGGATGCACAGAGACTCTCACGACAGCGGCGCAACGCTTCGGCGCCTCCGACGGCCCGGGACTCTTGCACTGAGGCAGCTCCATGGCCGGAGCTGCAGTGAGCGACTCGCCAGCCCCGTTCCCCGTCCGCATCTGTCTCCGCTGCTGCTTCTGCTTCCAACAGCCGCGGCCCATGCAGTTGATATGAGTTTTGAAATTTTTATTGATCACAGAATTTCTCACAACAGAGCGAGAGAAATTTGTGATCGGCATGAGAATTTGGTGAAATGCGTGATTCTCATGCTCAATGCATGGGAGTTGGCAGCCCTGCCTCTCTATCCCCCTCTCCCCCCCTCTCTCTCTCCCCCCCTCTCTCTCTCCCCTCTCTGTCCCCCTCTCCCACTCCCTCCCTCCCCTCTCTCCACCTCTTTCTCTCCCCTCTCTCTCCCACCCACCTCTCATCCCTCTCTCTCTCTCCCCCCTCTTTTCCGCTCTCTCCTCTCTACCCCCCTCTCTCTCTCCCTCTATATCTCCCCTCCCCCTATCTCTATCCTCTCTCCCTCTCCTCTCACCACCTCTCTCTCCCGTCTCCCCCCTCACTCTCTCCCCTTCCCTCTCTCTCCTCTCTTCCCCTCCCACCTCACTCTCCCCCTCTCTCGTCCCCTCTCCTCTCTCTCCCCCCTCTCTTACCCCTAACTATCTCTCCCCTAACTCTCTCTACCCTCTCTTTCCCCTAACTCTCTCTCCCCTCTTTCCCCTCTCTCTCTCCCCCTCTCTCCCTCCTTCTTCTCTCTCTCCCCCTCGCTTCCCCCTCTCTTTCTCCCTCCCTCTATCTCCCTCTCTCCACACACTCTCCCCTCTCTCTCTCTCCTCTCACCTCTCCCTCTTCCCCCCCTTTCTCTCTCATCTCTCTCCTCCTCTCCCCCATTTCTCCCTCCCACCTCACTCTCCGCCTTGATCTCTCTCCCCTCTCTTTCTCCTGTCTCTATCTCCTCTTTCTCTTTGCCCCATTCTCTCTCTTTCCCCCGTTTCTATCTTTCCACCTCTCTCTTTTACCACCCCTCTCCTACCCTCTCCACCCCCTCTCTCTCTTCCCTCACCCCTCTCTCTCTTCCCCCTCTCCCACCTCAATCCCCCCCTCCTCTCCCTCTTCTCTCTCGCCATTCACACCCCCTCTGTCTCTCCCCCCTCTCTCTCCTCTCACCCCCCTCTCTCCCCCCTCTCTCCCCCCCCCCCCGCCTCCTTCCCCTCACTCTCTCTCCACCTTCCTTTGAGAGTCTGTCCCTTCGGCACAGACTCTCGCGGCAGCGGCGCAACGCTTCCAACGCCGACGGCCCGGGACTTGCACTGCTCCATGGCCGGAGCTGCAGCGAGCGACTCTCCAACCCCGCAAACACTCGCCAGCCCCGCAAACACTCGCAGCTCGGCAAACACTCGCCAGTCCCGGTTCCCCGCATCTGTTCCCGCCGCTGGTTCTGCTCCCATCCCTCCCTCAGCCCCGGATCTCCAACACCCGACCATGCAGTTTATCCGAGTTTTGAAATTTTCGTTGATCACAGAATTTCTCACCACAAAGCGTGAGAAATTTCTGATCAGCGTGAGGGCATGAGAGTTTGCTTGAGGGCGTGATTCTCACGCTCAAAGCGTGAGAGTTGGCAGCCCTGGTGAAGGCAGATCTGCTTTCATAAGGGGAAGCTCTCGGAAAGCAGCCAACCCAGATAGAGTCCTTGGGTGGCTTTTATTTGACGGTGTAATCTTTGGTGTAAAGGGTATTAATCTCATTTTGTAGAGAAGCATCATTGCTAGAGATCGCCTCCAAAGCTCTCACTTCAACAGTCCTCTGTCTGCATCTGCTTTGAGGAAACCTGCTTCATTTCAGTTCCAAGAAACTGTAGTGACTTGTTTCAACGACTATCTACCATCAACCATAATGAAGGATAGACAGAAAGGAAGAGGTGGGGTGGCATTGCTGGTTAAAGAGGAGATTAATGCAATAGTAAGGAGAGACATTAGCGTAGATGCTGTAGAATCGGTATGGGTAGAACTGCGAAATAGCCAAGGACAGAAAACGTTTTTTTGGAGCTGTATACGGACCACCCTAGCGGCATGGCCCGAAACGTTGCCTATTTCCTTCACTCCATAGATGCTGCTGTACCCACTGAGTTTCTCCAGCACTATTATCTACCTTCGATTTTCCAGCATCTGCAGTTCCTTTTTAAACAAATTCCTATGTTTCTTAGAGATTTGAAAGATTGGTGTTGGCCCACCTCACTGCCAGTCGTGTGTACAATCTAGAGCGCCTACAATTCATAAAAATAGATTTAGGGAGGATGCCATCTCCTTTGCACTATTAACAACTCTTGACAATAAGAACATTTATGGCAGGGTGCTATTCATGGACTACAGTTCCACCTTCAAATAAATAGATTTATTTATTGAAATCATATTCTATGTCGCTCTTCCAGGAGGTGCTAACTGCATTTCGTTGTCTCTGTACTGTACACTGACAATGACAATTAAAGTTGAATCTGAATCTGAACACCGTCTCGCACTTAAATCTGTGTTTCCAGCAAATTCCATTCGAATTCTCAGGACAATTGCTATTGTTGGCATTTTTAAAGGTCTCTTCTGTCTCTGATTTCGCCTGTCACCGCCATGTTGTTGTTCGTGGGATCTTCCTGTGCGATGTCAGTTGGCGGGAACCGACACGAGGAACCAAGTCGAGTCCTCCCGCTGGTCTCTGTTGGGCGGGTCTTGTCCTCGGCTCCTGATTGGCTGCAGTTGCTGGCGCGGGGAGGCTCGACGGCAATAAACGTCAATTCTGATTGGATCTGTATATTGTCAATTAGAAATAGGGGCGGTTCCAAAGAGGCTGTGCACCAATTGGCGAGCAGTATCTTCACAACCACTCGGATTGGTGAACCTTCCCATCCATCATCTCGAACTGCCGGCGCCTCCACCCTTCCCGCCCGTGATTGCTTCATTCAGTTGACAATCACCAGTACGATTACATCATACTCCAAATACGGACTGCTAATTAGTCAACTGGGCTAATGAGGCGGTGCTTGTGGGCTTTCAATCCGTCGATGCAATGCTGAGGTCAAAAAACAAAAATAAAGTCCGAGAGAAGCCGAGGCCTAGTGGCAGGTAGGCGGGAGAAAGGCCCGGGGGAGAGCTCGGCGACAGGGTTCCAGAGAGGCCCGGGTTGAGAGCGGCGTTTGAACCCGTAGACTGGGCCGGGTTTTCCGGGGAGAGCGCGGTGATTGGGCTTGCTGCAGGCTTCTGCTAAGTGGCCTGTTAAGGAGCGCCGGTGGGAATCGGTGGTGAAGTTTGTACGTGGGGCTCAGGCCCAGTCTCTTGGGAATGAAGGAAGGAAGGAAGGAAGAGAGGGAGGGAGGGAGTGTGAGAGGGATAGGAGACGCGGGCCTACACTGATCTCAGTGGCCCGGTTCATCTGATGAAACTCGTCGGGAAGAGTTGGGAATAACTCTGGGTCAGGGGCTAGACCAAAGCATTTGTCCAACTGCCTCTGCACTCCAACACCTACAACACGCAGCCCCCTTATTGTTGCCATTTTCAGGTACCAATATACATGCACTCTAAGATCCTTCTATTCATCAACATTCCCTCCGGCATTGCCACTCACTAGATGGGCAGAGCAATATCAAATCGATTTTAATCCTGAGAAATGAGAGGATGCATTTTGGGAAGAAACACCCTTGTGTTTCTTCCCAAAATGCATCCTCTCATTTCTCAGAATTAAATTCCATTTGTTATCACACTGCCCATCTAGTCTAAATCATGCTGCTCCCTTAAACAGTGTTTATTGCGATCTACAACACCACCAATTTTCAAAGTGTTGGTGGAACTCAATAGAGAAGGCAACATCTGTGGAGGGAAATAAACAAGCAATTCAGGTTGAGAGCCTTTTTCAGACATACTGAAGAAGTGTCTCGACTCCAAATGATCAGCTCGGTTCCTCCGGCACTCTGTTTTGCTCACGATTTCAGCATATGCAGTTTCTTGTGTCACCACCAATTTTCAGTTCAATTCACTGCATATTTACTTATCACACCTTGTATGTTCACATGCAAGTCACACACAAGGTCCTCCGCCATTACCAATCCAATTTGACAGCCTACGCTGTATCTCACAGGCTGTAACTTTCTGGACCCAGTCTGCCATATGGAATCTTGTCAAAGGCCTTAATGAATTCCATGTGGACACTATCATACTCTCCCTCTCAATGCTGCACTTAGTTACGTCAAAAAATTCAATCAGATTTGGAAGGCAAGATTTTCCTGAACTGACTATTTTCCCAGCTGACTATTCTTGATCAATGGTAGACAAAAATGCTGGAGAAACTCAGTGGGTGAGGCAGCATCTATGGAGCAAAGGAAATAGGCAACATTTTGGGACTGAAGAAGGGTTTTGGCCTGAAATGTTGCCTATTTCCGTCGCTCTATAGATGCTACCTCACCTGCTGAGTTTCTCCAGAATTTTTGTCTGCCTTTGATTTTCCAGCATCTGCAGTTCCTTCTTAAACATCCCTGATCAATGCCTGCCTTTCCAAGTGAAGATAATTCCTTTACCTTAGAATTTTTCTAGTAGTTTCCCAATCAGTGATGTTAGACTTGGTGCCCTGTAGTTACTCGGTTTGTCCCAGCTGCCCTTCTTGAATAAGAGGTCAAAATTGGCTATCCTTCTGTCAATCCAGTGCTTCACATGGCTAAGAATGATGTAAAGAATGGCCATGAGAAGCATATCAATCTTCTTCCTTGCCTCCTACGGCAGCCTGGGAAACATCTCACTTAGATCTAGGTAGTTTTTCTGCCTTTTGCACCCCAAGACTAGCCCTTGTTTCTAATGCTAACATGCCCATCTCATCCCTTGCTCTGAACTCTCCTATCACAATATTTTTGGTGTATACAGAAGAGAAAATTTCACATGGGACATCCTTGGGCCAACCAAATCCTAAAGCTCCAAGTACAGATTGCTCCTCTAGTCCCTAAGAGGGCCCATTGTTTTCCTTTTCCTTATAATATATTTATAGAATACATTTACAATCACCTTAATCTTATCTACCAATAGTATTTCATGACCTATTTTTGCCCTCCTAATTTCCTTTTCAAGTACTTTCCTGCACTTCTTGTATTCCTACTGGGAATGTGTTGTTTTCACAGCCTATACCACTCAAATGCTTCATTGGCTCCTTAGCATTTCTTCTCTTCCATTGTGCCTTCTCTTCCAACTATTTTTTGTTTATTCGTACTCCTCGATATGGGTATCACTAGCACAGCCAGCATTCTTAGCCATTGAAGAACTGGATAAGCTGCCATCTTGAAATGTCACAGCTCAGGTAGTAACAGTGTTCCCACAGTGCTGTTGGGAATGTGTTTCATAGAAACATAGAAAGTAGGTGCAGGAGGAGGCCATTCGGCCCTTCGAGCCAGCACCGCCATTCATTGTGATCATGGCTGATCGTCCCCTATCAATGACCGGTGTCTACCTTCTCCTCATGATTTAAACAAAGCAACAGTGACAATAAACTCTAACTCTGTGAGAGCAGTGCTTCAACAATTCCTGCCTCTCTGTCTCCCTTTTTGACTCCCCCATTGGTGGCTGTGCCTTTTGCTGCCAAGGCCCTAAGTTTTGGAATTCTCTTCTTCACTCTGTCTCTCAACCTTTCCTTTCGGAAAAAATTGTTAAAACGTATCTTTGATCAAACTATTAATGCCTCTTTAATTCCTTCAGTGACAGTTGCTGAGCATTTTGTCTGACTACTCTTAACTATTCTATGTTATGAAAAAATGTATTGCATGTGCTTGTTATGATATTTTTGCTTTTGACTTAATGGATCAGGCTTGGACTATAGCTATTGGAGTGCCACGTATCTTATTCTCTATAATTTGATTAAATCCATATATTTAGTCAATTTATAAGATGATATGAAACATGGTACAGAGCTTCAAATGGAGCGCCACCAGGGAAATTTTCCGCTTCAAGCTGAAAAAGGTTAAAGGTATATTGCTAGTGGTAATATTATTAAACATCAGGTATATGATCTATCCCCACCAGTGGCCCAGTCTGTATGTTTTCCAGGACTTTTAAAATTTGTTTGAGATGAGATGGAGTAAGGATGGAGGAGGTTTATAGAAAACAGAAACGATGACATGAACTATTTGGACCGAATGGCAAGTTCTATAGAATTCAGTGTAATAATATATTGGTCCCACTAAACCTCTTCTTCACCCTGTCCAAAGCCTCCTTATTCTTCTTTAATGGGGCAACCAGAACCGCACACAGTACACCAAATGCCGCTGAACCCAGGCTGCAACATCACTTTCTGACTCTTTTACACAATGTTCCAACCAGTGAAGGCAAGCATACCATACACTTTCTTTACCACTCTCGATTTGTGTTGATTCAGGGATTATGGAATTGGTCCCCAAGATCCCTCTGTACATCAATGCGGCTGCGAGTCCTGAAATTAATTGCATACTTTGACCCCCTCCCAAAGTGCAACACCTCAGACGTGCTCAGATTAAATCAAATCGCCTATTCTTTGCTCCATCTGTAACTAATCTATATCCTGCTGTATCCTTTGATAGCATTATTCACTATCCACAACTTTTTGTGCTGTCTGCAAACAATAACCATCCAAGTCATTGTGTTCCCATGTTATCCTTGGTTATCTCCACCAAATGAAACAATCTCCAGCATTTGCCTCCTTGGATTACTTTTATGCATTATTCTAAATTCTAGCAACAAGAAACCAGGCTTTCTCTTTGCTCCCCCTAAGACATCCCTCATTCCAGTAATTCCAGGAGTTGTACAGAGCCCTAGTGAGGCCACACCTGGAGTATTGTGTGCAATTTTGGTCCCCTAATTTGAGGAAGGACATTCTTGCTATTGAGGGAGTGCAGCGTAGGTTTACAAGGTTAATTCCTGGGATGGCGGGACTGTCATATGCTGAGAGAATGGAGCAGCTGGGCTTGTACACTCTGGCGTTTATAAGGATGAGAGGGAATCTTATTGAAACATATAAAATTGTTAAGGATTTGGACATGCTAGAGGCAGGAAACATGTTCCCGATGTTGGGGGAGTCCAGAACCAGGGGGCACAGTTTAAGAATAAGGCATAAGCCATTTAGAACGGAGACGAGGAAACACTTTTTCTCACAGAGAGTTGTAAGTCTGTGGAATTCTCTGCCTCAGAGGGCGGTGGAGGCAGGTTCTCTGGATGCTTTCTAGAGAGAGCTAGATAGGGCTCTTAAAGATAGCGGAGTCAGGCGAGAAGGCAGGAACGGGGTACTGATTGGGGATGATCAGCCATGATCACATTGAATGGCGGTGCTGGCTTGAAGGACCGAATGGCCACCTCCTGCACCTATTGACTATTGTCAATTGGTCATGAAAATCTATGTTGCAGTGTCTCCCAGCCAAGGAAATCCTTTCCCAGGTAAAAAGCCAAGAATAAACAGTACCTGCATTGTACCTGAAGAATTGTTACCTGAAAGGCCATGGACCCAGCATACCATTTGTCATTTTAATTGCATGGTCCTCCCGCATATTTTCTTTGTCGCTTGAGCCGGAGTAGCAGAATTATTTTGTACAAATATTCACTAGTATTGACCATTTAAAACAAAGGACAGTGCATCATCTCAGAAGTACAGACAAAGCATGATAGTTTTGACATGTCTGAAGAAGGGTCGCGATCCAAAATGTCTCCTACCCATGTTCTCCAGAGATGTTCTCCTTACCGACTGAGTTACTCCAGCACATGTCTGTTTTTTGTAACCAGCATCAGCAGTTCCTTGTATCTCCGTAGTAATCAACATTTGAAGTGCTCTCATCATTGAGCCAGGAAATCATAGTGTTCAGCTCCACTATAGAGATTTGGATAGTTAAAATTTAAAAAAGAAAATGCCAGAAAGTCTCAGCAAGCCCGACAAATATGTGGAAAGAGAAATAAGAATTAATATTTCCTAAAGTCACACAGCGCAGAAACTTCCCCCTTCAGCCAAACATGTTCATTAACCATTAAATACTCATCCATACTAAAACCATTTATCAGTACTTAGTTCATGGCCTTGGTGAAATGCTATTCCAGATACTCCCTAAGTGTTGTGAGAGTGCTTGCCTCCACCAAACACACAGGCTATATCTTCTGTCTGAAGAAGAGTCTCGACTGAAGAAGAGTCTCGACCTCGCCAGTTCCTTCTCTCCGGAGATGCTGCCTGACCTGCTGAGTTAATCCAGCATTTTGTGTCCACCTTAGCTTTGGGTAAATAATCGCTTTTCAGATTCCCCTCTAAACTCATTACCACTTTCCATAAACATATACCCTTTATTTTGGACACCTTTGCTTTGTAAAGTGCTGTGTACATATTCTGTTGTGCTGCAGCAAGCAAGAATTTCATTGTCCTATCTGGGACATATGACAATAAAACACTTGACTCTTGGAAACACAAGAATCTACAGGTTCTGAAAATATGAGCAAAAAACAAACTGCTTGAGGAACTAACTGAGTCAGACAGCATCTTTGGTGGCAGAGGGATAGTCGACGATTCAGGTCAAGACCCTGCACCAGTCCAATGCAGACCTTTGACCCAAAATATCAACTGCCATTTCCCTCCATAGATACTGCCTGACCACTGGGTTCCTCCAGAAAGTCTTTATTTTGATCCTGGTGAATCTCCCTTGCTCTTTCCCCAATTTCAGGTTAACTTCTTTCTGTAAACGCAATCTGCCTGTTGAATGTTTACAGCTTTTTCTATTTTATTTTAGATGTACAGTACCAACAGTTTTTGATTTTTCACTTGTATTACTAACCCATGGTAAACTTGCAATGTAGTGCTGAGGGAGAGCTGTGCTTTAAGATATGCTGTCATTCGGATAGAGTGCTAACCTGAACTATATATCGACTCTCAGATGTTTTGGAGATGCCAGACTCTTGAGAGTGATGTTACCACAGTCTTTTTTTTTTAACTGTTACAGAAGTTAGTTCGGTAGTCTATTGGTAATGGGCTGCCTGTGTGAGTGCTAGGTATTGCTGTTTGGATTTATTTGGGAACTGAGTAGGCCTGTAATACTTAATGCATGCTGATGGAAATAATTGCAGAAGATTGCATCATTCCTTCCTGGATACCTGTGGAGGAAGTGATTAGTGTGCTTATGGGGGATAGGCTGCTAACACAGAAACAACGTCTCTTCGTCTTTGCCCTGAGCTTAATTTGCCAGTACACCACCAGCTATGTCACACTTTGGTTCATGCCTCTTTTGCAGGTGACTCAGGTTGAGCCAGCAGCACTCCACCCTTTGAGGTCAGTATGATTGTTTGTTTATGGTACTTTTGTCTCTGGAACAGTAGGTCCTGGGTTCAGTCCCCACCTCAGAACTTAAGCTCATAAAATCTTAAGTGCAGCATGGAGGGAGTGCTGTGTTTATCAGAGTGATGTTATAAGGGTGAGGCTTAAACTATGCAATGTTATTCCATAATTAGAAATGTAATCAAACTGGTCTCCTGATCACTGTGTTTACATTCTGTAAAGAGACGTTATTACCGAATGAAGTGTGTCACAATTTTGAGTTTATTTGACTTATTATTTTAAAAAGGCATTAGAATTTATTTATATTTTATGCTTAAATTACTGGTAGGTCCAGGTCTATTAGCGCAAGGACAAAATAAACTACAGATACTGAAATCTGGAGCGGAAAACACACTTCTGGAGGAAGTCAATGGGCGAAGCAGCATCTGTGGTAGCAAAAGAATAATTGATGTTTGGCTTGAGGTCCTGCATCAAGACAGTGAAAAGGTATGATGATAGTCAGTACAGAGAGATGACAAGGGGAGGTTAGAGCAGCGTTGGTCGTTTGAACCAGATGAGGTTGGTGATGATGGGCAGATGGAGTCAGTCGTGACACATTTCATTCACTTACAAGATCGCTTTGCAGAACATAAATACTCTGATCTTTAAACAAAAATATTCAGAAGGGTACTGAGGTTTGATTACTTTTCTAGTTATGGAATAACATTCACGAGATCGAGGCTGTTGGGTGATAGTTGGGATCAGATGTGTGGAGATGTGTGGAGAGGAGAAGAAGGGTAGATATAGAGGCTAGAAGGTGATAAGGAATCAGATAAGGAAGGATAATGGGTGGAACCAGGTGAGGGAGGGTGATTTATCTAGGTAATTGGGGAGGGGGAATGGAAAACGTGAACAGAGGAAGGGGTGGATATGTCTGTATGTATCTATGTCAGAGTAGGAATAAAACACTGGATTTGGCCACCTAAAACTAGAAATATTCATTGGTCTTTGTTAGAGGCTATCCATATGAAATACGAGGTTTTTGTAGTGCTTGGCCTCACTGTGGCAGTGGAAAAGGCTGAGAACAGACAGGTCAGTGTGAGAATGGGAAGAGGGGGTTAAAATGATTTTCAATCGGAAGCTCAACATGGCCATTGTGGACAAAGCGCAGGTATTCTGCAAAACCGTTGCCTGGTCTGTGATTGGTTACACCAATGTAGAGCAGTCCACAGAGGGAGCACCAAATGCAATTGACATGGTTGAAGGTGGTACTCGGCAAACATTGCCTCACCCCGATGGGTCACTGGATGGTGGTAAGGGAAGAATTGCAGGGACAATTGTTGTGCTCCCATTATTGCTGGGGATGGGGAGAGATGAACAGACCAGGGGAGTCATGGAGAGAGTGGTCCCTGTGGAAATCTGGGGGGGGGGGTTAGGAAGATATAACTTGTGTTAGGGTTCTGCTGGATGTGGAGGTTAGTGGGGTGAATGGTGAGGACCAAGGGAACTCTCTCCCTTCTGTTCTGAAAATGGTGGGGTCTTCTTCTTCTTATCGAGTCCACACACAAGATTAGAAGTTGTTCAGCCAGAGCTGAACACACTTCTCGGCATCTGCACAATGGTGTCTGTCTTGCACTTCTTGTGCATCTTGTGCGTGGTGGTGGAAAGATTGGTTGAAACAGGGCCGCGACGTGAACGCTCTTTCCTTGACCCCAATGGTGGGGTGAGAGCAGAGATCCAGGAAATGGAGTAAGTATGAGTGAGGGTTCAATCAACTACAGCTGAGTGGCAGTCATGTCTTCTGAAGGAGGAGGGCATTTCGGAAGTCCAATATCTGAAAACCTCACCTTGAAAACAAATTAGATGGAGAAACTGAGAGAAGGCTGGTTGTGTAGTCAAGGTAACTGAGAATCAGTGGGTTGTTAATAGATACTTGTAGATTGTTTGTCTCCAGGATGGAGACAGAGATATAGAAAATAGAGAGAAGTGTCAGTCCCATATGAGTCTGAGGGGAGGAAATTGGTAGCAAAGGTGATAACATTGATAAACTGTACTGGGATTGATTTGAAATTACAGATTACGGAAGTGCATTTGATGTAGCTAGTTTTATTTTCTATATCCGTTTCAGTTCCAAAGGGCTAAAAAAAAATCTCCAAATGCCACTCTTGGGGCAAATGTTGTAAACTTCTGCATGATACTAAAGCATCTCCAGCTGTGTTTTAGCCTTTCTCCAGCATCATTGCAGGAATTCCCATCGAGACCCACTTTAGCCAGCCTTCTTCCTTACTTGTCACTTTGTTATTTCTCTTGAGTGCCGTAACCACTCGCTGTCACTTGTTTATGACCTCATTGTGGCCCTGGCATTTATTTTTTTAACCTGTAGCTGTAACACCTGTTTTTTGTTACTCCAGCTTTTTGTGTCTATCTTCGGTTTAAACCAGCATCTGCACACTATTAGCTGCACTCTGTTTCTGCTATATTTTTGCATTACCTATTGTACTCATGTATGTTTTAATTGTACCCTTGTAGAGCATGAATGGGCTGGAAAGCACGCAAAGTTTTTCACTGTACAGGTATCTCGGTATATGTAACAATAATAAACTAATATCAATCTTCGTTCATTGCACTAGAACACGAGACAGCCTTGAACTAGCCATTCTTGTCTGTCATAAACTATGCCCCAAGAATTTCACACCTCTGCCCAGCTCCATTGAACAAACTGTTTGCAACCTTGAAATATTTGTCCTGTATTGAGCTGAATTGGTATTGGTTTATTATTGTCGGGTGTACCGAGGTACAGTGAAATTCCCCTGTGTTCTTCATCACTGAATGTGCCTGTGAAGTAAATACCTCCTAATTTGTACAGCGTGGTCTTCTCTCCTTGTGGCTCCTATCACCTGCTGATTAATTGGAATAGGAGCAATAAAGCGAGATAATTAATAAACTAAACGGTACAGTTTGTAAGGGAGAGACTTGGGTGAATGGCAAAAGAACCAAAAGATCACTTGAGAACCATTGTCATGATCTGGAATGTTCTGCTGAAATGAGTGGGAGAAACATAATAGTAACCTTTAAAAGGACATTAAATTAATTCTTAAAGCAATTGGTGAAAGAGAAGGGACGAAGGAGTAATTTGTGAGCTGCTTCAAAGAATTGGCACAGGCACCATGGAAAGAATGGCTCCATTATGTGTTATGGCAGTCTGTGTATCCACAAATATTACTCTGTTCAAAGCATGGCTTGCCACAATGAGTAGAACCTCACAAATCACCTTCCCCACCTACTAATGACCCTGGGGGGGGCTTTGTCAGCTCCAATGAGAATCCTGTGTACTGTGTGATCTTCCCTGCTAGGTTTTCCGATTGCCTGAATGTCTGAGATGGTATCTTTCAGATTTTTTACCAATTAATACATGGTTTAGAATGATATAGGCTAGCCATGGGAAGGTGGGACTAGTCTAGATGGAGCATCTTGGTTGGCAGGGGCGAGTTAGGCCTGTTACCGTGCACCAGGTCTTGGGGCCATCCTAGGGACCAGTGAATTTTCTGCCTGTCATCTTCTTGTGTTCTACCCTTTAGCTCCGTCCATGGGTTACCTATATAATGCTGTGTCCATATCCTCTCTTGCACCTACAACATCTGTCTTCATCCTCTTGTGTTTCTATACTATGCATCTATCGTTGCTACTAAGCCACCTGCTGTAGCACTGCTCTCTCCCCAAACTTTGCATTCCACAGCTCCTTCAGTACATCTTCTTGAGCTCCTTTTGTTGTTTTCTCCTTGAACTCCTTCTGTTGACAAGATCATGTTGTTGTCTCCTGTTTGAGACCTTGAGGAAACTTTTGTACCTAAGGCATATTATGAATATTGTTGTTCTGTCTAGTACATATTTGTTAAGGATATATTTATTTATATATATATATATATATATATACGTTAGCATTGTGACTATGTTGTTAGTCTGATCATGCAAAGTCTGGTGATTGCCTGGAGACAGGTCAAATCTCATCAAAGCAGTTGTGAATTTAAATTTGGTTTAGTTAAATTTAGAACAACATCAGTGCTGTCAGTTATTATTAGTAACCTTAGAGCCACCAGTTTATTGTTTGTTGCTCGCAACCCCATTTTTGCTTCTCAGAATCTTGTATATCTCAGTCAGCACACTGCTCCAAGGAAAACAAACTCACCCTATCCAGTCTGATTCTACTTGTGTTCTTTAGAAAAGGACATTGCAAACTCGGTCAAGGTATAACAATCCACTGAAATAACCTAATAATTTGTGAAAATCAATAAATATAGAGCTTTCCTGAAAAGCCAGAATTCAGCAAATATTTTAAAAGTGTTTGCAATTATTCAGGCAAAAGCAACACTGTGCTTTTGGATTATCAGGTAACATTTTACAATAAAAGACTGTATAGCAAAACTGAGGCCCATTAAGTTAAGAGTTCAGTAGCAGTGTGGATAAAATCTTGACTCAAAAGTGTAAAGCAGCGAGTCAAATCGTTCGGATTGGGAGATAGCAGGCAGTGACGTCTCCAGGAATCAATATTGGGGTCACTGCTTTTTTTAATGATACATGAGTGGCTTGAAGATGAGTATATAGGTAAAATTTGAAAGTGATCTGAAGCTTTGAGGCGTGGTAACAACGAAAAGGAGAGCAACAGCAGGAGGGTATAGGCTGAATCATTTGGCAGACCATTGGCTGATGGAATTTTAATCCCAAGTGTGAAGTGATGCGTTTTGCCAGAAGGAACGAGGTGAGGCTAGATACACAGTTGTAAACGGTGTGCAGGAACAGAAGGATCTGGGTGTTTATGTGCATAAATCTTTCAGAGTGGCAGGACGTGTTGATAAATTGGTCAGTAAAGCATATGTGATCCTTGGATTTGTGGAGGGAGAAAAAGTAGGGTGTTATGTTAAACTTTTATGAAACATCGATTACACCAAAGCTGGAGTTTTATGGCCAGTTCTGCTCATTACATACTTGGAGAACATTGTGATCACTTTAACCACATGTAATAGAAAAAAAATCACATGTGGTTAAAGTGCACATTGTCAGATTTTAATAAAGGCCATTTTTATACATTTTGATTTCACCATGTAGAAATTACAGCAGTGTTTATACATAGTCCCCCCATTTCAAGGCACCGTAATGTTTGGGACACGGCAATGTCATGTAAATGAAAGTAGTCATGTTTAGTATTTTGTTGCATAACCTTTGCATGCAATGACTGCTTGAAGTCTGCGATTCATGGACATCACCAGTTGCTGGGTGTCTTCTCTGGTGATGCTCTGCCAGGTCTGTATTGCAGCCATCTTTAACTTATTCTTGTTTTGGGGACTAGTCCCCTTCAGTTTTCTCTTCAGCATATAAATGGCATGCTCAATTGGGTTCAGATCAGGTGATTGACTTGGCCACTCAAGAATTGACCATTTATTAGCTTTGAAAAACTCCTTTGTTGCTTTAGCAGTATGTTTGGGATCATTGTCTTGCTGTAGAATGAACCGCTGGCCAATGAGTTTTGAGGCATTTTTTTGAACTTGAGCAGATAGGATGTGTCTACACACTTCAGAATTCATTATGCTACGACCATCAGCAGTTGTATCGTCAATGAAGATAAACAGTAATACAATTTTCCAAAGGTGATGGAAAGACTGGAGGAACGACTAGGTGCTGAGAGCTCTCTTATACCTGCATTAAGGAGGCAATTAAACACACCTGAGCAATTACAAATGCCTGTGAAGCCATGTGTGCCAAACATGATGGGGGGGGGGGGGGGGGGGGACTATGTGTAAACACAGCTGTACTTTCTACATGGTGAAACCAAAATTCATAAAAATGGCCTTTAATAAAATCTGACAATGTGCATTTTAACCACATATGATTTTTTTTTTCCATTACAAATCTCAAATTGTAGAGTACAGAGGCAAATAAATAAATGATGGGTATTTGTCCCAAGCATCATGGAGGGCATTGTATATTTACCCAGCTTTTTCTATACATAGATGTTCCCTGACCTTCTGAGTATTTCCATGAAATAATTCTCATATTAAAACTACATTTTAATAATGGTGACAGTTAGACTTCCATCACCTCTCGTGTTCTGCATCTCAGTTTCACCATTTTTTCCCTCATCTCTGTCCTTATTCATCTTCCTCTCTTAACATGCTATCCAGGCATCAGCCGTGATGAACAAGCCTTCATAATCCTTTTTTCAGAAAGCACCAATGTGTTTGCATCATCTATATTCTCTTGGTCTCCATCTTTTTGTTCTCTCCAACCCTTGCCATTCCCTGAAACTTAAAACATGCTTGCTTGGTTTCACACTTTCCCAGTCTGATGAAAGATCATCGACCTGAAACATTAAATCTGTTTCTTGTATAACTGTATCTAAACAATATGGTTCATCATATTAATGCAGAGAGTGCAGAATACTGAATTGTTTATTCTGCAAGATACAATCACGAGTGAGTTGCCATTTTTGCGGGTATCGTAATATCAATTCTGTTTCTTGGTTCCCAAGGAAGTTCAGTGACTTCCACGATACGATTTGCCTTCAGGTCAAATTCTGCAACTCTTCAGCACTTTTGAGGCGAGATGACTTGTGTAAAACTTAAGCTTTGGTACTTCATTTTAGCAGAACGTTTTTGTAAATCCTCACTTTGAATGTGACTGGAGATTAAAGGGTAAATTTAAGTGGAAAACTTCATTTCACAGTGTATTAGTCATGTCAGACAAATTGAAGGAGTAAGAAAGTTTGTTTTATGACTTACATTGGTAATGTTGAAAGGTTTTAAAATTCTGAAAACTTGTACCATTTGATAAGTTTTCAACTTGCCTTTTTACAACTGTATTTGCAATGGTGGAGGATTTCTTGTGAGGGTGCTTGTCTGATCGTTTCTGATTCTTCCACCACTTTATGAGTCCTTCCACCACTAAAATGAGCCTTGCTAATTGCCGGCTCATTTTCGAATCCACCATATGAATAAAGATGCTGTCATTTTTTTGGACAGTGCGGCAACTTTGATCTTGTATGTGATTAAGGAGCCCTCAGGAAAATGGGTCTATGAGGGTTTAAGGAAGACAATTCCTCGCATGTTGCAAAACATACTGGGCTAATTAAGTATGATTATGATTATTAAGTTGTTAGTCATCCATCGCATACTTGGAAGTTTAGATGCAGCTTCAAGTTTGTGGGAGGATCCCTAGATAACAGCCATATTTAGACTGCACACTTGGCACAGGAAGAAGGCAAAATGTATACACATGGTGTCCCTTCCAAGTTTTACCTATCTCTAATCCCTTGCAGGTGATAGTGCCACTTTGAGCCATTACGGACAAGCTTGTGAGGTTGTTCCAACAATGGAGTTCCAGGATTTAGTGATAAAGAATGTGATGCATGTCCCAGTATGGATGGTGTAGGGCGAGGAGGGAAACTGACAATGTATGGTGTTTCCATGCTACTCTTCCCATGTCTTCCTTCATGGTGGCTTGTAGTAGTCCAGGCAAATTAAAATGCTATGCAGTTTGTAGATGGTGCCAGTGATTGAAATAAATGAAAGTTTAGACTGGTGGCTGATCTGCCAGTCAGCAAATACAAGCTTAAGTTGGACTTTGCTATAACTGTGTATATGTGCTTTTGAGTTGTAGTTGAGGGTGGATATATAAAATAGCACAAGAACAGGCCCTTCATCCCAAAATGTCTGTGCTGAACATGGCGCCAAGGTTATCTCTTATCTACTGGCACATAATCCACAGCCCCCCCCCCCTTTCCCTGGTTATCCATATGCCTATCCAAACATTTCCCAAATGTCACTATTGTATATGCCTCAACCACCAACCTGGCAACGTGCTCCGGACACTCGCTGTGTAAAAAAAAAGCACCGCACATCTCGTTTAAACTTTACCTCTGACACTTTTAAGCAATGCCCTGTAGTATTTGATATTTCCATCATGAGAAAAAAAATTCTGACTGTCTACCCTATCTCAGCCTCTCATAATTGTATATACTTCTCTCTGGTGTCCCCACAACCTCCAACATTCCAGGGGAAACAATCCAAGTCTGTCCAACTGATCCCTCTATCTAATACCTGCTAATCCAGGCAATGTTGATTAACATTGATATCCCCCACCCAGAGTACATTTTGTGTGGTAGCCACTTGTTATACATTGTACCTGAGAGGCAATGGGAGGAGGACAGTGGTTTGTGCTATACTGGTGGATAGGGTCTGAGCTGCATTCTCTTGCGCTTGAGGGGAGGTGAGTTGATGGGCTTGTGAAGGCTTAATTGTCCGATTTCAGGCCAGCCTAAATGATTCGAGTGAATGAAAAATTTTGAAAATGCAGTCAAACATTCAAATAATTATCTGTAATATGCCCAGCAGAGATACTTCAATACATCTTTAAGTTATTTGCTAAATTGCTTCTTGCAGTCAATTTACACTTTTCTCCTGCCCTCTACATAATTCTCAAGGAAATGGTGAGAGTTTAAAGAAAATCTAAACTGAAGATCAGTTTTCTAGTGACCAATGTGTCAGCCACAGTCCATAATCCAAATTGACTTGAGGTTATTTTAAAACTGTGCATGGTCAGTGTAGCATTGGGAGGCTTTGGAGACCTAGTTGTTGGAAATGGGTACTGTCTTGATCAGGACATTTGACATCTCTTATCCTATCAGTATCTTGTTGTTTCCCATCTGTTCATTTGATAATGTAGCTCTGGTGATCAATGTTGCTCTAACTGCAGTGTGAGGATAAAGGTCTTGACCTTTACAAGTGATGTATTACCACAGCTTTGCGCTGTTCAGAGTCACCACGTTACATATAACACTAACAGCCTAGGATGATTTTTTCATAGCAAAATGTCCCTGAGTACCTTCACAGAAATATGATAGGGGTAAATGGGATGCTGCCTCCTGCTCTCACACACGATGAGGATTACGTTGCATTTGATGCCGGTTACCATCCTGCACCCATAATTGCAACATCCATCATTCTAGGACATGCAGAAAGAAACAGACCCTTTGGCCCACCAGGCCATGTCAATGATCAAATACTTATCTACATCAATCCCCCACAACAACCCTTGGTCCATAGCCTTCTATGCCTTGTCGGTCTAGATGCTGCTTGACTGTTGTGAGAGTACTTAGTGAAATGTGTTGCAGATTCCAACTATCAAGGTGAATCCATCTTGGAAATTTGAAGATTTTTTTCCCTCAAACACCAATGGAGCTTTGAGGCAAGTAGAGAGTATTCCTTCACGCTTCTGACTGGGAACTTGTAGATAGTGCAAAGCATGTGGAGTGTGTGGACGTCAATCATTTGTTGCAGAATACCCAGTTTCTGATCTCCCTGTAGCTGCAGTTTTTAAGTTACAAATCGCAAGCTAGTAATGAGATCTTAACAAGAAAGAATGTTGTGTTGTCAGTACTGCGATTTCTCAGGGTCATGCCTGGGAGTTTGATTAAGTATAAGATTAAGATGTCCATGAGATACATGCTCCAGATTCCCAGAACACGCTCCCATCTGCTCTGCAGTCACTAGGTTTGCAGGTCTTGGCATGAAGCAGCATCTTTGGCTCCTTTCCAACAGAAGAGTACTGCCGGCACAGCCCGAGAGAACAGTTGTCCAGCTCAGACAATTTTTCAAACACTGATTGTGAGCTTTTTTTTCTGACATCTTTCCAACCATTTCCCATTCCTTTTCCAAAGAGACAGATCCCTGGTGATACTGAGCAGTAGGGCTGTGCTAATGTATGTGCTGACAGCAGTGAGCTCCTCCAGCACTGGTAGATGCACACAGGGCCTGCTGCTCTGCAGTTGATGCTGCCACCTTATAAAGTCTTGTACTTATGATCCCCTCGGGTAGAGTTAGAAGAGGTGGAATTGAAGAATGCCTCTGACAACCACAGTTTGAATTTAGACAACGTGTTAACCTTGTGAAATGATAGAAGGAGCTTCAATGGAACATCATCCAATGAAACATTGAAATAACCAATTAGGAATTTGTTGGGGCAAGTGACTAACAATGTGGACAGAGACTAGTTTTCAGTAACGTCTTGTAGAAGAGGTTTGAGCATTAACTCCAGAGCTGGTGGCTTGGGAACTGAAGGACAGGCGACAGATGAGCATTGGGGATCAGGGGTGGTAATTGTATTGGATTGGTGCTGAGTGTCGTTGTAACAATGTCCTGCTTTCAGGGCTCTGTACTTTGTTGACGAGAAACCCAGGTAGACAGTCAAAACCCATGGTGAAGCAAGAGGAAAGCAGTGAGTGAGGGGCTGCCAAGTGGGCTAATAGAAAGCTTGTGGCATGCAGACTAGTGGAGGAACTGAAGCCTGAAGGAGGGGAGCTTCTGGGAACAACCAAGATGAGTCTTTAATTATCATCATGGAATGGCAAAGGCTGGAGGAGGAGACTCTGAGCTTAATGGGAATGACAGAACAAAGCTTCTATAATGCAGAAAACAACAGGCTTGACACAGCACAGATGGTGTCTCCTTCATACAGGTGTTAATGTGTAAAGGCACTGCGATCAGCCTAAAGTACAGTGCCCTCCATAATGTTTGGGTCAAAGACCCTTCATTTATTTCTTTGTACTCCACAATTTGGGATTTGTAATAGAAAAAAATCACATGTGGTTAAAGTGCACATTGTCAGATTTTATTAAAGGGTATTTTTTATACATTTTGGTTTCACCATGTGGAAATTACAGCAGTGTTTATACATAGCCCCACCATTTCAGGGCACCACAAAGTCATGTAAATGAAAGTAGTCATGCTAAAAGCCCTGTCACACGGTACGAGTTCATTCCAAGAGTTCTCCCAAGTTTGCCCTGATTCGAACTCGGAGATTTACGGTAATGGCCACTCGTCGGTACTCTGGGCTCTCGTGGACATTTTTCATCATGTTGAAAAACCTTCATGAGTCTTCCCGTGCTTACCTGTCGTTAGCGAGTCTTCCCGAGTACCTGCCGTTAGCGCTAAGAGACATCCCCGAGCTCCGACGTACCCGCTACGTTCATTCTCCGTGCTTACCACGAGTTTGAATTTTTTTAAACTCGGGAGAGCTCTTGGAATGAACTCGTACCGTGGGACAGGGCTGTTAGTATTTGGTTGCATATCCATTGCATGCAATGACTGCTTGAAGTCTACAATTCATGGACATCGCCAGTTGCTGGGTGTCTTCTCTGGTGATGCTTTGCCAGGCCTGTATTACAGCCATCTTTAACATGCTTGTTTTGGGGGCTAGTCCCCAGATTTCTCTTCAGATTATAAATGGCATGCTCAATTGGGTTCAGATCAGGTGATTGACTTGGCCACTCAACAATTTACCATTTTTTAGCTTTGAAAAACTCCTTTGTTGCTTAGAAGTATGTTTGGGATCATTGTCTTGCTGTAGAATGAACCACCGGCCATTGAGTTTTGAGCCACTTGTTTGAACTTGAGCAGATAGGATGTGTCTATACACTTCAGAATTCATTATGCTACTACCATCAGCAGTTGTTTCATAAATGAAGATAAGTGAGCCAGTATCTTCAGCAGCCATACATGCCCAGGCCATAACACTCTCACCACCATGTTTCACAGATGAGGTGGTATGCTTTGGATCTTGGGCAGTTTCTTCTCTCCTCCATACTTTGCTCTTGCCATCCATCTGATATAAGTTAATCTTCGTCATCTGTCCACAAGACCTATTTCCAGTACTGTGGTTGCTCTTTTAAGTACTTCTTGGCGAACTGTAACCTGGCCATCCTATTTTTGCAGCTAACCAGTGGTTTGCATCTTGCAGTGTAGCCTCTGTATTTCTGTTCATGAAGTCTTCTGCAGACAGTGGTCATTGACAAATCCACACCTGACTCCTGAAGAGTGTTTCTGATCTGTCGAACAGGTGTTTGCGGATTTTTCTTTATTATAGAAATAATTCTTCTGTCATCAGCTGTGAAGGTCTTCCTTGGACTGCCAGTCCCTTTATGATTAGTAAGCTCACCAGCACTCTCTTCTTAATGATGTTCTAAACAGTTTGATTTTGGTAAGCCTAAGGTTTGGCTGATGTCTCTAACAGTTTTATTCTTGTTTCTCAGTCGCATAATGGCTTTGACTTTCATTGGCACAACTTTGGTCCTCATGTTGATAAACAGCAATAAAAGTTTCCAAAGGTGATGGAAAGACTGGAGGAAAGACGAGGTGCTGAGACCTCTCTTATACCTGTATTAAGGAGGCAATTAAACACAGCTGAGCAATTACAAACACCTGTGACGCCATGTGTCCCAAACATGATGGTGCCCTGAAATGGGGGGGACTATGTATAAACACAGCTGTCATTTCTACATGGTGAAACCAAAATGTATAAAAATACCCTTTAATGAAATCTGACAATGTGCACTTAAAACCACGTGTGATTTTTGCTATTACAAATCTCAAATTGTGCAGTACATCTGCGAATAAATAAATGATGGGTGTTTGTCCCAAACATTATGGAGGGCACTGTACATGATGAAAAGCAACTTGAGTAATCGTCTGATCAAAAACATTCATTATCGTGGGGCCCTTCACCTGGGTACTGTTGGCGTGGTCACTAGTAATGTCTGAAGTTTATGGGGAAGGACCATTGCCAGACCACAATGAGGAGTAAAGCATTGTGTTTGAGGGAGACAGATCCCACCCAGTAGTGGGAAGGTGAAGACGGGTTCTCAATGATGGTGAATAATTAGCGGGGGAAATAGAACTGCTCCTTGGCAGGGGGGGGGGGGGGGGGGGAAATAATGGACAGAGATGGAGCACCCAGCAAGCAATGTGGAGGTGGGGGACAGCAAACACTCTCCCCCACTACCCAACCCCTGGGTGAGGAATGATGGAGAGGGGTTGTTGACCTGAACCCCAGGGAAGAGCGAGGGAGGGGATGAGTGAAGTGAAGGTGCCTGCCTGTGAGAGTGGAGAACCTAGATGTGGCAAGGGTTTCTCTCGAGGCGGGGCGTAAAGAGCATTGACAGGGGAATGAGGAACAAAAACTAATTGCAGAGACAACATTGTTCTGGGTTGTTAGGCTGTTTTTGAAAATTCCCAACCAACAGGATTAAGCCTTTTCATGCCCAGACCTGACTATCGAAACTGCGATCTTGCTGTGACTGTGGTTTGGATGTATATGTTTTGATTTATAGAAGTTATTCATTCTTGAGTATTGAGAAACAGTGTGAGGAGAGCTCCTGAGGTAGTGTCGGTGCTCAAAGTCGGCACTCTCCCTTCATTAGACCAGTGGTAATCACCCATGTCTGAACAGTAACCCTCTCTGCCAGTGCCTGTCACCAATGCTCTAGGTTCATTAAGGGGAACTGAACATCTGAATTGCAACAGGCTGCACTGCAAATTTTACAGTATATGATTAAGAAAAGCTTTGATTTTCCAAGCTTCATTGACCAGGGACTGGCGCATATAATCGAGCTGGGTAGCTTTCAGTTTCAGCTGTGCAGCAGAGTGCGACACTTCAGGTATCTCACAGGGAGGGTAAAAGGAGGTTGAGGTTGTAGAAAGTTCATATTACGTTTTTCCCTGACGCAGAACATTATCATCTGCACATGCATCAAGAAATGTAGATTGTTACTTTTTTCACAGATTTTGCAAGAGCAAATGTTTATCGTGTATCCCAGATTTGTTGGCAGTGATTTGTGAAGTAAGGCTGCTTTAAACACAGAGGCTGCTTGTAGTTGGCACTGTTGTCTCACAGCTCCAGCAACACAAGTTCAATCCTGATCTCCAATGATGTCTTTGTGGTGTTTGTACATTCTCCCTTTGACCTCGAGGGCTTCCCCTCAGTGTTCTAGTTGCCTTCCTCATCCTGATAATGAGCTGATTGCTTAATTGGTCACTATAAATTTCCCCAGTGTAGGTAATTGGCAAAACAAAAACATAAGGGAAGTTGATGGACAGCTATAGGATGGATGCTATTAAACTGGAAAGGGTACAGAAGAGATTCACCAGGATGTTACCTGGTCTTGCGGGCTTGACTTATAGGTGGAGGTTGAATAGACTGGGATTTTTTTCTTTGGAGAGTAAGAGGCTGAGGGGTGACTTTATTGAGGCCGACAAGATCATGAGGGGTATGGATAAAGTGAACGCTCAGTCTTTTTCCCAATGGATTCTAAAGTCAAAGCTGGACTTTGAGCATGGGCTTATGGTGAGATGGGAGAGATTTAAGAGGGACCTAGGGAGCAACCTTTTCACTCAGAGGGTAGTCCATATCTGGAATGAGCTGACAGATTATATTAGGTTATAACAGTATTTTATTATATTGTAACAGATTATAACCTAATATTATAACAATTATAACTTTCAAAAGATATTTGGACAGATCTATAGATAGGAAGGCTTTAGAGGACTATGGGCTAAATGCAGGCAAATGGGACAAGCCTAGTATCCCACTTGGGCAGCATGGACAAGGGCCTTTTTCCATGCTTGGCTTCTGTTTTGGTAGAGTCACACCACTTTGATAGTTGCCTCACCTTGTACATGCTTATTGAAGTCCATTTTATGTCAAATAAATATTTAAGTCGATAAATGCTTTCAAACCTAAATGATCATTGCTTCATTAAATATTAACCATCTGTGCACACCCAGATCATTAGCAGCCTAATTCTGTCGGTGCTGTTTTGCCCTCGTGCCTCTCGTAAACAGGCTGAGTTCCTGACACAATGGGTCCTGCTGAGTTATAATGTAGTTAATGTTTGCTTTTGAGAATTATTGGGGATTGATGAAATGAGCTGAGTTCCCCTGCCTTGTAATTATTCCATTTTCCTCACCATGGGAAAGATTGATCAGTGGCTAATCCTGCTGAGCCAGCATCATGCTCTGTCTTTTCCCTGCCCCTCCCAGCAACCTCCAGTTAACTACCCACAATGTTCAGACATCATTGTTAACTGAATGAAATCCCAAAACTTCCTCGAGATGCCTACGTTTGTCAGAAATGTGACAAGAGAAGGTAAAAGTGATATAGGGAGGAACTGCAGATGTTGGTTTAAACCAAAGACAGGTACAAAAAGCTGGAGTAACTCAGTGGGCCAGGCAGCATCTCTGGAGAAATGTCACCTATTCCTTTTTCTCCAGATATGCTGCCTGACCAGCTGAGTTATTCTGGCCTTACCTATCTGTCTAAGGGAAAAGTGACATTAGGGAAGAGGAAGAATCTTCCAGTGTTGCCAAATGGAGCAGCAAGCATAAGGATTGGGAAAGTTTGAGAGTTTGGCAGAAGGTCGAGACATTGATGAGGAAAGGGAAACAGTACAAGTGGAATTGAACAAGAATCACGGGAGATTAAAACGTATGTAGATATATAAAAAGAAAACAAAAACAGTAAAAGTTAGTGCAAATCTACACTGGAGAATAGAAAATGGCAGTGCGAAATATCACCCGGAAATAGAGGGAAATGGGAGGTCCAGTGTGAACATGAAGCTGAAATAGCATTAGTAAAGCAGAAAAATCTGGTGAAATGAATAGGACTAGAAGCCAATAAATGTCTGGAACCTGCTGGAGAAACTCAGCGGATGCAGCAGCATCTATGGAGCGAAGGAAATAGGCAACGTTTCGGAACTGAAGAAGGGTTTTGACCCGAAATGTTGCCTATTTCCTTCGCTCTAAAGATGCTGCCTCACCTGCTGAGTTTCTCCAGCATTTTTGTCTACCTTTGATTTTCCAGCATCTGCAGTTCCTTCTTAAACATCCCTGATCAATGCCTGCCTTTCCAAGTGAAGATAATTCCTTTACCTTAGAATTTTTCTAGTAGTTTCCCAATCACTTATGTTAGACTTGGTGCCCTGTAGTTACTCGGTTTGTCCCAGCTGCCCTTCTTGAATAAGAGGTCAACATTGGCTATCCTTCTGTCAATCCAGTGCTTCACCCATGGCTAAGAATGATGCAAAAAAAAAATGGCCATGAGAAGCATATCAATCTTCTCCCTTGCCCCAAATGGTTTCAGCCCGAAACGTTGCCTATTTCCTTCGCTCCATAGATGCTGCTGCACCTGCTGAGTTTCTCCAGCGTTTTTGTGTACCTTCGATTTTCCAGCATCTGCAGTTCCTTCTTAAACACAAATGTCTGGAACCTGACGACCTGCATGCCAGGGTTTACATGGGTGTGTTTCTGGGGATAATTGATGCACTGGCAGTCATCCTGCAGAATTCGTGGAACTTCTAATCAGTTCACAGACTGGAAAACAATTGCTTTAACCCCACAATTTAGGAATGGACTGGGGGATATGGACCAGCTAGACTGACATAATCGGAAGGATAATTCTGGAATCCATTATGAAGGAAGTGGTAGACATAAGAAACTGCAGATGCTGGTTTACAAAAGACACAGCGTTGGAGTAACTCAGCGTGCCAGGCAGCATCTCTTTAGAACATGGAGTCAAGTGGTAACTGTCAGTTTGAAAATAGAAATAGATTTGAGCATTTATAGATTTATGGATCATTAGATTTATGGATTTATAAAAAAAAGTTCACTTGGGTATCAACTCTTGAGGTTGCAATTATCAGAATGAATAAGGATGAACTTTTATAAAGTTGATAAGGAGCCATATGAGATTATGACACCAAGTTAGACTACTTGAGAGAGGAGTAATATACTGGCCTACATTGAGGATTAGGAATGGATGTAAAATGGAGAGTAGAAATAAGCAACAGATCATGTCTTTGAAGCTATAACAGAATAGTGCAGTGATCAGCTGTTCAGCCAGTATCATTGACTTCGATATATTACAGGTGACCCCACTAATTAGAATATGCTGAACAAACAAAGCTTAGTGGTGTTATGAGAAGGATGTAGTGCGCAACGTAAACCGGCTAATGGGCAAGGAATGGCAGGTGGGTCAGAAGAAATGTCTTCACCTTGAGGATGGTGAATGTTTGAAATTCTCTGCACAAGAGGGAAGTGGGGCTTGATTGCTTAGGGATGGTTCTTAGATATTAATAGAATTGAGGGAAATGGAGTTGGTGCCGAGGTACAAGATGAATGTCGCTGGTTCTTGTACTACCCATTGGGTTGGCCAAATTCTGTCAGCTATGGTGATTTATTGCCGTGTCTTTGCAGGTTGTGAGGATCTATAGATCGGGGCACGTCGCTCCCAATCTTGGAAGGATCGCTGAGAAGAGGAGCCAGTCCATCAGGGGGTCATTGAGACAAATGAGCACGCAGTCTGTCATTTCCACTTTCCTTCAAGAGAGCGCTGGTCAGAATGGAGTGAGCGGAGCATCTCTCCAGAACGCCGGTGCCAGAGGCATCAGTGCCCACCAAGTGCCACCGGTCAACCCACTCACTCCCACGGGGGGTGACAAGGCCATGGCGCCCAGCAAACAGAGCAAGAAGAACGGGGGTCACAACAAGGAGAGTGACGAGTACCGGCAGCGGAGAGCCCGCAACAACCTGGCAGTCAGGAAGAGCAGGTTAAAGAGCAAACAGAAGGCACGCGACACGCAGCAGAGAGTGGACGAGCTGAAGGAGGAGAATGAAAGGCTGGAAGCAAAGATCAAACTACTCACCAAGGAGCTAGGCACCCTGAAGGATTTGTTCCTTGAGCATGCGCATAGTTTCTCTGATAACGGGCACCCCTCGTTCACTGAAGATTCTGGGCAGGAGCCGAGCAATGGAGGGCAATGAGCAATGTCAGAGCCGGAGAAGTGTTACATTGAGGGGCTTTTACCTTGAACTCTCGAGGGTTTCATTGCACATGATCCTGCTGCTGATGAGCTTCAAGAAGTCTTGTGTGGAAGCTGCTGAACAGATTGTACCCAAACTGAGAGCATGCTCAACACTGACAGATAGCACCAGCACTCGTCACTCTCGCAGCTGCCCAATGTCCTTCCCTTCCTCCTCGGTCTGTCTTGATCTTCTGTTATCCTAAAGGGAATGTATCAGGGCTGTCCATTCCCAAGATAGCACCCATTCATTTTACCGGCTGGAAAATTGTGCTGCAGGAGGCCTGACACTGGGTATTCAGCCCTATTTCACAAGCTTTGCTCATGACAGTACAGACGTATTGTGCACTGTCACCAGTTCACTCAGCCCAAGGACCTCTTGCCTTCGCCCAAGGGTGGGAGGCTCTCAGGGCTGCTGGCAGAGGCAGTCCAACTCATGTGTTACTGTCAGCTCTGGGTTGTGGTGAAGGGAGGTTTTGGGGGGGGGGGAACGGGGGGGGGACGGACTGTGGGGATGCTGTCTCTCACTCTGTGTTCCTGTGGGTGTTTGGAGCCTGAGGAAGAATCTTGCCAATATTGTTATTGCTGTCAGCTCCCATTGTTTCTGCATTATACTTCAAATTGGTGGTGGGTACTTCACAGGCTGAGAGAAGGGAATGCCCCAGTGGTCTATGGGTGGTGGTGGGGCTCATACAGGGGATAGAGCTTTCTGGAGATTGGTGATCAGCTAGTTCATGGCTCAGATCTCTCGGTGTTTGGATTTTTGTATTTTAAATCTAGAAAATTAACAGCTGTACTAATTACAAAACCCTTCACCGGCAACAATTTAATACTTGGTTGAAGCTGTGCAGAAGCCTCGTGGTTCTCTGTGGACAGCAGTTAGTTAGGTAAACGTCCGTTTGTAGCACCAGCCTCCTGTACCATCTGCCCGTGTGGCTGCCTCCCATCTGTTAGTTCCCCTGAAGTGCTGCCATCCTTCGGTCAATGCCCCGTGAGCCCTCGTCCCGGGCCAATCACCCATCGGGGGCAGGATGTGGGGTCCAGATGTACATTTATCAACGGCAAATGGAGCAGTATAACAGCAGCCAGGCCCTGTGCTGGTGACGGATTGCCAGCCTTCAGTATGTGTTGTCACCAGTAGAAAGAAGGCTCTATTGATGAAGAACTTTGCTATGGCCACCCCTGAGGGCGGTGACCTGCACCCACTTGCTCCACTGGGAACCCTGGCACTTTCAATGACTCACCTAACACTCGGCTGGGCATGGCAGGTTCCCATAGTGAGATGAACAAGTTGTTTATAGAGTGCTTCCTGCTCCTCGGCCAATGGTAGCACAAGGCCCCAAACAGCCACTTGCAAAGGGAAGGCATTCTATGGTGTAATGTCCCATCTTAATGTTGGCACTGTTTCACAGCATATATATCAGCCCAGAGGAGAGTTCTGGACGCTATTGCATGTGAAGTTCACGAGCCCCGTTTGCTTACCCCCTTTAAGTGAATGTTTCCAGTTAAAGTGTACAGTCACAGATACAATGGTAGAGAGAAAATGTGTTGGAGTGACTCAGGTCAGGCAGTGTAGGTGGCAGGAATGGACAGGGGATGTTTTGGATTGGGACCTTTCTTCAGACATAGAATGTGAGAGAAAGCTAGAAAAGAGTGATGGGATAGGACAATGCCTGGCTAGTGAGAGGTGGATACAGGGGGGGGGGGGGGGGGGTGAAAGGGGGATGATTGGAGGAGTAAGTGACAATGGCTGAAGGAGAAAAGGAAGCAAAAGCATGTCAGATAGGAGAGAAGAGGAGGAGTGAAATGTATAGCTGGAGGGAGGGATAAGGAAGAAAGAGTCAAGGTGGAGAAAGAATGGAAATAGGGGACTCTGGAATGGGAGATGAGCGAACAGAGGAGCAGAGTGACTTGGGGGCAGGGGTGTGCACTGCAAGAATTGCCCATCTAAATCTGGCTTGTGTGGAAAGCTGCAACACCAGGGAGAATTAATGTTGGGCTCTCAGACAGCTGGAGACATCCATGTGAATGCGAATGAGATGATTTCATCAGCTTGAGTCTGGAGTATCACAGCCCAGAGGGAGCAGGATTGGTCTGAATGTACCCATTGATAGCACTGACTCCAGTGTAACCAGTGGATAATGTAAAGGGCTCTGGTATTTTGACCTTTTTGAGGTCATTAAAGTCAGAAGATTCCTGGTTCCAGCTGATTTTGCTGATTGGGATGAGTGGTGAGTTTTGCAGGGCACAGAAGCTTTGATGATTGTACCTCATTTCCTTTGCGTCAGGCATAGAATGGGAGAGGATAATTAAATCAAGGGCCTTGAGTACCAGAAATGATTATGTCCAGTTTGATCATGTAATCCTGCAGTTATTTTACCAGATTCTTCAGAATCAATTGTAGTTGGTGTATTAATAGCAACAAAGAACTTCAGAAGCTCAAATGGTCAAAATACTTTGCTGTGTGGATTTACATTGTTCCTCAAGGTTAGATTTAATGAAAAATGGACTGAATGTCAGTGAAACGATTATCTTGTGCTTTTTTTAATGTCCACTTTTATAAATGAACACTTTACCCCATAATGTAAAGAGGAATTTTCTAACGTGCAAGTGAAATATTAAATAACGTTGTAATGTGAAATTGTTTTCCCATTAATCTGAGCCAGAACAGGTGTTTCTCAGATGTTATTGTATGAAGAGATTTGTTGAATCGGTTTCTCCTTTTTCTAAAGTCTCCTGTGTAGGGATAAGTTGTCAGCTGAGCTAGTCCCTGAAATGACAAAAGCAGGTTTAAGGAACAGATTTTTTTGAGACTCTAAGACTTGAGGGAATACCTGAGATTTATGTCCCAACCACAGTTAGAGGCCAAATAAATGCCCACTCCCACAAAACAGACCAGACTCATGGTCCCAGATACACAAGAGTCACTTTGAAACTGTGGGACCCCAGATTAAAAAACTTAATTAAACCTTCACTCTACCAAACTCTTTCGACTTTAACGCAGAGGACACAGCCCAACAATACTCTTGTTCAAACTCCGTTCACAGAAATTGAAAGATGACTTCTCCTGGACACTGGCTTCCTTTCTGTCACTACGGTTTAAATATCCACCCATGACTCTGATCCACTACAACTCCTGTTGATCCCATGTGATAGCAGTTGTATGTCTTGCTGCAGGTTCTCTGCCCACACGCCCAACAAGGACATAGGATGAAAACTAGGGTGGGGATTGGGCAGGGGACCACGCGTTTCAGGGTAGAGACAGGCAGGGTCCGGCGTGGTCAAGTTAAGGAGCGCTCTTGTGTCTATCACCATTTGCTGAGGGTACAGAGGCAGGTAGAAGTACGTGCAGTGTCAGGCTCTCTCGACTTCCTTTAAAACAAGATTTCCTCCGAGCCAGAAGGCAGAAAGTAGGCTCTTTGGCCCGACTCATCCAAGGTGCCCCATCTAAGCTAGTTCCGTTTGCCCATGTTGGCCCATATTTCTCTAAACGTTTCCTATTCATGTACCTGCCACACTATTTTTATACGTATCCAACTACTTCCTCTGGCAGCTCATTCCATGTACCCACCACCCTCTTTGCGTAGCCTATGTGCCAGTCTAACTTGAGAGCTGCTTTCTGACTCTGGACTACTCCAGGTTTCCCTCTCCCTCAGGGCCACTGTTCATGACAGCACAACACAAAACTAATCACTGCATTAAACAATTGTTACACGGTCAGAATTTTGTTTCCTGTCTAAAAGTCAGAATCTTCCTTTATGCAAAGTGGGTTTTAAACCTTGTGTAAAAATCTGAATATTTTTGTGTAAGTAAATAAGAATTACGTTTTAATGTATGCTTTTGAATGGCAAATACACTACTCAGGATACCGTACATGGAAAATTTAAACCTATTTTATATACTGCTGGTCAAGGTGAGTGATGCAGTGATTGGTTGTAAGAATGGAGATTAAATACTAATTTTCACAAGTGCATTTCTACCTGTGATATTGTTTGCATTGGGCATTGCTCAGCCCTTCTTTAGCAGGCTGCCTCCATTGGGAGGTGCACCCGATATGGGCATTTAGAGGGTGGCTGTGTAGTAACTATAAATAACATCAGATTCACCAGGATGTTGCCTGGATTGGAATAAGAGATACTGAGGAGTGACCCGATAGTACTTTAAATTGTAAAAGGCAGAGTTAAGAGATAGTCAATATCTTGTTCCCCCCCCCAAAGTAGGGATATCGGGTTACAGAGCTATAGAGCACATAAACATGCCCTCTGGCCCAACTCGCCCATGCCAACTGAGTAGCTTATCTAAGATGGTCCCACTTGCCTGTCCTGGCCCATATCCCTCTAAACCTTTCCTATCCATGTATCTGTCTTTTAAATGCTACTCTGCCTCCTCTGGCAGCTCGTTGCATGTACCCAGCACTCTGTGTGAAAACTTTGCTTCCTATTAAATCTTTCTCCTCTCAACTTAACCCAAGCCCTTTAGATACAATGCCCAAACACATCAACATGTAGCAATCATGGCTTCTTTAATTTGCAAAGTTCTAAAAGGCAAGAGCGGACTCTCAGTTAATTGGCATCGGTTAATTTCAGCAGACTGAGGCAAAGGCTGCGTTCATAATCCCCGCATGTCCCTGGATCAAACGTCCCCAGTTCCAGAAAATCCCCCCTCCCTTCCAGGAACAGCTGTGAGACGGGTGTACACCTCGCCCCTGGCAGTGAGACACAACCCCATCCCCTGTAACCTCTACCCCTCACCCCAAGGAGCGGTGGTGGGACTGCATGTGTGGTGCCGGTGGGACTGCGTGTGTGGTGCCGGTGGGACTGCGTGTGTGGTGCCGGTGGGACTGCGTGTGTGGTGCCGGTGGGACTGCGTGTGTGGTGCCGGTGGGACTGCGTGTGTGGTGCCGGTGGGACTGCGTGTGTGGTGCCGGTGGGACTGCGTGTGTGGTGCCGGTGGGACTGCGTGTGTGGTGCCGGTGGGACTGCGTGTGTGGTGCCGGTGGGACTGCGTGTGTGGTGCCGGTGGGACTGCGTGTGTGGTGCCGGTGGGACTGCGTGTGTGGTGTTGGCAGATGATGGGACTGCAGGTCTGGTGTTGGCGGCAGCAGGACCTGTGCCTCTCCTGCAGCCCAGTGATTGGTGAGAAATTTGAGAGCACAAAGCTTGATTGTAGACTCTGATTGGATTGGATTGGATTGAAAGCTATGCAGCCAGGCCCAGCCCTGGTGAAGATGGGAGTCCAGGAGTTTCTGGTCTTCAGGCGGTCTGACTGGGCTGCTGGCAAAACTGCTTGCTGCAGCTGGTGCCCTGGGCCATGAAGGCCTCGATCTCCTCCACGGTGCGGGGAACGCATGTCAGCAGCTCCATCCCCGTGGGGGTAACCACAATGTCATCCTCAATGCGTACCTGGGGGGGGGGGGGGGGGGGGGGGGGGGGGAAAGACAGGCAACGTCAGCAACAGACACACAGCCCCTCCCGCAGCACAAAGCTCCTTCCTCACCGTCCCTCGGCACCACCCCATAATCGCAGCTCCATCATCGCCTCCTCGCATAGCGCAGCCCTCCCCCTCTCTCATCATCCCCCCCCCCCCCCCCCCCCTTCCTCAGCAACTCATTGCTCCAACCAGCCCCTGCTCTGACACCATTGCCACATCAGTGGTGATATCAGTGTGCACACCCCTTCCACATCACCTTCCCCATACCCCCGCTCTGCAGCCCCCTCTGGGCCTCACTAAGGGACAACACTTTGGCTGATACTTCCTTCCCATTTCCTGTCCCCACCTAAATCTTCTGACCTCAGTCGGGATAAACCAGCAAAAAAATGCAGATGCTGGAAAACCAAAATAAAATTGAGAAGTGCCATAAATACTCAGCGCATCAAGCAGTGTGGGCGGGAGCCTTGTGAACTGGTAATTGATGGTCTCATTAGAGGAGCGGCGATATTGGACCTAACCCTGAGGAATGAAGACACATTCACAGACACAGGTGTTGGAAGTTTGAGCAAAATGCAAAGTGCTGGAGGAATTAGCAGATCAGGCAGCAACTGCAGAGGGAATGAACAAGCAATGTTTTGGGTCGGGACTCTTTTCCAGCTTTTTCCTCCCTACACAATCTATCGGAAGAAAGGACCTGGCCCAAAGGTGCCGTCAAAATTGATGGGGGATGGGGGGGAAATCACAAAAATCAGACAGTTGGAACAGCATCTCGTACTCAGCTTGGGTCATACAATGCAACCGTATGACCAATGAATTCTCCAATTTGAAATAGTACCCCCAAATTCCCTTCTCTTTCTCGCCTCACCCCTATGCACACCCATTTTCTCCCACCAGCCTCCTCCTTCCCCTCCTCCATAGGCTCATCTTCCATCTCCAAGCCTCATTTCCCCATTATACTCCTTTTTCCCCTCCAGCTTTACATTTCACTCCTCTGCTTATCTGTCACATTTTTGACTCATTTTTACCTCTAGCCTTTGTCACTATCTCCACCCATCGGCCAATCAGCCCTCACTCAGCTGACCCTGTCCGGTCAGCGTGCACCACTTGTTCCAGGCCAATGGATAACAAGGGGTTAAGTCTCTGTTCCTGTCAGGAACTGGCACCACTTGCTGCTCCTATTGGCACAGCTCCCTGTGATTCACTGTGCAGCTCAACAGTCTCCACATTATCTGAAAAAAAAGCCCTGACACTGATTTTCTATCCCGTGGTATCTTATCAGCCTATCTCTAGCCATTCACAATGCCCCAATAAATGTCCCATCTGATCAGGTGTAAATCCAACAGGCAGTAAACTGGAGGTTGCTCCCACGCCATCAGTTTTACTGTGACCTTGTAAGGCAGTCTAAGCAAAAAAAATAGCCCCAGCGCACCTTACCCCACTGACTGCAACAAATTTAACCTGGCCTTGAGACACATCTGCATCCATGTTTTAAGCAGAGGTAAGCTATTTATAAAATGGCTGATGTTGTCATACACCGTGGGCAGAGTCTGCACGGGTCAGGTACAAAGTTGGGTTAGATTGGGAGTAAAGCTCCCTGCATTCTGTCCTGTCACACACTCCAGGGTAGCAGTAGCACAGGTTAGGCACAACAAGCTCTGTCTACCTTGTCCCATTATCAAACACTCCCAGGAAAAATAATTTAAAAAACTTGCTGAAGACAGTAAAGAGGGAGGAAAAAGCAGGTAAGATACAGAGTAGAACCCTCTTCAAGCTACATCTTCACACACTCCCACGGTAGGAACAGCATTGCCAGACTGGAATCTCCTTGTACTGTCCTCAGTCCCAGTGAAGTCCAGCTCGGGGGTGAGACAGAATAATGCTCCATCCTGGCCTAAGATTACAATTATTTCCTATGGCCTGAAACACCATGTGACCGTCCCAGTTGGTAAGGTGCTGCCATTATAGGACGAAGGGCCAAGTGGCCTTGTGCTCTGCGCCAGGGAGCACCCACTAGACAGTACTCACCCCTCCAAAGCCACGGAAGCGGGTCAGGACGTCAGCCTTGAAGAAGCAGGCTTGGGCCGGGTCGGACAGAGCTTGGTCCAACACGTGGTCGATGAAGTAGATACCCGGCTCAATGGTCAGCACCATGCCCGCCAGCAGGTGGCGCGCGGTCCGGAGGCTGCGGAGCCCGGGCTCATCGATTCGCTCCACACCCTGGAACACAAGGTAGACCCATGAGGACCCGAGGGGGCAGAGCCAGCAGCTGCCCAACCCCAGGGATCTTGGGGGCTCCGCCCCCTCCCGCAGGCAGGGGACCTGGGGACCAGCTGATGGGAACACAGCCTTCAGCTGAAGTTGGCCAGAAGACAGAACCACAAATTGGTCAAAGAAAAGGCACAGGGGGAGATTTGGGGGGGGGGGGGGGGGGGGCTGCAGACGAGGGCCTGGTCCCCAGATCTTGCATAGAGATGATTTACAGCTCACAAAGGTCTTGGATTTAATGTGGCAACTATCCAGCTAGAACTCAGCCTCAGACATGAACTGCAACTCCTCACTGACCCTCAATGGGTTGCTGAGACAGCAAGGGCTACTTCACAGGAACCATGAGGGAGTATGGGGAGGGAGAGCGAGTCACATGAGGAGGGAAAGCAAGAACAGGGTGGGGAGAAGGGTTGTTGGGGCTAAGTGTTGGCCTTTACGGCTTCATATTCAAATCCTGAGATAAAAGTTTATTGCAGATGTCCAGGGCATTGAGAACACCAGACCTGGCGTGTACTATACAGGTCCACTCCACTGACCAGAGCATGGACTGGCCACAGCGGGAGTGCAGGGAAGACTCCAGGGATGGTGGCTTTGCTGAATCAGGAGAGATTGGGGAGGCTGGGACTGAGCTTAGAAGAAATCAATGTCAGGAATTTTCAAAATTCCACATCGACAGGCCAGATGCAAGGAAAACGATTATTCTGGCTGAGGGGCTTTGAAGCAGGAAGCACGCTGTTTGAATCAGAGAGGGTGCTTGGGACTGGGCTAAGTTCATTCCTCTGAGGTGGAGAATCTTTGTGGAGTTCTTTACTGCAGAGGGCCATGGGGGCTCTGTCACTAAAGTGGATTGAACTGTGGGAACCGAGAGCTGAGAATGATGATGGGACATCCTGATCGGAGGCCCTCGGTCCTTCAGGAGGGCCCAAGTCTCTGTTCCCACCCAGGTGGCGGCAGTGACAGGACTGCGTGTGTGGTGCTGCATGGGGTGAAGGGACTGCGTGTGTGGTGCCGGTGGATGAAGGGACTGCGTGTGTGGTGCCGGTGGGTGAAGGGACTGCGTGTGTGAAGGGACTGCCTGTGTGTTGCGTGTGTGGTGAGGGGACTGCATGTGGTGCCGGTGGGTGAAGGGACTGCGTGTGTGAAGGGACTGCCTGTGTGCTACGTGTGTGGTGCCGGTGGGTGAAGGGACTGCGTGCGTGCTGTGTGTGGTGAAGCTACTGCGTGTGTGGTGAAGGGACTGCCTGTGTGTTGCGTGTGTGGTGAAGGGACTGCTGAGCCCCGTCCGAGATCACCAGCTGTCTCCTGGTTCAGCATCCAACATCTCCCTGGGACAGTGCCCGATGGGTTGTGATGCAAACACAGGCTGGCCAGCTCTTGGCCCTGGTGGACACAGAAAGCACGGGCCGCAGCAGAGAGCTCCAGAGGGAAGGTCAGAGTGTGCAGAGTCCACACCTCCTGGACAGTGGCTCTGACGGGGTTAACACAGGACAGCAGGAAATGCTAAGTGCTGACCTCTGGGTAGCCGCCAACATCGTGCACGTCACAGCCCAGGAGATGGCCCAGTCCGTGAGGCATGAACACTGCTCCCAGATGAACCTTCATCATCTCATCCACGCTGCCCTGCAGAATGCCGATCCTCGCCAGCTCCTCCAGCTGCACTCGCTCAGCCAACCGATGCATGTCTGGCCACGCCACCCCTGTCACAGAGCAGGACACAGAGTCACAGCAGACATCAACCACCTGGTCACCCATCTCAGCACAGGGTGCAATCACAGCACAGATACCACACTGCCCAGCCAGGCCAGTCCTGTCCTAGCACTGGGCAGAGTCCGACAGACCCAGCCTTTACAGTCTCCTCACAACCCAAGGAACATCCCGGTGAATCTCCATATATATATATAAAAGAATTTAATTGTTCCGCTTCGGGACATTGGATAATAAAACACTCTACTCTCTTGCACCCTCTCCAGTGCTCTCACATCCTATACCTTGGTGACCATGAGCACAATCAGTACTCCAGCTGACGTCTGACCAAGGGTTTATATAGTTGATGAAGCATCACTTTCTTACTTCTGCATTCAGCACCCCAACTACTGAAGGCCAGTATCTCGCATGTATGTTATCTACCTGCCTTGCGACCTTCAAGAATCAGTAGGCTTGTATTCGGAGGTCCCTCCATACCTCGATGTTGCCTCAGGCCTGACCATTCGTGGTGTTTGTCCTAGCCTCATCAGTTCAAGCGTAATGCATGAGGTTTAGGAAATTAACTTGGTGACAAGTTGACCAAGTCAGGTCCATCACCAGTGCAGACCAGGGGATCAGCGACAGTCACTCATGGCTCTTGTCCAACATTCGGCAGCTGCCACCAACAATCGTGGTAGCAGAGGCAACCGGGGAACCGGGCCAGGTCTGTGAGTCGGTACGCTGGGAAGTCCATTCCGACTCAGCCTGCCGATGGAGGCAGGGCTCACAGAGACAGACCGTGACTGCACCAGGCAGGCGAAGGCAAGGCTGGCAGGATGATGGGACCTGGGATGACGAGAGATTTTGAGGCTCTGTCAGGAAAATGGGGGCACGTTAAGAACATGCAGTTGATATAAAGCAATTCCCTTGAGGAGTATCAGGAATGTAGGGGAACACTTACGTAGGAAATCAGAGGGTTAAATTGGAATACGAGATATCCTTAGCAGGTAAGGCAAGAGATTCTATAAGCCTTTTAACAGCATGAAAGTAACTAGGGAGAGTGCAAGTCCATTAAGATTAGTGTGGGCATCTATATGAACAATGATACAGTGGTAAGTTACTAACGTCAGGTTCGATCCTGACTACGGATGCTGAGTTTGCACGTTCTCCCCAGTGACTACATGGGTTTTCTCCAGGTGCTCCGGTTTCCTTCCACACTCCAAAAATGTACAGAATTCTAGGTTTATTGGGTTCTGTAAATTGTCCCCGGTGTGTAGGATAGTGCTAGTCGGCATTGACTGTGGGCCAAAGGGTCTGTATCTTTAAAGGCTAATGTGTGGAGCCACTGGAAATGGGTGCGGTCTTAACTGGATACTTCCTGTCTGTGGAGAAGGTCATGGAAGCTAGGAAATTCTGGGAAGAGAATAATCATGGGCTGGAAGCCTCTATTTCTGATAGCATAAGCTTGGGCTACTTTCCCTGGAGCAAAGGAGGCTGAGAGATGATCTTAGAGAGACATGTAAAATCTTGAGTGGTCAGTTTTCTTTTCCCAGTTAGATGAATCAAGAACTAGAGGGCATAGATTTAGATGTGAAGGGAAAGATTTAATAGGAACCTAGGGGTGGGGGGCAACTTTTTCACAAAGAAGGTGGTGCATATGGAATGAGCAGCCAGAGGAGGTATTTGAGGCAGGTACTATTAACAACATTTAAAATACATTTGGACAGGTAGATGGATAGGAAAGGTTTAAAGGGATGTGGGTCAAACAGGAGCAGATGGGACTAGCTCAGGATAATAATAATAATAATAATAATAATAATGGATGGGATTTATATAGCGCCTTTCTAATACTCAAGGCGCTTAATACTCAAGGCGCTTGATAGTACCGTTGTCAGCATGGAGTTGGGCTGAAGAGCACGTTTCCAGTGGGTGTTCAGACTGAGGCATAGTTTGAGTGTGTGAGCATCCATCCCACACCCAGCCGTCTCTCTCAGAGCCCGTACGGGAACAAATCTGTCGAGTGTGCATGGCGCCAGCACAGACACACATCACTGTCAAACATGTAAATATTTACTGGCGTAGGCTGCTCTGGCTGGAGAAGATTCCTAGAAACAGCAGGCCTCGGGTCAATAAACAGCTAACGCCAGACAAGACTGGGAGAGAAGCAAGCTGGAGTCTTGGAACCCCTCATTGCAGAGGGAAAAGCGTGCAAAGCTGCAGTGAGGCGGGAGGGGGAGCATCGCAGGTGGAGTGCGGGAGGTTGGGAGAGAAAGATAGAAAATGGATGCGGAAAGAAAGCGATCGGGGGGAAGAGAGGGATCGGGGGGGGGGGGGGGAGAAAGGGGGGGGGGCACGACAGAGCAGGAAGAGGGTGGGAGGGGGAGGTTCTGGAACCTTCTTCCAGAAGGTTCAGACTCCAGGGATCAGAGGTGTGTCGGCAAACTGACCCCAAAGCTGGGTTGGTGATGGGAGTCAGAGCGTAATGTTGGAGGCTGTTTCTCTGACTGGAAACCAGCACCACAGGGATCGGTGCTGCAACGTTTGTTGTTTGTCATTTATATAAATGACTTGGATGAGAATGTAGGGATATCATTAGTAAGTCTGCAGATAAAACGAGTTTGTAGATAGTGAAGAAGGTTGTCCAAGGACACAGCAGGACATAGATCAGTTGGAAAGTTGGGCGGACTAGTGGCAGGTGGAATTTAATCCCAACAACTGAAATGTAATGCACTTGGGGAAGGGAAATTCTGGTCAGAAGGAGAGGCCCCGCTGGGGAAAGGAAGCGAGAGATACTGCCGAGGCCAGTGTTGGAGGAACACACATTGGGGTCGAAGAGGGACGGTGTACTTGGGGTTTGGCATAGAGTACGGCATCAGTGGCAACACTTTGCTTCTGAAAGTGTGCCGAACTACTGCCACAGACTTCAAAGGTTAACGGTGCGTTGCTGGAGAAGGAATGCTTGTAATGCAAACCTCCTCCACTGCCCCTGGCTGGGCTATCACTGACAGTGAGCCAGAGCTGTCATAACAGAAGCACAAGAGACGTGGCAACGTAAAACATGTACAGGAAGAGGCAAGGTTCTCATCGGCTGGTCCAGCTGAGTGTGGTTGGGGTCTGTCCCACACTGCTCCCCCATCACACCTGAAACCTCCCCCCCACCCCACGCCTACCCACTAACAAATCAGTACAGCACAGGAAATGGCCCTTCGGCCCACAATGTCCGTGCTGAACACGATGCCAAGTTAGACTAACCTCAGCTTGCAAGTGTTTATCCCTCCATTCCCTCACATCCACTTGTCTATCTAAGCATCATAAGCACCACTATCGTACCTGCCTGCACCACCACCCCCAGCATCACTCCTCACTATTCCCAGTCAGCAGCCAGTGGGCATCAGACCAACACTCAATTCCAAGGGGTTTGGGAATCACAGCAAACAGTGTGTAGAGGTGAGGAAGGGCAGTCACGTGTCCAGTTGTCACCCACTACAGGAGGATCCGGAGATCCAGTGGATTCAGAACAGTGAACATTCACCGATTGCACTCGAGATTACTGTCTGCAGTGCGAATCACTTCAACTGTTATAAAACCTCAAGATAACAGATACAGCTTTATAGGACTTTGGTTAGACCACATTAGAAGTATTACGTGCAGTTCTAGCCGCCCCATTACGGGAGAAGGTGCCGAGGAGGTTGACCAGAATGGTGCCTGGATTAGAGGTTATTAGCTATCAGGCGATGTTGGACAAACTTGGAACGTCAGAGGATGAAGGGAGACTTTTTTAATTATGAGAGGCATAAATAGGGTAGACAGTCAGAACCTTTTCCCCAGGGTAGCAATGTCAAACCTAGAGGGCATACATTTAAGGTGTGAGGGTGAAAATGTAAAATGTGGGCAGCAGTGCAGCGGGTCAGGATGGAGAGGGGCGGGCGGCACTGCAGCGTCCCAGGTCTGTGAGGGGAGTGACACAGTGCAACGGTCAACAGCTGCTGCCTAGTCACTGTGAGCAGGTGGACATCCAGGTCACCAGCGGCCTCTGCGACTGGAACAAGCTGGGCAGCTCCAGCGTTATGCACACAAGCCTCCCTATCCATCAGCACAGGTCAACATCACCAGATCAGGGCAAACACATACCCTGCACCAGTACAAACCAGAGCTCGGCTCCCCGTCACACAGGAGGATGAACCCTCTCACTGCTCCAGCTCGCACCACCAGCAGCATAGAGATGAACAGCACTGAAATAGGTCATTCGACCCAGCTCGTCCATGTCAACCAAGTTGGCATACGGACCTAGTTCCATTTGCCTGCATTTGACCCATATCCCTCTAAACCTATCCATATCCATCCTATCCAGTCTGAAGAAGGGCTTCGCCCCGAAACATTGCCTATTTCCTTCGCTCCATGGATGCTGCGTCACCCGCTGAGTTTCTCCAGCATTTTTGTCTACCTTCGATTTTTCCAGCATCTGCAGTTCCTTCTTACACAACTATCAATACATCTGTCTTAATGTATTTTAAAGATCGTGACTGTATCCGCTTCTACAGCTTCCTCTGGCAGCTCGTTCAACAGATTATCCTCGGTGAAAGGATTGCCCCTCTTAAATCTCTAGTAAGCCCGTGCCCTCTAGTTTTAGCACAATCGCCACACTCTTTATTCTTTCACTGGATGTGATGTGGCTGCCAGTGCTGACGGTATCTGTCCGTCTCTGATTGTCCCCAGCTGAGGTGGTGTGAAGACACAACCACCTTGCTGAGCTGGTCAGATGGACCAGAGAGTTCCTCCCTGAACAGGAGAGAACAGTGGGCTTTCATGACAATCTGGTGACTTTGAGGTCTCTGGATCAATGGCCCAAAACCCGAGCCTCCTGTCCAGTAACTTAATCCATCTGCCCCTGCGCTACTTCCTCTCAGTCGCTCGCACTCACCAGGGCAGAGCATTCTAAAATTAGAAGGCTTACGGTGAGAGGGGGAAATTTTACTAAGCTGTCTGAGGAAGCTGCAGAGGTGCACACAATTCTGACCTTCAGAAGACATTTGGCAAGTTATCGCGAAAGCAAGGGTTGAGAAGGATATGGGTCAAATGCAGGCAAAAGGGGCTAGTCCAGAATGCCAATGGTCGGCATGGCCAAGGTGGGCCCAAGAGCCTGTTCCCATGTGCTATGACTACTTCTGGAGATATATCTCCACTGGGCGACGGGGATTTCCCCAAGTTCAACACTGAAGGTGGCCGACAGCAAGATGATGGCAGCCCTCGAGGCTGCTGTTGGACACCTCAACCTAATGTCTACCGTAGAGGTGGACAGGAGCAAGGACAGGCACAGACAGCTGTATCGAGCAACTCCAGCCCACAAACGTGTGCCGCTTTAATTCAGCTGTTCCTTGGACTGGGACGGATGAGAGGCAGCCCTCACTGAAACCGCAAGGACAATGGCCCCGAGACCAGTTGCCTCAGGCTCGCCTGACCCAGCAGCTTCTCAGTGGCTGCAGACACGCGGCTAGTGTTTCGCTGACCTGAGAAATCAGCATCTACTCTGTGTCTGGAACGTGAAACCGAAAATACAATTCTCGTGGAAAGAATAAACTAAAATTAACTTAACAGGAACTAAGTTTAAACAATCTCACAGACAAGTTGGTCCGTGGCACCTACATTTCCCAGCAGTTCCACTCTGCAATAAGGGGATCCAAGTAGCAGTCTGGAGAAAGGTCCAGACCCAAAACGTCATCTGTCCATTGCCTCACAGTTGCTGCCCGACCCACTGAGCTCCTCCAGCACTGTGTGTTTTACCCCAACCAGAAGGTCATTTAAAAATGATTTTCTTCTTGCAGAGGGTGGTGAAACTGTAACTCTCTCCCCATCAATTGGCGGAAGCTGAACCTTTAGAAGTATTTAAAGTGGAGTTGGATTTATATTTGAGAGATGTGGAATCTGGCAGGCGGGGTGATGAGGTTAGCAAAGATCAGCAATAACCACACTGAACGGGGACAGGCTTGAGGGGCCGATTGGCCTACTACCTTCTCTAGTGCTCCCTTATTGACAATTTTTACAGTTCCTTTGTTAATTAAATCTGCTTTCACACCCTTTTCAATAGTGCACCATTTGGACTCCAGAAGTGACCCAAACCCTCAAGAGTTCAGTTCCCACAGCTTCAGTTTAGCAAGCTGACATCAGCCACCTCTGGTCACGGGTAAATCCCCTTCACAAAAACCGCCCCTGGTGTCATGGGGCACAGTGTGGCTGCTGCCACTGTGTTCAGAGCGCGGTGGGTCGGAACAGAGAGCAACTCATGCCATTTTACTCATCCCCGACACACACACACCCCATCCCCGGCACACACCACCCCATCCCCGGCACACACACACACCCCATCCCCGGCACACACCACCCCATCCCCGGCATACACCACCCCATCCCCGGCACACACACACCCCATCCCCGGCACACACCACCCCATCCCCGACATACACCACCCCATCCCACACACCCCATCCCCGGCACACACCACCCCATCCCCGGCATACACCACCCCATCCCCGGCACACACACACCCCATCCCCGGCATACACCACCCCATCCCCGGCACACACACACCCCATCCCCGGCACACACACACCCCATCCCCGGCATACACCACCCCATCCCCGACACACACACACCCCATCCCCGGCACACACCACCCCATCCCCGGCACACACACCACCCCATCCCCGGCACACACACCCCATCCCCGGCACACACCACCCCATCCCCGACACACACACACCCCATCCCCGGCACACACCACCCCATCCCCGGCACACACAACCCATCCCCGGCACACACCACCCCATCCCCGGCACACACACCACCCCATCCCCGGCACACACACCACCCCATCCCCGGCACACACACCACCCCATCCCCGGCACACATACCACCCCATCCCCGGCACACACACCACCCCATCCCCGGCACACACACCCCATCCCCGGCATACACCACCCCATCCCCGACACACACACACCCCATCCCCGACACACACCACCCCATCCCCGGCACACACACCGCCCCATCCCCGGCACACACACACCCCATCCCCGACACACACACCCCATCCTCGGCACACACACACACACCCCATCCCCGACACACACACCCCATCCCCGACACACACACACCCCATCCCCGGCACACACACACACCCCATCCCCGGCACACACCCCGCTCCATCCCCGACACACACACCACCCCATCCCCGGCACACACACACACCCCATCCCCGGCACACACCCCGCTCCATCCCCGGCACACACACACCCCGCTCCATCCCCGACACACACACCACCCCATCCCCGGCACACACACACACCCCATCCTCGGCACACACCCCGCTCCATCCCCGGCACACACACCACCCCATCCCCGGCACACACCCCGCTCCATCCCCGGCACACACACCGCCCCATCCCCGGCACACACACACACCCCATCCCCGGCACACACACCACCCCATCCCCGGCACACACACACACCCCATCCCCGGCACACACCCCGCTCCATCCCCGGCACACACACCACCCCATCCCCGGCACACACACCGCCCCATCCCCGGCACACTTCGCCCCGCCCCACCATAGGACGCCCCCTCCCCGGCACATGCCACCCCCACCCCAACACCCATCACCCCCTCCTGCTGCTCCCTCCTCCACTCCCACATGCAGGCACAAAGAGCTCAGGCTTGGGGGCCTTGAACTAATTCCTCAGACAAACACACTACCTCAGCAAGCATGATCTTCTATCCACTGTGTCTTTGATTGTAATCACAACATAAGTTTAGCATTAATGTGGTTACCTGGCATTACTGTTATTAATTTATTGCATTATTGATTATTGTATATTTATCTATGTATAGTGCATTTACAAACGTGTTTACAGGGAAAGTAAGGATTTCATCGTTCCGTTGTCGGTACATGTTATAATTAAACGCTGGACACAGGCAGAAGGGCCACAGGAGGAATGAACTCTGCAACCTCAGATTCTCCGATCCGTCAACTCTTGTCCTTCCGATTTTCACCAAAGACACAAGCTAATCGGGAAAAGAGTTTGAGGGGAGTTGGAGAAAGTTTGTTGGGGGCTGCTAGGTGATGGAGGCGGTACCTGCGGCCACAGTTCTAGCCCCTGGACGAGGCGAGTCCTGTGGGGCCGGGAGCAGGGGCAGCCCGAGGCTGCTCCCTCTCTGCTCAGCAGCCACTTGGTAAAGGTACTGGTTTATTATCGTCACCTGTACAGAGATACAGGGGGAAACTTTGTTCGAGTGCTATCCAGTCAAATCATACTATTCTTTTTCTCCAGAGATGCTGTCTGAACCGCTGAGTTGTTCCAGCTCCAGCTCCAGCTGAGTTGCACCAGCTTACAAATCATAATACACACAAGTACAATCAAGCCATGCACAAGTACAACAGGTGGTGCAAAGACAAAAACACTTGAGTGCACCATTTGGACTCCAGAAGTGACCCAAACCCTCAAGAGTTCAGTTCCCACAGCTTCAGTTTAGCAAGCTGACATCGGCCACCTCTGGTCACGGGTAAATCCCCTTCACAAAAACCGCCCCTGGTGTCATGGGGCACAGTGTGGCTGCTGCCACTGTGTTCAGAGCGCGGTGGGTCGGAACAGAGAGCAACTCATGCCATTTTACTCATCCCCGACACACACACACCCCATCCCCGGCACACACCACCCCATCCCCGGCACACACCACCCCATCCCCGGCACACACCACCCCATCCCCGGCACACACCACCCCATCCCCGGCACACACCACCCCATCCCCGGCACACACACCACCCCATCCCCGGCACACACACCACCCCATCCCCGGCACACACACCACCCCATCCCCGGCACACACACCACCCCATCCCTGGCACACACACCACCCCATCCCCGGCACACACACCCCATCCCCGACACACACACCCCATCCCCGACACACACACCCCATCCCCGACACACACCTCCCCATCCCCGACACACACCACCCCATCCCCGACACACACCACCCCATCCCCGACACACACACACCCCATCCCCGGCACACACACCCCATCCCCGACACACACCGCCCCATCCCCGACACACACCACCCCATCCCCGACACACACCACCCCATCCACGGCACACACACCCCATCCCCGGCACACACACCCCATCCCCGACACACACACCCCATCCCCGACACACACACACCCCATCCCCGACACACACACACCCCATCCCCGACACACACACACCCCATCCCCGACACACACACACCCCATCCCCGACACACACACACCCCATCCCCGACACACACCACCCCATCCCCGACACACACACCCCATCCCCGGCACACACCGCCCCATCCCCGACACACACACACCCCATCCCCGACACACACACACCCCATCCCCGACACACACACCCCATCCCCGGCACACACCGCCCCATCCCCGGCACACACACCGCCCCATCCCCGGCACACACACACCCCATCCTCGGCACACACACACCCCATCCTCGGCACACACACACCCCATCCCCGACACACACACACACACACACACCCCATCCCCGACACACACACACCCCATCCCCGGCACACACACACACCCCATCCCCGGCACACACCCCGCTCCATCCCCGGCACACACACCACCCCATCCCCGGCACACACCCCGCTCCATCCCCGGCACACACACCACCCCATCCCCGGCACACACACACCCCATCCCCGGCACACACACCACCCCATCCCCGGCACACACACCGCCCCATCCCCGGCACACTTCGCCCCGCCCCACCATAGGACGCCCCCTCCCCGGCACATGCCACCCCCACCCCAACACCCATCACCCCCTCCTGCTGCTCCCTCCTCCACTCCCACATGCAGGCACAAAGAGCTCAGGCTTGGGGGCCTTGAACTAATTCCTCAGACAAACACACTACCTCAGCAAGCATGATCTTCTATCCACTGTGTCTTTGATTGTAATCACAACATAAGTTTAGCATTAATGTGGTTACCTGGCATTACTGTTATTAATTTATTGCATTATTGATTATTGTATATTTATCTATGTATAGTGCATTTACAAACGTGTTTACAGGGAAAGTAAGGATTTCATCGTTCCGTTGTCGGTACATGTTATAATTAAACGCTGGACACAGGCAGAAGGGCCACAGGAGGAATGAACTCTGCAACCTCAGATTCTCCGATCCGTCAACTCTTGTCCTTCCGATTTTCACCAAAGACACAAGCTAATCGGGAAAAGAGTTTGAGGGGAGTTGGAGAAAGTTTGTTGGGGGCTGCTAGGTGATGGAGGCGGTACCTGCGGCCACAGTTCTAGCCCCTGGACGAGGCGAGTCCTGTGGGGCCGGGAGCAGGGGCAGCCCGAGGCTGCTCCCTCTCTGCTCAGCAGCCACTTGGTAAAGGTACTGGTTTATTATCGTCACCTGTACAGAGATACAGGGGGAAACTTTGTTCGAGTGCTATCCAGTCAAATCATACTATTCTTTTTCTCCAGAGATGCTGTCTGAACCGCTGAGTTGTTCCAGCTCCAGCTCCAGCTGAGTTGCACCAGCTTACAAATCATAATACACACAAGTACAATCAAGCCATGCACAAGTACAACAGGTGGTGCAAAGACAAAAACACTTGAGTGTCAAATAGTGTTAGTGCTGTAGTGTTACGGTTAGAGCACTGCGGGTGTTGAGGGGGAAGGGGAGGAATCATACCTGGTCTAATTGCGCTCATCACTGCCCGCGAAGCTTTCAGGACGGCTTTATAAACATCTCGCTGGTCAGGGGTGAACCTGCCGTTGGCTGGAAATGAGCAGGTGATGTCCGAGGCATAGCAGTAGTATTCGCCACCCATGTCGAAGAGGCTGCAATGACAAATTCACAACACTGTCACAGGATTCGTAACAGTCCCCGCATTGGCCTGCGGCCTTCACAATCCAAGCACACACTGGTACCTCGAACACTGAAGGGTGTGCACAGTGAAGCCCTCTCTGCAGCATCCCATTCGACACTCCCAGCATTGCTTGTCGCACCTGCATGTTTACTTTCAGATACCGATATACGACCCAGGTCTCTTTGTGCATTGTCCAATCTAACACATTCCTGTTCATCTCAGCAAAGCAGACAACCTCACATCCACCTGAATGTTGCCTGGATTAGGGAGTATTAGCTGTAAGGAGGTTGGACAAACTTAGATTGCTTTCTCTGGAACGCCGAAGGTTGAGGGGAAATATGATGGATATAAATAAAAATTAAGGGCATAGACAGGGTCAGAATCTGTTCCCCAGGATAGAAATGTCAAAGACTAGAGGGCATAGATTTAAGATAAGAGGGACAAAGTTTAAAAGGGATAGGTTTATTTTTAAAAGGGAAAGTTTATTTTTTACACAGCGTAGTTGGTACTGGAACGCACTACTAGGGATGGTGGTGAAGGCAGATACGAGAGTGGTGTTTAAGAGTCTTTTTGAAAGGCACGTGGATATGGACAGAATTAACGATTATGGATTACCTGCAGGCAGAGATTAGTTTAACTGGGCATCATGTTGGGCACAGACACTGTGGGCCGAAGGGCCTGTTCTGTGATCTCTGCTGATAGCTCCTGTGTTGCTGGAACACCATGAGCAGGCTGCATTGTTGGAGTGTGGGAAGATCCGGGGAGAGGCAGGGCTCTGCGGCGAGCTCGGGCTGCAAGGGTTTATGTTGCAAACTTGCTTCTGGTGTCAGATTCTGAGAATCAACTGGGAACTGGTGCGCTGCCAAACATGGTCACCTCGCCCCTCTCCTTCGCTGAAGGCACTGATTCGTGCTGGGGCAGGAGACGAGTTATTCCCTGGAAACAGTGAGCCAAACTACAGTGCAGATATTCCCTGCAGTTATTTATACCGAGAGTCACAGGCAGACACTCCCGCTCAATCCTTAGCCAGTGGAAGTGTTGGGAGCTCACCGGCTGGCTGGGAGAAGGGAGATGTGAGGGGGACAGGGGAGAGGCAGAGACAAAGGCCAGTGGGACAGAGGTGAAGCGTGGGTGATGGGGATGTTGATGAGAAGGCTTCAGATTAAAATGCGAGATATAGGGGCATGGGTTTAATTAGTCCCTGTGAGGTTGTCCATTTGGTGAGATGAATAGGAAGGTTTTAGATATGGAAAACGTTAATGCACAGAGTCCTGGTTGTACATTGACATTTAAAAACAAGCATGCAGGTACAGCAAGCAGTGTCGGGAGTGTTGGATGGGGCAACTCAAACGCCCTGGAATAAATTAGACTACAGAGAGTGGTGGACACTGCCTGACCTCCCAACTATTGGAGGGATCTACAGGAGGTGCTGCCTAAGAAGGCAGCCAATATCATCAAAAAACCCACACCACCCTGGCCATGCTCTTATCTCGCTGCTACCATCAGGAAAAACCATAACCTCCAGGCTCAAGAATAACTTCTTCCCTACAACCATCAATCTCTTGAACACCACACAACACTAACCACAGCAATTATGATCTTTGATGGATTGTGTGTTTCGTTGCACTATGGACTTTGGGTTTGCACTATTATGGTTACCTAGTATTACAGTTATTAATTTATTGTATTATTATAATTTTATCTGTGTTATTGTTTACAGGCCTGTTAAGCAGCAGCAAGTAAGAATGTCATTGTTGGGTCGCCAGTAGGTATGATAATTAACCACTTGGGCAGACACCACTGCCTCTCCTGCAGCCCACCATTGCCACCCTGTGGCAGCAGGAGCAAGCAGCAACCACCATTAGACAATGGACACACACCAGCCTGCTCATAATACTTCACAAGTCAGCATCAGTGGCCAGAGGCTTTCACCGACGGCTTCAACAAGATAGTTCTGGGAGGGTCTCTGTCTTCGAGGAGGAAAGGAGGGCAGTAGTGTGGGTTAGGAGCTCTGAGCCACAGACACAGCCAAGGCAAGTGAGTAAAGTTAGCGATGTACAAGTGTCTGAACCCAGAGGGCAACGAGCTCCATGCCGGCACCGACCAAAACTTTACAACTTCATACAACTTTGGTTTGGCCACATTTGTGCAGTTCTGGCCTCCCCATTCAGGAAGGATGTACTATAGCTACTATAATAATATTTAAAAGACATTTGGATAGGTACATGGATAGGAAAGGGTTGCAGGGATATGGGCCTAACACAGGCAGGTGGGTCTAGCGGGGGTACCCTTGCCAGCATGGGCAAGTTGGACCAAAGGGCCTGCTTCCATGATATACGACTCTTTGAATATGTGAAGACTTTTGAGCGGGTGTAGAATAGATTTATCAGATGCTCCCTGGATTAGAGGGCATTAGCTGTAAGGAGAGTCATATAGCTGTAAAAGCATGAAATCAGGCCCTTCATCCAAACTTGTCCATGCTGACAAAGATGCCCCATCTACCCACGTCCCATTTGTCCACCTTTAGCCTACATCCTCTAAATTGTTCCTATCTATGTGCCTGTTCAAATATTTTAAATACTGTAATAGTACCTGTCTCAACTAGTTCCTCTGGCAGGTCGTTCCACATACCAGTCACTCTTGTGTGAAAAAATTGCCCCTTAGTTTCCTTTTAAATCATTCCCCTCTCAAACTTTGTCCTCTGATTCATGATTCCCCTATTCTGGGTAAAAGACTCTGCACGTTCAACCTATCTATTCCCCTCATGATCTTATACATCTCTATAAGATCATCCCTCACCTTCCTGCGCTCCAAGGAATAAAGTCCCAACCTGCCCAGCCACTCCCTGTAGCTCAGGCCCTCGAGTCATGGCAACATCCTCATAAATCTTCTTTACCATGGATGGACAAACTTGGATTATTTTTTCTGGAACATTGGATGGCGAGTGGACCTGATAAAAGTATACAAAGTTATGAGAGGCATAGATGGGGCCGACTGCCAATCTTTCTCCCAGGATGGAGGTGTCGAAGACTGTAATAAACCCACAGCATGTTGTGCTTTGGTCCTCTACCTTCCTCAGCCACCTGTTCAGCTGCTGGCCAATTGAGCAGAAAGAATGCCCTTTGATACTTGGCGAATGAACCACAAACAAGAAAGAGAACAACTCTTACCACATGTCTCCATCGCAGACGGTCTTGTTGTTCGGAGAGCCAGCATGTCCATAGTGCAGGACAGAGGAGTTCACCCCACTGTAAGACAGGACAACGAGTGTGATCAAGGGAGTGACTGCGAGCAGAGAAAACCATGATCAGGTGATGGTTGGTGTTGCTCAGGACCCAGGAGAACTCCCATCAGCTGTGTGATCATGCACATTCACCCAGGGAACAGACAGGTCCAGCAGACTATTGATAGATTGAAACAACGTGGAAACTGGCCCTTCAACCCACTGAGTCCACGCCGACCATCGATCACCTGTTCACACTAGTTCTATGTTATCCCACTTTCCCATCCACTCCGTACGCATCAGCAGCAATTTACAGGGGCCAATAAACCGACAAACCCGCACACCTTTCGGATGTGGGAGGAAACCGGAGCACCATGTGGAAATCCGCGAGGACACAGGGAGAACGTGCAAACTCCACATAGTCGTATTCCTCATGCCCCGCAGGTGGCTGCACTGAAGCCAAATCTCCTGAGCCAGTGGCAATCGCTTTACCCTCCAAGTGTCAGACACTGAACCCCTGCTTGTGGCAGCCTGCAGTGCACACAGTGACAGCTACCATTCCCATGTTCCAGCTTCCCAGTCAGCTGGTTACTGAACTATCTAACAGGCTGCTTTTTTACCGCTCTTCAATACAAGCTCACAACAACGAGTCAAAACTTTGTTGCAGAAAGTTTAAACGGATAGTTTAATAAATCTTAAAATAAAAACTTTAAACTTTGTATGACACCAGAGTAGCACCTGGTGGCGCTAGAGAACCACAAAAGTGGTGATGCTCCCTCGCCACCTCCTCCCACAGCACAGCTCTCCCCGTTACCCCCTGCCTTGCTGTGGCGTTCCCTCCCTTGCATCCCCCTCACACGGCTCCATCCCTTGCCGTCCCCTCCCACAGTACTCTTCCCGTATGAGCAGAGATTGCAGGCACTGACAAAGGGGCCGAGCTGTACGCTCTGGTCAGACACTTACCTGCCACAGATGCAGGTGTAGGACGTGTGGCGCATTCCTCCTCGAGTGTAGCAGTAGTGCTGGAACAGGCTACAGGAAACAAAACAGACCATCAGTGCTCAGTACTCCAGGCAGAACCCCACCAGAATCCATGGGCTCTGGGTCACAGGACAGGGGGCTGAGGGCTGCAGGGCGGGGGAGTGTAGGTCACAGGGCAGGGGGCAGAGGCTGACTCTGCTTCTACTCCTGTTGCAGAAAGACTACTGAGTTGGTGAACAGCCCCGATTACAAAACCTGCACTGCACGAGCCACATCACTCTTAATCACTTGGACACAATGTAAACTAAAAGGGCGGAACGGTGGTGCAGCCGGTAGAGCTGCAGCCTCACAGTGCCAGAGACCCGGGCTCGATCCTGACCTCCGGTGCTGTCTGTGTGTGGAGTGTGTATGTTCTCCCTGTGACTGCGTGGGTTTTCTCTGGTTGCTCCGGTTTCCTCCCACCTGCCATAGACATGCAGGTTTGTAGGTTAATCAGCCTCCATAAATTGTCCCTAGTGCGTTGGGAGTGGATGACATAGAACTAGTGTGAACAGGTGATCGATGGTTAGCGTGGACAAATCTAAACTCTAAAAATAATTTCTAAAAGGTAATTAGGAGAGAAGAATTAAAGTTCAGGGCAAAGCCAGCCAGAAACAAAGAATGGAGTTGTGCAGATAATTTAACAAGACTTCACAAAGGGAGTGCTGATTATCTGGGGAACTGGCAAGGTGATAGCAGTTGAATTAAAAGGGATATTCTGCACCTGTCACTGTAGTCGAGGATGCAAGAAGCAGCTGTGAACAGGAATAGGTGGGAGGAAGTCACAGAGCAGGCTGTGGAAGCTGCAAGCTGACACCTCCTGGGTCCTGAGACTCACCATCCCAGGGTCTTAATGGGAGATGCCCTTACGATGTCGGCTCTTTGAGTTCATTGCCCAAAGGTCCCCAGAGTTGGGGAAGGTTCCAATGGACAGGAAAATAGCAAATACCATTCCTTTATTCATGAAAGGAAAAGAGACAAACAGAGCTGGGAGCCAAAGACTGAACAACTGAGGGAACATATTAAATCTATTATTTAAGGTCATAAAAGGATACTTTAACCAAAAAAAAATCAATGTAATCAAGCAGTCAGAAAGGGGTAATTGTTTGATCAGTTCAATGGAGTCTGTGCAAGTAGATAAGGGGACTGGTAGACCGAGCCATACAGCATGGAAACAGGCCATTCGGCCCAACTCATCCATGCTGACCAAGATTCTCATGTTCCAGAAGGCATTTGATAAGTTGCTGCATTAATAGGTTAGTGCAGAAACTGAGTTCTCCTGGACAGGCCTATTACTAGCTGAGCTGCCCCCCCCACCCACCTCCTGCCTGTTACTGCCTCCGACGCTCCAAAGAAGGAAGTCCCAGTCTATCCAACCTCACCCTATAACACGAGCCCAGGTAACATCCTGCTGCACTCTTCTGCACCCTTTCCAAATTAATGACATCCTTACTATAGCCGAGTGGCCGACCACACAGCTTCCAAGTGTGGTCTCGCCAACCTTCTCTAACGCAGAATCTTGAACATGAATGGGAGAGAGACAGAGAAATAACTTGGGAAGCGGAGGGATGATATGAGGGAGGACAAGAGGAGGGGGGGTGTAGTTGAGGAAAGATGGGAAGTGCTGAGAAGCAGTGAGGATATTTTGGACAGGAAAGAGTAGAAAGGGGAGAAGGGAGCAAAGTGAAAGAGAAGGCATTTTGTAAGGTCTCAGCGCTTAATACAGATAATCAGTCACTGTAATATGGGAAATGTAAAAGGATCGAGAAAGGGGTGAAATGATAACGCACCAACTCTGAACTAAAAGAGCCTCTGATATTGCCAGCGGGGGCGGGGGGGAATTATCCTGTTAGAGCTGAGGTTGGTTGGCAGCATGGCTCAGTGCAGGAGTAATTAATCCCACAGGGACCAATTGTTCAGGTTACCATTATCCACACTGATCTGAAGCAGGGGCTCGGACATGGCACAGAGCCTGTTGCTCCAATCCCCAAACCCCATGCCAAGCGCTCTCAGAACCTTTCCAGTCACTCTCAATCACCACTTCCGCTCCTCGATTAGTCCCCAGGCACTATGATAACCTCCACACTCATCTCAATCTTCAAAAGCTTCTGCAAAATTGAGTGGAAAATAATGCAACCACTATATTCAAACTATTTTAAAAAAAGAAAAAAATTCACGAGCTGGATTCCTATAAAATATCCACAGGTAAATAGAGCACTGGGAACTGTCTTCCCAGTACCCCACCACCTCCGCCCACGTCATTGGGTCAGAGAGCAGCACAGCATGGAAACTGGCCCTTCGGCCCACCTTGTCCATACTGGCCAAGTTGCCATGCATTTGGCCTATATCCCTGTAAACCCTTCCTATCTATCGATCTGTCAAATGCCTTTGTAAAGTTGTAATTGTATCCACTTCGATACCTTCCTCTGGCAGCTCATTCCAGTTAAAATGTTGCCCCCAAGGTCCTTCTTAAATATCTCCCCACTCAATTTAAGCCTATGTCCTCTAGTTTTAGGATCCTGTACACTGGAAACATTCACTTTATCCATGCCCCTCATGATCTTGCACACCTCAATAAGATCCCCTCAGCCTCCTATGCTCCAAAGAAAGAAGTGCCAGCCTATCCAACCTCTCCCTATGACTCAAACAACTGACTGGCAACGGAGACTGCATTGTTGGAGACTTCCTTGGCTGCAGGTTTCATGATCTTAGTCCACACGAGAACTTCGCTCAGCAATGTGGACATCACCATTTCTGGAAGATCCGTCATTTTGGACACTGCACAGTCAGATAGGGACACCGCTCAGAAACAGGCGCTTCACCCACCTGGCTCTCTCCGACCATGAACCGTCCACATTGGTCTTTTATACTCCACACGTTCCCCTTGACGCCCCGCAGTTTCCACCCGGTGCCTACACACTGGAGGCAACGCACAGCGGCCAGTTAGCCCATTGAGCCGCACACCATGGGGACACGAGAGGAAATCGGAGCAGCCAGAACCACCCAAGGGAACCCACGCAGTTACGGGGGAACGTGCAAACTCCACACAGACAGTGCTGGAGGTCAGGATTTAACCTGGGTCCCTGACGCTGTGAGGCAGCTGCTTTGCCTGCTGCGCCACGGCGCAGCTCTCTCGAGGACGGGGTTGTCACTCAACGATCTCTCCTGCCCTGGTGCATTGGACGGGGGAGATACCTGGCAGAGGAGCCATCTGTCCAAGCAGAGACAGACCTTCACCTCACCATGGCAACTGTCAGACAGGCGGCAAGCCCATAGCGCACAGCCATAAAGGGGGAACACGTAGATAGAGTGTTAAAAAAGCCACATGATATGTTTGCCTTCGTTGGTCGTGGCATCTAGTTCAAAAGTCAGGAAGTTTTGATGCAGCTTTATAAGACTTTGGTTAGGCCACATTTGGAATATTGTGTGCAGTTCCAGTCGCCCTATTATAGAAAGGTTGTGGATGCTTTGGAGAGGGTGCAGAGGAGATTTACCAGAATGCTGACTGGAGTAGAGGATATTAATTACAAGGTTGTAGTTGAACAGAAGGTTGAGGTCGAACAAACTTGGTTTGCTTTTTCTGGAATGTCGCTGGTTGATGGGAGACCTGATCCAAGTATATACAATTAAGGGAGGCATAGATTGGGTAGACCGTCAGAATCCTTTTCCTAGTGTAGAAATGTCAAAGTTCAGAGGGCATATATTTAAGGTGAGAGTCCCTTATGCTGCCAGAGGTGGTGATGGAAGCAGATCCAGTAGTAGCATTGTGAGTCAGGGAACGGAGTATAGTCACGTACAGGCAGAGGAGATTTATTTAACTTGGCATCATATTTGGCACATACATTATTTTTTGTTCTAATAACTGCTGGGCATTCCCCACTGGGCTTGCCAAGCTCGCCCACGTACTCTGTGCTCCTATGTAGTTGAAAGTCACTGCTTTTGTACGATGGTAGTCCAGCTAAACCGGTTCCCCTGATCATTCTGCGATTGTTCTAACATCACGTAGACCATCATGGGCAAGTCAAAGAATTGCTTCAGACACAGAGTGAAGCTCCCTCCACACCTTCCCACCATTCACTCCCAGGGCAGGTACAGAGAGAAGCTCCCTCTACACTGTCCCATCACACAAACCCCGAGTTAGCCACAGAATAAAACACCTCTCACCTTGTCCCTTCACACGCTGCCAGGGTGATGGAGATGGTTTGAACCGGCAGGAGTGCAGCTGGAGCAGTTAGGACTGACAGAAAGGGAGAGGAGGCACGAAGGGCAGTCTCATTGTTCCTTGCTCCCATTCCTTACACTCTCCTTGTATGGTGACCATTGTCGTACATCAGCGCACCCTCACTCTCCGGACAACTCAATCAATGCTGATTAACACTGAACATGAACTTCAAACCCTCTCAAACGAGAATCAAACAAGAGTGATGCAAAGACAGCCTGTGCAGATGGATCTACAGCAAAGACGACCAAACACTAACTCAGTCTGAAGACGGGTCCTGCCCCAAAATGTCAGAACATATCCCAGAACACGTTCCCCAGCGATGCTGCCTGACCCACTGAGTTACCCTCGCACTCTGTTTCTCTTTTGGTATAGACACAAGATTCCGTAGATGCTGGAATCGTGAACTAATGAGAGTGCAGGAGGAACTCAGCGGGTCAGGCAGTATCTATGGAGGGAACGGACAGACGACATTTAGAGTCTGGAGCCTTCGTCAGTGAATACATTTGTCAATGCACCCCGATTCCCGTGTAAGGGAAGTTGTTACAGGAGGCGTTACTGCACACAGAGCCTGTTTATCCAGCAGGGCAAAGGTTTAAAACCTCACACAAATATAATTATTTCAACTAAGACGCAGTCTCGGAATTCTTCCTTCCCCGTACACAAAACGATCTGATGGAGAACAATTCAAGCGGCTAATTTACAATGAATTAGATATCAGGTAATGAAAGGAAGTCAATCATTTGAAAAAAATCCAATTCTGGCATCCATAACAATGAGCAAAGTTTGATTAATTAGGTTGTGTTTAGCTCAGTGTGGTTAATGTGTTCAATTAACCCTCTTCATCTGTCAACAGAATTCTTACAGATGCACAGGAGACTGCAGATGCTAGAATCTTGAGCAAAACACAAAGTGCTGGAGGAACTCAGCGGGTCAACCAGCATCTGTGGAGGGAATGGTCAGACAAAGTTTTGGGTCAGGAACCTTCAGACTGATGGGAGTGGGGAGGCAGGGGGAAGAATGCTGAAAAAGAGAGGTAGGTGGCTGCAGGCCAGTGGAGTGATCGGCAGGTGGGTGGAGTAAGTGATAAAGGCCGCTGGTGAAAATGAGACAAAAGAGTATCAGATATGGAAAGAGAAGTGAAATGTAAAGCCAGTTGAAGGGAAGTGGGAGGGACAAGAGGGGGGTTAAAATTAAATATGGGACACGGGGATGGGAGAGGAGCGTATGAAGGAGATGAAAGGAGCAGTGGTGACCAAGGTGGTGGGTAATGGTATGCACACTAGTTCCAAAATCTAACAGCTCCAAAATTCATCTTTCATTTTACTTCCATTGAAACAAAGCATGTGAGGCAGCACCTGTGGAGAAAGAAGCACACTTGATAGCTTTATTGACTAAGGTGAATTTTCTCTCTCTCTCCACCAATGCTGCCGACCCATGAATATCTCCGACATTCCCAGCTTGATGTTGGAATCTCAGCAGCTGTGGCTCTTTGCTTTTGGATTCTATTTACATGTTTGTTTTACACTGCAGTAAACAGGCAGTAGGATTTGAACCCATGTATTATAGATACTGCAAATAACTAACAAAGACCGCAACATTAAAGGCAGAGTTACAATCGTGGATCCCTTCAGGCAATCTCTTATCTCGCTGCACTCCAGTCCCAAACCAGGTCAACTCCAGTGCCTTGTCTTTGTACCCACATCAACACAGGAGGCCATTTGGCCCAGTGCTAGTTTTTGGGTATGCAATCGCATTAATTTAAAGATTGTTGGTGGCAGGGTAAATATTGGCCAAGACCTCAACGAAGGTCTCCGCTTTCCAATGAATGGACAATGATCTCCTTCACCCACCAGCTGAGGAAGACCATGAGGTATCATTTAGAACATAGAACGGAACCGCACAGGAACAGGCCCTTCAGCCCACAATGTCCATGCAAACATGATGTCAAGTTAAACTAATCTCTATCTGCACATGATAATATCCCTCACTATCCATGTGCCTTGCTAAAAGCTTCTTAAACACCACTATCTGCCTCTACCACTGCCCCCAGACCCAGAGGCACGTTCAAGGCACCCACTAGTTTCTGTAAATAAAAAATCTTGTTCCGCACATCACCTTTAAACTTAGACCCCAAGATCCATACTACCGTCTCTTCCCACACACCTTCCTGACCTATAAAGGAATGCCAGCATTTTTGGTTTCTCTCCGAGATAGACATGATTTCAGTTTAATGTTTCATCTGAAAGAAAAGACAGAGGCACCCAGAAAGGAAAATGAGAAAGACAGATCGACTTTCTCGTATGCTTGATGAAACTCATGGCTCAGTGTTAATCCCAGTCAGCAGTGAGAGTGCAGTCTGACCTTTGCCGTGAAAAAGGCCGGTGACATAACTAACGGTTACACCATCACTGCTCCTCATGGAGTCCTGCCTATCTCCAGCAAGGCAACTATGCAATGATCCTATCTGCACTGCCCTTAAATTAACAAATAATTAATGAACAATTGAATCACATCTGTGGGAACAAGCAGTACAAAGAACAACATTAGGAAATTATGCTGGCATAAGACTTGAGTACTAGTGAAAGAGTTGGAAGTATTTGAGTTTGACTTGACTGTATTTGTGTATAGCATTATCTGATTTGATTGGATAGCTTGCAAAACAAAGCTTTTCACTGTATTTTGGTAAAGCTAAATCTAAAGACAGACACACATAGACTGTGTAGTGTCCACGTTCTCTTGGAAGGGCAAGGGCATACAGTGATCACACATTCAATCATGCAACTAGTGGGGCTCAGTCCTCAGTGCACGATATGAGAAACGGGCGGTACCATGGTGCAGCGGTAGAGTTACTGCCTTACAGCGCCAGACACCCAGCTTTGATCCTGACTACGGGTGCTGTCTGTATGGAGTTTGTACCTTCTCCCTGTAACCTGCGTGGGTTTTCTCCAGGGGCTCCGGTTTCCTACCACACTCCAAAGACGTACAGGTTTGTAGGTTGATTGGCTTCGTAAAAATAGATAATTGACGCTAATGTGTGTAGGAGTGTTACTGTGTGGGGATCGCTGGTCGGCACGGACTCGGTGGGCCGAAGGGCCTGTTTCCGCCCTGTATCTCTAAAGTAAAATGAACTAAAAACCTTGTATTTATATTTTAATCTGCAGGATCTAGTAATGAATTTATTCCGAACTATCCCACTGTCATTCTCAGTGACCTGCACAGACAACAAAGTCCCATCAACACTCAGTAGATCAATAGACGAGGGATAACAAGGTGGGCCGAAGGGCCAGTTTCCTTGCTGTATAACTCCAGGTCCGCATTGCAACCAGCTCTCACTGGTACATCACGTTTCAATGACAAGGTCTGTGCATCGGGTAATTAGCGCTGCCAGCCACTGGGTAATTTTGAATCAGTAGTTTACGGCAAAGTGGAGATGGGCATTAATAACTGGTCCCCAGCTAACAGCAGGCCGTACAAAACCAGATGACGGGAGCAAAACAAAGATCTTTCAACCACTAGCTCAGGGAATTCTAACTGTAGTCTCAGGCTGGGCACGTAAAGATGATTTAATGTGCTGAAAACAGAAGTAAGAGGCTCTGACCTTTCCAGCTCGTATTCCTTCATTCCCACTCGTACTGCCTTCATCACCTGGGAGATCGAGGAAGAAAATAAAACAAGTGTAAATCAGTGTTTCCCACAGAACTTCACAGCAGCTCTGCATTAAAGCGAGACTTTAACGAGATTATGAGGGTCTGTCTTCGGCCTTACTTTAGTGGTTTAAAGTGGTTTTCATACATCTGCTGTCAATCACCACCAACACCAGTGTCCAGAGCCATCAATAAACTTTCTTTAAGAGCAAGCGCAGGGGATTCAGCCCATTATATAACTCTCAGGAAACCCTGAGATAGTCCGAGGTTAATAAATTACTCTGCAAAGTTGCACGTGCAAATACTACTAGTGCTGCACGTAGCAAGATGGCAGACCAAGGAGAAGGGCTGGAAAATCTGCAGCAGGGTGAAGGTTGTTCTTTTACCATCAGCACTGCAGGAGATTTATTGAACACCTGAGACTAGGCAGAAAGAACGAGGTTCCTGCACTGCTTAATTCAGATCAATCTCAAACACAAAGACCCAAATCCACCTTCAATAATTTTAAAGTCAGTCGTGATAATACACATCTTTCCCTGAAAGACTCAATATTGACCGAGAGAGGTGATCTTTAGTTTTAGTAAGCTGCTGCTTGAAAGGATTGGAGAATCATGGAGTCCTACAGCACAGAAACAGGCCCTTCAGCCCAACTTATCCATGCCAACCAAGTTGGTAGATTGGCCTTGTACCATTTGCCTGCATTTGGCTCATTTCCCTGGAAACCTTTCCTGTCCATATATATGTTCAAGTCTTTTAAAAATCATAATTGTATTAATTCTATAGCTTTCTCTATACCGCTCATTCCAGATACAAACTAAGAGTAAAAAAAGTTGCCTTTTAAAATGTATTCCCCTCACCTTAAGCCTCTAGTTGTTGAATCCTCTACCCTGGGAAAAAGGCTGAGTGTTCATTTTATCCATGCCCCTCATAATCTTGTAGATCTGAATAAAGTCACCTCTCAGCCTCCTGCGCTCCAAAGAAATACGTCCCTGCCTATCCAACTTCTCCCTATAACTGAAGCCCAAGCATCATCCTGGTCTTTCCTACACCCATCCCAACTTAATGACACCCTTCCTGTAGCTGTGTGACACACTGTATCATTCACATGAATAACTCTGTAACTCATCTCCGCCTAACGCCATGGCTCCATATTTCTCCATACGGTACATTGCAAACTCCAGATTTTTGGTCATAAGTTCCAGTTGGCCCCAGTATCCACAGCCTTCTAGTAGAAACATTCCACCAGCCAGTGTTGAGAAGATCCTTTCGTGGTCACCGTGGGAGCACCACTGAGTTGCCGGACTGTGCTGTGTTTAGTGTGAAACAGGACCTTGAGCCCACTGAAACCATGCCAACCTTCAAACACTCATTCACACCAGTTCGATGCTATCTCACTTTCTTAACCACTCCCTACACACCAGGGACAGTTTTCAGAGGCCGATTAACCTACAAATCCACACGTCTTTTCGATGTTGGAGGAAATAGGAGCACGCAGAAGAAATCCACGCGGTCACGAGGAGAACGTGCAAACTCCACAAAGACAGCACCTGTGATCAGAATCTCACTGGCACTACGAGGCACCAGCTGTGCCACTGTGCTGCCCATTATCCAGCAGCACCAGCCAACCCCCGGCTGAATGGCAGGCAGCTTCATAGAATATTGATGGCCCAATAATGGTTGTGGCGCGCACAGCACAGTAGTGCATCAGGCTGGCTCCAAGTGTTGATACACCACACAGCAGCAGACTCTGCTCCATGCTGCAGATGGTGAGCTACACCCTCCCACACAAGGTGCAACAGCTCCTCCCTTGGGTCCACACAGACAGCATAGCCGATGTCTCCACCCCCACTTGACAGTGTTGATGGACGAGTTCTGCAGGGACCTCTGCCACTCGCCGTCAGCAGACAGCTTGCGATAACCCGCACAGCCCCTCAAGAGGGAGGGACCAGTTTATTCTGCGAAGAATTGCATTTTTCTCCTGACGGGTTTGCCTAAATAATTTATAAGATGTTTATTAAGTTTCAAAAAAATAACCCCTCATCTCAAGGACCAGTGGGCACAGACTGAGCCCATTCCAACTGTGGTTTCCCTCTCACCCGAAGGCTATGCCCTCTAGTTTTAGATTTTTCTACCCTGGAAAAAGACTGAGCATTCACTTTATCCAAGCCCCAAGTGATCCTGTACACTTCATCGACGCAAAGAGAGACTCAGACATTCAGCACAATGCAATTAAATCAACAGGACACTCTAGGGAGTGTGAGGCTGTGCAGTGTAGAGTTTAGCTTTGGTTAGGCTGCATTAGGAAATATAGCATGCCATTTTGGTCACCTTATTATAGGAAGGATGCAGAGGTTTTGAAGAGCTGTGCTTTTTCGATTAGAGAATATTAGCTGTAAGGAAAGATTGGGGAAACTTTGATTGTTTTCTCTGGAGTTCGATTATTCCTTGATTCTAAGAACAAATGGAACAGATTCCAGAGTGCTGCTGGAAGGAGTGTGATGGAGGATAGGAGGAGGATTGGTCGGGGGCGAGTGGCAATTGTGGTAACCTCACCAATGAAACTCATGATGGATTTATTTGCAGCAAGCTTACAACACAACCCTCGAACTATGGACTCGTTCAGCAGTGGATCTCTCCGAGTGATCCTGTCTTCACCTTTCCTTCATCCCTTCAGTTGCCAGCAAGATTCATGGAAATATTGGAAAGCTTTTCAGACACTCACCTCCTTGTGGGCCTCGCTGGAGATGTGGTTGGTGTAGCGTACAAGCTCCAGCTCCATGTCTGTCTTTAACACACGGCTTCCGAGGTTTGGGGGAGAGAGGGAGGGAGGGAGAAAACAGTCAGTGTGAGTTACAGGTGCCTGGTATCACAGCTCCTCCATACAAGCAGGTTGTAACACATGACATTCAACAAAAGCCAGACTGCAGATTGACCCGGACAGTAAATGCCCAGGGAGTGCAGCAAGTGGGATTAATAATGGGGTCATGGCAACAGCTGATGGTTATCATCAATGAGAACTTGTGACAGAGGATGGTGTGTGGTAGGACTCCGGATCAGGCTCTGAATGTTTGTAGACACAAGAAACTGCAGATGCTGAAATCATGAGCAAAACACAAAGTGCTGGAGGAACTCAGGAGGTCAGGCAGCATCTTGGAGGGAATGGACAGGTGATATTTTATGTCAGGAACTTCCTTCACACACCTTCTCATACCGTGACCATGTTCCCAGTGATGAACACCAGGTCATTACATCCCAGACCAACACAGATCTTATCGGCTCTGGCAATCTCCCCCTCTGCAGCCTCCAACCCTATCTCTTTCCCAAAATCCACAAGCCGGACCTTCCTGACAGACTCATTGTTTCCTGAACCAAACACGGCTTCAATCATTTACTTCTAGGTCTGAAGAAGAGTCCCAACCCGAGACGTTGGAATGGGTCCATTCGCTCCATAGTTGCTGCCCGGCCCGCTGAGTTCCTTCTGCAGTTTATTTCTTGCTCTGAACGTTTTGTGGTATATTAATGATCCGAGCCAAAATGTATGAGCCACAATTACTGATGATAACAAAACGGGGAAGTAGCTAACAGGTTCAAAGGTTTCTTTATTAGTCGCATACACCTAGGTGTAGTGAAATTACAGTGTGAGGAAAGCCCGCTTGATCCACTGAGTTACTCTAGCACTTTCTGCGATTCATGTAAACCAGCATTTGTAGTTCCTTGTGTCTCCGTGGTATGTATACTATTTACTCTGTGAGCTTCATGGAATTGCATTACACCCTGGTGTACATAGCAATCAGCATAACAAAGAATCCTGGCTGAGACATGGCATAAGAGCAGCAGGCAACGATGGCATTGCATTTAACATTGGTTACACCATAGGTGGAGTGCTGTGTGGAGTTCTGGTCAGCCCACTGCAGGAAAGATACAACGCACCAGAAAGGGTGTCGAGGGGAGTTGCAATCTTGCAAGAGATGCGTTAAAGTTATGAGCAATGACCAGCCACATTGCATCGACAATATGTTAATTATTTACATCAAAGCTTTCCGAGAAAGCAGCAGGATGGGAAGGTTTGGGTAACAAATGTACAAGGGTCACCCTGAGCTTGGTAATCAGAATGGAATCATAGAAGTATTGACTAAGGGGGATACCGTCCTTCAGTCACTTCCTGGAGAGGACGCGACTATTATTCGAGTCGCGTCCTTGCCCCCCCCCAGCGGCCTACCTACTGGATTGGCGCGGCCTTTCCTGCCTGGACCGACCAGAGCTCCAGCAGTGGCGGGACAGCGCTGATACATCGCGGGGCTGGCGATGCCTTACCGGGGATCGCCGTCTGGAGCCCGGAGTGCTGGGCCTGCGGCACCGACACCCTGGAACTGTGGTTCGCGGATCTCCCAACGCAGGCGGCGCTGACAAACATCGTGGGGTCCTGCGACTCTGCCCGGCTCGGCCTGCGGACTCGGGAGCTGCGGACTCCGGTGGGAGGCAACTAATCGGGAGGTCCGGGCCGCTGAGGAGGATTTTCACCATCGGGGTTCGGCGTCGGCGTTCCATCAGCCCGGCGAGAGGGCCTGAGCATCGGGCCGCCCGGGGTGGCGACTGCAGGTGCTCGGAAGGCCCCGACCACGGGTGAACATCTGGGAAGATCGGAGGGGAGGCTGGCTGGACTATGGTGCCTTCCTCACCAACTTTCTGTGTTTGTGCTTTTTTTTAAATTCTATTTTATTTTTAATATGTTTTATTATTTATTATTTATTTATTTTTATGATACTGACTGTAAAGGGAAATTCATTTCGTTGTCTCTAATTGAGACAATGACAATAAATTTGAATACAATACAAACAATACAATTAAAGTTATGAGCAATGACCAGCCACACTGCATCGATAATATGTTAATTATTTACATCAAAGCTTTCCGAGAAAGCAGCAGGATGGGAAGGTTTGGGTAACAAATGTACAAGGGTCACCCTGAGCTTGGTAATCAGAATGGAATCATAGAAGTATTGACTAATCGCAGCATTAAAGTTCAGACAGTCTCTCATTGAGCGCAAGATGAGATAAGGGAAGCTCAGGTCCACAGCTTTCTACACTTCCCCTCACGACTTAAACTCCGCAAGCACCTATTCCCACAGGAACTTCCAAAGTGAATCGATCACCAGCATTTGAACAGTCCTCCTCTGGATCCTTCAAAGCGACCACTCCTCTGTAGAACAACTTTCAGGCTGCAGTGCAGGTACAAGATCACAAGATTCATAGAAAAGGTGAATGGTCAGATTTTTTCCCCATGGGAGAAAAATATAAAACTAGAAGGCATGGGTTTAAGATGAGATTGGAGAGATTTAAAGGGGCAACGTTCTGACAGAGGGTGGTGGGTATGTGGGACGAGTTGCCAAAATAAGTAGTTGAGGCTGGTACAATAACAATATTTAAATGATATTTAGACAGGTACATGGATAGGAAAGGTTGAGGGATACGAGCCAAACGTGGGCATGTGGAATTAGCACAGGGTCAGCGTGGATGAGTTGGGTGGAAGGGCCTGTTTGACTAGAAATCAGCATCTTTCAGACATTGCAAGTAGGGCTCAATGCAGCTGTAAAACTGAGCAACTCGAGCTTTTGATGGGGCCGAGAAGAGGAAGCTTCACACAGAGTCTAACCATTGGCATCTTCTCTCTGGGAGTGTGAGACAGGACGGTGTTGATATGGTTTCGCTTTGCATCTAACGCACACTATCCCCGACTATAGAGAGTTTATTGGGACTGCCCCTTCCAAACAACAGTAATAGATTGGTGCCAAGTAGTTAGAGGCACTGCCATGTCACCACACGCATCCGGGATCGATCCTGCCCTCGTGTGCTGTCTGTGTGGAGTTTGCATGTTCTCCCTGTGACTGTGCCCGTTTCCCGGATACCTCCCACATCCAGAAGTTGGGCAAGTTGGGCAATTGTTCACTGTAGGTGTTACCCCTTAATGTAGGTAACTAGCAAAGAGAGGAGTTAGGCATGTGTGAGAAAATAAATGGGGGCAGTGGGTTGGGGGTAATGGTACCCATTGAAGTGGCCAGCTGGGATCAGCTGTGCACTGAATGAGCAGCCACGGTGCAAGCAATCATTTACAGCCACACACAGAGCCAGCTGGTTTCTCAGCCAAGAGAAAGTTGCCAGCACAGCATTCCTCAGCAGTGCACTGATAATCACAGTAATAAAAAATATATATATTGCTCATTAGAGATCTGGAAACCAACAACAGAATAGCCCTCAAACAGGAGACAATCTCTAAAGGTTTTGGTCATTAGATCAGGATAATTAAATGTAACGGAAGGCAGGTAGTTGAACTGTTCTACCTTGGGCAGTGGTTGATTGGATGAGGTCGCACTTGGTCAAGAGGAACAGGCCACTCGGCCTCTCAAGTCTGCTCTGCCTGGTCAGTATCACGGCTGATCCAATCTTGGCCTTCACTCTCCCCACACCCGCCTCCCTCGCATTTTATGCCTCCACATATTCAATGACTCCGCTACCGAAACTCTGGGCGGCTCAGAATTCCAAAGATTCACATCCTTCTGAAAAGAAAATCCTTCTTGTTTCTCTGAAGTGGGCAAAGCGCGATTCTGAAATTATGCCAGCTGGTTTTAGACAAAATGCCCTGTCAGCATCCACCCATGTCAGCATCCACCTTGCCAGCATCCCTCAGAATATGGTTAAATAAATCTGCACTTCAGTGAGTGTGGGCCAACAGGTTCACCTCCCCTTCTTCTGTCAACCCCTTCACCCACAAATCCACAGCTGCATTGACTCGATGTATATCTGATCTAAGAGGACCAAAACTATATAACAGTAGACCAGGTGTGTAGAAAGGAACTGCAGATGCTGGTTTATACCAGAGATATAAGCGCTGGAGTAACTCAGCGGGTCATGCAGCATCTCTGGTGAATTCAGGTTTTGGGTCGGAACAAATCAGGGCCGGCAACAGTTGACCTCAGGAAGGGTGGACCCCATAATGGCCCATTGTTGGCTGGCTAAGTATGGTTGCCAGCGGCCTGTAACCTTGCATCAAACTCCTCAGCTTCGATGACTGCCCTTGGAAAGGCGAGGAGCGTGATGATGGGAGGCAGGTAACAAAAGCCCCTGGGGCAAGAGCGATTCCCTGCTGGAAAGCCTGATATCTTCCATTGACATTCACTGCCTAGACTAACACGTACAATGTGGGTGCCAGGAATGGGGAGCAACAAGCAGCTGTTGATTCTGGGGGAGGAGGAGGAGGGTTAATGACATTCACCAGAGGAGTCCAGCAATCAGAGGGTGACATTTCATCCAATCACACATGATCAAATATCTCCCGTTCACTGGCCTACTCAGTGATCCCTCAAAAATCTGAAATTATTAGCTTGACTTGAAGCTGCATTCCGTGGTGAAAACAAATCTTAGTTCAGCATGATCCAGATATCAAATCATCTTGGATGATTCTTCTTCTCCATCCCCCGCCATTCAGTCAGAAACCTCTCAAAATCAATGCAGCCAAAAGAGGACATCTCATATATTCGGATAAACTCAAATCATATTTTATGTTCAATGGATGTAAAGTAATACTAGAAGCGCAGAGCACAAGAATACACAGGAGATCTAAACCAACTGACTGCCAGATATGCACAGCTGGAGATTGATTTAAAAAATAGTGAGGAGAGTGTTCTTCAGAAATTGCTTCAGACAGAACTGCTGGGATATTTTGCCCCCGAGATGGGTCGGATAGAGGTGACTGCCTTTCTTGTTTTAAGGGAATGATAAACATGGGCAGCAGAGGAGCTGGATAATGCAGAGAGAGCAAGGACCGGGTTAGAATCTGCACGGGCTCACACATTAATGGGTTTCCTGGTCCACTGTGGACAGAGACCCAGTACCCACTCTGTTAATGCAGTCCAGTGTCAAGAGAAGGGATCGTAACTTCAAAGATCAGAGCATGCTTTGCCTCATAGGATGGAAACATAGAAACATAGGAAGAGACAGATAAACTTAAAACGGCAAGTAAAGACATGAATTGCAAGGCCTCCAGGGAGGTGGAAGGAGGACGAGACTTTCTGCATGGTTCCTGCAGATAAAGCGACCAAAAGCCCTTTTCCAGTCCAGTTACTGCTTATGGATTCTGTTCTTCTCAATCACTTTTAAAAGGTGCAATGAAGCAAGCATTACATAGGACATGCAACACTTCACAAGGCCATTCAGCCCACACTCCTTGCTACTGTCATCTGTCGTTCATCATCTCAATCTATCAGTGGGATCTTTTATCCCCTCCCCCTCATACGCTTGACCAGCCCCCTTTACAGGCATCCATCCCCTCCACGTCAAGCACTCCCTGTGGGAGCAGGAGTTGGATTCAACTATTGAAATGCACAGGATATAAGTGGGATATTAAAGAGTATGGGGAAATGAGAGGAGAGTGTGAACAGACTAGGTGGGATATTAAAGGGCGTGGGGAATTAAACTGGGCAGCTTGAATATAGAGAAACGTTGCTGCAGAGTAGTTTAATGCAGTCAAACACGTTGATTAAACTGCACTGCAGCAGATGCCCCCCTCCCCCCACATAACACACCAAGTACCGAGGAACAACGTCTGTCACTTTCCCTCATTAGAAGTCAGTCTGGGATCACACTCGGCATGCTCACTGTCAAAACTAGATTCAGGTACAGCTGCTTTCTCACTGTTATCAGACTACTGAACAGCGCTCCTATAAGCTATGGTGTAGATCCGATCTTCCGACAGACCTCATAGCAGGCCTTGCACTTTCTCGCAGCAACCATAACACTATATCGCGGTAACGCTATATTCTGCACTATGGCATCTTTCTCTTTGCACTACCCGTTGTACTCATGTATGGCTTGGTTACACTCGTGCAAACACACGGAATTCCAGATGCTGGTTTACAAACAATGACACAAAGTGCTGAAGTGACTCAGCGAGTCAGGCAGCTTCCCAATAGGACATGGATGGGCGACAGCTATAGAAACAGAAAATAGGTGCAGGAGTAGGCCATTCGGCCCTTCGAGCCTGCACCGCCATTCAATATGATCATGGCTGATCATCCAACTCAGTATCCTGTACCTGCCTTCTCTCCATACCCCGATACCTTTAGCCACAAGGGCCACATCTAACTCCCTCTTAAATATAGCCAATGAACTGACCTCAACTACCTTCTGTGGCAGAGAATTCCACAGATTCACTATCATTGTTCTCCAGAGATGCTGCCTGACCTGTTGAGATTTTCTTTTTTGATTGTATTTGTGTATAGTATGATTTTATTTGACTGAATAGCACGCAAGCATCTTTGAACTGTATCTCGTTACATGTGACAATAATAAACCAATGCCAAAGCTTATCCAGTGTACCTCAGATTAGATTAGTGCCATATACACAAGGGTGCAATAAAAACACCATAAAGCTCAGAGTACACAGTATACATGATAGATAGAAGACCACAGCAAATGCAAAGCAACAGAATGGTGCAATGGATGTAGTCCAATCTGAAGTAGTGCAAATTAAACTAAAACTGTCCATTCTTCAATGTGATTAATCTCCTCCCTGGTTGTGTAACATTTCCTCATAAAATATGTATGAATGTTTCACAGTAAATACAGTCAACACTTGTCTCCAACCGAGGTCATTTTTCAGTAGCTGTACAGATGTTGTTGGCTTGTGTATCTGGAGGTTGAACCCTAGAAAGTGGAGGGACACAGTGGGGCAGAGCTTTTGTTTCCCCAGAGGGCCACGTCCCGAGGGCACTGCTGGGAGTCAAGGGAAGCGCCAAAGCAGAGCTACTAGAGGTGCTGCATGAATGCTTGTTGTTGGAATGAGGCAGGGGCCCCGAGGGAGTGGTGTGGTACGGCCCGAAGCCACGATTCACCTGCACTGCGGTCACAGAAAGAATTCTAAACAGATACTCACCATTCCGCAATCACTGGATGCAGCAAGACATTATTCACATTAAACCTGGAGAAGAGAAAATAATAGATATTACTGAACCCTATGGTGCATCGTAGAAAAGTACACAGCCTCCCCTTCTGTCCACCCTGATCACCTTCCTTAACATAGAACACTGCACCGCAAGAACAGGCCCTTCAGCCCACAATGACAGTGCCGAACATTATTCCTTAACTGTAGCCATGGTTCAAGGATTGAACTTCAGTGAGGATAACTAAAGGATAGAGTGCACAGTTGCCATGCCTGGACCGGTGACGGAGAGACACACACCTACAGTTTCCTTTCGAAAGCAATGTGCCTCAACAGCACCTAGCAGGATTACACTTCATTTTCTCATTCAACTCAATATATTAATTTCTCCAGAATGATCATAAATTCAAACCTTACACCGGAAAATCAAGTCCATAATCTCAGCTGATACTTCCAATACAAGCACTGAGGGAGTGCTGCATTGTCAAAAGTGCCACTTTCCTTCATGAGATGTAAAAGCATCCTATCGGGATGAATATTGCCAGCGGTATGAATATTGATTTCTCTAACTTCAAGAAATCCCTGCTTTCCCTCTGTCTCCATCCCTCCCCCACCCTACTAGTTTCACTGTCCTCCTTATTAATGTTACTGATTGTATACCCCGTCGTCACTTTCCCCTCATCCAACAATGAGTACATTTCCTTGACCTGTTCTTTTCACACCTTCCATGTTCTTTGTACCGTTCCATATCTCATTTCTCTCTCTCCCCGATTCTCAGTCTGAAGGGTCTTGACCCAAAACGTCACCCATTCCTTCTCTCCAGTGATGCCCCCCTGAGTTACTCCAGCATTTTGTGTATATCTATATGGAAGCATCACAATTTGGCTTTGAAACCGCTCTGCCTATGGCAAGTCGATCCTCAGAACAAATTAAAACCGAGGGAAGATTGAGCAGGTTTGGGTTGGGTTGTGCACGGCCCAGGGAGGGGGAAGGTGTTGGGGTAAAGGGGGTGCAAATAAAGTCACAGCACTCCCAACGTGACATGTCTGTGTACAATTTGCATGTTCTCTCTATGAGCAAGGGGGATTCCCTCCCACTTCCCAAAGACTTGCGGGACAGTGGATTAATTGGCTGCGGTAAATTGTCCCTTGTGTGTGGGTGAGGGCTAGAATCCAGGGGGAGGTGGGGAGTTGACAGGATTGTGAGGAGAATCAGTTGTAGGGAAAGTGATGGGGAGAATGTGCTCTGTGGACCAAAGTAGACTCGAGGAATTGCCTCGTTTGTAATACGGAACCTTGCGGGAGGAAACCCAGGGCCTGGTTAAAGACACGGTAACAGTGAGGCAGTAGGTAGGGACTGACGAGAGGACTCAGACGCACGGATCACCCCAGAAGCAGTCATCACATCGACTAGTCCAGAGCACAGGTCAGCACTGGCCTTGTTAGCAGCTTTCCGCCGCACTTTATGAGCATACTTATGAAATCTAATTTCACTAGAGGGTAAAGGGGCAAAGGATTAGCAGTCAATAAAAATTTCACAACGTGCAATTTTTCTGCCAGGCTTGTTAACCTTTTCACACAAAAGGGTCCCGCTCTAATCATGTTTTATTATCTCTGTATAAATACTGGATATTGGCCATTCAGAGAGTGCATTGATTTTTAGATGGTGTATATGACTCGTTGACAGGATCTGCTGAATGAGTCAGACGCTAATGTATTCTGCAGGTTATAAATGGATCGCATTCTCTTCCTCCTGAAATATATTTGTAACACACAGTTAATTTTAAACCTCGAGAATAAGGGTGGACAGTTAAATGGTTTCAAATAATTAATTCTGCTCACATCCTATGTCAACGATATCAATATCAATGATTCATATGAGAGCAGACAAGGCACCATTAGTAAGTTTGCAGATGACACTAAAATAGATGGTATCATCATTAACAAGAGTGGGGTTTTCATCAGCTGGGCAAATGAGCCAAAGAATGCCAAATGGAATGCCAGTTAGGTGCTGCATTTTGCTCAGTTATACCAGGACATGATTTCAATAATGTAAGGGCCCGTGCTTGGTCCATAACCCTCTAAACCTTACCTATGCATGCACCCAGCCAAACGTCTCTTAAATGTTACATTTTATGATAGTACCCCAAATGTCTCTTAAATGTTATATATAGTACGTTAGGAATACTGAGGAGATATTGTAGTCCAGCAGTAAAATGGAAGAACAAGATCTACTGAATAAGTTAGAATTTAACAAGATCAATCAGTCTGAAGAAGTGTCTCAACCCAAAACGTCACCCATTCCTTCTCTCTAGAGATGCTGCCTGTCCCACTGTGTTACTCCAGCATTGTGTCTATCTTCAGTTTAAACCAGCATCTGCAGTTCCTTCCTACACATCAATCTAACAAAAACTGATTGTGGCTTGTTTCAACATACTGGAGAGCATATCCATGCCCTTCAAAACATTCCAAGGAGACATAAGAAACTGCAGATGCTGCAATCTTAAACAAAACACAAAGTGCTGGAGGAACTCAGCAGGTCTTGTCAGATGCTGCCTGACCCGCTGAACTCCTCCTGTGGTTTCTTTTTTATTCTAAGAAGACCTTTGTGCACTCTGGAGAGCCACAGCATAACATTTCATGTGAAAGATGAAACTAAATACAAAACATGACCTCATTGTTACCAGTGGGATTATGTGCACACATCCGAGTTATTTCGGCAACTCCGGATCCAAGTTTCACTCACTGGGCCTGACTCATTCAGTGGCGTGAAAAACACATGTCTGTGCTATCGTTGAACATAGCTTTTAAAACCACAAGAAATTATTTATTCTCTCAGCTAAATGCAGTGTGTTTTTCTAACAGCCACAGATTAAGTGGAGGATTCAGGCATTATCTTAAACTGTCAGTCCTACCCAATATCTCCTCAAAGTATGTCAACTTTGAACATAGAATCATACAGCACAAGAACAAGGCCATTCAGCCCAATGTCTGTGCCAAACGCGATCCACATCTCTCCATTCTCTGCACAACCACCACTGCCGTGTGACCCTCCCTCACTGCTCCCCCTCTGTGGTTCCTGTTGTTGGACCATGTTCTGACCCAGACCATCCACCTGTCACTTGCTGGGCTTTTCCCCACCCCCACCTCTGTTGCCCAACATTCTCGCACCAACTCCATCAGTCTGTGGAAGGGGTTCCAACCCAAAACGTTGTCTGTCCATTCCCTCCACAGATGCTGCATGATCCGCTGAGTTCCTCCAGCGTTTTGCTCAGGATTCCAGCATCTGCGGCTCCTTGCATCAGTCTGGTTGTGATTTTAAGCTGCAATAAATCATTAATGAAATTCATGCCCGTTTGCAACGTTTTCCATAGGGACACAATTTCTGTGATGAAGATGAACTATTTTGATATTTTACGCAGCAGCTTCAAAACAAGGCAACGTTAGAAAAACAGCAGCCTTCTGTTGATCACATCAGAACAAACCTTCCAACTCTTAGTTTGTGCTGATCCGACTGGAAGCAACAACAGTGATTCAGTGGGTTTTTAAGCACAGGCAACCCAGCCCACTGAGGCCAGCAGTCAAAAGCTCCAGGATCCCGGCCAAGACAAACAGTCTAAGAGAGTCTTTTGAGTGCAAAAGCACAAGGCGGCAGGCACTGGACCTCAGCGGATGTATGCTCTGGCCTTAGGGGAAGGGTTCACCAGCTTGTGTCATAAATGCTGATAGATTGGATAGAATATGTTGCCTCGAACAAGAAAGCACCAGTGATGGTACATCTGTGAAGGTGAAATTGAAAACTGCAACCTAGCAGAGGTCAGGAAGCAGCACCCATATAGAGGGCTCAGAAACCTGGAAATCCCAGCCAACAAACACTGTGGATACTGAGGACCAACCTAAAGTTACAAACTCCTAATTTGAGTCCTAAATCCCCTCATTTTGAAATTGTGACCTTGGTGTTTAGATCCCACAAGCCAGAGAAAGCATCCTTCCAACATCTCCTTGCTAAACGTTGTAAGGAGCATCCTCTTGTGTCCACCTTATTAGATGCCAGCACAGTGGCACAGCAGTAGAGTTGCTGCTTCACACCGCCGGAGACCCGGGTTCGATCCTGACTAAGGGCGTTGTCTGTGCCGAGTTTGTACATTGTCCCTGTGACTGCGTGTGTTTTCGCCGGGTGCTCCAGATTACTCCCATATTCCAAAGACCTGCAGGTTTATAAGTTAATTGGCTTTTGTAAATTGCCACTAGTGTGTAATAGCATAGAGCTAGTGTATGGGTGATCGATGGTCGGCGTGGACTTGGTCGACAGAAGGGCCCCGTTGCCCCACACAGTATCTAAACAAAAGCCTTCATGTCCAACAGAGCAGTGGTCTATCAGTGTGTTGGAATACCACCACATTTGCCAGCAAACTCAGCATAAAGATTGTCAGTCCTTGTATGCCCACAGTTGCAGACACAAGGGACTGCAGATGTTGTACTCAAGACTGGTGCAGTTTCTACACATAAAGCATCAACTGTCCATTCCCTCCACAGATGCTGCCTGACTCAAAGCTCTCCCAGCACTCTGCCTTGTGCGCTAGATTCCAGCATCTGCCCGTCTTTTGTCTCTCCATTTGTTTGCCCCACAGAAAAGTCTCTCCAAAGTCAGCTCTCTTTGGCAAATCGTTCCTGCATTCCACTCTTGCACACGGTCCTCACAGATATAGTGGTGAAGTCCTTGCATAATTAGTCAAGGCAAAAGCATAACAAGCACTTACTGGCTGATACCGTCGAAGGAGGCTTCTCGAGTGATGTTCCCACTGTCAGTGTTGAGGCCGCGCTGGAATTACAACCACAGTTACGGATCACATGGTCATACAAGGGGAGGGGAGGGCCAAGAGGACGGAAGGTGAGGGGTGGGGGAGGGTGCTCAGGACAGGTGGAGTGGGGCCGGGCAGGGATAGGGACCCTGGACGGAGGGGCAGAGCCAGGAGTAGCCTCACAAGAAAGGTTTAGAGCTGGAAGAGGATAGAGAGTTGGCGGTGGGTGGGCGGGGGGTAGCTGCCAACAGTACATACCAAGGTGAGCAGCACATCAGGTTGCAGCTTCCTCAGCACCTCTGCAATCTGCAGGCAGAACAACTTTCAGTTATTCTCACATTAAACAACGGCCCCCATAGGAACGACTGAGTAAAAGCAGAGCACAGCAGCACTCAGGGAATTCTCTCCCTTCCAGGAGACAGCAGCTCGACTGCCCCACCCCACCCACCCCTCCGAACATACCTCCCTCCACCACAGCACTGTGGCTGCCGTTTGTACCTCCATTTACACACTCGTCGGCACATCTCCTTAGACCACCACTCCAAACTCACAACCTCTGCCAAGAAGGTACATCACCAGTTCTTGGTTATCACTAGATCTATGTTCGCGAACCCACTTCCCAACAACACTACGAGAGCACCATCACCAGAGGACTGCAGTGGTTCATGAATGTGGCTCTCAATCTTTTCAGAATCAGACATGGGCAACAAATACTGTCCTTGCGAGTGAAGTCCAGATTCTATTAAATTAAAAGAACATAGCAAGGAAGCAGTGGTCAAAGTGCTGGAGGAACTCAGCAGGTCAGGCTGCATCTGTGGAGGGAATGGCCAGGCAAAGTTTCAGATTAATAATAATAATACATTTTATTTGTATAGCGCTTTTCAAGGACTCAAAGTCGCTTTACATGGTGAGTCAAGAACAAAACAAAATAGAGCAGTAAGACAGAGATGCAAAGGGGAGGGGGACATGGGACTAAGGGTATGCAGAGGTGAAGAGATGGGTCTTGAGGCGGGACTGGAAGATGGTAAGGGACTCATAAGTTCAGATCAATTGTGGGAGGGAGTTCCAGAGCCTGGGAGCTGCCCTGGAGAAGGCTCTGTCTCCAAAAGTGCAGAGGTTGGATTTCAGAATGGAGAGGAGACCGGCTGAAATGGATATGAGGGACCGTGAGGGTTGGTAGGGGGAGAGGAGGTCAGTGAGATAAGGGGGGGGGGGGGCAAGTGGTTGAGGGCTTTGTAGGTGAGGGCCAGGATTTTGTAGATGATCCGGTGGGAAATGGGAAGCCAGTGAAGTTCTCTGAGGACTGGGGTGATGTGGTGCCAGGATTTGGTGTGGGTAATGAGTCGGGCGGCTGCATTCTGGACCTGTTGGAGTCGGTTGATGTTGCTGGAATTGATGCCAAAGAGAAGAGAGTTACAGTAGTCCAGTCGGGAGGAGATGAAGGCATGGATGAGTCTTTCAGCAGCGGGGGGTGTGAGAGAGGGTCTGATTTTGGCAATGTTGCAGAGGTGAAAAAATGATGTTTTGACAACATGGCGGATGTGAGGCTCAAGGGAGAGGGTTGAGCCAAAGATCACGCCAGGGTTGCGGGCCTGAGGAGATGGGGACACAGTGGTGCCGTCAATAGTGAGAGTGGGGTTGTTAATTTTGGTAAGTGTTGATTTGGAGCCAATGAGAAATTCTGTTTTGTTACTGTTTAATTTAAGGAAGTTGAGTTGCATCCAAGATTTGATGGCTGACAGGCAGGAGTTGATATGGGAGAGAGGCGGGTGATGGGGGGACTTGGTGCCGAGGTGCTGATTGGGACCATTCATCAGACTGGCTGTCAGCCAGCGAGGTGGTCAGTAGATCAAGGGCTGCTGTCTTGAAAGGTCATCAACTTTAAACGTTATCTGTTTTCTCTCCACCGCTGCGTGGTTCGCTGAGTATTTTGATTTATTTCATATTTCCAGCATCTGGAGACCTAAGACTTTTGCCTCCATCACAGTGAGGAGATGTTGGGTGGACTCACTGTGGTGGATGTTAATATGTGTTTATTGTTGTTTTTTATTGTATTGTATTGTATGCATGACTGCTATAATTTCGTTCAGACTTCGGTCTGAATGACAATAAAGGTTATCTTATCTTATCTTATCTTATCTTATCTTATCTTATCTGTAATGTTTAGCCGCTCCATAAGCCAAGCATCATGCAATTCTGTCTCATTTCCAGTTCTTGACAGCTTTGCTTCACAAAATCTTATCACAGTCTGGGTCTTGACATTGCACTGAGTCATACGGAAGTGGAATCAAGCCCTTCTGCAGAAATTCAAGCATAGTCTGGGCTGCCTATTTGGTTGGTCATTGAGATAGCACTGCTCCTCCCTCAAATAAAATATTGAACAGAGCACTTGCATTCCCTCTCATAAAGGCAGCGAAAGCCATACAGCATCTTTTCAGAAAGGGAAATGAATCTTTCATGGTGGTAGACACTGCCTGGTCAATCACGGGTACTGACCTCTTCACCATCAAAGGGATCAACAATGAGATGCAACCTCAAAAAGGCAGCTAATATCAAAGTCACTCACTATCTTGGCCATGCTCATCTCACTCCTGCAATCAGGAAGAGCCTGAAAACCATGTCCTCTAGGTTCAAAAGCAGTTTCGTCCCGGCAACCATCAAGCTGATGAACAAGGTACAACACTAACTTCAGCAATTGTGATCTTCTACGGACTTCTTTGGCTGCACTGCAGACAGGTGCTTTCCACTATTATGGTCATATAGTATTACAATTATTAATTAATTCAAGTATTTGTCTGTGAATTACTGTGTTTACAATCTGTAAAGCTGCAGCAAGTAAGAATCTCATTATTATGTTGCACCTGTGACAATTAAACACTTTGACTTGACTCTTGGCCTGGATCTATTGGTATCCCATTCACACTACCCTGCAGAAATTGCCTGTTACTTTACCTGCATTCCATCAGAGGCCACGTCAAAAACCTGTCACTGACAGTGAAGGGCTGTGAGATGTTGTGAATGCTACGGAAATGCAGGTCTTTCTTCCTAAATAAATGTGTTCCATCACACCCTTGCGCTCAGATGGGAGGGAGTGACGTGGAGTGGAGGGAGGGCGAAGAGGGAGAGGTGATTCAGCTGACCAGCATCCCTGCACTAGCTGGGTAATGTAACAAGGCAAACTGTTTACAATATCATCAAAAACCAGAGGACAAATGGAATATGGCAGACAATCTGTGACTTGTGTGGGTTTCTGATGGGGAAGATAGGATCCAGTTAGATCACTGTGCGGCTTGTTCCTTTACTCAGCCTCTCACACACTTGCAATATCTTTGTGAATGAAGTTACGACATTCTCGGCCTGATAAAAAGATGATTAGTTTCTTGACTGACAGCGTAAATTCCAAGTGGCCAGAACACAGAAGCTTGTCTGGGGCAGATCAAAATCTCAGAGCTGTGCCACCCAGCACTGGATACTTTAATTAGACTTGGGCAACGCATCACTCTACTGAATGCTGGTAATGTAATTGGGGAACCAGCTTCAAACAGTTACTGTTGACAACGCGAGTCAAATTAACAGGCCAGGGACATTCGAGTTGGATTTAAAATTCAGCTCCATTGCTGCAGGCAGCAATTGCTCCACACCAATGCGCTTGTCTATTATCCGAGACGATCGCAAAGGTCCCCAGGTCACTTTAATTCTGAATTTCTTGCTCGTACCTTACCGTCTCATGCCAGCAGCCAGCCAATCAGACAGTTATGTCCCTTCTCTTGATTCTGAATTATGAATAGGAAGGTTTAGAGAGATATGGGCCAAATGCAGGCACGTGCCATCAGAGTAGGCAAGGTAGGCACTGCCTACCCTGACTAAAATTATAAAATGGTAATTATTAAATATGAATAGTAAAGGCACGGGAGAATTATGCCCACAAAGTAGACATAATTCACCGTGCCTTTCATGCGCAGCACATGCAATACATGAAAGTGTGTGCAGCTCACGTGCCATCGACACTACTTCAAGCCTTCAATGACAAGGGGAGCTGAAGGCAGCTGAAATTCTGCCTTTGCACCGTGGACTGTGCATGAGCAACGCATGTTTCTTGGCAGGTTTTTCAAACATGGCTTGTCACATTTCTTAAGAGTATCTTAAGAAACAAAGAGAGAAGAATGGAGTTTGTGTATACATGTGGTAAGTAGATATCTTTGAGCTATATGTTTTTAAATACCATATTTCCCGGCAATGAAGACGCTATTTTTTTACCCAAAAATAAGGCACGAAAATTCACATGCGTCTTGGAGGCTGAAGGTGGCTCGCGAAGGTGGCTCACCAGAGTGTCGCGGCAGCGGTGAGCGAGTGGGTTACTGGCATGATCCCAACCCCCTCCTTCTCAACGCTCCTGCCCTCCCCGCAACTTTACCCCTGGCCAGACTCCCCACACGCTGTGAAAGGAATTCTCCCCCCAATTAGTCAGTTGAACTAGTATTGTCATTCAATAAGATCACAACTGATTCAACTTGTCCCAAATTGAATTGTTACTTTCTTTATTTTTATTTTTTGAGCATGAGAAATTCTATGTCCCACCAGCCTTTTTTCAAAATTTAGCAACTCAAAATGGGGGTGCGTCTTCGACGCAGGTGCGTCTTCATTGCCGGGAAATACAGTACTTAATTAAGAAATATGGTTTTTGAAGACTTTATAAAAGTTGACTGACAGCTTACGGAGAGGAGAACAATCTGCGCATGAGCAGTTTAAGATTTATTTATTTTTACTTTTATTTTTTTAAAGCCGAATGACTGCCTACCCTGAATAATTACTCACGGCACGTGCCTGGGCAAATGTGACTAACCCAAAATGCCTACTTGATCAGCATGGACAAGGTGGACTGAAGGGTCTGTTCCCATGCTGTATAGCTCTGTGAATCTGAATTATTAGCTCAGTAATTTAACTGCTGTGCAACAATTCTTGTAGCACAGGAGGCTGAGGGGGTGATCTTATGTACCTAGGTATAGTAGGATTTCCTGAATGTTATGCCAAAGGAATATCCCTGTACCCAGGTACAGGTGCCAATAAAGTACCATTGAACCATTATGGAGGTGTATAAAAACATGAAGGGAATAGACAGGGTGAATACATAGTTTTTTTTCTTCTCCAGGGATTGGGGAATCAAGAATGAGGGGGCACAGGTTTAAGTTGAGGGGAATAGGAACTGGAGGGCAACTTTTTCCACATAGAGGGTTGTGGGGATATGGAATGAGCTACCAGAAAAAGACATTTGGCCAGGTACATGGATAGAAAAGGTTTAGAGCAATATGGGCCAAATGGGAGTAGTTCAGGTGGGCATCTTGGTCGGCATGGATGTATTGGGCTGTTCTGTACCTTTTCAAACCTCTAGTTTCTCTCTCCTCTGACAGTCTGAAGAAGGGTCTCGACCTGAAACATCACCTATTCCTCTTCTCCAGAGATGTTGCCCGACCTGCTGAGTTACTCCAGCATTTTGTGTCTATATTAGGCTGAAGAGCCCGTTTCCATGCCATATGACTTATTAAGAAACAACGTTATTTATAAAGGATTTGCTGGATATTATATTGATTAAATGGCAATAACTAACTTAGTACATGACAGAAGGCAGTGCGTGATACATACAGCTAGTTAGATAGGAGCATCAGCAAATCTGCAGATGGCTAAAATAGAATTTTGTAAGAGAGAGGATAGACAACGACTGCGTAGACCAACAGACAAGGGATAGCAAGCTCCTGCATGCTGGGAGAGAGGGGATAAACCAAACGGGTGTAAAGTGCACACGGGGAGAGCACACCCCAATCTTAAACACTGGTTCTGAAAGGGTTCAGTCCACAGATGTTTTGAGCTGTTGGCAGAGGAAGGGACAGAGATGGTTTTTATGTGCTTACAAATAGAAAGCTACTGAACCACCGCCACTAATCCTGGGCTTTGTGGTCTGATTTTCAACTGAGACTCTCCAGGGACATTGCCGAGATGAAGCTCTTTGATGCAGAATCGCACACATTCACTTCACAGAAGCCTGCACACCAACTGTCAGTCATGCAGAATCATGAAAGGTTGCATCTGATTCTGGAACACGCCAAGTGGGACCTGCAAGGTCTTGTGTTTGGAAGTGAAAATTCTGACTGTCTTAAATCCTACGAGTTTCACAGCATTAAATCCCACATTAACGAAAAAAAAAGATTAAGGAGGCACTGCCAAAGTGTTTAGAAGCAGTCAGTAACATTCCAGAACAGAAAATTCAGCTAGTAGCAGAAAGCACAGGTCATAGGTCCCCTTAAATAGAAGATGAATTTAACAGGAGCCCTGCTCAATACGTTGACCCTCATCTCTGGGGCAGAAATGTGGTGCTTTAAAGCTCCCCGGAGACTCCAACCCTTGATCCAACTTCTGTACTCGGGCCATTAAAGAGGGAGTGCAGTCCAAGATATCGTCACTCAAAGTAGACATTAAACCAAGAACCTAGTCATTCCGTTCTCCCTCCCTCCCGCTGTCCCTCCTATGGCGTCTGTCTTTTATTGATCTTTCTTACATGGCTCGAGAGGGTGATGTAGAGTTGGTATCGATTTACTGTTGTCACGTGTACAGTGAAAATCATGATTTTGTGTGCTATCCAGGCCAGTCTAACTACACACAAGTACATCAGGTCGTGTAAATGAGAAAATAGAGTGCAGAACGTTGTGTTACAGCTACAGAGAAACTACAGATTTAAAAAGTGCCCATGTAGTTAGAAGATCAGGAATTATATTCGCAGCATATCACAGAGTCACACAAGACAGTCGGTCTCCGTGCTGTGTCACTCCGTGACTGTCAGGACGAAGTCCGTAACTCTCCCATACCTATTATAACAGCAATTCCATTGGCACACAATGCAGGAAATCTTACTATACATAGATACACAAGATCACCTCTCAGCCTCCTGCACTACAAGAATTGTTGCACGGCAGTTTAATTAGCTAATAATTCAGATTCACCTAGCTATACAGCATGGGAAAAGGCCCTTCAGTCCACCTTGTCCATGCTGATCAAGTAGGTATTTTGAGCTAGTCCCATTTTACCTCCCTCGGTAAGACATCTGACCCCTGTTGAGTATGTGTTTAAACTTGGCTCTGGTCATCTGGGATGTGGACAACGGGTCGGCTGCAGGACTAACTCCTGGGTGCAAACCTCTTCCAAAACATCCCACCCTTCCCCAATAACAGCCCCGTAACTCTTCCTCCGACCTTCCAGATCTTTGTCTCAAACCCACAGCTTGTAACCAGAGAGGGACACTTACATCGCAATTGAAGTGAACTTCATCCACAGCATACTTCTTTTTGAAGTGGTCACGGGAGTGAATCCTGCAGGAAGAGGACGAATGTCAGGAGAGAACTAACAGCAGAATGTACAGGTTATCTTCAGAAGCACGAATTTTCCCTGTCTCCCCACCCACACACGGATGCTGCTCGACCCACCTAGTTCCTCCAGCAGGTGGTTTGTTACTCCATTCCTCTGCCTTCTCATTCCCAAGCTTTCCTCTCTACAGCTGGGGATTTTGTCTTTACTTCCCACCGGGCATTCCCCCCAACCCAACCTATGCAAGCAGCTGTGGCAACATCTGCTGATTCCAAAGTTTGCTAATTTCCAAATATCGTGGTCTGCACATTATAATTAAAGTACATGATTATTTGCGGAAGAAAGTAGACAAAGAAAACACATCAAAATATTGGAGGCACCAGGAACTGCAGATGCTGGAATATTGAGCAAGTGCTTGCTGAACAAACCCAACGGAGGAAATGGGCAGACAACATTTTGGTCAGAGGTGTGGGGGGTGGGGGGTGGGGGGGTGGGGGCGCTCGGGGGAGGTAGAGGCGGCTCAGAGGAGAGAAAGGTTTGTGGGGCAGTATTGGAGTATGGGTGCCGAGGAACTGGCGTGGTTGGTATTAGACGGAGGGCAGTGGAATTACTTTCAGTGGAATCAGTGCGATTACTTTCCAATAATTTTTCTGCTCAGTTATTAATACGGTAGAAAAGACTTTGTCCAATTAAATAATTAAACAAACCAGAAGACTTAATGCGCTTGGGTAAACAATTCCAGAAGGGCATTGGGAAGGAATTTCTTAAGCAAAATAACATGAAAGGACATGATTGAAACAGCAGAAGCAGCGGCTTCAACAATGACCGTCCAAACAATACCAGACCAGTGATTTATTAGCGATGAAACGCACCGGTACAGTGTACCAACACCTGCAATAAGTTAAAATCTAGACATCAAAATGTTTAGAATGTTATAAAAATATTACTCAAGTTTAAAACAAAAAAAATGCTCTAATTAGGAAGTTAGGCCCCTAAACAGCTTAAGCAGCTTCTAGGATGACGATCTGCCATAGACATAACAGCAAGGAACCATATGCACACTGGCACCTTTTTTTGTCTTCAAAAACAGCCCTAGACAGGATGTAAGTAAAGATGGTCATGAGGAATGCGGCTAATGGGAGATCCCTTCCAAAGTGCCGGTATCAGAAAAAATGGCCATGTGTCCTTGTTCTTCATTGTATATGTCTGCCAGTAACTCTGACTGTAGTTGGACTGAAATTGCTCCCGTTTGTGACTGTGGTGCCAAGAGCAGGCAGTGAGAGAGACAGGACATTAGGCTGTCACGTTACATCTGCCCTTCCGAGGAGATGAAAATAGAAATGATCCCTCAGGTCAACTGCAGGAGAGGTTCAGCTTTTAGATCTATTATTATTTTTTATATAAAGTTGAGCACATCTAATTTGATCTACTCAAAGACAGAGGCCATTTGAGCCATATATTAATTAGCACTGCCACTAATTGCTGTCAAACAAGAGGGAGCAGGTGCAGCTTTAATTACACCGAGAGATGGTACCACGTGGAAAAATATTCACTGCCACTTCCAGCCTGATCCTGCAGCCAAACTCTACATTATAGCCTCCTTCAATTAGCGGGCTGGGAAGCTGCTCACAGCCTGGCTGTAGTACATAGCCACAGAAATCCACAACACAGCAGACAATGAACAGGAAACAGCTCGCAACACAACAGCTGCTGGGAGCAAATTTCCATCGTTCATGGTTTGCCACTCTTGCTGTGAAGTGGCTTCCTCCAGCACCTCACCCTTGTGACTCTTCTGGAGAGAGCGTCAGCAAGCTGTTCAATTGCACAGGCACAGCACTCAGTCCGCGTCCAACAGTCACAAGCAAGCAGCTCAGGTGTGATTCCCGACTTACTTTCCCTCTGAGTTGGTAAAAAGTCCGGGTGAAGCTCCACATCAGAATCAGAGTAACCGCAGGGGAGTTCCGTCACATCCACACACCCCGATGTGGTACAGTAGAAATGAAAGGCCTCCAAATGTCAATGAACATCTTGCAATGGTATGACTAGTAAACCACAAATACACAGCCCCCACTGCTTATACAGGCCCGTCCGGTGGGCGGCGCCACTCACGTCGCAGCGGCCTCTGCAGTCCGTTTGTCTTTTTGTTATTTTTTGTCCCGTTTTTATGTAGTCTTTATTATTTTTTTGATGGGGTGTGTGTCTGTGTATGTGTGTGTGTCTGTGTGTGTGTGGGGGCGGGGGACTTTTAAAATCTTTCCCCTGCACGGAGAACCCGACCTTTTCCCTGTCGGGTCTCCGTTGTCGTTGGGGCTGCAACGTGGAGCGGCCTCCAGCAGGAACGTCCTGGGGCTCCAGTCACGGAGCTACGGAGCTGCGGAGCTACTCACCATCATGGAGCTGGCTGAGTCCGGAGCGGGTGGAGCTGTGGTGGCGCGCTGCTGTGACTCGACCCCCGGAGATTCGGAGGCTTACCGCAGGTCTGGCAGACAGTAATATCGGGAGCCTGCGGGTCCCTGCTGGGAGACCGCTTTTCGAGACTTCTGCAACGGCGACTTCACCCGCCCGAGTCGTGGGGTCGAGGAGTGCCTGGAGCGGGGCCTTACATCACCGCCCGGCGCGGCTTCAACGGCTGCGGGACTTTGCTAGAGCCCGCCGGGGGCTCCAACAACAAGACCCGGAGCGTGGCCTTGCATCGCCCGGCGCGGCGTTAATGGCCGCGGGACAATTGCCATCGCCCACCGGGGGCTTTGCCTCTGACATCGGGAGGGGAATGGGGAGTGCAGGGGAGAGATAAGTTTTGTTGCCTTCCATCACAGCGAGGAGGAGATGCGCTGTGATGGATGTCTGTGTAAATTGTGTTGTGTCTTGGGTCTTTTTTTTCATGTGTGCATGACTGCAGAAACAACATTTCATTTGAGCCTCTATGAGGTTCAAGTGACAAATAAATTGTATTGTATTGTATTGTTATAGGCGTACAGCAAAGAAACAGGCAATTCGGCTCAATTCATCCATAGCTGACCAAGATGCCCATCTCAGTAATCCCATTTGCCAGCGTTTGAAAAATATCCCTCTAAATCTTTTCTATCTATGAACTTATTCAAATGTCTTTTAAGTGATGTTACTGTAACCGCCTTAACTATTTTCTCTGGCAGCTTGTTCTATATAAGTACCACTCTCTGTATGAAAAAGTTGCCTCCTAGATTCCTATTTAATCTTCCCCCTCTCACCTTAAAACCTATAAAAGACTGCGCATTCACGCGATCTATTCCCCTTTAAATGGGCCAAATGGGAGTAGCTTAATTGGGGCATCTTGGTCTGCATGGACAGTTTGGGCCGAAGGGCCTGTTTCTGTGCTGTACGGCTGTGTGACAAGGATGAGTTTAGGAAATTTGGCAGAACCAGTGCCAACATAAGTCAGGGTGAGAATGCAAGGAAGATCAAACAAGGAGCACTAATAATGGCCTTACGTTCCCATCCATACTGCATAGCTCTCGGGGAGTTTGGGCACGAAAAGCAGGGACTTGCCGGTAGCAACATCCACGGCACCGTAGCAGTCAGATTCCATCACTCCGAACGTCCAGTTGAAGTAGGATTCCTGGAATAAGGAATACATGTCATGTAAAATATGACTTCAGAAAGGTTTCTGGCATTTAAGAGACTTTGGATAGGTGCAGGAAATGGAAGGATATGGGTCACATACTGGCAGATCAGAATTGGTATTGGCATCATGTTCAGCACAAGCATTGAGGGCCGAAGGCACTGTTCCTGTGCTGAACTGTTCTATATTCCAGTGAGGGCAAATGATAGAACAGCTCAGAGATGGGCTTGGTAGTTTTAGTTATAGAAACATGGAAAATAGGTGCAGGAGGAGGCCATTTGACCTTTTGAGCCAGCACCACCATTCATTGTGATCATGGCTGATCATCCACAATCAGTAATCCGTGCCTGCCTTCTCCCCATATCCTTTAATTCCACTAGCACCTAGAGCTCTATCTACCTCTTTTAAATTCATCCAGTGAATTGGTCTCTACTGCCTTCTGCTGCAGAGAATTCCACAAATTCACAACTGGGTGAAAACGTTTTTTCTCATCTCAGTTTTAAATGGCCTCCCCTTTATTCTTAGATTGTGGTCCCTAGTTCTGGACTCCAACATTGGGAACATTTTTCCTGCATCTAGCTTGTTCAGTCCTTTTATAATTTTATATGTTTCTATAAGATCCTCCCTTATCCTAATTTCCAGTGAATACAAGCGCAGTCTTTCCAATCTTTCTTCATATGACAGTCCCGCCATCCCAGGGATTAACCTTGTGAAGCTACGCTGCACTGCCTCAATAGCAAAGGATGTCCTTCCTCAAATTAGGAGACCAAAGCTGCTCATAATACTCCAGATGTGGTCTCACCAGGGCCCTGTACAACTGCGGAAGGGGCACTTTACTCCTATACTCAAATGCTCTCGTTATAAAGGCCAACATGCCATTAGCTTTCTTCATTGCCTGCTATACCTGCATGTATACTTCCAGTCACTGGTTCCAATCCACAGGAACTGATCCTGAATCTATAGAACATTGGAAAATGATCACCAATGCATCCACGATTTCCTGCCACCTCCTCGAGTACCCTGGGATGCAGACCATCAGGCCTTGGGGATTTATTAGCATTCAGTCCCATCAGTCTACCCAATACTATTTCTCGCCTAATGCAAATTTCTTTCAGTTCCTCTGTCTCCCTAGATCCTCTGTCCTCTAGTACATCTGGGAGATTGTTTGTCTTCCTTAGTGAAGACAGAACCAAAGTACCTGTTCAACTCTTCTGCCATTTCCACGTTCGACATAATAAATTCACCCGTTTCTGCCTTCAAGGGACCCACATATCACTAATCTTTTTTCCTAAACATACCTAAAGAATCTTTTACTATCCTTCTTTATATTCTTGGCCATCTTACCCTCGTACTTCATCTTTTCACCCTGTATTGCCCTTTTTGTTACCTTCTGTTGTCCTTTGAAAGTTTCCCAATCCTCTGGCTTCCTGCTACTCTTTGCTATGTTATACAGCTCTTCTTTTAGTTTTATTCCATCCCCAACTTCCCTTGTCAGCCACGATTGCCTCTTACTCCCCTTAGAATCGTTCTTCCTCTTTGGAATGAAATGATCCTGCGTCTTCCAGATTATGCCCAGAAATTCTTGCCATTGCCGTTCCACCGCCATTCCTGCTAGGATCCTTTTCCAGTCGACCTTGGCCAGGTCCTCTCTTATGCCTTCACAGTACCCTTTGTTCAACTGCAACACTGACACTTTTGATTTAACCTTCTCCCTCTCAGATTGCAGATTAAAAATATCATATTATGGTCACTACCTCCTAACGGATCCTTTACCTGGAGTTCCCTTATTACATCTGGTTCATTAGACAACACTAAATCCAGAATTGCCTTCTGGCAGGCTCCAGTACAAGCTGCTCTAAGAATCCATCTCCGAGGCACTCTTCAAACTCCCTTTCTTGGGGTCCAGAACCAACCTGATTTTCCCAGTCCACCTACATATTGAAATCTCCCATAACCACAGTGGTATTACCTTTGTTACATGCCAATTTTAACTCCTGCTGCAACTTGCACCCTATTTCCAGGCTACTGTTTGGGGGCCAGTAGATAACTCACATTAGTGTCTTCTTACATTTACAATTCCTCAATTCTATCCACAGCGACTCTACTTCGTCAGTCCCTATGTCACCCCTCGCAAGGGACTGAATTTCATCCCTCACCAACAGAACTACCCCACCTCCTCTGCCCACCTGCCTGTCCTTTCTATAGGACGTATAACCGAGAATACTCAATTAGTTTAAACCCGCCCATGTAGCAGTGGAAAACCTGCCTGCCAGAATGCTGCTGTTCATACAAGTGAGTGAACATCAGCCTGAACTCTTATTTTACCCAATAATTCATCAGCTCATCCTAGTTACTTATGGTGTTCATGCAAAAATATGTATCCTTGTCCTTTCCATGCTGTCCATCCTCTGCCCAGCACAGTACTATAGTGGGTGCCCGTAAATAAGGCCGGTTGCATGGCCCTGGTTCAGAGGTGGGCTGAGAAATATTTAAAATCTTTTTGCAGTAGTTAATGAGGAGATATTTACTAGATGAAAGGAAAATGTATCACAGTCAGGAAACTAAATTGGGAACATGCTGCATTTCATGGGAGGTTTAAATTCACATCCTGAAATCCCAGGAATAGCATAACTCTAAATTGGACCTGCAGTAACAGACCAGTACAAAGAAGGAATTCAGATACTGGATTACACAAAAGGACACAAAGTTCTGGAGTAACTCAGCAGGTCAGGCAGCATCTCTGGAGAACATGGATAGGTGATGTTTCAGGTTGGGAGCCTACTTCACCCAGTTCAAGCCTTGTATGCCAACTATGTCAGCAGTCATATTGTTTCCATGCTATCTAGCGCTGATTCCACGCCACTGCTCCACAACCCTTGATCTTCCAGTTCTAACACTCACTGCTTTGTACACATTCATACCTTAAAAAGCCTCGATATGGGGAGCACACTGCCATCCTCCCACTGCTGCACTGTGAACTCCCTCCTCATCCCCCAGAGAGCTGGCTAGAGGCTGCATGGTGGCATAGCGGTGGAGCTACTAGAGACCTGGGTTTGATCCTGACTGAGGGTGCTTGTCTTTACAGACTTTGTACTTTCTTCCCGTGACCATGTAGGTTCTCTTAGATCTTCAGTTTCCACCCACAAACGGATTCTCTCAAACTTCTACAGGTGCACAGTAGAGAGCATACTGACTGGTTGCATCGTGGCCTGGTTCAGCAACTTGAAAGGCCAGGAGCGGAAAAAACTGCAGAAAGTTGTGACCGGCTCTGACCTCCCCACCATTGAAGGGATCTATCGCAGTCGCTGCCTCAAAAAGGATGCCAACATCATCAAAGACCCACACCACCCTCGTCACACACTCATTTCACCGTTGCCATCGGGAAGAAGGTACAGGAGCCTGAAATCTGTAACATCCAAGTTCAGGAACAGCTTCTTCCCCACAGCCATCAGGCTATTAAACACATCAAATAAGCTCTGAACAATAACAGTCTATTATTATTATTATCTGTTAATCTATTGTGTATATATGGTCTATAGACACAATGAACTTTTATCTTCCGTTTTGTATTATGTTTACATATTCTGTTGTGCTGCAGCAAGTAAGAATTTCATTGTCCGATCTGGGACATGACAATGAAACTCTTGACACCTCCAAAGATGTACAGGTTTGTAGATTAATTGGCTTGGCATTAATGTAAAATTGTCCCTAGTGTGTATAGGGTAGTGTTAATATGCAGGGTTCACTGGCCGGTGCAGACTCAGTGGGCCGAAGGGCCAGTTTCCGCGCTGTATATCTAAACTAAAAGAACTGTAATCGAGTTCACACCTTGTTTTTTTTGCACAGAATTGCAAATAATGCTGGAGGAACTCAGAGAGCCAGGCAACATCCGTGGAGGGAATGGACAGACACCTTTTGGATCGAGAAGGGTTCGGACCCAAAACATCGCCTGTCCATTATCTTTACAGATGCTGCCTAGCGACTGAATTCATCCAGCGATTTGTTTTTTGCTCAAGATGCCAGCATCCGCAGTCTCATACGCTTCCAATTGCCACACTAATATTTTCCATTCCCTGGTGTCATTGGAGAGATCTCTACAGCTTGAATGAAGAGTTCTGCTCACTGTAGTGACTATTTAAGCAGAGTAAGGAAGCAGATGGTTCCCATGTCTTGGCATGCCTCCATTTCCATCAACACTCGTTCAGAACTCTCCATCGCTGCTCCCATCGACTTGCACGTCCCTAGTATCCAATGCTAATGGGCTGCGATGTTCAGAGTTATCTGCATGCTAAGACAACACTGGCAACATCAGCTTTTTCCAAATCTCCCAGCAGGCTGGGAGAAGAACAGGAGAGAACAGTGTGTATTTATGAGATGGAACTGCCTGGCTCTCACTCACCATTTGCACCAGCCCAGCTGTTGACACAATGTTAATCAGAATTTAATTATCCTCTTTACAAACTCAGTTTATTGTGCGTGTGCATAAATTGGCAGAGGGCGATTCATGAACATCGGCAGTTGCAGGAACCACATTGTTCTATGGGAGATTCAACAATAACCTATAACATCGGGAGGATGCCCTACTGCTGTATCCAGCATGAAGCAACACTTGAAACCGCTCAAACAGCTTGTAAAGGCCAGTAAATCACAAAGGGCCTGATAACCCAATCCCAGAGCTCTGAAAAATACAGCTATAAATACAACAATTTTTTTTGTTATTGTCTTTGAAAGTGTTTTATGCCATTGTTCCTGTGGATTGGAGGGACTGAGCTGGGAACTGCTGACCTGTTTGCCTAATCACTAGCTGGAAACATTTCTCCCATCTCCCCATTCACCCAGCTCCTTTCCCCTCCTCCATATGCTCACCCCCACCCCATATCTCCCTTTTATCCACCCTTTTCCCCTCCCCTGATCTCTTCCATCCACATCCCTCCAAGTTTACATTTCACTAGTCTCCTTATCCAACATCCTTTTGTCTCCTTTTCTCCTCTAGTCTTTATCACTTACTCCACCCATTTGTTAATCTTCACCTGCATTCATCTATCACTTGCCAAGTATCCCACCCCACCCCCCCCCCCCTCCATGCCAGTCCTCCCAAACCCCACTACTTCATCAGTCTGAAGATGGGTCCTGATTTAAAATCATTGTTTGTCCGCTCCGTCCACCGATGTTGCCTGACATGTTGTTTCTCCTGCACTCTATTCCTGCTCCAGCATCTACCGTCTTGTGTTTCTGAAGTGTGAATCAGTTGGGCTGAGAGGCTTGTGTCTGTTACACGTCCCTTTCATCAGCTCCAACCTACATGTAATCCGTGTAACGGAAGGTTGCCTTTACCCACACCTGTTGCCCAAATTGCAGCCTCACCTGACGGAAAACGACGTCGGTATCAGTGCAGTAACGCTGCGTCTGCTCTCCACCCTGCAGCAGCATTACTGACTTCTTCGGCACCGCAGCATTCTTGCGCAGTCCTTCACACAGCCGTTGCCTATTCAAGGCAAACAGGGCCATGGGAACCCTGAGGGTCTCCTTTCCCAACGACATGGAGGGCCTAAAAGAGGAAGGTATTACAGGCAATACATCAACATCCAGCAGTACAAATGAGTAGGAAGGAACTGCATTTGCTGGTATAAACCAACGATAGATACAACATGCTGGAGTAACTCAGCGGGACAGGCAGCATCGAAGGAGGGTCAGTCTGAAGGAGGGTCCTGACCCAAAATGTCACCCATTCCTTCTCTCCAGAGATGCTGCCTGTTCCGCTCAGTTACTCCGGCATTTTGTGTCTATCTTCAGTAAAAACTCTGAAATCTCCAAATCTCCAAGAGACAGCCTGGCTGGAAGAACCACATCTCAGGATTACTCTCAGCCATGAGTTTAAGTTAAAGGGTTCAAGTCTCACGCCAACCCTCCAGTGGAGTACTGAACTATCAGAAACACACCTTTCAAGTCAAAATTTCTCTTACTTGTATTTTCTCTGAAGATGTAATACAATACTCTGCACTCTGTTTATTTTCTCTTTTGTTCAACTTGGGTAAACCTGACATAGCAGACATGAAACCTGCCCCCCTGGAAACTCAGTCCTATTTCATGATGGCTCAGGGAGTCATCCTTAACGAGTTGTCCAATACTCACTCTGACATCAGATACTGAAATCTGATCCAGTCATCAAGGGACAACAGATGCTGAAATCTTGAGCAAAACACAAATGCTTGAAGAACCCAGTGGGTCAGGCTGCCTCTGAAGAGGAAGCAACCCAAAACATCTGTCCTTTTACCTCTATAGATGCTGCCTGACCCGTTGTTTTCCTCCTGCACTTCGTGCTTTGCTCTAGATTCCAGCATCTGCAATCTTCTGAATCACCAACAAGTAGTAACACTACTTGAGGGGAATAGAATATCAGACTGAGTTACAGTACCCATTGTGGGGACCAGAGGCACAACACTATTCACTTGTAATGGAAAAAGGGGATGATGACCCACAAATGATAGCAGAAAACACAAAAGATCAATCACTTGGGAACAACACTTTCAGGCATGATGGTTACTGGGCTCTATAAAGCATCTCCTTTAAGGTCAACATGAATATAATTAAAAATAATTGAAAAAGAGTCAAGGGTGCTTATTTGTCAAATGTACCAGCAACAGAACAATGGGGTTTTTGTTTCTTGCTGCAGATTCATAACCATAATAATAGATAAAGATATAATAAATGAGACAAATAACTGTAATTAGGTAACCATAATAGTGCAAAACCAAAGACTATAGTGCACCATTCGATCAGCACATCATTTGAACAGCCGAGAAGGTTGTTGGCTGCAGCCTTCCCCCCATCGACAAACTGCAAGGACCAGGAAGAGAGTGGTTAAGATCATCTCTGACCCCTCACCCTGGCCACAAACTCTTTGAATTACTTCCCTCTGGAAGGCAACTCCGGACTGTCAAAGCCGCCACATCCAGACATAAAAACAACTTTTTTTTCCCCATGAGCAGTAACTCTACTCAACAGCCAAAAGTCTGTAACCTCCTTGTGCTCTGGTATGAGAGTGACCTGGACCGGGGCCTTACATCGCCCGGCGCGGCTTTAAATGGCCGCGGACTTGCTAGCGCCCGCCGGGGACTCCGACATCGGGACCCGGAGCGGGGCCTTACATCGCCCGGCGCTGCTTTAAATGGCCGCGGACTTGCTAGCGCCCGCCGGGGGCTTTGACTTCGGGAGAAGAATGGAGAGCAGGGGAGAGGCAAGACTTTACCTTCCATCACAGTGAGGTGGAGATTCACTGTGATGGATGTTTGTGTAAATTGTGTTGGTGTGTGTCTTGGTTCTTTTCTTGTATGGCTGCAGAAACCAAATTTCATTTGAACTTCATGTGAGGTTCAAATGACAAATAAACGGTATTGTATTATATATATTATTTTATTTCATTCTTCATAAGTTTACACTGTTTTATTTTTAATTGTCTACTGTATATCGTGTTGCTACTTGTGAGCAAAGCACCCTAGGCAAATTCCTTGTGTATACATACTTGCCTAATGACATTTATTCAATTCAAAAGACACAGCCCAAAGAAAATCACTGTTGTAGAAACAAGGGACTACAAAAAACAGACAGTGCTGGAATAACTCAGCAGGACAGGCAGCAACCCTGGAGAACATGGATAAGGAACGTTTCTTTAGATTGGAAGATTAAAGTTGCCTAGGTTTGGCAGCACGATGGCACAACGGTAGAGTTGCTGCCTTACAATGCCAGAGATGCGGTTTCGATCCTAACTATGGGTGTTTGTCGGTAGGGAGTTTGTACGTTCTCCCCGTGACCAATGTGGGGTTTCTCCAAGAACTTTGGTTTCTTCCCACACTCCAAAGATATACAGGTTTGTAGGTTAATTGACTTGGTATTAATGCAAAAATTGTCCCTAGTGCAGGATAGTGTTAATGTGCAGGGATCACTGGTTAGCGAGGACTCGGTGGATCGAGGGCCTGTTTCCATGCTGTATCTCTAAACTAAAATAAGTGTTGTGCAGAGTGGTCAAGAAGTAAAATAAGTGTTGTGCTGGGAAGAAGCTGTTCTTGAACCTGGTGGTCATGGTTTTCAGACTCCTGTAGCTTCTTCCCGATGGTAGCAGCGAGGTGAGAGCATGGCCAGGATGGCATAGGTCTTTGCCATTGCCTGCTTTTTTTGAGGCAGATCCCTTCGATGGTGGGTTCTTGGCAAAAGTGGGGAGCTGGATGAACCGAATGGCTTTCAATAGACAGTACTGAGGAAGAATGGGATAATGGTGTCACCAGACGCCAGCATTTACTGCTCTTCACTGTTATCCCCAAGATGGCAGTGACCCACCTTCCTAAGCTGTCATTACTCTTGTAACAAAGATACTGCCATGCTGTGTTAGGGGGGCGGGGGGGGGGTGAACATTTCACCACTGCTTTTACAATGGAGAAAGACATGAAGACTGGCAAACTCGTGACAGTTAATGGAGATTTCTTGAGGACGATCTGTATTATAGGCAGGGGGGTGGTGGATCTCCCAAGGCATATGAGAGTAGATAAATCTCCTGGGCCTGATCAGATATATCCAAGAACATTGAGGGAAGCTAGAGCAGAAACTGTAGAAGCCTGGCTGTGATATAGAAATCATCATCAGACACAGCTGAGGTGCTGGAAGACTGGAGGGTGGCTAATGTTGCACCTCTATTTAAGACAACGCAAGGAAAAACCTGGGAACTATAGACCAGTGAGATTAATATCTGAGGTAGAAAGTTACTGGAGAGGATTCAGAGGGATGATATATATGCATTGGGAAAGACAGGGGCTGATGAAGGATAGCCAGCAGGGTTTTATATGCGGGAGCTCATATTCCATGAATCTGATCGAATGTTTTGAAGTAACCAAAAAGGTTGACGAGGGCAAAGCCGTAGACATTGTCTATACGGCACAGAATGGATATATATGGAGAAATGGGTGCTGAGAGGAGGAGGTCTGCGTGCAATGGAAGGAGAGGGGGTATCGCTTGAAATTGGAGATGGGTTGGGTTGCAAGGTATCCAAGTGGAACATCAGGATGCTGGCAGTGGGGTCTCAGTCACAGCAATGCCAACAAAATTCAAGGGAACATGTAAATGCTCATAGTGGATGGTTAATGGCTTGAACTTGTGCCAAGAATGTTATGAGCAACTTAATCAGCCCATATCTACATCGTGACTAGGCCTGGCATCATAAAGACATAAACTGCCTCATTATCTGGGTGGTAGCAGAAGCCAAAAAATATTTTGCATCCATCAGCAATGATGTGCCATATGATCCCAATAAAGCATAATTGAAGGCTGATGCCAATTAATTGCTCAGCATTTATTAAAAAATGGAATGTAAACTCATTTGTATAAAATAGTAGGGCACAGGGGCAGGCCCTTCAGCCCACCACAAATGTGCTGCCCAAGATGGCAAATTAAAATAATCCCATCGGCATGCACATTTGTTTATATCCCCTCTCATCCCTTGCCTATACATGTGCCTGTCTAAATACTTCTTAAACATTGCCACCCATGGCAGCGCATTCCAGGCACTTACTACTCTAAGAACACTTGCTTGCTTTGAACTTTCCCTCTCTCACCATAAACCTATGGAACCCTGGAAACGAGCATCAAAAGGACACAAAGTGTTGGAGCAACTCAGCAGGTCAGGCAGCAGCTCTGGAGAACATGGATAGTTAACGTATCTTTAGACTTTAGAGATACAGCGTAGAAGCAGGCCCTTCGGCCCACCGAGTCCACGCCAACCAGCGATCACCCTGCACACTAGCAATATATTACACACTAGGGACAATTTACAGAAGCCAAATAACCTACAAGCCTGTACATCTTTGGAGTGGGATAGGAAACCGGAGCACCTGGAGAAAACCCACGCGGTTCCAGGAGTCCCAGTTTCAGGTTGAGATGCTTCTATTCCTCCTGAAAAATGTCTGACCATCTATGGATAGGTAAAGTTTAGAAGAATATGGGCAGGTAGATGGGGGATTTTGGACAGAGGCAAGTTGGTCTAAAGGGCCTATTTCCATGTTGTATGACCATGACTCTCCAATCTATGCCCTGTAATTTTATAAACCTGTCAGATCACTTCTTAACTTACAACGTTGTAGAGAAAGCAACCCAACCTCTCCTTATAGCTTATACTGTTCAATCCAGACTACACATCCTGATAAATCTCTTGCATACCCTCCACAGTCTCCACATCCTTCCTGTAATGGGGCAACCAGAACAATACTCCAAATGCAGCCTAACCAAAAATCCACACTGTTGCAACATGACTTTCTGACTCTTGAACTGAATACCGCAACCAATGAAGGCAAGCATACTAAGCACCTTCTTTACCGCTCACCACTATCAGTGAACTTAGGGCTTACACTCAGAGATCCCATGACATCAATGGTCCAAAGGACCCTGTCATATACTGTGTAATTTCCCCTGATTTTTCACCTCCGAATGCACAACACGTCACTTGCCCAAATTAAACCAACCCCACAATTTTTCTGGCCATATTTCCAACTGATCCATTGGATCCACCTGTTGTATATTTTGACAACTTTCCTAACTATCCTCAACTCCACCAACTATGGGGGAAATCAATTGGGAGCTGTGCTGTGTAGGTGCTTCTTAAAACCAAGTGATCTTCCCTACTGATGTTTGTACACTTGTGTTGGAAATGGTCCATGGCAGAAATCTGCTGCTTTACACATTGTAAGATGAAGCAACACTCCGTGCATTGACCATTTTGCTTGGAGGATGCTGTGGCAGGAGATTGTAGCTTACCACAGGAGGGTGGGCGAGAGAGTTGAAGGCCTCCTTGATCACCACATTTATTAATCAGCAAACATCTGCTCAGAATGGGGGAAGAGAGGGTTCAAGCTCAATTGGAGACAATTATCTCCACCAGGAATGAATGCTGCCCAAAGATCCTTCTGGTGGCAACCCAACGAGCCGCAGAGATGTGTAAGAAAGTCTGAAGAAGGGTCTCGACCCGAAACGTCACCCATTCCTTCTCACCAGAGATGCTGCCAGAATTACTCCAGCATTTTTGTGAGCTGGAGAGATGGCTCTGGTGCAGCTTGAAGACTATATCCGAGTATTGACAGCAAGTGTGAGGGACAGCCCAGCACAGAGCAGTAGCCCCCCTCCCTAGTGGCCTAGGAGGTTGGTGACTAGCTAAAAGTAGCTTGCTGAATTCCAAACCAGGGCAAACACCACAGGCAATCAAGCAAATGAGTTCATGTTTAGATTAAACATTGACCTGCACACAGCTGGGAGGAATTTTGAAGTGATTGCAGAAGTTATATTGCACATGTTGCTGCAATCATGCTGATGCAACTCACTTGTGCTGTGCAGTATCTCACCAGGGCTGAGCAGCAGACTACTCAGCAGAACAAGGGACCGGCAGGGATATACAGGGCACACCCAAGCATAGCAGTAGAGCAAGGCCAAAATGCAAGCGATTCCGTAGTGGAAACAGGTGGAATTCCAGCCAGATCTGGCAGCAGAGACACTTGGGGAGGTGGGCCAACTGCTGACCAGACAATCACTGCATCTATTGGTAAGAATCTCAATCCAGGCAGCTGGAATCAAGAGGAGGATCAGAGCCACCCGAACATTGGAGGTGCCAGCACCAAGGGGCACACCCCAGCAGTACTCAAGGTGTCAGCTACCACAGGGCCCCCCTTCGGGCTCCCCACTCCGGCTCTGACAAGGCTGCCTATCATTGATGATAATCTGTCACTACTGCTGTCTTGGATGTAACGTCTTCGAGAAACAATTCGAAATGCAGGAGTTGCTACCTGTGTCTCACCCAAGAATCATCCCACAATCTCAAAACTCAATCACGTTGCACAGTGGGGAGGTTTACTGTGTGCTCAATCTTGCTCGCAGAACGCATTCTACATCTTCCCCTTTGCTATTATATACTTGATTGTGTAGGAAGGAACTGTAGGTGTGGGTTTTTAAACCAAAGATAGATACAAAATGCTGGAGTAACTCAGTGGGTCAGGCAGCATTTCGGGAGAAACAGAATACACGAGCTTAAGTCATAACCCTGACCCACCAAGATGACACTGTGGTGGTGGGCCTGATCTCAGACAACGATGAGAAGGCCTACCGGGAGGAGGTGGCTGATCTAGCACTCTGGTGCCAGGATAACAGCCTCCTCTTGAACATCAAAAAAACGAAGGAGCTGATCATGGAACGACAGATGGCACAATGGGCTAAGTGTTCGGCTGGCAACCGGAAGGTAGCCGATTCGAATCCCGCTTGGAGTGCATACTGTCGTTGTGTCCTTGGGCAAGACACTTCACCCACCTTTGCCTGTGTGTGAGTGATTGGTGGTGGTCGGAGGGGCCGTAGGTGCAGATTGGCAGCCACGCTTCCGTCAGTCAGCCCCAGGGCAGCTGTGGCTACAGAAGTAGCTTACCACCACCGAGTGTGACTGAGGAGTGAATGAATAATGCGATGTAAAGCGCCTTGAGTATTAGAAAGGCGCTATATAAATCCCATACATCATTATTATTATTATGGACTTTAGGAGGGCACATCATCCGAGGACGTACACTCCATTGAGGATAAATGGGGATCCTGTGGATAGGGTGAACTGTTTTAAATATCTGGAAGTCCACATCTCCGAGGATATGACATGGGCATCACACGCCTCAGCACTCGTGAGTAAGGCAAGGCAGCGCCTTTACCACCTCAGGCAACTGAGGAAATTCAGAGTATCTCCGAGGATCCTCCAGTGCTTCTACGCAGCGGCAGTGGAAAGCATCTTGTCGGGGAACATTACCATCTGGTTTGGGAATTGCTCTGCCAAGGACAAGAAGGCTCTGCAGAGAGTAGTGCGTTCGGCCGAACTCACTATGGGAACTTCACTTGCCTCCCTGCAGGAACTATACATCAGGAGGTGCAACTCCAGAACCAACAATATCATGAGACCCCTTCCACCCCTGCAACGGACTGTTCCAGCTGCTACGGTCAGGCAAACGCCTCCGTTGCCATGCGGTGAGAACAGAGAGGTTGAGAAGGAGTTTCTTCCCAGAGGCCATTCGGACTGTAAACGCCTATCTCACCAGGGACTAACTCTACTGAACGTTTTTCCTTCCATTATTTATTATGTAAAGGTATATGTGTGTTATGATTGTGTTTATAATTTGTTTGGTTGTTTGTCTTTTTGCACAAAAGTCCGCGAGCATTGCCACTTTCATTTCACTGCACATCTCGTATGTGTATGTGACAAATAAACTCGACTTGACTCTGGCATTGTCTACCTTGTATTTATAATTATTTATTATCAATTGTATAATGCATTGTAGATCAGACCTGATGGGAGAGCATGCAAAAACAGAGCTTTTCACTGTACACATGACAAAATAAACCAAAACTATTTACTTCATGGCTAATGATCTGGAAATCACAACCAGCATGTATTATCCTTCGCCCTTATGAAGATGGCAGTGAGCTGCCATTGCCCCTTGAAAGTATTTCCACTGTGCTATCAAGGAAGAGGATCAGAGAGAGTTGCAGTTAAGAGTTTTGTCTGCTGCACAGGAGAGGTGGAATTGCAGTACTGTGGATACTTTATAAATTACAATAAGGATGGATCAGCACTTAATCCAAATGAAAGTAGGAATCTTTCAAAGCAGTAAATAATTGAAACCTTGATACCAAATCTTGTTCCCATGTCATTCTGAATTGGAGAACAAGCCACCACATTCATATTTCCACACGTTTTTAATTAAAATATGGACCTTGCATCATTTCACTTTTGATTAGCGACTCATCGCTGGTCAACTGTTCCAGCCATTTTCCATTTTAGTCCACTCCACCTAGCTTCATTCTGTGGTGATACTGCCTCAAGAAACACAGACCATCGGGGTGTAAAAACCCCCCAAAAAAAACAAAACAACAAAATAACAAAAACAGACTTGGTTGGTAGTCCCCTTTCTAGATACATAGAAAATAGGTGCAGGAGTAGGCCATTCGGCCCCTTCGAGCCTGCACCACCATTCAATATGATCATGGCTGATCATCCAACTCAGTATCCCGTACCTGCCTTCTCTCCATACCCCCTGATCCCTTTAGCCACAAGGGCCACATCTAACTCCCTCTTAAATATAGCCAATGAACTGGCCTCAACTACCCTCTGTGGCAGAGAGTTCCAGAGATTCACCACTCTCTGTGTGAAAAAGTTTCTTCTCATCTCAGTCCTAAAGGATTTCCCCCTTATCCTTAAGCTGTGACCTCTTGTCCTGGACTTCCCCAACATCGGGAACAATCTTCCTGCATCTAGCCTGTCCAACCCCATAAGAATTTTGTACGTTTCTATAAGATCCCCTCTCAATCTCCTAAATTCTAGCGAGTATAAGCCAAGTCTATCCAGTCTTTCTTCATATGAAAGTCCTGACATCCCAGCAATCAATCTGGTGAACCTTCTCTGCACTCCCTCTATGGCTATAATGTCCTTCCTCAGATTTGGAGACCAAAACTGTACGCAATACTCCAGGTGTAGTCTCACCAAGACCCTGTACAACTGCAGTAGAACCTCCCTGCTCCTATACTCAAATCCTTTTGCTATGAAAGCTAACATACCATTCGCTTTCTTCACTGCCTGCTGCACCTGCATGCCTACTTTCAATGACTGGTGTACCATGACACCCAGGTCTCGCTGCATCTCCCCTTTTCCTAATCGGCCACCATTTAGATAATAGTCTGCTTTCCTGTTTTTGCCACCAAAGTGGATAACCTCACATTTATCCACATTATACTGCATCTGCCAAACATTTGCCCACTCACCCAGCCTATCCAAGTCACCTTGCAGTCTCCTAGCATCCTCCTCACAGCTAACACTGCCCCCCAGCTTAGTGTCATCCGCAAACTTGGAGATGTTGCATTCAATTCCCTCATCTAGATCATTAATATAAATTGTAAATAGCTGGGGTCCCAGCACTGAGCCTTGCGGTACCCCACTAGTCACTGCCTGCCATTGTGAAAAGGACCCGTTTACTCCTACTCTTTGCTTCCTGTTTACCAGCCAGTTCTCTATCCACATCAATACTGAACCGTGTGCTTTAAGTTTGTATACTAATCTCTTATGTGGGACCTTGTTGAAAGCCTTCTGAAAGTCCAGATACAACACATCCACTGGTTCTCCCCTATCCACTCTACTAGTTACATCCTCGAAAAATTCTATAAGATTCGTCAGACATGATTTACCTTTCGTAAATCCATGCTGACTTTGTCCAATGATTTCACCACTTTCCAAATGTGCTGCTATCCCATCTTTAATAACTGACTCTAGCAGTTTCCCCACTACCGATGTTAGACTAACTGGTCTGTAATTCCCCATTTTCTCTCTCCCCCCCTTCTTAAAAAGTGGGGTTACGTTTGCTACCCTCCAATCCTCAGGAACTACTCCAGAATCTAAAGAGTTTTGAAAAATTATCACTAATGCATCCACTATTTCTGGAGCTACTTCCTTAAGTACTCTGGGATGCAGCCTATCTGGCCCTGGTGCTTTATCGGCCTTTAACCCATTCAATTTACCCAACACCACTTCCCGACTAACCTGGATTTCACTCAGTTCCTCTATCTCCTTTGACCCGCGGTCCCCTGCTATTTCCAGCAGATTATTTATGTCTTCCTTAGTGAAGACGGAACCAAAGTAGTAATTCAATTGGTCCGCCATATCCTTGTTCCCCATGATCAACTCACCTGTTTCTGACTGCAAGGGACCTACATTTGTTTTAACTAATCTCTTTCTCTTCACATATCTATAAAAACTTTTGCAGTCAGTTTTTATGTTCCCTGCCAGTTTTCTTTCATAATCTATTTTCCCTCCTGAATATTGAATCTCCCTGGATGTTCAGCTCCCAGCCTTGGTCACCCTGGAGCCATGTCTCCGTGATCCCGACTATATCATAATCATTAATAGCTATCTGCACGTTCAACTCGTCCACCTTATTACGAATGCTCCTTGCATTGAGACACAAAGCCTTCAGGCTTGTTTTTACAACGCTCTTACCCCTTATACAATTATGTTGAAAAGTGGCCCTTTTTGATTTTTGCCCTGGATTTGTCTGCCTGCCACTTTTACTTTTCACCTTGCTACCTATTGCTTCCGCCCGCATTTTACACCCCTCTGTTTCTCTGCTCACCCATTTAAGAACCCCACCACCTCTTATTCTGTTTATTATTGTTTTCTTCTTTCCCCCCTACATGTTGGGTCTGAATGCTTTCCTTCTCTGCCTCCTGCCTCACACACTGTCTAATAGCTTTCTCTATTTGAGTCCCTCCCCCCAACCATTCTAGTTTAAAGTCTCCCCAGTAGCCTTTGCAGATCTCCCCGCCAGGATATCCGTCCCCCTCAGGTTCAAGTGCAACCCATCCTTTTTGTACAGGTCGCACCTTCCACAAAAGAGGTCCCAATGATCCAGAAATTTGAATCCCTGCCCTCTGCACCAGTCCTTCAGCCACACATTTATCCTCCACCTTGCTCCATTCCTACTCTCACTGTCGCGTGGCACAGGCAGTAATCCCGAGATTGTTACCTTTGCTGTCCTACTCTTTAACTCCCCTCCTAACTCCCTAAATTCTCCTTTCAGGACCTCTTCTCTTTTTTTACCTATGTCATTGGTACCTATATGTACCACGACCTCAGGCTCCTCTCCCTCCTCTTTCAGGATATCTTGGACACGTTGAGACACATCACAGACCCTGGCACCAGGGAGGCAAACTACCATCCGGGTCTCCCGACTGCGTCCACAGAATCGCCTGTCTGACCCCCTAACTATAGAGTCCCCTATTAGTATTGCTCTCCTCTTCTTTTCCTTACCCTTCTGAGCAACAGGACCGGTCTCTGTACCGGAGGCCCGGCCACTGTCGCTACCCCCAGGTAGGCTGTCCCCCCCAACAGTGCTCAAACAGGAGTACGTATTGTCAAGGTGTACCGCCACCTGGGTACTCTCTAGTCCCTGCCTGTGCCCCTTGCCTCTCCCAACCGTGATCCACTTGCCTGCCTCCTGTGGTCTTGGAGTGACCACCTCCCTGTAACTCCTATCAATGACTTCCTCGCTCTCCCTGACCAGACAGAGGTCATCGAGCTGCTGCTCCAGGTTCCTAATACGGTCCCTTAGGAGCCCCATCTCGATACACCTGGCACAGATGTGGACGTCTGGAGGGCTATCAGACTCCATGACTTCCCACATCTGACATCCAGAACAGTAAACTGCCCTGGCCCCCATACTCCCCTTACCTAGGATACAATACAAAACAAACTGCTACAATACAGTACAATCAGCAGGGATCTGACTCCCAATCAGCTGGTCCCTCTTGTCTGCTTCCACCAATCAGCAGCTTCCTCAAACCCACTTGTTTTTGAAGTGGAACTTGGAACGTTGCAGATTTCAGCTCCTCCTCCCTCTGCGACCTCTCCAACGGCCTCTGTAGAAGCAAGCCCCGCGCTCCTCTTTAAATTCTACCGCTCGGGTGTAGCTCCTCCCTCTGCGACCTCTCCAACGGCTCTCGGGCCTCTGTAGAAGCAAGCCCCGCGCTCCTCTTTAAATCCTACCGCTCGGGTGTAGCTCCTCCCTCTGCGACCTCTCCAACGGCTCTTGGGCCTCTGCGGAGTTTAATGTTATAATAGAGCGATTGTTTCTCCTTTCTTTTTCCTTCTTTTCTAGGGTCTTCTTTATTTCTTTACTTCCTTCTCTAACTTCTTTTCTAAGGGGCTTTCTTTTCTCAACACTCTTGCACCTTCACGACTCTTGCGCACTTTCTTTACTTCTATCTTTTTCTTAAAGCTCAAAAAATGAAGAGGTACAAAAAATGTATTAAGACATATGTGTTGTGTAGTATTGTAATTTACCGTACTTCTAATTAAAAAAATAAATTAAAAAAAAGAAAGAAACACAGACCATTTAATAGAATCCTAATCTAATTCACACTCCTGAGGGGCAGTTGATCATTAGAAATCATTCTTTACTCAACCGTCAAGAGAGCACAACAGAGACTCCACTTCCTGAGGGTGCTCAGGAGGCACAACGCCAAGAAGAAGCTGCTGGTGACCATTGAGAGTCTACTGACATATTGCAGGTCAGTGTGGTATGCAGGCTGCTCTTCTGCAGATAAGAAAGCGCTCCAGAGAGTGGTAAAAACAGCAGAGAGAATCACCGGCTGCCCACTGGAGGATATTGCCACCTCGCGCTACCTCAGCAGAGCCACTAAAATCATCAAAGACTCCACACACCCCGGTCACCACCTTTTTGAACTGTTGCCCTCTGGCAGGAGTTACAGGTCAGCCAAAACACGCACCTCCAGACTCAGAGACAGTTTCTTCCCCAAAGCAATCTTCACACTCAACATGAAAAAACACTGAGTATTATTCATGCTGCACTCTTCCATGCTGCTACCCACCTTGAGCTTTTACTATCACCATGTACAGTACTGATTACTTATTTTAATACATAGTTTTTAAATTGTGTCCTGTGTTTTTATGTTTGTATATTATGCACCAATGGAGTGGCAACAACAATTTCGTTGGATGCAGTGCTTACAACAACAAATAAAGGCATTTCATTTCATTTTCATTCTCCCTTAATCTGCTGACTCTAGCCAGAGCACCCCACACCAGACATCCCTAAATCTGAATACTCTGCACAAATGACCACTGAATACAAGAGTAGCCTCAAATGTTGTAATTAAAAGCATTCAGGACAAATTTGTTGATGTCCCATCCAATTTAGACCCAAAAATGACTGCAGATCCACAATATACCATGGGAGCCAGCCAATTAACTGTTGGATTACTAACTTTTGGAAGAACAAAGTAGATACACCAGTCAGCCATAGAGGCACTTATGCTTAATTAAACGTTAGGACTTGCCCTGCACTTCATCCCCTCTCCCTCTCTCTCCAGATTCCTCTCGATTCTGTTAATGTCCACCATATCTCAACCCTCCGCAAAACAATAAGAACGAGCAGAAACGTCGCATCCAAGCACTAAATGTGATAGACTGAGTCAAGCTTTTCATTCGGCAGACTGTCCTGTTCTCCAGAAAGAGCCTTCCATAATTTTCCTTGGAGTTTTAAAAGCTTTTATTGAGCACCAGAGTCTCAGTTCCAGCATCTGCAGTTCCTTCTTAAACAGAGTGATCAAGTGCCCGGGTAACAGTCCGGCCCCGTTAACCGGACCCTGCCCCTGCCTGGAGCTCAGACGGCGGTCACTCGCTCGCTCGCCCGCCCGCCTCCAGCCGCCCCTTACCCCGTCTCATCCCCATCACCCACCCACCCAACTCCCACCTGACGCCAAACCGCAGCCGCCAGTAACCAAAGATCCCAGTAACCACTTACTGTTCATTCGCCGACATCTTGCAGCGCTTTCTCTTTCACATGATCGGTCATGTGATCTTATTGTGCAGGCAAGCCACGCCCCCTGCCCGGGCACCCAATGGCGGTGGGCGGGGCGGGGCCATCGCAAGGACTACACGAGACCCTGGGACACAGGAGCTGAATTAGGCCATTCGGCCCTTCCAGTTAGACATAGAAACATAGAAAATAGATGCAGGAGTAGGCCATTCAATATGATCATGGCTGATCATCCAAAATCAATACCCCTTTCTTGCTTTTCCCCCATATTCCTTGATTCCTTTAGCCCTACGAGCTAAAGCTAATTCCTTTCAGCCCATCCAGTTAGTCTATTCAGCCCATCCAGTTAGTCCATTCAGCCCATCCAGTTAGTCCATTCAGCCCATCCAGTTAGTCCATTCAGCCCATCCAGTTAGTCCATTCAGCCCATCCAGTTAGTCCATTCAGCCCATCCAGTTAGTCCATTCAGCCCATCCAGTTAGTCCATTCAGCCCATCCAGTTAGTCCATTCAGCCCATCCAGTTAGTCCATTCAGCCCATCCAGTTAGTCCATTCAGCCCATCCAGTTAGTCCATTCAGCCCATCCAGTTAGTCCATTCAGCTCATCCAGTTAGTCCATTCAGCCCATCCAGTTAGTCCATTCAGCCCATCCAGTTAGTCCATTCAGCCCATAGAGTTAGTCCATGGGGCACAATTCTGCCATTCAGCCATTGAGGACCAGAGGTTATAGCCTCAGAATTAAAGGATGGTAATTTTAGGAAGGAGATGAGGAGGGTTTCTTTAGTCAGTGGGTGGTTAATCTGTGGAATTCATTGCCACAGAAAGCTGTGGAGGCCAAGTCACTATATATTTTTAATGCATAGATAGATATAGATTCTTGATTAGTACGGGTGTCAGAGGTTATGGGGAGAAGGCAGGAGAATAGGATTGAGAAGTATTGGGTAGATCAGCCATGATTGAATGGCAGAGTACACTTGATGGGCCGAATGGACTAATTCTGCTCATCACTTATGAACATGAGTTAGGCCATGTTAGCAGAATTCTGGCATTCAGCCCATCGAGCCTGCTCTGCCATTCTCCCCGTAACCTTTGATGCCCTTCCTAATCAATAACCTGGTGCTATTTACATCTAGGAACTTTGAAGCTCTTGGTTATCTTGGGCAGCTGCAATCCCTGGCCTATCAGACACGTACCTGGCACCTTCTGCCCCACAGAGCACATTCTTGTTTTGTGGGTACATAGATTGCAGGAGGTTGCAGCCCTTGTTTGAGTATTGGGAGGGAATGCTCCTCAAGATCTGGTTGCTCCCGGCGGGCAGGCCCGACTCGCCCATCGTGGGCCCACGACGGAGGACTCGCCCGCCGCTATAAGAGGAACGAGGATCGCCCGCCGGGGACCGATAATAGAGGACCTGCCTGGAAGGCCCGGCTTCCCCACAGCGAGCTCCGAATCGGCATTGAGCTACAAAGAGCGTGGAGGGTTCAGAGAGTGAGCTGGACCGGTGAAGGCAATGCGGAACCCGGCGGAGAGCCGCTGAGTACAAAGGGTTGACCCAGTGTGGGGGTCCACCGAGAACAAAGGAGGGGCAGCAGGGGGTGGGGTGGGGGGCATAAGGAGAACAGGCTGGTGCTCCTCCCACATGCGGCAGCAGATAGTGGAGAAGACTTCGGTACAATTTTAACTTGGTCGACGGCAACATGTGACGACACTTGCGTAGGGCCTAGGTTGTATGCAAAACAAAGCATTTCACTGTACCTAGGTATCCTATAAAGTTTCATACATTCCTTCATCTGCAGATGGAATGGACAGATGATATTTCATGTCAGGGCCCTTCTTTTCTTGTCAGGTCGGGGGAGTTCCCCTCCGCCACGGGAACCATGTAGTCCCGTGCTACCTGCTCCATGGTCGGATAGTCGGCGACTAAACTGTCTCCCCCACCTGGTTTGCCCGGTGAGCAGGAGGCTGTGGACCCAGAGCAGGACCAAAAACAAGACCAGTCAAAGGGCAGATGAGCTTCTAGCGAGCCAACGGCCATCCACACTTCAGTAGAAGTTGCGATCACTGTCGTACGTAGCATTGTAAGGAATGATGATAAAGCACACACACCAAAATCCTATAACGCCAGCGGCAGAAATCCGCAGGAGCTGGAGGACAGAGATGTGTGGTGCGTCCGTCACTGTTCCCGTTGGAAACCAGCACCACTCCGTCGTTAATGTTTTCACCGATGATGAACCCTTCTTCTGACTGATGGGTCAGGGATTTCCTCGGTAATCTGTTCTATGGTGACCATTCACAGGTCCAGGCAGCAGGATCCTGGGTGGCCTGTCCGAGCTGACTGCCTGCCCCTCTTTCTAGGATACATTCATGCCTGGGTGTTCCTAGACATGGAAAGCATGGTCCTGGCTGGCTCACGGCATAGCTCAGTACCAAAGGAGGTGGATTGTACCCTGGATGCAGAGAGATTTCACATTAATGGAATGAGGGTAACCAGAGAGAGAATAGGGCACCTCAGAAACCAAAGTGTTGTGGAGCCGCAACAGATGGGCAAGGTCCTCAATTAATATTACTCTGTTTTTAGTGTGGAGAAGAACATGAAGAGTAGGGAACTTAGTTAGTGGTGGTACAAAGAACTGCAGATGCTGGATTACACAAATAAATGACAGTGCTGGAGTAGCTCAGCGGGCCAGGCAGCATCTCTGGAGGACATGGATAGGTGACGTTTCAGGTTTGAAGAAGGGACCTGATCAGAAATGTTCTTATCCATGTTCTCCAGAGATGCTGCCTGTCCCGCTGAGTTATTCCTCCAGGATAGAGTTTATTTTTAAGTTAATGGTAATGTCTTGAGGATGGTCTGTATTAGGAAATGCTGGACGGTTTAACATGTTTCAAAGCGGCTAAATCTTCCAGACCTGACCAGTATATCCAAAGAAGCTAGAGAAGAAATGGCAGGAATCCTACCTGAGATATATGCACCGTTGTTAAACACGGATGAAGTGCCAGAAGACAGGAGAGTGGCCAATCTTGTGCCTCTGTTTAAGAAAGGCTGCAAAGGAAAGCAACACAATTTTTTTTTTAAAGCAGCATGGATAAGTTGGGTCGAAGGGCCTGTTTCCATGCTGAGACAACATTTGAATTTAATTTGTAGGAAAGAACTGCAGATGCTGGTTTAAATCGAAGGTAGACACAAAATGTTGCAGTAACTCAACGGGACAGGTAGCATCTCTGGAGAGAAGGAATGTGTGACGTTTCAGGTCGAGGTCCTTCTTCAGATTTAATTTAAATTAATTTAATTTAATTTAAATTTAGTTGTTGATTATTTGAAGCTGTAAGTAAAGATATTTTAATGACATTTGAAATACAACTGATTACAGAGAAGAGCTCGCTGTACACTTTCCTGTCACACACTCCATGCTTAAGGACAGCATAGTTAGAAACAGAGTAAAGGTGAGAAGCCTCAGAAATATATTAAATACAAATATTGCTTTTCACATTTTCATTATCGTTCTTACTATGAGGTTCTTTCCTTCAATTATTAATTTGTGATTTAAACAAATTCGATCCCTCTGACCATTCAATTAAAATTTAAAATTGCAGCATTAGCCTGATAGTGAGATTTGGACTGAGATGCACTTCACATCGGCCCATTCCACATCATCTTCATCGTCTGTTGCTCCTGGCAACCAAGAGATATCTCCTGCAGTGATATTAGAGGCAAAGGGCAACATCTCTGGAGTGAGAGTAATAGGGTTGCGAGGTAGGTTTCGTCAGAGTGAGAACACCGGCAGTGCAGCCCTCCCACTGTACCACCCCTCCCACAGTGTGGCGCTCCCTCAGTACTGCCCCTCCCACAGCATGTCTCCCTCAGTACTGCCCCTCCCACCGCGCTGCAATAGTCAGCCTAGATATAGGGATGAACTGTTTGGGATTGGCATCCATGAGCTCCCGAGTGAGCAACTCCCCAGTGAGGAAAGGCAACCCCAGTCTGCTGCATGCCAGCAGATCCAGTCACCTCCCGCAGGAAAATCTTAAAATAAATCCGAAGAAACAAACACTCTGAGGAATCATAGCAACCACAACACAATGCATATCCTGTCTGAGATGGGATGGTTGAGAGTGTTGAGCTGAGGTTGATGGTTCTCTGCACAGACAAAGCAGCATGGATGGTGGTCTGTGTGTCACAAGCCATAAACTGAGGGGCAACCAAAGAGGGCCAGTGGACGATGGGAAAGCTGAGCTCAGTCCAGGCTGGTGACTGGCTTCTCCCTCAACCCTGGTCCCTGCACTAACCAACCACCGATCAATGAGAACTGAGAATAGACCCAAACACTGACCAATGAGGACAAACCCAAACACTGACCAATGGTGATTGAGGACAGACCAACCAGTGACCAATGGGTATAGTCAAAAGCAGACCCAACTACTGACCAATGGAATGGGCGAAAGCAGACCCAACCACTAACCAGTGGGATCTGCAGAAAACATCCTCAGCCAGGTTCACTTTCACACGGTCCTTCTCTGACTCTTCCCTTGCCTTGTCGGATTTCTCTGTTCATGGAGCTCTAATATCTATTACATAGCAAATTCCCACAGCTATTGCAACTGTACTTCCTTCACCTCTGCTTCCTTCAGTCATTCCCTTCTATTCTCTCCCTTCCTCTGCGTCTATTGCATTTCAAATAATGATGAGATGTTTCCACACAGGTGTCTTTGAAATATATCACCAACAATTTGTCCTAGTCCAATGGCAATAGCACTATGGCCAAAAAATCACACCAAAAAGTCTCTACTTCCTTAAAAGGCTGAGGAAATTTGGCATGTTTCCAATGATTCTGACTAATTTCTACAGATGCAACTTAGAAAGCGTCTCATCCAGCTTTGTTTGGCAACAGCTCTGCCCAAAATCTCAAGAAATTGCAAAGAGATGTGAATGTAGCTCAGTACATCACACACACCAGCCTCCCCCAGCAACTCCATCTACACCATGCTGCCTCAGGAAACCATCCAACATAATCAAGGACCACTTACAAGGGTTCTGCTCCCCTCTCCTGTCAGGCAGAAGATATAAATGCTTGAAATCCCATGCCATCAGATTTAGGAACAGCTTCTTCCCCGCTGTTATCAGTGTCTTGAACAGCCTGTTCATTTGGTAAGATGAATTAACCAATATTTCAATCTACCTTGTTGCAGCCTCTGCACTTTCTCTACAGCTGTAACACTGTAGTTGGCGCTCTGTTTAATTTTGCACTACCTGTTATACTCATGTATGGTATCATTTGTCTGGACAGCACAGAAAATTATCTGAATGGTGGCCGATTAGGAAAAGGGGAGATGCAACGAGACCTGGGTGTCATAGTACACCAGTCATTGAAAGTAGGCATGCAGGTGCAGCAGGCAGTGAAGAAAGCGAATGGTATGTTAGCATTCATAGCAAAAGGATTTGAGTATAAGAGCAGGGAGGTTCTACTGCAGTTGTACAGGGTCTTGGTGAGACCACACCTGGAGTATTGCGTACAGTTTTGGTCTCCTAATCTGAGGAAAGACATTCTTGCCATAGAGGGAATACAGAGAAGGTTCACCAGACTGATTCCTGGGATGGCAGGACTTTCATATGAAGAAAGACTGGATAGACTTGGCTTGTACTTGCTAGAATTTAGAAGATTGAGGGGGGATCTTATAGAAACTTACAAAATTCTTAAGGGGTTGGACAGGCTAGATGCAGGAAGATTATTCCCGATGTTGGGGAAGTCCAGAACAAGGGGTCACAGTTTAAGGATAAGAGGGAAGTCTTTTAGGATGGAGATTGGAAAATCATTTTTTACACAGAGAGTGGTGAATCTGTGGAATTCTCTGCCACAGAAGGTAGTTGAGGCCAGTTCATTGGCTATATTTAAGAGGGAGTTAGATGTGGCCCTTGTGGCTAAAGGGATCAGGGGCTATGGAGAGGAGGCAGGTATGGGATACTGAGTTGGATGATCAGCCATGATCATATTGAATGGCGGTGCAGGCTCGAAGGGCCGAATGGCCTACTCCTGCACCTATTTTCTATGTTTCTATGAAAACAACGTTTTTCACTGTATCTTTGTACATGTGATAATAATAAACCAGTAATCTCCACCAAAACTCCTTTTCATAGCATTTTACAATGCAACTATAGAGGGGCAACAATTGCCCTTCTCCCAAAATCAAAAGATCCAAATAGTCTTTCCAGATGAAGTAGCAATTCATTGTACTTCTTCCAATCTAGTGTATGGTAGTCAGTTTTCACAATGCATTTCTCCTCTGCATTGGAGAACCCAAACACAGACTGGGTGACTGCATTGCAGTGCATCTACATTCAGCCTGCACGGATGACCCTGAGCTTCCTGGTTACTTTCATTCTATTCCACTCCAATTGATCTCTTCTACTGTGGCTTCAACAAAACCTCATCTTCTGTTACAATCAGAAATCAATACCAAATTCAATCATTTCAGATAGCTCCTATTTTTCTGTTTCTACTTACGTATTCACCAAGGAGAAATATATTGTAGGCACAAGAACTAGCAGATGCTGAAATTTGACCCATCAGGTCTGCGCTGCCATTTGATCATGGCTGATCTATGTTTCCTTCTCAACCCCATTTTTCTGCTTTCTTCCCTTTGACACCCTTACTAATTATGAACTTATCAAATCTGCTTTAAAAATACCCAGACTCGGCCTCCACTGCCATCTGTGGCAATGAATTCCAGATTTACTGTTCTCTGGCTAAAGAAATTCTTCCTCAATTCCATTCTAAAGGCACGCCCTATTATTCTGAAGTTTGAAGAAGGGACCCGACCTGGAAATGTGTCCGTGCATTTTTGTAGGTTAATTAGCCCTCTGTAAATTGCGTGGGTGTGAAACTGGGATAACATAGAACTAGTGCGAATGGGTGATCGATGGTTGATGTGGACTCTGCGGTCCGAGGGGCCTGTTTCCATGCTGTATCTCTAAACTAAACCAAACTAAATATTTATTTCCACAAATGCTGCCGGAGCCACTAAATCTCTCCAGAAATATGTTGTAATCAGTGATTTCAGTTGGAAATTCTAGAGCACGATTAAAAATTAGGAGGTATTTGATGCTTTGAAAGAGATTGCTGGAGCGCTTACATAAGGTCAAAAGTAATAAGAGTAGAATTAGACCATTCGGCCCATCAAGTCTACTCTGCCATTCAATCATGACTGATCTATCTCTCTCCCTCCTAACTCCATTCTCCTTGCCTTCTCTCCATAACCCCTGACACCTGTACTAATCAAGAATCTACAGTATCTACGGAATCTCTGCCTTAAAAATATCCATTGACTTGGCCTCCACAGCCTAATGTGGCAAATAATTCCACAGATTCACCACCCTCTGACTAAAGAAATTCCTCCTCATTTCCCTCTTAAAGGAACGCCCTTTAATTCTGAGGCTATGACCTCTAGTCTTAGACTCTCTCACATCCAAGCCTTTCACTATTCAGTAAGTTTCAATTAGGTTCCCCTTCACCCTCTAAACTCTAGCGAGGACAGGCATAGTGTCGCCAAATGCTCATCGTGTGTTAACCCACTCATTCCTGGGATAACTCTCGTAAACCTCCTCTGGACTCTCTCGGGAGCCAACACATCCTTCCTCAGATATGGCGCCCAAAATTCCTCGCAATACTCCAAATACAGCCTGGCCAGTGCCATATAGAGCCTCAGCATTACATCCCTGTTTATGTATTCTCGTCCTCTTGAAATAAATGCTAGCATTGCATTTGCCTCCCTTACTACCAATGTGACTTGCAAATTGACTTTTTGGAAATCCTACACCAGCACTCCCAAGTCCCTTTTGCACCTCCGATTTCTGGATTCTCTCCCCATTTAGAAAATAGTCTATGCTTTTATTCCTCCTACCAAAATGCCTGACTACACACTTTGCTGCACCATACAGTACTCCACCTGCCACTTCTCTGTCCACTCCCAACCTGTCCAAATCTGTCTGCAGGATCCCTGCTCCCACTACACTACCTGCCCATCCACATATCTTCGTAACATATGCAAACTTGGCCACAAAGCCTTCCATCTCCTCATCCAATTGGAACATTGGTTATTGGGAAATAATCCTGATAATTAATCTACATTTAGAAACACAACGATTGATGAGGGATAATCAGCACTGAATTGTTTTGTGGCAGATCCTATCTGAATAATTTAATGGAATTTTGTGTAGCTAAAAAGCTAATTATATTGATGTGGTTGATGCGGTTTACACAGCCCTCCCTCATTACTGAAAATATCCATCCCGGATAATATCCCAGTGAATTTTCTCAAGTGAGGAGGTTTATGGTGCAACAACAGTTTGCAATGGGGGTGGGGAATTGTAGTGAAGAGAGAGCTCCATGGAGAGGGTGCAGTGGAGGGAATGTGTTGTTGTGATGGAGAGAGTGTTGCAGTGGAGAAGAGGGATTGCGTTAGATGGGTTATTTAGTAGAGAGGGTTACAACAGATAGGGGTTATGGGGGAGATGGGCTGCTATGAAGGGTGTTATGGTGGAGAGGGAGCAGAGATTGGGAGGGATGTTTATGATGCTGGAGGGCAAGAGTCGAATAAAGAGATTCCTACTTTCTACAGATTTCCCAGCTCATTAATGCAACAACACAACAAATAAATATACAATAATCAATAATACAATGATTTATCTGTCAAACTAGGTAACCGGAACAGAATAGTGCAAATTGACGTGCTTAGTACAACCTACATATAATCCATAGAAGATTGTTGCGAGGATAGAGTGGTGGTTAGGGTTGTGCACTGGTTGGTTCAAAGATGTTTGCTGGGGAGAAGCTGTTCTTGAACCTTAAGATCATAGCTCTCAGGCTCCTGTACCTTCTTCCCAATGGTAGTGGCGAGATGAGAGTGTGGCCAGGGTAGTGTGGGTCTTTGATGAAAACAGCTGCCTTTTTGAGGAATCATTTGTGTAGATGGCTTTGATGGTGTGGAGGTCAATACTTGTGAACCGGGCAATGTCTACCACTTTCCGCAGCTACCTTCATTCGAGTCACCGAATGTGACTCAGCCATGATGCAACCAGTCAGTATGCTCTCTACCTGCACAGAAGCAGACTTTTACAGCATAAAGCATTCATTTAAAAAGTTCCAGGCTATTAACGACTTTGCAAGAATACTGTTGAAAGCATTCTGTGATCCTGGGAAGTGCTATTTTTGGAGTGTCCTTGTATGTGAGCTGCAGGTTCCCAGAGGTGTGATGTGTGTGTGGCTGGTGGGTGGAGGTGGAGCTTGAATCACGACTGTGATATTTGCAGAAGCCCGAGTGGGCAGCGAGAGCCTGTGTTTTTGAGCACCAAAGGGTCAAACCCTCATTGAAACATTGGAAGGTACCTGTTTTAAAAAAAAAGATTATCCTTGCTTCCCATCAGATCCACAAACTCTATGAACCAGGGGTGTTAGAGACAATCCGATGAGCCTGGACATCTGAACCGGAGCTTGCTGCTGCAGGTGGAATCTAGACCATCTCCAGCCAGTCATGTTATCTCAACCGTACCAAGAAATCTGAGGTAAGCAACAGTCTTGCTTCTGGAGTGTGGGTACGTCTCTACTTAAGGCCAAGAGTTGAATAGTGAGGGAATGGGTCATCCGGACATCTGAGCTTCACTCCTTCTGCCGAGGGGGGTTCAGGAACCAGCCACACCCGGTGACACTCTCCATACAGGAAGAATTACTCCTCAGATACCAAGGCCACTTTGCGTCGACCTATTTTAATGACAGCTGTAGATAGTTGTTGCCACTACTGGGCAGCTGCATGTAGCACACCTTCAGACTGTCTGAAGGGTCCTGATCCAAAATGTAATTTGATCATTTCCCTCCACAGATTCTGCTTGACCTTCTGAGCTCCACCAGTGCTTTGATTTCTCAAGACTCCAGCATCTGCAGTCTCTTCCTAGGTTCCTCCGTTCATCCCCATTCTTACCATTTATGTTTCTGCCTTCCCTAAAAAAGTCCACCTTTGTACTTTCTTCTACCAAAGTGGAAGACGTAGATTTTTTAACTTTATGCTCCATCTGCCATGTTCGTGCCCATTTAATCTGCCTCCTTCCCACTTCTCTGCTTCCATGACGTGACCCACATTCAGTGTCATGAGCAAACTTGCATATAGTGCCCCTGGTTCTCTCATCCTAATCAATAATACCATTGTGAACCACTGAGGCTCAGCACCATTCCCTGTTGTAGATACATTACAATATATTTAGTTTATTTTAGTTGATTTTTAACTGAATTTTGGAAGGTGACAACCAAGACACCCCTGTCCCCTTCCACCCATATCCTTCGCCTAGCTTTACATTCACTCCTCCTCATCTGATATCCTTTCGTCTCCTTTTCATCTCTAGCCTTTGTCATACTCCACCCATCTATCAATCACACACCAGCCTCCCCACCTGTATCAACCTATCATTTGCCAGGTTTTGTCCTGCCCCCACCTCTCTTTTCCACCTTTCTCCCCCCCATACTCCGTCAGTCCGAAGAAGGGTGCCAACCCGAAACATTATCTGTCCATACCTTGCACAGATGCTGCCTGACCCGCTGAGTTCATCTGTACTTTGTGCTTCACCCATTATTTTCATTGTCACCTTCGGTGCAGGGCAGCAGACCCACAATGTATTGCCTTCCACTCCCATTAATTTCTTCACTTCTGATTGTTGTTATTGCTGCTGATTTCTTTGAGCTCCTCATTCACCTCAGTCCTTCACTGCTTCTTGGAGGTTTTCTGTGCCTCCTTTGTTGAAGGCAGAAAGAAAATATTTGTTTGATTTTTCTGGCAGTTTATTATTCCCCAGAATAATTTCTCTCACCTCAGTTTATAAAGAATTCATATTAACCAGTGAATAGTTTCCTTGCTACACGTCTACGGGTTTATAGTTCAATTCGGATTTTTGCTGGCTTTCTCATTTCACCATTTCTTATTAAAAAGAGAGGAAATTGATTGATGTCCTGCTAAAATCGCAGCGTTTTTCCTGAATTTCATCATATAATTCTGTTCAGTCTGCAGGCAGCAGATATCAACACATCAGTATTTGGTTCTGTCCCTTGTTCTGTCATGTCTCATCTTTATCTCTCCTCAGTTCCTCTTGGCATCTCTCTGTCTCTCTTCTAGTCCATTCCCACAAAATCATTTTATTGTTCCTTCAAAAACTGTTACCTGGACCCAGTCGCAATTCCCCTCTGCAAATTATTTTCCCTTTGCTTATCCATCTCCTCCCTCCAAGACCATCAAATGCAAGATTAACATCAACCAATCGACCCAACACTTACCTCCTGACCAGATTGAGGGCATGTGGGTGGACATCGATCCGGGTCAGGTGGCCCCACGCCGCTCTCACACCCGGGTATTCAGCACAAACTCACACTCATTTGTCCCGCTCACACTCATTCACCACCCACTCATGCTCACTGCCTTGCTCACACTCATTCACCATCCTGCTCACAATCACTACCCACTCACTGCCCCGCTCACACTCACCACTCTGCTCACACAGTCGATCACTGACCTTGAACTGGTCACCAACAGTCACACGGGCACTGATGGACACTCCCCAGAATAACGTGCTCGCACTCACTGACACACACACTCACACCTCACATATTCATTTACACACTCACTGCCGCGCACTCACATGCTCACCTGAATTATATGCCATCATGCATGTTCACACTTGCTGACATTGACATGCTTACACTCAAAAGACACAGTGACTTACACAGCAATTTACAGTGACTGGCACATTCACACTCATACTGTACTGCGATTTACACTAACTCACCAACACATTCACTATTACTGACATATTTACACTACAGTGACATTCACTCACCGAATCACATCAGTGTGTTTACACTCAGTCACACTATATGTTCACACTCAGTCACTGACATATTCACATTCAGTCACACTAACAAATTCATACTCAGTTACACTAACACTTTTACACTCAGCCACGCCATCACTTTCACACGCAGTCGCGCTGACACGCTCACGCGTGAATAGTCCGGCTGCTGGTGTGTCCACTGCCCACACACACTTGCACTCATACACGCCCACACTGACAGCCCGGCGTGTGTGGATGCTTGCACACCTGTGTCCGCACACTCGCTGTCTGAGCCACGGGGCAGCGAGTGCTGGAGCCGGTATCTATCGGGGGAGCAGGGCAGCGCCGGAGGACAGCGACTCGGTGCTGAAGGTCAGCGGGGCAGGGTGGGGCTCTGTTCCTCTCCTCCCCTCCCCTCCCCTCCCCTCCCCTCCCCTCCCCTCCCCTCCCCTCCCCTCCCCTCCCCTCCCCTCCCCTCCGCCTGGTTGCTATGACAGAGCAGGTTTATATAAATCTCAGCCCCTGGTTTCAGCTGTCAGGTGTGCCACACACATTCAGTTCTTGGGGGAAGGTTGATCCTCCGGCTCGCCCGGAGCTGCCAGAGAGAGTGAGGAGGGAGCGTTCCCGCCTCATCAGCACAGCCTGCTCCAGAACAAAACTGCCTCGTTTTTTGGTGGCAACTTTGATTGAATTGTGAAGGAATATAACAAAAAGCGGCTCCGGGCTAGCGGGCAGATGCGCGCACAAGCGGTTCGGGCAGGAGCATTGCAATCGACCTTGTTCAGCGCTTCCTTCGGGAGAAGAGAGTGAGTGTGTCCGTTCACAGCGCGCAGCACAGGTCAGTGAGCTGTGGGATAGTCCGGCCACAGGGTGTGTGTGTGTGTGTGTCTGTGGGGCAGGTATTGGTGTGTCTGTCTGTGGGGTGTGTGCCTGTCTGTGAGGGAGAGTTCGCGAGTCTGTCTGTAAGGGAGTATCTGAGAGTGGGTGTGGGTGATGAGTGTGAGGGTGTGTGTATGTAGGGTGTGTGTGTACTGGATGTGTGATGGTGTGTGTGGGGTCGTTTTCCTGACGGTGTTTGTGTGAGTGGGGTATGTGAATGTGTGGGGTGCGTGTGGTGGGGTTGGCTGGGTGTAGCGGACTGGGTATGTGGCGGACTAGGTATGTGGCAGGGTGGGTGTGGGTGGGTGTGCGGCAGGGTCGGTGTGGGGTGGGTGTGGTGTAGGGTGGGTGTGTGGCGGGCTGGGTGGGTGTGGTATAGGGTGGGGTAGGTGTGGTGTGGTTGTGGGATGGATGCGGGGTGTGTGGGGTGGGTGTGGTGTAGGGTGGGTGTGGGGTGAAGATGTGGTGGGATGGGTGTGGGGTGGTTGTGGGGCGGAGTGTGTATGGGGTGGGGTAGGTGTGGGGTGGATTGGGCGTGTGTGCACATTGAGTGTGGAGAGTGTGTGGGGGTGTTTGGAGGGTGTGTGAGGGGGAGTGTGTGGGAGTGTATGTGTATGTGAGGTTTTGTGTTGCGAGAGAGTTTGCATGAGGGTCTGCATGTGGGGGTAGGGTGAATGAAAGTGTACGTGTGGGTGTGGGGGTGGTGTAGGTGGGGGTGGGTGTACACTTCCACCCCGCCACACACCCCACATACAGGTTGGCACCAGGGTTACCCATTGAGCCTCTCACTGGGCTGAGGTTTGGTCTTTGGAGTGGGGTCTGGGATTGGAAGGTGGGGGTGAGGATTGGAGTTGGAGGTTTGGCTGGGGGGAGCTGGGACTGGGGTGGGTGGGTGACGGTGAGGGATTGGGCTGGGGGTTGAGGGGACTGAGGGATGGAGTTGAGATGAGGGGTCTATGGAATGGGATGGGAATGAGGAGGGGTTTGAGGTTTGGGGTGGGGTTGGTGTTGGGGGATTGGGGGAACACTTTCATTCAGTTTGTGATGAGGCAGGCCGGCCAGTCTATAGACCAGCTGCCTGCCAGAGACTGACACCCTGACAACTCCTTCCCTGGCGAGACGGTGCACAGCCCAGGATTTTAAAAAACTTTGTCCACTCGGCTGACTGCCCAGCATGGAGCAGCTGAGTCACGGTCGGTCCTTTGCTGTGGGAGGCAGGAGGTTCCAACCCCTATCAAATATCATTCCATTAGGGCCACGGACGACGCTCTGAAATGATGTGATTGCAGAATGTTGACAAGGTTTTGCAGAGTTCTTCATTCACCCCTGTGTTGGTGCTGTGTATTCCCCACTCCACCCCTCAGCTGTCACACAGTGTAGAGGGTTTCATACTTCCTCAGTGCTCTAGGCTATGTATTTGTACTGGATGTGGGGCTGTGTGTTTTCGGTACACAGGGCTGTCTCTCTGCATTTGTAAGGTAATCTAATGTTCCTGGGCTGCGCTCAGGCCAGAAGCAGTTTGCTGCGGACCCTTGCCAGTGTGTTCGATTACTCTGGCGGAGCAGACCGCCGTGTTCATTGGCTACATTCTTCAGCAGAGTAACCATGGGGACATTTTTCCAAATATATATTTTCTTAAAAAATGTACAAATATATAATACACGACACGCGTATGTCGCTATTTGCAGCACAAGACGTATTGCATTTGCTTGCAACATTGCACGGTGTCAGTCAGACATCGTTTTCTTTCACACGCATTGCACAAGCAATACCAAGTGGTTTGTGCAAAGTCCCAGCTCCTCTGTTCCCGGTAGCTGGAGAGCCTCGGTTGCTACCTTGGCACCTGGTGACCATGAGGTGGCTGCACCAAGCTTCAGTGCGTCTCTCAGCACGCACTCCTCTTGCTTTCTTACGGTCAGTCTGCAGTGTTCAGTCCTGGACAGCCTCTTGCACCAGAAGACCAGCTAGTTCTCTATTTCCCAGCTTTCTCCCATGTACTCGATCAATCCAGAGAAGGCTCTCAACCCAAAACATCTTATGTCCATTCCCATCACAGATGCTGCCTGACCTGCTGAGATCCTCCAGCACTTTGCATTTTGCTCAAGATTCCAGCATCTGCAGTTACCTGTGCTACCGGTTCGTTCTGGGCAGACAGCCTACAGGCCAAGTTGTACTTGCTCCATTTGATGCCCTTGAGGTGGCTGCAGTGTGGATCTGGGCCTCGTTGATTGTATCAGCTTTTATAGTCCATCCCTCATTGAACAGTTAACTATGAGCTCCCTCTCTCCCCAAACTGCTGCAATCGTGTGGTGAAAGGGCCGTCGGGGAGGGAGTTCCAGGGTTTACACCCAGTGACGGTGAAGACAGTGATATATTTCCAAGGCGGGATGATGTGTGACTTGGACGGCACCTGGACTGTGCATTTGCCAAGACATCTGGAAAGGGTGTGTATCGAGGTTCACCTCGAGGAGTTGTATAACTCTGGACTCTACAGACTGTTCCCAAGGAGACGCACTGAACAAAATCAACTGTTGCTGGCAGATCAACTGGTGAAGTGTGCTACTGGTCCAACAAGCCTTTGCCATCCAAAGGATGGGGATAGTAGCTGCAGGTGGATCTGCCTGTTCTCCTAGAGGGGAAGCTGAACTGGGAGTCAGCAGATCACAGAGAGAATGGCTCTAATCGCTGCTTTCCCTTTTGCTGCCCACTGCGTTCAGCCTCACCACTCCTTCAGGCCACACAGTTGCAGGCTGCCTTGATGCCGAGGGCAGTCACTCTCCCGAGTTCAGTGGCTTATTCCGTGTCTGGGTCCTTTGGGGCTCTGTGTTCTGGGCAGGGCTGATCGCTGGTGCAAGTTGAAACAACAAAGCAGCAGTCAGCAGCAAACCCATAAGAGGCGAGTGAAGAGATTACAATGCCCAAGGGAGGGGAGGGAGTGGGATTGTCACAACAAAGCCCACCCAACTGGTGTCACCATCTGGTTGCATTCATGAGTGTTCTGTTTACCCTCAACACTATGGCACCAGCTCAATTGATTCAAAACTGTGCCATGTGTTCCAGGAGCATATTCATCACCCCAAATAGGGGCATCACTGATCCAAATTTCACGCCATCTGCAGTTATAAAGTATGCATGGAATAGACGCCTCTTGATTAGAACATGGTCCTTGTGATGTGTCTCTGCATTAAACTTAGGTTCACCAGATGGTGTCTGCTTCCCTAGGCTTGCATTCATGGCTGTGTTTTTCAGAATTTGAATACGATATTATGTATTTGAAGATTTGTGGATTTTACATCAGTTGTGATTAAACATTGATGTTTTCAGAGTGAAGTTTGGAACACAGAGAATGATGAAGGTGAACCTCCTGTGTGATTGATAGGTAATCAGTCTGAAGAAGGGTTTCGACCCAAATTGTCGTCAGTCCATTCTGTCCACAGATGCTGTCTGACCTGCTGAGTTCCTCCAGCACTTTGTGTTTTGCCCCAGCATCTGCAGTTCCTTGGTACTCCCCTGTGAATGATAGGTTTGTGTCAACCACATGGATTAAGGGATATGGGAAAAGATGGGTGCATGAGTTGACTGACAATTAGCTGGGATCTTGCTGAATGGTGCATAAGATTAAAGAGGGTTAAACGGCCTACTCCTATATTCCTAAATGTTGAGTGAGCCCAACATGGGAAAGGGTCCCTGTGGAAAATAAATGGAAGAGAATGAAGGGGTTTGGGAGGCTCCTTGAATTGAAGGTGGTGGCCACTTTGAACTGCTGTCATACACCATTCTGCTGTTGTTGCACTTGTCGTGATGTTTATTGTTGTATTTATCATGGCTGTTCATCCTGAGCTTCATGTATTAGTATTGGCACTGGTTTGTTATGGCCATGTATACGGAAAAAAACATTCTATACATGAGTACAATCAAGCCATACGCAAGCACAACAGGTAATGCATCGAGGAAAATACCAGACAGCAGAATATAGTGACCGTGTTATGGCGTTACAATTACAGAGAAAAGGTGCCCTTTAAAAAATGCAAGGGCTGTAATGTGATAGGTTGGGAGCTAGGGTCAAGACCCCAGCTAATGGGTGGACCATTCAGTAGTCTGATAACACTGGGAAGGAAGCTACTCTTGAATTTGGTGGTAGGTGCTTTTTAGCTTTTGTATCCTCTGCCCGACGGGAAGGGGAGAAGAGCGGATGTGAGTGGTCCTGGATTATGTTGGTTGCTTTCTCAAGGCAGTGTGAAGTGTAGGTGGAATTGATGAGGGGAGTCTGGTCTGTGTGATGTACTAGGCTACATCCACAACTCTGCAATTTCTTGTGCTCTTGGGCAGAGCTGTTGCCAAATCAAGCCGTGGCTTATGGTGATGCATCCTGTGTGTGAATTAAAAGATAATTCAATTCTGCTATAAAGACATAGCTCTTGTTCACACAGAGTTAGAATTGTTGGGTTAGGATTTGGTTTATGGAAAGTTGAGTGTATGGACGAACTGCCAGAGGAGGGAGTTGAGGCAGGCACAGTAACAACATGTGAAAGACCTTAGGACAGGTCTGAAGAAGGGTCTTGACCCAAAACATCACCAATTCCTTTTCTCCGGGGATGCTGTCTGACCCACTGAGTTACTCTGGCTTTTTGTGTCTATCTTTGGACAGGTACATGGGTAGGAAAGGTTTAGAGTGATATGGACCAAATGCAGGCAAATTGGACTAGTGTAGATGGAGCATCTTGATCGGCATGGATGAGTTGGGCCGAAGGGCATGTTTCTGTGCTGTGACTCTGATATTTGAACAGACTAGGTCTTTATCCCTTGGGCTCGCTGGGGTATAAAATGAACACCTGCACTGATGCTGACTCCAACCAGGGTCAATCCGAACCAGACACTGGCCCAAGGACTGCATTGATCCCGTCATGGCCCTGACACAGTGTGTGGCCCCACCAGTCTGGGCGAGGTGGCTCAGCTTAGTTGCAGAGGTTTCAGGGAGCACGTTGTGAGATTGGAAAGCTTTTAGAAACATTAATCAGGAAAACAAATAACAGGAATCTGGAGAAGTCAGATTTAATAAAACAGCACCAGCAGAGATTTATTAAAAGCAAATCCTGTTTGACTAACCTGTCTGAATGTTTTGATGAGGTAAATGTGGAGATAACAGCCAAGGCTGAGGTCCACAGTGTCACCCAGAGGGGGATTATCGACAGCATGTACCAGGCTCCAGCTCCCAGTCACTCAACCCCTCCACCCTCACCAGGAGCTGGGGAACTGGGACAGGACAGGCTCATACACAGTCTAATATTAATATATTCACAATATTTGATTTTCATTCAAAACTCATATCCTTTCAAATTAAAACATTACCTAACCCATTATCCAACTACAGCTGTATAGAATTCTATGTGTAGGAAGGAACTGCAGATGCTGGTTTGAAGCAAAGACAGATTCTGTCCGGCTGAATTTAGAGTAGTGTGTATAGTTGTGGTCGCCCCGTTACAGGAAGGATGGGGGGGCTTTGGAAAGGATTCAGAAGGGGTTAACAGGGTGCTGCCTGGATCGAGGTTACCAGCTATCAGATGAGTTTGGACAGACTTGGATTGTTTTCTCTGAAACACTGGAGATTGAGGGGAGCCTACTGGGAGTATATTAAATTATGAGCGGTGTAGATAGGGTAGACAGTTAGAACCTTTTTCCCAGGGTGGAAACATCAAAAACTAGATGACTCAACTTTATGGTCAGAAGGACAAAGCTTAAAGAAGATGTACAGGATATGTGTTTTACACTGAGAGTGACAGACGTCTGCGATGTGCTGCCAGGGATGGTGGTCGAGGCAGATATGATAGTGACATTTAAGAGGCTTTTAGATGGCATATGGATATGCAGGAGAATGGAAGGATATGGATCACGTGCAGGCAGAGGACATTCATTTAAATAGGCGCCATTTTGGCACGGACATCGTGGGCCGAAGGGCCTGTTCCTGTGCTGTGCTGTCTATGTTCTAACCCATGCAATCTTGCCACAGGAGTGTGTGACAGTCTGAAGAAGGGTTCCGACTCGAAACGTCACCTGGTCCTTTTCTCCAGGGGTGCTGCCTGACCCGTTGAGTTACTCCAGCATTTTGTGTCTATCCTTGGTATAAACCAGCATCGGTAGTTCCTTCCTACACAGTGTGCGACTGGCATGTGCAGAGGGTGCTTCACTCTGTATATCCAGTGCTGTCCCTGCCCTGGGACTGTGTGATGTGACAGTAAAGAAGATACATTATTATGTGAGTATGCAGAGGTCTGAGATGCCCTTACACATGACTCACAAAGGCTGGCGTGCAAGTAGAGAAGTAATTAAAAAATCTAACAGAATGTTATCGTTAGTTATCGGCAAATTAAGTACAGAAGTGGGGAGGTGATGCTTCAGTTATATAGGCCACTGGTGAGACCAGATCTGGAATACTGCATCCTGCATTGGCCTTCTTATTTATGGAAGGTTGTTAATGCATTGGAAGCAGTTCAGAGAAGATTTACTGCCTAATTTCAGGAATGGGCAGGTTGTCTTTTGCGGAGAGATTGGATAATGCTGGAGCGTTGAACAGTGAGAAGCCATTTGTTTGAAACATCCACAATCTTAAGAAGTCTTGTCAGGGAAGACACGAGAGACTTGCCCATTTAAGGCAGAGCTAAGACAATATATTTCTCCCAGAGGATTGTGTGTCTTTGGAATTGTCTTCAAATGGAGTGGAAATGGTATTTGAATGTTTTTTATTTGACAAACAAGGGTAAAAGGTTACTGGAGGTAGGGGTAGTTGGGAATGAGGAGATGAGATAGTCATAGATTCGTACAGCACAGAAACAGGCCCTTCGACCCAACTCGTTCATGCCAGTCAAGATGCTCTATCTAAGCTAGTCCAAGCTGTCCACCCCTGGCCCATGTCCCTCTAACTCTTTCCTATCAATGTGCCTCTCGAAATGTCTTTTAAATGTTCTTGTCTGGCAGCTGGTTCCATATACCCACCACTCTCTGTGTGAAAACGTTGCCCCTCAGATTCCTATTAAGTCTTTTCCCTCTTGCTTATGCCCTCTGGATCTTGATTCCCCAACCTTGCGTAAAGGACTCCTTACATTCACCTTATCTATTCCCCTCATGATTTTATACACCTCCACAAGATTACTCCTCAGCATCCTCTGCTCCAAGGAATAAAATCATCGCATGCCCAACCTCTCCCTGTAGATCTGGTAAAATCCTTGTAAATCTTTCCTGCACTCTTTCCAGCTTAATAGCATCTTTCCATTAAATGTGACCAAAATTGAACATAATACTCTTTAAGTGCGGGCGTAATGTTACTAAGAGGTGGTGTAGGAAGGAACTGCACATGCTGGTTTACACCAAAGAGAGACACAAAATACTGGAGTAACTAAGTGGGACAGGCAGCATCTCTGGGTGATGTTTCGGTCGAGACCCTTCTTCACTCATGTTACTAAGCGCTGGAGCTGGTTTGAGTGCTCCTACTGCAAAATGTTTAATAAGACTTGATCCTGTAGTCGGGGCCGACCCTCCAGTGCTGAGGGATTGCTGCCTTGTTAAACCAGATGAGATGTTACGCTAGGCTCTGGGTGGAAGAGATCCCAGAAAGAGTTTGGAGGTAGAATGGAGCGGTTCTGCCCAGTGCCTGTGGCCCATCTCAGGGCTGCCAACAATCACTCGCTCATGAGGAACTGATGCTGGCGGCAGCTAGGTACAACTGCTGCTCCGTCTCCGTCTTTCCAACACTTCACACCGGCCCCACTGTCTGCACACACTCCGCGTGCCTTGACATTGCCAGGACGGCTGCTACGGTAGCGCAAAGCTATGAATTTATTGATATTGAAACCTCATCTGATTTCACCACTAAATGAAAGGTGGTGTGTAATCAGTGCTTCCACTGATGGAGCAGGAGGATTCAACGCTGAGCAGCTCTGATTAAAACTCAGAGGATGCAAGAAGGCTCAATGTCACTGGGGAGAGGATGGCAGCAGCTGGCAGTTCCAGATCTCATTTTGAAGATGAAATATTTGAAATGCGAGTGGAAGGGAAATCAGCTGGAGATGGGCTCCAGTGGGAGAGGGGGTGGGGTAGTGGAGGGATAGAGACAGGGAGGGGGAGGGGAAGGAGAGAGAGTGAGAGAGAGAGCAGAGGGAGCAAGGGATACAAAGGGAAGGAGGCGAGAAGAGACAGCATAGGGGAGAGGGAGGAAAGGAGAATTAAGGGCATGGGAAGGAGGAGAGTGGGAAGGAGCAAGGAAGGGAAGGAGATGCAGGGGAGAGAATAAGGTGGAGGGGAGTGGGGAGAGAGGAAAGAAGGGGAGGAGAGTGGGAAGGGGAGAGAAAGGGAAGGAGAGGCAGTGAAGGACAAAGGGAGGGAGAAGAGGCAGAGGGGAAAGAAAGGGAGAGAAGGAGGACTGAGGGGGGGAAAGGGAAGGCAGAGCTGAGGAGGGGGATATTGGAGAGGCAGGGGTTCTGAGACACTTGAGAAGTGGCATCACAGGTAACACAGCACGGTCTGTAAATGATATCCACGCAAACCTTGGATGGGTTTATTATAAGGGGTTGTACGGTGGTGCAGCAGTAGAGTTGCTGTCCACACCCCGAAGATATACAGGTTTGCAGGCACAAAATTAAAAATTGTCTCTAGTGCGTGTAGGATAGCATTAGTGTGCAGGGATTGCTGGTCAGCGCGGACTCGATGGGCCAAAGGGCCTGTTTCCGCGCTGTATCTCTAAACTAACCTGAACTAATTGCATATTGGTCGTCTTCAGTTGGAGCGTTCCTCCTCCTGGCGGACAGAAACATTCTCTCCGTGAGACCCACGCTGTCGAGGAGGGTCGAGTGTGAGGCTAGGTCCAGGGATCTTTCCCAGGAGCCAGTCCCACACAACATGAGCCCACTCCTGGGTGGGATCTGAGCCTGTAATACTCACCTGCCACCCTGGGGTGGGACCAGATCCTGTCCATTGAACCCCCACCCCTGGGTGACAGCTCACCACCCTGCATGTATCTGTCACATGAGGCCTCAGCCTGGGCATCTGTCCCAGCCCAGTGTGCCTGTCCCTCCCCCATGTTGTAATGACCAGGGACTGTGTCAACCCACGGTCGAGTAGCATGTACATAGAGTGGTCAAAAAGGCTTTTGGCACGTTGAACTTCATCAGTCAGAGTATAGAGTATAGAACTTGGGAGTTCAAGATGCAGTTGTATAAGACGTTAATGATCAAGTTCGCTCAAGTGAGTTTATTGTCATGTGTCCCTGATAGGACAATTAAATTCTTGCTTTGCTTCAGCACAACAGAACATAGTCGGCATTTACTACAAAACAGATCAGTGTGTCCATATACCATAATATAAATATATACACACATGAATAAATAAACTGATAAAGTGCAAATAACAGATATTTGGTTATTAATAATCAGAGTTTTGTCCGAGCCAGGTTTAATAGCCTGATGGCTGTGGGGAAGTAGCTATTCCTGAACCTGGTTGTTGCAGTCTTCAGGCTCCTGTACCTTCTACCTGAAGGTAGCAGGGAGATGAGTGTGTGGCCAGGATGGTGTGGGTCTTTGATGGTACTGCCAGCCTTTTTGAGGCAGCGACTGCGATAAATCCCCTCGATGGAAGGAAGGTCAGAGCCGATGATGGACTGGGCAGTGTTTACTACTTTTTGTAGTCTTTTCCTCTCCAGGGCGCTCAAGTTGCCGAACCAAGCCACGATGCAACCGGTCAGCATGCTCTCTACTGTGCACCTGTAGAAGTTGGAGAGAGGCCGCATTTAGAGTATTGTGTTCAGTTCTCAGCACCGTGTTATAGTAAAGATGTTGTTAAGCTGGAAAGGGAGCAGAGAAGACTCGAGGGTCTGAGTTATAATGAGAGGTTGAGTAGGCTGGGACTGTATTCCTTGGAGCACAGAAGGATGAGGGGGTGATCTTATAGAGGTGTATAAAATCATGAGAGGAATAGATCGGGTAGACGCACAGAGTCTCTTGACCAGAGTGGGGGAATCGAGGACCAGATGGACCTGTTTCCAAGCTGTATGACTCTATAACACAGCGTTTTCCTATACTGACCAGGGACTGTGTGTCAACAACGCGTTTTCCTTCACTTGCTGCGATGATTGATAATTAAGTCTTTCTGCGGCTCAATATTCAATTCAGATAAATGGTCTTAATATTGAAATGGGTTTGGAATCCATGATTTAAGTGGCTTTGAATAAGAGATCAATGACTGGTTAGACTGGCATTAATCACCGACTCCACACAATCCAGCAACTGCCCAACCCTCAGCTCATTACAAATCACAGTCCTTTAAAACAATTCGACAAGGTGGCAACTCTGTTTATTAGTCAACTGCAACTTGGAACCACCCACTGGTGTTCACAGCATCTGACTGCAACCCTGACCCTAACCCACTGACCTCTGGGGTGAAGATCATTGACCCACTCACCCTCTGACCCCTGGGGTGATTGACTCTTGGCCCCACTCACCCTGAATGAGCGAAATAGACTTGAAATCCGCTGAATCTAACATCAGGAAATACTGGGCAGGGGGTGAAGGAGGCTCCGGTGTGAACTTTGATCACGAGCTCTGTGGCTGGTGATGATCAAGCAACCACTGTAGAAGGTTGAGTGTGAACGGCCAGTTGCCCCATATGATCTCCACCTCGTGTGTTGGGAATGGGCTGAGAGGTGAGTGACCATACTGCCCAGTTTGACGTTGTTGCAGCCACTCCCAGCAATTTGTCGGAGCCCCCCTCCGGAGCAGTGAGAAGAACAGGGGGATGATGCTGGAATTGGAGAGATTTTTTGCAGTTTACGAGCAGCAGGAAATTAGAATAATGAGATTCAGTTTAGAAAAGTGCAAGTGCATCATATGCAGATCCAGTGACGCACAGCCGGCACTGATGTGTGAGAATTTAATTTTCCTTTTCTTTTTTGCATTTTGTGCAGGAGACACCAAGAGCCAAAGAAGAGACGGAGCGAGGGAGAGCGGGAGAGAAGGAGGGAGTGAGAGAGTGAGAGAGGGAGAGCGTGAGAGAAGGAGAGAGTGAGAGAAGGAGAGAGTGAGAGAGGGAGAGTGTGAGAGAGGGAGAGAGTGAGAGAGGGAGAGCGTGAGAGAGGGAGAGAGGGAGAGCGTGTGAGAGGGAGAGAGGGAGAGAGCATGAGCGACAGGGAGAGCAAAGAGAGAGCCAAAATTGCAAGAGAGAGAGAGTGAGAGACAGAACACAACCGGCAGCGAGAGGGAAGGAGACAAAGTTAGAGTAAAAACAGTGAAAGACAAAGAGAGGATGAGATAGTACCAGGCGGCCTGAGGGAGGGCGGCTGAGAGAGTTGGGGTGGTGATAGGGGAGAGTGAGAAACTGAGAAAGGGAGGGATAAAGAGTGGGAGTTGGAGAGAACCAGAAGCAGAGGGGAAGAGAGGGAGAATAGGTGAGAGACGGAGAGAAGGAGTGGGGGAGAGGAAGGGAGAGACAGAGTAGGTGAGCAAAGACACAAGCAGAGAGTGGCACAGAAACAGAGGGAGAGAGGGAAAGAGGGAGTGGTGAGAGAGGTACGGAGTGGGAGTGGGAAGGAGAGGTGGGGTGGGTGTGGAGAGAAGGAATCTCAGTGGGTGAGAGAGGGGAAGGTAGAGAGCAGGAGAGAGACCGAGAAGGTGAGAGATGGTGTGGGAGAGTGAGAGGAGAGTGAGAGGAGAGTAAGCCAAAGGGAGGGACAGAGAGGTGGGAGACGGGGAGGGGGAGTGAGAGGTGGCGGTGCAGCAGTGAGTTCCCGACCTTCTGCCACGTGGAGCTATGATGACCATGAGGCTCTCGTACCTGTTCTCCTTCATCCTGCTGTTCGGATTGCTGGGAGTGCTGTTCCTCCTCCACGTTCAGGATCTGATTGATGTTTCCCACCAAGAGACCACAGGTCAGTGCGTAAACGTCTCTCTCCTCCTCTGGGAGGCGCCACTGAGCTCGTAGCCTTTACACTCAGCTTGCTCAGATAACGGGTCGCACGCACGCAAGGGGGAGGCAGAAGAAGAGAAACTGTTTCCAATGGCTGCAGATAAATTATTTTGAAGTAAGGGACATATGAAGAAAGACTGGATAGACTTGGCTTGTACTCGCTAGAATTTAGAAGATTGAGGGGGGATCTTATAGACACCTACAAAATTCTTAAGGGGTTGGACAGGTTAGATGCAGGAAGATTGTTCCCGATGTTGGGGAAGTCCAGAACAAGGGGTCACAGTTTAAGGATAAAGGGGAAATCTTTTAGGACTGAGATGAGAAAAACATTTTTTACACAGAGAGTGGTGAATCTCTGGAATTCTCTGCCACAGAAGGTAGTTGAGGCCAGTTCAATGGCTATATTTAAGAGGGAGTTAGATGTGGCCCTTGTGGCTAAAGGGATCAGGGTATGGAGAGAAGGCAGGTACAGGATACTGAGTTGGATGATCAGCCATGATCATATTGAATGGCGGTGCAGACTCGAAGGGCCGAATGGCCTACTACTGCACCTATTTTCTATGTTTCTATGTTTCTATGTTTCTATATAGCAGGGAAACCAGGGAATTACCCGAAAGATTGTGACTATCTGAATGCTTCCCTAAAGTCTGAGGTGTTTGGGAGAAAATGTAATCCCATTAAGTAGCAAAAACTATTCACAGGGGCAATGGATCCAGGAGCGATACTGTTATAGGGAGAGGTTGGATAGGCAGGGACTTTTTCCTCTGGCATGTAGGAGGCTCAGGGGTGACCTTACTGAGATGTACAAGATCATGAGGAGCATGGATAAAGTGAACCCAGTCTTTTTCCCAGGATAGAGGGTTCTAAAACTAAAGGGCACGAGCTGAAGGTGAGAGGGGAGAGATTAATGAGGGGCCTCAAGGGCAACTTTTTCACTCAGAGGGTAGCCCGTATCTTGAATGGCTTGCCAGAAAAAGCTATAGAAACGGATACAGCTCGATGGTTGTACGTGACATGCGCTGGGTCACAGCTGTGTAGGAGGTGGCTACTTGGAGTGAAATCGCTGCCCATTGAGACCAGATGCTGGTAAATGAATGGCTGTGACCCGGGCAGCTTTGTGCCCGCTGCCAACCTTAACTGACCCATATTTGCATGTTCCCTTTAAAATACGTCGCACAATTTGCAAAGCAGGTCTTGCACAGATATATTTAAACAATGAATTTAGTACAGCCATAAATCACTGCTTCAGCTCCAGACCAGGGATATTAAAAAGGAGCTCACAAGACGAGCGATTGGAATCCTCCCAATTTCTGCCACCATTGTCCCATCAGAAAGCTTGGGTTAGACAACAAGTAAATCTCCACAAATCACACATGTACATCTAGGGCAGGTACTCCATGGCATAGACTCAGAGTAAACCTCCTTCAGTACAGTCTTGGCAAACACTCCCAGGGCAGGAGCAGCGTGGGATACAGAGATAAAGCTCCCTCTACACTGCCTGTCATTATTCCCAAAGGAGTTTTGATAAACTGACAGTGATTAAAACATCTATGGTGTATGTGGCTGTGGAATAGTAATCAAGTGTACAGCAAGCACGAGTTAGTGGCAAAAAACTCTAGCCAGGTCTTGGCAGGAGGAGTGTCCGTGCTCTGCACTGTGTGGAATGTGCATGTGTGTACATGTCAATATATGTGTGTGTGAATGTTTGTGTGTGGAATATGTGTTTGTGCCTGTGTATGGATTGTGTGGAGTGTGTGTGAAGTTGTGTGTGTGTGTGTGGTGTGTGTGTGTTGTGTTTGTGTGTGTGTGTTGTGTGTGTTTGTGTGTGTGTGTGTTGTGTGTGTGTTTGTGTGTGTGTGTGTGTGTGTTTAGAGTGTTGTGTGTGTGTGTGTGTGTGTGTGGTGTTTGTGTGTGTGTGTGTGTGTGGTGTGTGTGTGTTTTGTGTGTGTCTTGTGTGTGTGTTGTGTGTCTTGTGTGTGTCTTGTGTGTGTCTTGTGTGTGTCTTGTGTGTGTCTTGTGTGTGTTTTGTGTGTGTGTTTGTGTGTGTGTTTTGTGTGTGTTTTGGGTGTGTGTTTTGTGTGTGTGTTTGTGTGTGTGTTTGTGTGTGTTTGTGTGTGTGTTTTGTGTGTGTTTAGAGTGTTGTGTGTGTGTGTATATGTGTGTTGTGTTTGTGTGTGTTGTGTTGTTTTTGTGTGTGTGTAAAGTGTGTGTATGTAGTGTATGTGTAGAGTGTGAGCGTGTGTGTGTTGTGGGGCAGGTGCTGGCAGTGGGGAGCTGACCAGACTGCTGGGTTAGTGTGGGAGCTCGCCGTGCTCCGGTTTGTCAGTGTTGGCCACTGCCGTAGACTCCTCCACCGTCCTCTCCATCACCCGGACGCTGCTTGCGTGAAGAAAGGAAGCAGGATGCAAGTAATTTTCCACAACATTAGACACAACTTAGTTCAGGTGCTTCGGCTGGAAACAAAGTCCCCTGTTGATCAATGTAAGCACATAAGCAAATAATTATATTTGTGGAGGCAGCAGACAGGAAATAGACTGTTAGTTTTGAAGGGTTAATCTGGAGGACAGGCTGTGTAGCTCGCCGTTGGTGCTCAGAGAGTGAGGGTAAATGAGAAACACTCTGCTTGTGTGACTGTCCCGGAGTGACACACAGAGTACACTCACAGCACGGTGCACACTCACGGCACTGTGTACACTCACGGCATAGTGTACACTCACGGCACAATGCCACAACACCATCTACACTCTGCCAGGTACCCTGATCCAGCAACTGTGCTGGGTTGACAAAATCCACGGTGGGAAAAATTGTCAGGAATTCCTGGGGGCATGGCCTTGCTGGGAATTACTCTGTGTATACTCTGGGTGGTGTATACTCTGGGTGGTGTATACTAGGTGGTGTATACTCTGGGTGGTGTATACTGTGGGTGGTGTATACTGTGGGTGGTGTATACTCTGGGCAGTGTATACTCTGAGTGGTGTGTACTGGGCGATGTATACTCTAGGCGGTATGTACTCTGGGTGATGTTTTCTCTGGGCGGTGTATTGTATACTGTACAATTATATAGATCCTGCGTGGTATATACTCTGGGAGTTGTGGTTCAATCTTATTGTATATAGGCACAAATATACTTAAGTACAAGTAGTGTAAGAACAGTAGCTTACACTGAGACAGAACACAAGAGTTTCTGCACTTCCAGCGCCAATTTGTACCCTTCAAGTTCAGAATTGGTAAAAATGTCAAGTCGTAACTTGGCCATAAAGGCCCGTTGTCCTGGCGGTGGCACTGGGTCGGAGTTGCAAGGGTCGGCCTGGCCAGACGATGCCCTCCAGCGCTGCTCGCCGCTCCGTGCTGCTGCAGGCCGCGTTTGATCTGCTCACTCGGCAACTTGAAGGACGGTTCAATGGGCCTTGGGTCGGGATCAGCTGGGGTATCTGATGTTGGCCAGGGGTGTGGGCTAGGGGGGAGCTGGGCTCAGGCCGCCCTCTCCCTCCCCTCGCCTGGACTGGTCACTGCGGCATTTCACGGATGTACCCTGCACCTTATGTCCTTTTTATTTCACAAACCTTATGGCAGAAGGAAAGTAGCCATTCCTAAACCTTTTTCATTTTTTTTTTTTAAATTTCAAAATAGACTTTATTCGAGAAATAAATATATACAATACATGATCCTTACAAAACTCCATCCGACATTCTCAGAGGCTATACATACATACAATACAGTTTCTCCAAATCATAAATTTATCCCCCCACACTTGCCACTCATGTGGTCCACGGGCGTGAAATCTCTTCCCTTATTTTTGAGGGGCGTCTCCACCACACCTTGCCCCCCATGTCCAGCAGCGGAAGGACCCTAGACTGTGGTCCTCCCCCACAGAGCCTTGGCGTTGGCTGCACCGAGCTTCAGTGCGTCCCTCAGCACGTACTCCTGCAATGTGCAGCGGGCCAGTCAGCAACATTCCCCGAAGGACATCTCGCTCTGTTGGGTGGTCAACAACGCTCGGGCAGACCAAAGGGCGTCTTTCACCGAGTTGATGACCTTCCAGCAGCACTCAATGTCCATCTCTGAATGCGTCCTTGGGAACAGTCCGTAAATCACAGAGTTCTCTGTGATGGAGCTGTTCGGAATAAACCGTGACAAGAACCCTTACAGACCTCTCCAGACTCTCTTTGCGAATCCACTCTCTGCAAAGAGGTGGGCAACCTTCTCCTCCACATAGCAGCCGTCCCGAGGGCAGCGTGCGATGGTAGTAAGCTTCCGACGATGCAGTGCCTGCAGAACGTTCTGTGCTGACCACTGCCCGATGGACTTGTGATCAAAGGTGTTGGTCCGGAAGAACCTTTCCACGAGAGATGGGGCGGCAATGTCCAGCTGACTGGCACATTGTGTGGCATCTGCGCCAGGCCCATCCTTCGCAACACTGGGGACAGGTAGAACCTCAGCCGGTAGTGACACTTGGTGCCCACGTGACTTGGCTCTACGCTCCGCCTGATGCAGCCACACACGAAGGTGGCCATCAGGGTGAGGGCGACGTTGGGCACGCTTTTACCCCCTTTGTCTGCCGACTTGTGCATTGTGGCCCATCGCACCCGGTCTATCATCGACCCCCAGATGAACTGGAAGACGGCCCGGGTAATCCCTGTGGCGTAGGAGGGAGGGACAGGACTTGCGCCAAGTACAGCAGCCCCGAGAGCACCTCACTCCTGATGACCAAATTTTTCCCCGTTATGGAGAGGGAGCGTTGCTTCCACAGCTCCAGCTTCTTCCCCACCTTGGCTATCCGCTCCAGCCAATTCTTGCCATTCCTAAACCTGCAAGGGAATGTTGTGGTTGTTTTTCAGGTTTGAGCAGAAAGGGTTTTGCAGTGGTTGAAGAGATGATCCCACTCCAGCGTGAGAGTGGGGCAATTAGCTGCAAGGCCTGGGAAACAAAAGCTGCATTTAGTTAAATGCTCTGTGGAATCAGACCAAATAACCATGGCTGTTTAGCACAACAGCACAATTCAGAGCAAAGCTAATTACTGCTTGCCTCATTGACTCTAAACTGTGTATATATTTATCAAACCCATCATCTCATAAACAAGGCGACATAACTCAATGATCCAGGCATTGGCAGATTCTACAAACCTCTGCATACATTTTCATCTTTCTCAACAGTTAACAGAAACAGCACGCTGATGCAGCGCTGCCTGTGTGGAGTCTGCACGTTATCTTTGTGTTTCCCCTTTGTGCTCCAGTTTCCTTTCATTTGCAAAGGACTTGCGGATCACTGGGTTAATTGTCTTCTGTGGGGGGGGGGGGGTGGGTGGCAGGGGATGGTGGGGAGAGCTGACGGCCATGTGAGTGGCAGTAGGCTACTGAGAGATACGTGGAAAATGGGATTTAGGAAGTGCTTTGGTGTTCGTCCATCATTCCCTGAAAGTAGCAACACAGTCGATATGTGGTGGAGAAGGCACATGGCATGATAGCTTTCGTGGATCGAACCATCTATATTACTAAAACTCTGTTCTTGACCGGTTTTGGCGATCTGTGCTGCGATTTCAGAGAGAACGCCGCCACCTACGGCCGTCATTTTTGGCCACCTCACTCCGAGCCCCCCTCCGCCGTATGTGTGCCGAGGATTTTTCCAGTCGATGAAAAATGACAGAGATATTAATGATTTTACAAAATTCCCCATTCTCTCTGCTGCCCCCGCTGGCGGCAGGGGGGAGGGACTATAAAACCAGGAAGTGGTGTGCCTCATTCAGTCTCTTCAAGATGGAGGAAGGCAGAGGGTCACATTTCTCTGAGCTGTGAATAACAGTGAACACATGTCCACACTACTGTGAGTAAGTACCCTTAATGTGGTTTGAAAATGAAAATACGGTTAAAGTAAAAAAGCACTGCCTGCAAATGGTTGTTTGGGGGGTTTGGGTTGAAATAAAAAGGCACTCTCTCTCTCTCTCTCTCTCCCCTCCTCTCCTCTCCCCCCTCTCCTCTCCCCCCCTCTCCTCTCCCCCCCTCTCCTCTCTTCTCTTCCCCCCCTCTCCTCTCTTCCCCCCCTCTCCTCTCTTCCCCCCCTCTCCTCTCTTCCCCCCCCTCTCCTCTCTTCCCCCCCCTCTCCTCTTCCCCCCCCTCTCCTCTTCCCCCCCTCTCCTCTTCCTCCCCTCTCCTCTTCCCCCCCTCTCCTCTCCCCCCTCTCCTCTCCCCCCTCTCCTCTCCTCTCCACTCCCCCCTCTCTCTCTCCCCTCTTTTCTCCCCCTCCTCCCCTCCATCCCTCCCCCACCGTCCCTCCCTAAACCCCCCTCCCCTCCACACACCCCTACCCCCTTCCCTACACCCCCCTCCCCCTCCCCCTCCCCCCTCTCCCCCCTCCCCCACCCCTCCCCCTCCTCCTCTCCTCTCCTCTCCCCCTCTCGCCTCCCCCTCTCTCCCCCCCCCCTCCTCTCCCCCCTCTCCCTCCCCCTCCTCTCTCCCCCTTCCCTACCCCCCCTCTCCTCTTCCCCTCTCTCTCTCCCCTCCCTCACCCCCTCCTCCCCTCCTCCCCTCCCCCCCCCCTCCTCCTCTCCCCCCCCCTCCCTCCCCCCCTCCCCTCCCCCCCTCCCTCCCCTCCCCCCTCTCCTCTCCCCCCTTTCCCCTCCCCCCCCCCTCTCCTCTCCCCCCTCTCCTCCCCCCTCCTCCATCCCCCCTCCCCTCCACCCCCCCCTCCCTGCTCCCCCCTCTCTCCCTCCCCTCCCTCCCCCTCCCCCACCTCTCCCTCCCTCCCCTCACCCCTCCCACCCCCTCTCCCTACACCTCACCCCTCTCCCCCTCTCTCACACCCACCTTTCTCCACTCACCCACCCTCCCTCTTCTCGTCCTCTCCACCCCCCTCTCCCTCTTGCCCCTCTATCTGTGTCTCTGTCTCTGCCCCTTCTCTCTCTGCCCTAACTCTCTACCCCCCCCTCTAGATGTGACTGCAAGTTGGGGGCTATGCGTCAGTAGATAGGGTGGTTATGGGGTAAAAGGAGCAAATTAATAATATTAATATAATATCAAGGGGGGTAATTAGCGTGAGTGCGGGGGGATAGTTAGTGTGTGTGACGCTGCATGCAGCCTACCCCCCCACAACTGCACGCTGGGGGAACAGACCCAACGGGTCTGCACTTGGTCTAGTAGAATATAAAAGTCGGGAGGTTATGTTGCAACCTTCTCAAAACACTGATTAGACCGCACAGAGTACAGTGTGCAGTTCTGGTCACCACATTGCAGGAAAGATGAGGTGGTGCTGGAGAGGGTGCAAGGGAGAGTCACCTGGATGTTGCCTAGATCAGAGGCCTTTACTTATGAGAGATTGAACAGGCTGACCTTGCTTTCCCTGGAGCGATGCAGGCTCAGGGGTGACCCAATAGAGGCATTAAGATTACAAGAGGCGTAGATAGGGTAGCTTGTCAGATTCCTTTTCTCTTGTTCTCAAGAGGAAGCAGTTGAAAGGGGATCTGAGGGGTAAGCTTGCTGCCAGAGGAGGGGTGGAATCAGATACAAATACTACATCGGGGCAGTAACGGGAGAGTATTTTGGTCAATGGCAAGACTGGTTGACTCTGGGAAGGAACCTCAGACCCAAACCTCTGCAAGTTATCCCTCGGGGCCGCTCATGTTGCAGACTCTGCTGCTGGTTGTCATCCTGCTGCCACATCCCTCTCCCTCTCCGCCAATTACCGACAGTCCCACAGAAGCTATTGTGTGCTGTTTGGAGGGTTACCTTGGCAACGCTCATTCCAAGGCCACTGCCTTCGTCTCCCGAGACAGTCTCCGGGGATGGAGGGCGGCTCGACTTCCACTCCCGTCCTGAGATGGCCACTGAGGAGGGGACGCCACATGGGCTGGCGGTGGGGGAGGGGGGGAAGGCCAGGTGGAGCCCTCATCTTGCAGTCCTCGCTGGGATTGTGTGCGATCCTGTCCGAGGGACATGGCTCTCCGATCGAATGAATGAAGGAATGAATACTTCATTGTCACATGTGACAAGTTACAGTGAAATTCTTTGCTTGCAAACCCAAGGTATGCAAATAGTGATCACATAAGGGCACAGACTAAAGTACATGCAGTATTTGTGCCAGGTCCCCCTTTGCTCTCCCCCTCGCCCCCCCCCCCCCCCCCGCTCTCTTCTCTCACGGCGGTCCCCCCATGCTGGGTCTTCTATTGTTCCACCTCCTCCACTGTGAGCCGTCACGGGTCCGGGGTCCCCACTAGTCAGTGAGGACACGCCATGTTGTCAGGGACACTGCGGGGACATCCTTGGAGATTTTCCTCTGCCTGTGAGATCTCTCTGGGGGGGGGGGTCCAGTCTCCTCCTGCACAATATCCCAGCTGAGTAACCCTGGCCTCAGCGCTGGAGGTGAACTTGAGAGACTGACGGCTGCATGGAGCTTTTCCTGCACCGTGCTGAGGTTCAGCTTAGCCCAGGGTTCTTCCAATGTTTAACTTGGGAATTTCAGCATAGGCATGTCAGGCCGAACGGCCTGTTCCTGTGTCATGTGTAAATGTAGTACCTGCCTTTTGCGAATCGTGCACTGGGACCTCAGCTCTCTGTATCTGATCTTGAAGATACTGGTCATAGAATCATGGAACTGTACAGCAGAGAAACAGACCCTTTGGCCCACTTTGTCCAGGCTGATCAAATTGGCATTGAACTGGTCCCAGAACCCTCTAATTCTATCCATACATTTGTCCAAATATATATATTTTTTAAGTCAGAATTGCATGCGCCTCTATAGCTTCCTCGGATACAGACTATCCTCTGAGTGAAAAAGGTGCCTCTGTGGACCCTCTTAAATCTCCTCCCTCTCACCTTAAGCCTTTGCCCTCTAGTTTTAGAATCCTCTATATTGGGAAAAACCCTGTGAGCGTTCACTTTACCCGTGCCCCTTGTGGTCTCTGCCCATCAGTAACACACCAGGATGACTGACAGCAAGGGTGACCAGCCGATTGTCTGAAGAAGGGTTTCGGCCCGAAACGTCGCCTATTTCCTTCGCTCCATAGATGCTGCTGCACCCGCTAAGCTTCCCCAGCAATTTTGTGTACCAGCCGATTGTCTACATTGGGAGTGAGCCATCAGGGCCAGTGTGCCGAGTCGATCACGAGAGGTGGCGTCTCTGACTCCAGTATGAGGGATGGATATTCAATGTCGGGAATGTAGAATAAACTGTGAAATGAATCAGAAACATTAAATATTCATGAACACCAACCCTTATGAAATCTGTATCAACCCACAGCAACGCCAGCTCCCAGTTCTGGAGAGGGAGCCAGATCCGTATCATGCCCAGTCTCTGCCAAATGATAGATTCACAGACTCCTCGCAAAAGCACTGTGATGCTATATGCAAAACCTCTCCCAGAATTCACCCACTGCTAGTGGGTAGTGCAAGGTGGCATTCTATGTCGAACAGTACAGCACAGGCCCTTCAGCCCACAATGTCCATGCCGAACATAATGCCAAGTTAATCTCCTCTGCCTGCACGTGATCTATACCCGGCCATTCCCTGCACATTCATATGCCAATCTAAAAGCCTCGTAAAACACCACTAGTGTATCTGCCTCCACCGCCACCCCTAGCAGCGTGCTCCAGGCACTCACCACCCCAGTGCGAAAAAATTCTTCCACACGTTTTTAATCTTTGCCGCTCACATTTTAAAGCTATGGCCTCCAGCCTTTGATATTCCCACCCAAAATACTTAGCAAAGTCAACGGTATGTTATCTGCCATTCTTTGATTTTCATCAACAGAATGTTATTGTTTACTATAAGGGGAATTGATTAATGAAAGCTGGGAAGCTATATTTAAGTTATACACAGCATTGGAGAGATGCCAAACTTTCTTAGTCTTCTGAGGAAGTGGAGGCATCGGTGTGTTTTCTTATCATCGATGTGGTCGGACCAGCTCAAAATAGTGGTGATATTTACACTGAGGGACTTGAAGCTATCAACCATCTCCACTTCAGCACCAAGTCACACCAGGGAGCGTGTGCTCCACTCCGCTTCCTGAAGTTGACAACGAGCTCCTTGGCTCTGCTACACCAAACGTCAGGTATGTCCATCATCTGCCCTGCACCTTGCAGTGTGTCAGTGTACAGCACATAGCTTGCACTGGAAGACCAATTTAGGGCAGCATGGTGACTGCTGCCTCACAACGCCAGTCACCCGGGTTCAATCCTGTTTGTACAGTGTTGGTACGTTCTCCCATGAGCGCATGGATTTACCCCGATGCTCCGTGTTCCTCCCACACTCCAAAGACGTACAAGTTTGTAGGTTAATTAGCTTCGGTAAAAATTGTGAATTGTCCCTAGTGTGTAGGATAGTGCTAGTGTACGGGGATCGCTGGTTGGTGCAGAATCAGTGGACCTGTTACCGCGCTGTATCTCTACACTAAAATAAGACCGAGGGGTTTAGGGCTGAGGAACAACAGTCTGTCTTGGTTCATCCACAGGGACTGTGTACATTTAAACTGAGGGATTCTCACCCTCCACGGTCAAAACGGCCCAACAGAGGATGTACTTCCTGCGGCAGCTGAGTAAACACAATCTGCCACAGGCAATGATAGTCCAGTGTTATACTGCCATCATAGAGTCTGTCCTCACCTTCTCCATCATGGTCTGGTTTGGCTCAGCCACCAAGCATGACATCTGGAGGTTGCAGCGCACTGTTCGATCAGCCGAGAAGGTTGTTAGCTGCAACCTTTCCCCCATCGACGAACTGTACACTGCAAGGGCCTGGGAGCGAGCGGGTAAGATCTCTAACCCCTCTCACCCTGGCCACAAACTCTTTGAACGTCTTCCCTCTGGAAGGCGACTCCGGACTGTTAAAGCCACCACAGCCAGACATAAAAACAGCTTTTGTTCCACGAGCAGTAGCTCTACTCAACAGCCAAACGTCTGTAGCCTCTGTTTGCTCCGGTATTTTATTTCATTCTTCACATGTTTAAATTATGTTTTATTTTTAATTGTCTACTGTATATTGTGTTGTTACTTGCGAGCAAAGCACCAAGGCAAATTCCTTGTATGTATACATACTTGGCTATTAAAATGTATTCAATTCAATTCAATTTGATAAACAGCAACCATCACCCTTGATTTACATGTGGAGCAGATGGACAGAACACAGGGGGTGAGAACAGAGAGATCGACTTTGTAAGGAGGAAAGGGTACAGTCAGACCCCGAGAAGTGGCTCCATAACACATTGATTATGTTCATAAGTTCTATGCGCAGAATTGAGTCTACTCTGCCATTCAATCATGGCTGATCAAACTTTCCCTCTCAACCCCATTCTCCTGTCTTCGCCCATAACCCCTAACACACTTACTAATCAAGAATATGTCAATCTCCACCTTCAAAATGTCCATTCACTTGGCCTCCACAGCCGTCTGAGGCAATGAATTCCACAGATTCACCATCTCCAAATAGGCTGCATTTGGAGTATTGGGTGCAGTACTGGAAGGATGTGGAGGCTTTGGAGAGGGTGCAGAGGAGGTTTACCAGAATGCTGCCTGGATTAGAGGGTTTCAGCTACAGGGAGAGGTTGGGTAGACTTGGATTGTTTTCCCCAGAAAGTCAGAGGTTGACGGGAGACGATAGAAGTATATATAATTATGAGAGGCATAGATCAGGTAGACAGAACCTTTTTCTGAGGGTGGAAATGTCCCAACACTAGAGGGCATAGCTATAAAGTGAGAGGGGGAATGTTTGAAACATATAAGATTGTTAAGGGTTTGGACACGCTAGAGGCAGGAAACAGCTTTCCCGATGATGGGGGAGTCCAGAACCAGGGGCCACAGTTTAAGAATAAGGAGTAAGCCATTTAGAACGGAGACGAGGAAACACTTTTTCTCACAGAGAGTTGTGAGTCTGTGGAATTCTCTGCCTCAGAGGGCGGTTGAGGCAGGTTCTCTGGATGCTTGCAAGAGAGAGCTAGATAGGGCTCTTAAAAATAGCGGAGTCAGGGGAAATGGGGAGAAGGCAGGAACGGGGTACTGATTTGGGATGATCAGCCATGATCACATTGAATGGAGGTGCTGGCTCGAAGGGCCAAATGGCCTACTCCTGCACCTATTGTCTATTGTCTTTAATGGAAGATAGACACAAAATGCTGGTGTAACTCAGCGGGCAGGCAACATCTTTGGAGGGACAGAATGCGTGACATTTGAGACCCCTTCTTCAGACGTGTGGGTAAGTTTTTTTAAATAGATGGTAGCGAGGGCCTGGAACACATTTCCAGGGTAGGGGTGGAGGCAGATACGATAGTGGTCTTTCAGATAGGCACATCAAAGTGCGGGGAATAGAGGGGAATATGGATCATGTACAGGCATATGATATTAATTTTACTAAAGCATAATGTTCAGCACAAACATTATGGGTTGAAGGGCCCATTCCTGTGCTGTACTGTTCTAGGTTCTGAAGAAAGATGAGATAAAGTAACAGAATTAGTGTGAGCTGAGAGAGAGATTGCAGGAACCAGGGTCTACAGCTATGATCTACTATGGACGGGTTATACTATGTACTTCAGTTTTGCACTATAATGGTCTGGTTACTTAGTTTCACATTATTTATTTATTATTTATTATTGTATATTTATTTGTTGTGTTATTGAACTAAGGAGCCAGTAAAGCTGCTGCAAATAAAAATGTAATTGTTCTGTCACTGGTACATTTGAAAATTAAACACTTGACTCTTTAAAAAAAAAAAAAAAAAGGAGAATGAATAAGAACAGCAATGACAGAGCCGGAAAGGGAGAGCGGAACTAGTTGGGTCGGTAAGGTTTAGCAACCTGTCCGTGAGTCAGTAACAGCTGGCAGCCTGAATGTAGCCAGTGCCTTGGCGGAGACTGTCAGGGCAGGCTGCCACCTACATGTAGTCATGGAGATGAACTTTAACATAAGAAGATGAAAATAGTTTAAGTAGTTCTGACATTAACACTTATCATTATCCTGGAAATCAAACAGCGACTGTCAATAGTCACAGTCAGTGACCATGCCACAAATAAACAGGGATCCTGTTCAGTAACAGAGGAGCGACTTTTACCCTGACTATGCAGCAAGTCAAGTCCAGAACCAGGGGTCACAGTTTAAGGATAAAGGGGAAATCTTTTAGGACTGAGATGAGAAAAACATTTTTTACACAGAGAGTGGTGAATCTCTGGAATTCTCCGCCACAGAATGTAGTTGAGGCCAGTTCATTGGCTATATTTAAGAGGGAGTTAGATGTGGCCCTTGTGGCTAAAGGTATCAGGGGGTATGGAGAGAAAGCAGGTACAGGATACTGAGTTGGATGATCAGCCATGATCATATTGAATGCGGTGCAGGCTCGAAGGGCCGAATGGCCTACTCCTGCACCTATTTTCTATGTTTCTAAGTTGGGCATTGAGCAACGATCCCCCAGCCTCTCTCCACCTTACCTATTTCCACCTATCACCCACAAGCCTGTGTCCCACAACCTCCCTTCCCTCTCCCTGGCCCTACCCGCCCATCACCCCCCCACTCCCACCCCCAACCCCCCCCCAACCTCACCGTCTCACCCTGTACAGACAGTGAGCCAGAGAGAGAAACTGCAGGAAACAAGATCAGCGAGTACGATCTACTATGGATTTTGTTTTTGTTGCACTAGGTCAGTGTTGCTGATTCACCGGCATTTCTAAATCTCACCGACCCATCTCGCCTTCTCGGGTCTATCGTTGCTGTTCTTATTCCTTCTATCCCACCTTGTTTTTTTGTAAAAGAGTCACTGAATTTCTCCAGCATTTTGTTTGTTTTGCTCCAGATTCCAGCATCTGCAGCCTTTCTCTATACTGAGAGATGGAACAGAGAACAGAGACAGCATGGATTCATGAAAGGGATATCACATCTGCCTGATTTTTAATGAAGTATGCAACAGAAGCAGTCATGAGGGCAGTCCCAGAGCAATCAGCTGGCCCAAGGGGGCAATGATGCCTAAGTGAAGCCATGAAGTGGGGCAGGAAATTGAAGGAGCTGGACCAGTGCCTACAGAGAACGAGACTAGATGGAACTAGTGGCAGCAGGGATCGGAGAGCTCGGGGTTCATGAGAAGCTCCCTCCCATCTTACCAAACCGAGCAACCTCGCCTCAGCCCAGCCTGGACAGCGTGCTGGGGGAGGGGGAAGAGTTCCAGACTTTCTCAGAGTCTGAGGAAATGATTTCTGACCTCGCCCTGGTATATAATGTTATAGAGGGGAAGAGGGAATAGGGGAGATGGGGAGAGCATGTTGGTGGTAAAACAGGAATGGCGGGGGGGTGAGATTGGGAGAGGAGAGACTCTAGAAGGAGAGTGAGCGGGAGGATGAGTGGAATGGAGGGAGAGGGGATGAGAAGAGAAGGGATGGAGAGAGTATTGTCACCTATATCCAGTTACAGTGAAAAACCTTCTACGCTATCCAGCAGTCATACTGTACATGAGTACAATTCAAGAATCACGAGAGTTTATTGTCATGTGTCCCAGATAGGACAATTAAATTCTTGCTTTGCTTCAGCACAACAGAATATATTTGGCATGAATACAGAACAGATCAGTGTGTCCATATACCAATTTATAAATATATACACACATGAATAAATAAACAGATAAAGTGCAAATAAACAGAGAATGGTCTATTAATGTTCGGAGTTTTGTTTGAGTTGAGTTTAATAGCCTGATGGCTGTGGGGAAATATCTATTTCTGAACCTGGATGTTGCAGTCTTCAGGCTCCTGTACCTTCTACCTGAAGGTAGCAGGGAGATGAGTGCGTGGCCAGGATGATGTGGGTCCTTGATGAAACTGCCAGCCTTTTTGAGGCAGCGACTGCGGTAGATCCCCTCGATGGTAGGGAGGTCAGAGCCGATGATGGACTGGGCAGTGTTTACTACTTTTTGTAGTCTCTTCCGCTCCTGGGCGCTCAAGTTGCTGAACCAAGCCATGATGCAACCGGTCAGCATGTTCTCTACTGTGCACCTGTAGAAGTTATAGAGAGTCCTCCTTGACATACCGACTCTCTGTAATCTTCTCAGGAAGTAGAGGCGCTGATGTGCTTTCTTTATAATTGCATCAGTGTTCTCGGACCAGGAGAGACCTTCAGAGATGTGCACGCCCAGGAATTTGAAGCTCTTGACCCTTTCCACCATCGACCCGTTGATATAAACGGGACTGTGGGTCCCCATCTTACCCCTTCCAAAGTCCACAATCAATTCCTTGGTTTTGCTGGTGTTGAGGGCCAGGTTATTGGGCTGGCACCATTTGGTCAGTCAATCGATCTCTCTTCTATACTCTGACTCGTCTCCATCAGTGATACGTCCCACAACAGTGGTGTCGTCAGCGAACTTGATGATGGAGTTTGCACTATGACCGGCTACGCAGTCATGAGTATAGAGCGAGTACAACAGCGGTCTGAGCACGCAGCCTTGAGGTGCTCCCGTGCTAATTGTTATCGAGGCTGACACACTTCCACCAATACGAACAGTCTGTGGTCTGTGAATGAGGAAGTCGAGGATGCAATTGCAGAGGGATGCGCAGAGACCCAGTTCTGCGAGCTTGGTAACCAGCTTAGAGGGGATGATTGTATTAAATGGCGAGCTGTAATCAATGAATAACAGCCTGACATATGAGTTTTTGTTGTCCAAGTGGTCCAGAGCGGAGTGGAGAGCCAGCGAGATCACATCCACCATTGATCTGTTGTGGCAGTAGGCGAACTGCAGTGGGTCCAGGTTTTTGTCGAGGTAGGAGTTGATTTGTGCCATGATCAACCTCTCAAAGCAATTCATCACCACCGACGTTAGTGCCACTGGTCTACAGTCATTGAGTCACGTCACCTTGTTCTTTTTGGGCACCGGTATAATTGATGCCCTTTTAAAGCAGGTGGGAACCTCAGACCTCAGAAGAGGTTAAAAATGTCCGTAAAAACTCCAGCCAGTTGGTCCGTACAGGTTTTTAGAACACGACTGGGTATGCCATCAGGACCAGATGCTTTTCGAGGGTTCAGCCCTCTGAAGGATTTTCTGACGTCGGCCTCTGTGACTGTGACTGAAATACCATCAAAGTTAATGGGGTTCGAGAAGGCACATCAGTGTTCTCCCTATCAAAGCGTGCGTAAAACGCATTGAGCTCATCAGGGAGTGATGTTTCGCCGACATTCGAGCTACCTCCTGATTTCGCTTTGTAGGAGACGATTGCATTCAGGCCCCGCCACAGCTGCCAAAAATCTGTCTCATCCTTCAGCTTGGAGCAGAAGTTCCTTTTGGCCTTTTTGATGGCCTTACCAAGGCCGTATCAAGCCATGTGCAAGTATACCAGGTAGTGCAAAGAGAAAAATACCAAGATACAGAAAATAATGTTACAGCGAAAAAGTGCAATATTCGCAATGAGGTAGGTTGGAAGATTAGGACTACACCCTAGCTTATGGGATGGTTGTTCAGTCATCTGATAACAGCGGGGAAGAAGCTGCTCCTGAATCTGGTGGTGCTTGCTTTCGAGCTTCTGCCTGACGGGGAAAGATGGAATGACTGGGGCGAGTGGTGCTTGAGACAGGAGGAGGGAGCATGGTGGTCTGTGGGGCTGTGCACCAGACCACATCGCTCTTGCATGAAATCCTGCAACGCCACCATTCATCTTGCTCCCTGTCATCAACTCTATCACCTTTAGTTCATTCATTTTGATAATATATTGTAAAATGGTTAACATTTTCTGAGACTCTCGTTTTGCTGCACTAATGTTGATTTTGTAGATTCTCTGGGACTCACATGAGATTGCAATCATCAAAATTATTTTAATTTAAACACATCTAGAGTACACAAACTGGTAAGGGCTAGTGGTAGACCAGAGGGTAGGGAGTTCTCCAGAAGTCAGCATTCAGATTATAAAGCTAACAAGTAGGAAGAAAATTAATAATATGAGAAAACTGGCAGGTAACATCCAAACAAACAGCAGGAGATTCCAAGGAGTTTTTAAAAAAAGGAAGAGGGTATCTAGGGTAATTCCTGAATTGGGGAATTAATAATATTAGATAAAGCAGAAAACTTAAAATCAATACTCTGATCCAGTCTTCAGGGCAGTGTCAAAAAGGAGGAAGAACTTGTCATGCTGCCCCTTGTGAGGGACAAGGCTCAGGTAGTTCCTCTGAAAGGAAATAGTTGCATCTAAGTGTAGTCCTGGTTCTGGTAAGAACACAAAGGCTGGAGGAACTCAGCGGGTCCGGCAGCACCTTTTGAAGACATGTAGAGGTGATGTTTCGGGTTGGGACCCTTCTTAGTCATAACTCTGTTCTGGGGGAAAGGGGTTGGGTGAATGAGGGCACCTTGAATGCTTGTATCGTGAAAATGCTCTCCTGCTCCTTGTAGAAAATTTGGGGCAAGCATGACATGGGCAGAATGGCCTCCTACTGTTTCTCTTCTGCTGCACATTCCAGCTCTATGTTCAATGCTGCAAGGTTAGTGTCACTTTGTGTTGCTAATAAAACATTCCTTTACATTCCAGAAACCGGCCCCCAGGGAAATCCAGGAGAGCCACAGGTGAGTGGTGGAGCAAGGTTAACGACGACATACTATCACAGGTAGAGGGTCTGGGAGTGAAGCACAGCAGGGGTAATGAAAGTGGAGACAGTGAGCGAGGAAAATGGGGGGCATTGAGATGGGAGAGGCAAGGGTGGAAATCGTGCACTAGGATGTTACCTGGGCTTGCAAGCTGGAATTATAGGAAGAAGTTGAATAGGCTGAGACTTTTCTCTTTGGAGCATGGGAGGCTGAGGGTTATTGAGGTGTAGATCATGAGGGCCATGGATACAGTGAACACACAGTCTTTTTCTCGGAGTAGACTATTCTAAAAGTAGAGGGTATAGGTTTAAGGTGAGAGGGGAGAGATTTAAGAGGGACCTCAAAGGTTTATCACTCAGAGGGGTAGTCCATATCTGGAATAAGCTGGCAGAGGAAGCTCTCGAATCAGATACAATTAAGACTTTTAAAAGACACTTGGGTAGATACGTGGATAGGAAGGACTCAGAAGGCTGTGGACTAAATGCAGTTAAACAGGACTAGCCCAGAAAGCCAACTTGGTCGGCACAGACACGGTTGGCTGAAGGGCCTGTTTCCGCACTGTAGAACACCTTGAGATGCAGGTAATGGGACAGAAGGCAACGATTTTCCTGCTCGTTGAATCTGATGGAATGTTGCATGGTGTCCGATGCTTAGAAATTGCCAGTAGTGAGCAGAAACCATGGTCAATTTAGGATTATTGCAGTTTCCAGGGGCAGGGCAGTGAATGTGGAGAGACTAAGATGGAACCAACACTGAGCGGTCTGTGGTTAGTTGTGGCTGATTCCTGCCTCTGTGCTCCATTATACCAGGAGCTGGGCTCACACACTCCTCAGAGCATCATTATCCCTGGACATACCGCAGGCCATTGCAGCTTCCCACCCTCCAGAAACTCCCCGAATCTACCTCCAACAACCCGGCGAAACATTGGTTCAGACCCTGAGCCACAGGAGATGCCAGAGTGCGACCACACAGCTTGGCCGAGGAGGGAGGTGTGAGGGGCGCGTCTGATGGGGAGATTGAGGAGGGGGTTCTGGAGCAGAGGCCCCGGGCAGCTGATGGCAAGGGACTGACAAAGGGACAAGGGACTTGGAACAGCGGACTGACAAACCGTGCATAACCCAGAGTGTGCAACTCTGGGAAGTTGTAGGGTCATAGGAGTAGGTGACAGAGATGGGGTGAGGTCGGGAGCAGCTGGAGTGACACCCAGCAGAGTCTCAAGCACCTGTATACGTGGCCTGCAATACTTTTTAAATTTTCTGTCAAAATGTTTGTGGTGGAAAAGCTGTTCATGAGTGTGTGGCAGGAGATGGTGATGTGATGGAATACTCATGGACAATGTCCATTCCTGCAGTCTAACGCCCCTCCCTCAGTTTTCTCTTTCCCCCAATGCCCTAACAACCCCCATCTCCTCTCCTTCCTGCCCATCTGCTCCCCTCAGTGCCCAGCTCCCTCCTTTCAGCCCCCAGCTCCTTCACCCTCCTCTCAGTCCCCTCTCCTCTCTTTCCCTCAGCCCCCCTACTCCTCTCGCCTACACCAGTTCCCTCCCTCTCTCCCCCTACCCCAGGTCCTTCCCTGGGTTCCATATATGCAGCGATCCAACAGCGCCACCTGCCGGCCATGACGGGGACTGGGTGGTGAACCTGTGGAATTCATTGCCACAGATGGCTGTCGGCATGTCATTAGGTATTTCTTAAGGCAGAGATTGACAGATTCTTGATTAGCAAGGGTGTCAGGGTAACGGGAAGGAGGCAGGAGAATGGGGTTGAAAACTTATGACAGCCTGGACCAGCGTCAAGAGAGAGGCAGGAGGCCATTGGCCTGTCATACCTGCGCTACCCTTCAGAAACATTTACCTGTCACCGGTCCATATCTATATGGGCAGATCCATGAGTTTGGAGAACATTGTAGCAGCTTGTGGTGCACCACTCCAAATTCCCATTGACCACTAGAGTGATTTCTCATCTGTGCAGCCTTGTTCTCATTTTAAAATTATTCCTTGCCCTTATTTTTCTGCTGAGGAAATAATTCTTCTGTCGTTATGCTACTTTTTTTTAACCATTTACATCGAGTCCACCCTCTTGTCCCTCCTTTAAACAAGGGAGTTCAAGGCTGGATTTTGCTGCATCAATGCTTGCCTTTATCGCCCGCCCACCCACCCACCTCTGACTTACACTTTGCAGTCTCCCAGTCCCATCACAGCAAGTCAGAAGGCTAAGTGTACGCTGGGCTACCGTGCATGAGGATTTGAGTATCAGTATAGAGCAGGTGCAACCATAGAATACTGTGCACAGGTCAGGTCTCCCTCTTCACACTGTTACACTGGTGACAGAGGCAGTAGAGTCATAGGTTCGCCAGATTGATTTCTGAGATGCTATTTGTTGCAAGGAGAGGCTGAGCCTGTACTCTCTTAAGTTCAGAAGAAAGAGGTGATCTGTTTGAAATGTATAAACGTGTTGCAGGACTTGGCAGAGTAGATACTTGGTGGCGTTTCTCTCGGCTGAGTCTTGTGGAACCAAATGTCAAATCTCAAAATAAGCAAAATTCAAAGTGAAACAAAAACTGAAAATACCCAGCATGTCAGGCTGCCTCTGTGGGACGAGAAACAGAATCAACATTACAGGCTGAATAACCTTCATCTGAGGCATTCTGACCTGAAACAGTGACCATTTCTCTTCCCAAATGGCAACTTGAACATGCTGAGTATTTCCTGCTTTTTCTGTTTTTGTCCCAAAATGAGAGGTCAGCTATTTAGGACTGAGATGCAAAGAATTTTGCACACATGGATCTTTGGAATTTTTCTACCTCAGTGAGTAGTGGAGCTCAGGCATGAAGTAAATTCCAGTCAGAGACTGACTGATTGATCTTTAGATGTTGAGAGATTGAAAGGTCATGGTTTCACCAGCTCAGAATGTCCAAGGAGCTCAGAGTCAATTGCTAATTTCATGATGTGGCTAATGTTTTAATTCCAATCTGTATACAGAAGGATGCCACAAGCAGCAGTTAGATAATAACCAGGTTTCAGGTGGTGGTTGAGGAATGGGCATCAGCAATCAAACCCTGGCAGCTGTATTTCCTCCACTCCTTCCATTCACATAGGAATTTTTATTTCCATCCAACAGAGCCTGTGTCGAACATTTCATTGATGGTTCCCTTAGCATTGATCATACAAATGCTAGTTATGTCTTCACTGTGTATCCCAAACCCAACCAGCAGCTGGCACTAATCCACGCTCAGCCTGCGCTACATCACCCAGGTTAGAGAGTTTGAGTTTAGTTTATTGTCATATTAACTGAGGTACAGTGAAAAGATTTTGTTGCATGCTAACCAGCCAACGGAAAGACAATACAGGATTACAATCAAGTCATACACAGTGTAGAGTAACAAGATAAAGGAAATAATGTGAATAACATTTAGTGCAAGATAAATCCAGTAAAATCGGATCAAAGATAGTCTGAGGGTCTCCATTGAGGTAGATAGTAGTTCAGGTCTGCTCTCTAGCTGTTGGTAGGATGGTTCAGTTGCCCGATACCAGCTGGGGAAAATGTCCCTGAATCTGGGCCCAAGAACTACCCGTATTGCACTGCCTGCAGTGTGTGCGTTTGTGCAAAGCCCAGGGAAGCTGTGCACTTTGGATTGATACTAAAAAATAGACAAAAAGTGCACGAGTAACTTAGCAGGTCAGGCAGCATCTCTGGACAATATGGATAGGTGATGCTTCAGGTAGAGAGCAATCTTCAGTGATGGGGCGGGGAGGGGGGGGGATGAAAACTGGAAAGAGGGGCGAGGCAAAACCTAGTTTTAGGTGGATACGGGGTGTGAGGGGGGGGGGGGAGAAGTTAACAGGCTGAACAAATGCATGAGATGAAAAGGCAGAAGGTGTGAGACAGGGACAGAAGAGGGTGCATTGTGAATCCAGAGGAAGGAATATTAGAGGATGAGGAGAAATGGGTCCAGATGGAGCACAAGGCCGGGGGGGGGGTGGAGAAGGATGGAAAAAGGAGATTGATTGTGAGTTAATCAGCCTAAACGGTAGAATTTAACGTTCATGTTGCTTGGTTGTTTTTCTTCTTTAGGGAGCACGAGACTGGGACCACAACACGGCCACTCAGCCCATCCTCACCTCCGACCCTGCGAGAAGCCCCGCCCAACTGTGCACAGACACGCCCCCTCTGCGACAGGCCCCGCCCCCGGGCACGACCCTCCGCGGCCGGAGGCGCAGGCGTAGAAGGAAGGCGCCGGGTGGCGCGATGTCACCTCAGCGCCGCTTGGGGGCGCCGCAGCTGGAGGACCAGCAGCAAGGCCTAGGGCGGCAGGGACGCGGGCGCTTGAGGGCGGTGCAGGATGGCCGCCGGCGGCTGGTGGACGAGGCCTGTCTCCAGTACCGCGGTGACGGGATGCCGGGCTCCAGGCTGCCGGACCCACACCACGTCTCCCGCATCTACGTGGAGGACCGGCACCGCCTGCTGTACTGCGAGGTGCCGAAGGCGGGCTGCTCCAACTGGAAGCGGGTGCTGATGGTGCTGAGCGGCCTGGCCAGCTCTCCGGCCCACATCCAGCACCAGGCCGCACACTACGGCAACTCGCTGCGGCGTCTCGACAGCTACGACCGCGCCGGCATGGCTCGCCGACTGCGCACCTACACCAAGGCGCTGTTCGTACGGGAGCCGCTGGAGCGCCTGGTCTCCGCCTTCCGCGACAAGTTCGAGCAGCCCAACACTTACTACCACCCGGTCTTCGGCCGCGCCATCATCGCCCGCTACCGGCCCAACGCCACCCGCCAGGCCCTGCGCTCCGGATCGGGCGTCACCTTCCCCGAGTTCGTGCGCTATCTGCTGGACCCGCGGCGGCCACTCGGCCTCGACATCCACTGGGAACGCGTCGGTCGCCTCTGCAGCCCCTGCCTTGTCCGCTATGACTTCATCGGCCGCTTCGAGAACCTGGCGGCCGAAGCTGAGGCGCTGCTGCGCCTGGTCGGGGCCCCCGCCAACCTCACCTTCCCCCGCTTCAAGGACCGGCACCGGCGGGAGGAACGCACCGGGCCGCAACTCAGCCGCCGCTACCTCGCCCAGCTGTCGGCCGACGAGCGCCGCCGCGCACAGGACTTTTACCTGACCGACTACGCCATGTTCAACTATTCGCGGCCCTTCGGCCCAGGGTGAGGGCAACGGTCGGCGCCATGGAGATGGGGGGCGTGACCTGGGGACCAAGTAGGGTAGAGATGGGAGCGGAGCCTATGTACTGGAAGCAGAGACAGTGCTGGAGTAACTCAGCGAATCAGGCAGCATCTCTGGAGAATTTTTTTTATCTCCAGAGAAGTTGCCCGACCGGCCGAGTTCGTGTCTATCTTTGGTATGAACCAGCAGCTGCAGTTTCTTTGTTTCTACACGATGTATTAGACTAGAGGATGGGGTATGCACAGAGAGAGGGGGCTTTAAGGGACAGGCCCAGGCAAGATTGACTCCTGAGTTTATACTCCCCAGTCTCCTAAAGGCCCTCCACCGTCCATTCTGCCCAGTTCTGGAGCATCCTCGCTCAATTCCAAGGTAATGCATCCTAACTCTCGTCACCCGGTGCAAAGCATTCACAAAGGGTGAGGGTATCACTGGTGATGGGGACAGGGTAGGAGGGGACACAGCATTCCACCCCAGTACAGAGCTATTGCTCCTTTCTCCAAACCTCACATTTGTTATTGGTTTATTATTGTCCTGTGTACTGAGATACAGTGATGAACTTTGCGTGCTATCCATTCAAATCATATTATACACGTTCAAACAAGCCATACAGAAATACAACAGGTAGTCATAGTTATATAGCATTGAAAGGATAAAGTAGGATTGGATAGTCTGGTATTTTTTTCCCCTTTAGCGTGGGAGGCTGAAGGATGTCCTTACAGAGGTTTCTAAAATGGTCAGTCTTTTTTTCCAGGGTTAGGGAATCTAAAAGTAGAGGGCTCAAATAGAAGGTGAGAGGGGAAAGATTCATAAGGAGCCTGAGGGGCAACATTTTCCCACAGGGTGGTGGATATATGGAAGGCAGGGGGCACATGGGTTAGGGCAAGTACAATTGCAGCATTTAAAATACATTTGGACAGATAAACGGATAGGAAGAATTCGGAGGGATATGGGACAAACACAATTAGGACTAGCTCAGGTAGACAACTTGGTCCCAAGGGCATGTTCCCATGTTATCTAACTGATACTTTAAAATAATAGGTTTAAGGTGTTTAGGGTACATGGTATAGGTATGGAGGGAAGAAAATGTAGATGGAGCGGAGATTCTGTTGGACTGGCTACGGAATTGTTCCACAGCTCTCCAGTCCCAGTGAGCTTGCAAAACAGAATATCCATCCTAGGCCCACAGTATAATCCCACGTTTATTCCAGATTCCACTCTTTCTCTGACGCCTCTGTCCCTTCACCTGTTCAACAATCTTTTGTTGAACCCTCCCCTCCTCTTTGTCTGCCTTATTTCCCCCATCCTATTTATTTTAGCCCCAGTCAATGACCTTCCCAGTGTATTGTAGTGAGGTAATCCGTAGTTGCTAAGACTTCGGTGCCTTTTACAAACCCATACCTGATCTTGCGGGGAGCTCATTGCGTGGCTCGTAGTCACTGATTGAGAGAGTGGGATGGTTTCAAATTCAACTTGGGCTGCATGGATGAAAGGTTTTGTTGACTAAATATCCTTCTGTGAATTTAACCTCAAAGTGGTCTCAAGCCAGTTTTCCAGTGAAACATTGGGAGCTGGTGCTGGAACTCTGCAGAGAGTCTACATTCCATTTATTCCTTTTTTCCACATTTCCATGTTCTTCTTGGTCTGATAAGGCAGCATATCGGATAGCTTCACTTTGTATCCAACCCCTGCTCTTCCTGCTCCAAGCGTGTGCGACGGAATCATCGGGCGGGAGCTTCACTCTGTACTTAACAAAGTGTTCTTTTGTCCTTCCTCAGTAGGAACTCTGATCATTCTGTGCTCCCTTGGTACTTCATAGAAATAAATATTTTGTGTGCTGTGGAGAGGGAGCTGTACTCTGTCTGTTGAACCTGTGATGGCTAGCTCTGGCTGTATTGACATCTCTTGCCTCATTGACTATAACAATTGAAAGACTACGATGAAAATTGTATAAATACTTTTGTTTTTCAGGGCTAGTATTGTGGAAGCGTGGTGACATTTTATTTAAGGATAAGATAGAGAATTTATGGGAAATAATTGTATCGTAGCACATTAAATGTGAGTTGTGTGGTTCTGTGACTGGTGTACATTAGGAGGCTGGACCTTTTATAACCCATCAAATGTGAATTGTAAATTTAACTGAGATTTATTGTGCAATAAATTATATTAAAACCTTTTCCAATAATTGCATATACTGCCTTCTACCTTAGATTTTCTATCCACAGAGTGACAAAATGGAAAGAGTTTATATTTCTAAAGCATCTTTCACATCCTCTGAACGCGCTATGAAAAACGCAGTGACAGAATTATGCACATAAAAATCCCACAGAGGGAATGTGGAAATTGAACATAGAACCGTAAAGACACAAAAAGATGGAGTAACTCAGCGGGACAGGCAGCATCTCTGGAGAGAAGGAATGGGTGACGTTTCGGGTCGAGACCCTTCTTCAGACTGAATGGGATAAAAGCTGTAATAGCATAAGGGAAGGGAATAAAAGCTGTATTAGTATAAGGGTCTCGACCCGAAACATCACCCATTCCTTCTCTCCAGAGATGCTGCCTTCCCGCTGAGTTACTCCAGCTTTTTGTGTCTATCTTCAGTTTAAACCAGCATCTGCAGTTCCTTCTTATACATAGTACAGCACAGGAACAGGCCCTTCTGCTCATGTCAGTGCTGAACGTGTTGCTAAATTTAAGTAATCCCATCTGCCCGCTTATGATCCATATCACTGTCCAATTACCCTCTACTAACATTCTACTCCGCCTAGCAGAGCTGGTCCACACCCTCAACAACTTCTCCTTTGACTCCACGCACACTCCAACTCCAAGACGTAGTTATGAGCACCCGCATGGCCCCAGCTATGCCTGCCTCTACGAAGGGTACGTTGAACAAACCCTGTTCCAGGCATACACTGGCCCTATCCCCGAACTCTATCTCTGTTACATTGATGACTGCATCGGTGCTACCTCCAGCACCCATGCAGAACTCATGGACTTAATCTACTTCACCACTAAATTTTATCCTGCACTCAAATTTACTTGGACCATCTCTGACACCTCCCTCCCCTTTCTTGATCTCAGTCTCCATCACAAGAAATAGACTATTGATTGATGTCTATTACAACCCACTGACTCCCACAACTATCTCGACTACATTTCTTCCCACCCTGCTTCTTGCAAGGACTCTATCCCCTACTCCCAATTCCTCAGTCTACGCCTAATCTGCGCCCAGGAGAGGTGTTCCAAACTAGAACATCCAAGATGTCCGCATTCTTTAGGGAACGGGGGTTCCCCTCTCCCATCATAAATGAGGCCCTCACTCGTGTCTCCTCTGTACCCTGAAGCTTCGCCCTTGTTCCCCCTCCCCCTAGTCGCAACAGAGACAGAGTCGCCTTAGTCCTTGCCTTCCACCCCATCAGCCGTCGCATTCAACACATAATCCCCCAAAATTTCCGCCACCTCCAAAGGGATCCCACCACTAGCCACATTTTCCCATCTCCACTCCTTTCCGCCTTCAGTAGAGACCGTTTCCTCACAACTCCCTCGTTAACTCATCCCTTCCCACCCAAACCACTCCCTCCCCGGGTACATTCCCCTGCAACCGCAGAAGATGCAACACTTGTCCCTATGCCTCCTTCCTCGACTCTGTCCAGGGACCCCGACAGTCCTTTCAGGTTAGTCAGTGGTTTACTTGCACCTCCTACAACCTCATCTACTGTATCCGTTGTTCAAGATGTGTACTCTTATATATCAACGACACCAAACGCAGACTGGACGATTGTTTCGCGGAACACCTTCGCTCAGCCCTGTGAACCAATCTGATCTCCTGGTTGCTGGACACTTTAATTCTCCTTCCCATTCCCACACAGACATTTCTGTCCTCGGTCTCCTCCATTGTCAGAGTGAGGCTAAACGCAAATTGGAGGAACAGCATCTCATATTTTGCTTGGGCAGCTTACAGCCCAGGGGTATTATTGATTTCTCTTATAGGTAGCCCTGGCATTCCCTCTCCATCCCTCCCCCATCCAAGTCGCACTAGCTTCTCATTTTCACCCTACAAACAGCTTACAATGGCCTGTTTCCTGTATTACCGTTACTTTTTTTGCATATCTTTCATTCATTGTTATTTATCGCTCCACATCACCGTCTATATCTCTCGTTTCCCTTATCCCTAACTAGTCTGAAGAAGGGTCTCAACCCGAAGCGTCACCCATTCCTTCTCTCCAGAGATGCTGCCTGTGTCACTGAGTTACTCCAGCTTTTTATGTCTATCTTCGGTTTAAACCAACAACTGCAGTTCCTTCTTACAGTTGTTCCAAGGACACGGGTTAGACGCATATTAACGCTCCTGATACACTGTCTACCAACATATTCACAGGGTATGGGGTCAGTCATTTTGCATTTGCTGATTAGAATGAACAAACACACATCTTTAATAACCAGGCACCTCTGAAGTATGTGAATCATGCAATAATTTCCGAGAGAAAAGCCTTTCCATTGGCGGGTTGAGTGCTTGATCCAGGAGAGGGAACCATTGCAGTCCCGGTGTGTTGATTGAGCCGCTGGTCAGATGTCACTATGTATCCGCATTGCCACTGCCCCTTTAACCTCACTGACTTCAAATAGAAATTATTACATCTAATTGGGATTATTTATTGCCAGTTTAATTGCATACCTTCTCATTCGATTTAGGTTAATTAGTGTCACATGTACCAAAGTACTGTAACATACTTTTGTTTGCTTACTTTTGTTTGCATGCTATTGATTCAAATCAGATACTATATATACACGAGTACAGTCAAGCCAAACGCAAATACAAAACATGAAGCAAATAGATAAATACCAGAGTGCAGAATAGTTTTTGAGCCTTGTAGTGTAACAGTTTCAGAGAAATACATTGTCCATAGGACTATACCCTAACTTACTGAAGGACCCTTACAAAAGTTTGATAACGGGAAGAAGCTGTTCCTGAGTCTGGTGGTGCACGTGTTCAAGCTTCTGTACCTTCTGCCGGATGGGGGCAGGGAGAAGGAGGAATAACCTGGGTGGGACAAGTCTTTGATTATGATGGTTGCTTTCCTGAATTGAGTGGTATAGATGTAGTCAATGGTGGGGAGTCTGGTCTGGTGTGATAAGACTGAGCAACCTCCACCACTCTGTAATTTCTTGCAGTCTAGGGAAGAGCTATTCCAAAGCCTAGCTGGTGCAACTTGACAGTATACTTTCAATGGTGCATCTGTAGATGTTTGTCAGAGTTGTTGGGAACACGTATATCCTTAGTTTGCAGAGAGAAAAGAGGTGTTGGTGTATTTATTTCTGTATGTAGCTTCAATTTGATTAGCTCAGGATAGATTCTTGGTATTATTTAGTCCGATGAGCTGGAAACTCTCACCAATTTCCACTTTGGCACCAGTGTTGTGATTGGGCCATGAATCCCATCATACTTCCTGAAATCTAATACTAGCTCTTTTCTCTTGCTGGCAATGAGAGAAGAGGTTGTAGGCGGACACCATGTCACTAAGCTCTCGATTTCTTTTCAGTACCAACATTGTTCCTGACCTGGCCCACCACAGTGGTGGCACCTGCAAATGTTTAGATGGAGTTAGAGCAGAATTTAGAATTCATGAATGTACAAGGGGAACAGCATGGCTGAAAACACTTCCTTGTGGGACATTACAACAAATAGGATGGAATCAGTGGTTGTAAGATTTCATTATTGTTGTAGAGGATGCTAGCGACATTACTCCAATTGGGAACTGAGGTTGAGAGAGGGTCTTAAATATCAGTGGGGAAGCATTTTGGGATGGGTGACCTAAATTATAAATTTCTAAGTTGGTGGTATTTGCATCTGCCTCTGTGAATGGCTTTCTAATTGGCAGCAGTGTGGAAGAAGTTATTGACAAGCCTTGATGATGTAATTCAGTGGATCATGCAGATGGTATACACCAAAATCTCCGTTCACGAGTGGTGGAGGGAATGTGTGTTTAAGATGGTGGTTTAGTTGATGGTCAAGCTGATTGTTTTGCACTGGACCAAACGGAATGCAGCTCCTGACACCTCCACACCCACCAGGAAGGCCTTAATTCCCTCCGTTTCTTCCTCGACCCGAGAACCATCCAATTTTCCTCTACTAACATTCTACCCCTCCTAGCAGAGCTAGTCCACACCCTTAACAACTTCTCTTTCCACTTCCTCCTTCCAAGGCGTAGCTATAGGCACCCGCATGGACCCCAGCTATGCCTGCCTCTTTGTAGGATACGTTGAACAATCCCTGTTTCGGACGTACACTAGGCCCTATCCCCGAACTCTATCTCTGATACATTGATGACTGCTTCGGTGCTACATCCTCAACTTTCTTGATCTCAGTCTCCATCACAGGAAATAGACTATTGACTGACGTCTATTACAAACCCACTGACTCCTACAACTGTCTCGACTACACTTCTTCCCACCCTGCTTCCTGTAAAGACTCTATCCCCTACTCCCAATTTCTCCGTCTACGCCGCATCTGCGCCCAAGATGAGGTGTTTCATACTAGAACATCCGAGATGTCCTAATTCTTTAGGGAAGGGGGGTTCCCCTCTCCCATCATAAATGAGGCCCTCACTCGTGACTCCTTGGTACCCTGCAGCTCCATCCTTGCTCCCCCTCACCCTAGTCACAACAGAGACAGTCCCCCTAGTCCTTCCCTTTCACCCCATCAGCCATCACATACAACACATAATCCTCCGAAATTTCCGCCACCTCCAACGGGATACCACCACTAGCCACATTTTCCTATCTCTACCCCTTTCCGCCTCCGCAGAGACCGTTCCCTCCGCAACTCCCTGGTTAACTCCTCCCTTCCCACCCAAACCACCCCCTTCCCAGGTACCTTCCCCAGCAATTGCAGAAGATGCAACACCTATCCCTATACCTCCTCCCTTGACTCTGTCCAGGGACCCCGACAGTCCTTTTAGGTTATGCGGAGGTTCACTTGCACCTCCTCCAACCTCATCTACTGTATCCGTTGTTCAAGATGTGGATTCTTATACATCGGCAAAGCTAAACGTCGACTGGGCGATCATTTCGCGGAACACCTTCGTTCAGCCCGCCTGAACCTACCTGATCTCCCGGTTGCGAAACACGTTAATTGTCTTTCCCATTCCCACACAGACCTTTCTGTCCTAGGTCTCCTCCATTGTCAGAGTGAGATTAAACGCAAATTGGAGGAACAGCATCTCATATTTCGCTTGGGCAGCTTACAGCACAGTGGTATGAATATTGAATAACATTCCCGCTCTCTCTCTCCCTCCAAAAGTGCACTAGCTTCTACTTTTCACCGAACAAACAGGTAACAATGGCCTGTTTCCTTTATCACCGTTACTTTTTTACATATCTTTTATTCGTGGTTATCTCTCTACATCATCGTCTATATCTCTCGTTTCTCTTATCCCTAACCAGTCTGAGGAATGGTCTCGACCTGAAACGTCACCCATTCCTTCTCTCCAGAGATGCTGCCTGTCCCACTGAGTTACTCCAGCATTTTGTGTCTACCCAGCTCCTGACTTGTTCTTTTTTGAAGCTGCAGGCAAGTCTGTTCCTGCAGGGTACCCAATCTCCAACCTGCCTGTGTAGTCCCACTGTTTATGTGGCTGGTCTGGTTAGGTTTCTAACAAACCAAAGTGGTCACATTAGAATTTGAATATCAGTGTAACATGCTATTCTCATTTCCTCTTCCATTGTGTTCTTTCTGAGTGGACAAGAAGTACTGATGGGTTTTTTAAATTGTGCCACATATGTTTAAAGTGGTATTCATGCCAGTATCTACAACTTATGCATGGAATGGATCCATCAGTTACTGCAGTGATCTGTAGAGAGCCAGAGCAAGAGCCATGGGTGCCACTTGGCTGCGAAAAAAAATCAACACTTATTTGAAGATGAGGAATGAAGGTGAATTCAGAGAAAGCCAGGGGTTCCAGCTACAGCTCCAGGGACAAATCAACGGGGATCTAGAATGTTCAGGTGCCCACCTCTTTAATGTATTCGGATCTTTCTTTAACACGAGAAGCTTACTGTTGCACTTCCTGTGTACCCATTCCCACAGGTTGACTCATCTTACTGAACTTTTTCTTTTCTCTTAAGTACAACAAATAGTTTCTTCATCATGAAAACAATGAGTAATACAATATTTAGTGTTAATGATCCCAGGAAAATTATTACATCCACAGAGTAATAAACGTACCATGGAAGTTTGTAAGATTCAGAGCGTAATTGTGCTGCGCCTTTGTGTCGGGCAGTGTACTCAATCCAGAAAATGGCTGGTTTGGTTAGGTTTTTGTCAATCCAAAGTGGTCATTCTCTTACTCATTTCCCTTCTTTTGTGTTATTTCTGCATGGACAGGAAGTGCTGATGGGCTAAAAATGGTGCCACATTGGGTAAATGTGATGTTCATGCCAGTATCTACAACTTTTGTGTGGAATGGATCCATCAGGTGGTGCACTTGTGATCTATAGAGCACTAGAGAGTCAGAGCGAAAGACAGTGGATGCTACTTGGCTATAAAAGAATTCAATATTTATTTGAAGATAAAGAAGGTGACCATAGAAAGCCAGGTGTTGCAGCTGTAAGACGTCAAATGGGATCCAAATGTTTAATCTTTAATGTGTTCAGATCTTTCATTAATACAAGAAGGTTACTGTTACACTTCCTCAGCACCCATTCCCACAGTTTGACTAGTCTTACTGAACTTTTTCTTTTCTCTTCAGTACAACAAATAGTTTCTTCATCATGAAAACAATGAGTAATACAATAATTAGTGTTATTGATCCTAGGAACATGATTACATCCACAGAGTAATAAACGTACCATGGAAATTTGTAAGATTCGGAGCGTAATTGTGCTGCGCCTTTGTGTCGGGCAGTGTACTCAATCCAGAAAATGGCTCTGTCCATTGGGGTCTCTGGCTGATCCCTGTGGAGAAGAGAGAGTTTCTGCATGTTTTCTCGATAAGTGGAGTTATTTATGATTTCATTAAGTGCCGACACTAGATCTGATGACTGGAGAAATGCAACATTGACCACCTTTGCTGCTCCTCTAGTTTCAAGTTTGACCATATTATCAAACTGGTCATAAAACAATGGTAGGCCAACCACCGGCACCCCATGATAGATTGCTTCATACAGTCCATTGGTGCCACCATGAGAAATGAAGGCTCGAGTCTTGGCATGGCCCAGTAGGTCATTCTGAGGAATCCATTTTGCTATGAGGGTGTTATTTCCAATATTGGGAGGGATGTCTCCATTGTGTCTCCAAATGACCTTTTGGGGTATTTGGGCAAGGGCTTCAGCGATTTTCATAGTAAGATCCAATGATAAAGTGTCTATAAGAGTACCCAGTGACATCACAACAATACCATGCTCCCCAGAGCTGTCAACAAACGTTTGTAGCTCTTCATCCAGTGGTTTAGGTGGTTGACATTGGAAACCTCCGATATACACAAAGTTTGGCATCATGGGTCTCGGAAATTCAAATACAAAGTCTATTCTCATCAACCACACATCTGCCCTTAGGAGAACCATCTTGATGTCAATGTCTCTGCCGAGGTATTGCTGGCACAAATCATCGTACAAGGGATTAATCACAAACTCGGAAATACCAAACTGAAGGAAATGTTGCAGGACATTATGAACTCGTTGAAGAAAACTCATTTTGTCTGTTAATTGTGATCTGAAGACTGGGACATAGGAGGGTGGAGATGGGGCAGCAAAGAAATGAGCATCTTCTGCAGTCATCCATCGGACATTGTACACCAATGGGATGTTGAAATAATAAGCAAGCATTGGACCTGCACAAACAATTGGATCTGCAAGTATCAAGTCAAAGTTTGCATCTGCAATTTGCTCCAGCAATGCCTTGTTCTCAAAAATTGAGATGGTGACGCGCCTCAACCAAAGATGGCCCTCATGCATGAACATAGTTAGCTGAAACTGAAGCTGGAGAAATGTCCATAGTGGGATGTTGGCGTTGGAGATGGCCAATGTGTTTTGTACCAAAGTTTGTATGCCATTAGCATCTTCTACCAACCCCGTACTTCCATGTGACTCGATGATTAGGGACTGATAAAACTCTGGTTCCTTCTTGATATACCAGGATGTTGATGAATGAAGTACAGTAATATTGTGTTCATGGCGTCTCAGTTCTTTCACTAGAACCCTCATGTTGACCCAGTGGCTTCCATCAAATGGGACGACCAGTATGTTAGCCCCATAAGTAACTGAACACGAAAGAGTTATGATGATACCAAGAGCACACGTGACTAAAACGCTGGTGTTCCATTGAGAAAATCCCATTTTGAATCAAATAGATGTACAAACCCTGTTTGGAAATTACATAAATTGTTAAACAAACAATATAAATTGGAAAATTAATCAGAAGGACCAGTGCAGCAAGTGCATGCAAACACAACTTGGAGGTTTCCCTCCAGGTCACACCTCACCCAGCATCTTGAAAGTGGCATCACAGGTAAATAGAGCTATCAGAAGACTTTCAGCACATTGGCCCTTATCAGTCAGTGTATTGAGTATGGAGGTTGTGAGGTCCTGGCACAGTTGTATAAGACATTGGTGAGGTCCTGGCACAGTTGTATAGGGTGATTTCACGAAAGGTCACTGGAGCGTAAATCCCCACTCACGTGACCGAAAATTTTAACTGGGGGACAAGCGTCACTTCCGGTACATGTTAGTGGATGGGAAAACACGCACATTCACACCCGTTAAAAACATCGAAAACGGCCAGGTTTTGAGCTGCAATTAAGTGAGCCAGTCGGGGTGACCGTGAGGAACAGCTACCTAAATTTACAGTCCAAAATAAAAGATAGAAACTAAGGTAAATACAAGAGGGAGCTGAAGGTGTAAAAAAGGCGGAAGTGCTAGCGGACTTTTTTCTTGGAGATTTAAAGATCCAAAATATCGGGAATTATCGCGTTTGCTCGCTGCATTTCATCAAAAGTGGCATTATTGACTTTGTTATCTTTATTCATTTGTTATATGAAAAGTATTAAAAGTTAGAAATCCGTCAGTAAAATTGCAAAATCGCCCATGGTTCTCAGGTGGGTTTTAACATGCAAAATGAAAACGCTTCTGAAGCTCCATTTACCATTTAAATAATCGTAAACTCTCAATGCGTTTGGAAATCAATTTTACTGAGATGCAAGCTTACGATTATTTAAATGGTAAATGTAGCTTCAGAAGCATTTTTATTTTGCATGTTAAAACCCACCTGAGAACCATGGGCGATTTTGCAATTTTACTGACGGGTTTCTAACTTTTAATACTTTTCATATAACAAATGAATAAAGATAACAAAGTCAATAATGCCTTACTTTTGATGAAATGCAGCGAGCAAACGCGATAATTCCCGATATTTTGGATCTTTAAATCTCCAAGAAAAAAGTCCGCTAGCACTTCCGCCTTTTTTACACCTTCAGCTCCCTCTTGTATTTACCTTAGTTTCTATCTTTTTTTTGGACTGTAAATTTAGGTAGCTGTTCCTCACGGTCACCTCGACTGGCTCACTTAATTGCAGCTCAAAACCTGGCCGTTTTCGATGTTTTTAATGGGTGTGAAAGTGCGTGTTTTCCCATCCACTAACATGTACCGGAAGTGACGCTTGTCCCCCAGTTAAAATTTTCGGTCACGTGAGTGGGGATTTACGCTCCAGTGACCTTTCGTGAAATCACCCTATAAGACATTGGTGAGGTCACATTTAGAGTATCGTGATCAGTTTTGGTCACCATGTCATAGGAAAGATGTTGTCAAGCAAGAAAGGGTTCTAGAGAAGATTTACGGGGGTGGAAGATTGCAACCTTCACGTGGTCCGCCCTGTTCCGACTAATGCAATCAACTCGACGTGCACAAACGGAAGATCAAATAGAACAAGTTGTCCAACAACTTCAGGCTGTGCACACCACACGAAAGAAGAAGAAGATTTACGGGAATATAGCCAGGACTCAAGGGTCTGAGCTATTATTTGTTGGCGCGCAGGAGGATGAGGGGTGATCTTATAGCGGTGTACAAAATCAGGAGATTAATAAATCATCACAATGCATGGTATTTTGCCGAGAAAAGGGGAATCGAGAACCAGAGTAAATAGGTTTAAGGTGGGGTGGAAAGCATTTAATAGGAACCTGAGAGGACTTTTTTTTTACCCTAACGAGCTGCAAGAGGATTTAGTTGAGACAGGTACGATCGCAATATTTAAGCAGCATTTAGACAGATGCATGGATAGAATAGATTTACAGGGATATGGGCCAAACACAGGCTGGTGGGACTAGTATAGATTGGGCGTATTGGTCGGCATGGGGAAGTTGGGCCGAAGGGCCTGTCTCCATGCTGGGTATGACTCTATGACCTGAAGGACTGCATCAGTTTATGGAGGCGGTTCACCAGCTTTAAGGCCAGTGGGCTTGTCCCTGATGCAAATATCTAATAAACAAATAAACTAACAATTTAACATATAAACTACCAATTAATAAAGTCTGAAGAAGGGTCTCGATCCGAAGCGTCATCTATTTCTTTTCTCCAGAGATGCTGTCTGGAGAGTTTTTTTGTGTCTAACAATTCTAATATATTTTTGTTTGGTTCTACTCGCGATTCCGCTGCTCAAATATCCAGTCACAACATTAGCTCACAGAGTGACATTACATGCAGAGTGGCGATCTGTCAAATGTCATTAACAAAGAAGATTCCAGAAACTTCATGCTAGAGCAGGAGGCTGTTTGGTTCATCAATCCAGTTTAGTTTACTTTAGTTTGGAGCAAAGATTATAGGAGCAAGAGCTCCTCTATAATCTTTGGTTTGGAGGTCGAGCGCGGAAACAGGCCCTTCCCCCCACCGGGTCCGCGCCGATCCCCGCACATTAACACGATCCTGAACCCACTAGGAACATTTTTTACATTTTCTAAGCCAATTAACCTACACACCTCAGGGGGTGCAGCAGCACCTACGGTTCCTGATCCTTGCAGCTCCATAGATGCTGCTGCACCCGCTGAGTTTCTCCAGCTTTTTTGTGTACCTTCGATTTTCCAGCATCTGCAGTTCCTTCTTGAACCTACAAACCTCAACGTCTTTGGGGTGTGGGAGGAAACCGAAGATCTTGGAGAAAACCCACGCAGATCACGGGGAGAACGTGTTTCTAGTATCTTTGCTACAAACTGCGTACAGACAGCGCCCGCCCCCGAACTCCGGCGCTGCATTCGCTTAGGCAGCAACTCTACCGCTGCACCACCGTGACCTGTCCCCTGCAGCTTTTACCAAAGATTATAGAGGCCAAAGACTATAATCGTTGGCTTTTACTGTCTCCCCTTCATGTATACTTGGAATTTTAATATAAAAGTTACAATTAAGTTTGCTCCTTTTACCCTTTCAGGCTTCCGAGAGCATAACCACTCACTGCATGAAAACATTTTCTTCATATCCTTTATAGTTTACCTCAAATCAGAGTCCTCTGGTTCCTGATCCTTGCAGCAGTGGGAACTAAAGATAACAAAGTCTTCAAAACATTGAATAGGTCAGCACAGGAGCACGTTCTTTGATTCATGATGCCTGTGCCAGCTTTGTTAGTCCCTTTTAAACGCTTGTATCAAATTGCTTAATCCTTCTCGGTTCTGGGATAAACAATTCTCAGAAATCCCGCACGGATTACCACAATTGACGATTTGGCACTAATCCAACTACTATTTTCTGCACTCTTTCACTGGCCTTCAAAACCTTCGCAAACCTGTTCCTGGTGAATCAGCAAACTTTAGTTCTAATGCTCCAGGATCATAACAATGCGCCAGTGCTTCCCCACCTCAAAAAAAAATCCTTAAATAGAATCCCAAATTTCCTGGAATTTGATGGTATTTCCTGAAATTTTCAAAAATGCTTCCTCTGTGCTATTTGTTTTTTTTTTCGCGGGCACACGTTAACAACACAAAGAAGCATAAGGCAAAACCAGGGCTGCCAACTCTTGCATTTTGAGTCTGGCGAGTGTTTGCCGGGCTGGCGAGTGTTTGCCGGGCTGGCGAGTCGCTCGCTGCAGCTCCGGCCATGGAGCAGTGCAAGAGTCCCGGGCCGTTGGAGGCGTCAGAAGCGTTGCGCCGCTGCCGTTCGTCTCTGTGCTGAATTCGCCCTGGTGACCGGCATGGATCAGGCAGCGTTTCTGGAGAGAAGGAATGAGTGAAGTTTCTGGTCGTGACCCTTCTAAGGGTCTTGACCCGAAACCTTTAGAAGGGTCTCGATCCAAAACGTCACCCATTCCTTCTCTCCAGAGATGCTGTCTGTCCCGCTGAGTTGCTCCAGCATTCTGTGTCTCTCTTCGGTTTAAACCAGCATCTGCAGTTCCTTCTCACACAATGAGACCCAACAAGACAACTTTGCAGCTAGTACCAGGTAGTAGTCAGGTGGGGGAGGGACAGAGAGAGAGGGGATGTTAAAGAAATTGATATTCATCTAGAGGCTAATTTAACACATACGTTTGCAAACTGTACAAAACTTAAACATTTCTGGTCTGATATTTTTGAAATAATTTCAGAAGTTATTAATACAAAACTGGACCCAAACACAAAATTAATAATACTTGGAATATCAGAACAAAGCTTAACACTCACAACAAACCAAAGAAATTTCCTCGACTACAGTATAATAATCGGGAAAAAATTAATATTAAAATTTTGGAAAGGCCCTACAACCCCCACAATTAATATGTGGATTACGGAAATGTCGGAGACCCTATACTTAGAAAGAATTAGACTTGTCTTAATGGACAAACAAGATATTTTCGATAAAATCTGGGCTCCATTCATTAACTATCTGAAGGGATAGATTGGTACAGCACGAGGACCCAACTGAAACTTGAACTCAGGATCAGATGAAAAGCTATACTTTATAATCTACGAACCTATCTCCATTGACGTATTACAGGTAACCCATTCCACCTCCTCTGTTTTTCTGTTTTTTTTAATTTGTAACTTTCTACCATCTCTTTCTCTCTCTTTCTATAAAAAATAAAAACACTAGAAGGTTTTTTTTTTTTAAAAGAAAAAAAAAAAACCTACAAACCCGCACGTCTTTGGGATGTGGGAGGAAACCGGAGCACCCAGAGGAAACCCACGCGGTCACAGGGAGAACGTGCAAACTGCACACAGACAGCACCCGAGAACAGGATCGAACCCGGGTCTCTGGCGCTGTGGGGCATTAATTGTAATGCTAATACTTGGGCCTCCGCTGATATGCCGGGATGATTACCCAATATTACTGATTATTAATCCATTATATTATTGATTATATATGTTGCGCCCGTTCTCCTTTATCTGTACATTGTGAGCGGCTTGCTTGCATTTACCGGATCGCACGCAACAAAAGCTTTCCCCTGTATCTCGCTACAGGTGGCAATAGTAAACTAAATCAATCTATTTACATGTATCTGTGTGTTGTGGCTTTAACCGGCCTGTTAAGATGCAGCAACTGAGAATGTCATTGTTCTGATGTCACTGCACGTGACAACTAAACACTCTTGTCTTCATTCTACACTTGAAATTACTACAATGACATTTAAACGGCATTTGGACAGGTATACATGTGGTAAGGAACTGCAGATTCTGGTTTAAACTGATACACAAAGTGCTGGAGTAACTCAGCTGGTAAGGCAGCATCTCTGGAGGGAAGGAATGGGTGACGTTTCGGGTTGAGACCCTTCTTCAGACTGAAGGTCTGGTTAATTGGCTTGGTATAAGTGTAAATTGTCCCTAGTGTGTAGGATGGTGTTAATGTGCAGGGATTGCTGGTCGGTGCGGACTCGGTGGGCCGAATGGCCTGTTTCCGCGCTGTATCTCTAAACTGAACCCTGTCCGGCTAGCAGGGCTGTGTAGGGCCGAGTGCCGTATCGAGCAGCGCCGCAGATCAATGGGCCTCTGGTGCTTTGAGTCGGTTCACAGACACAGAGAGGAAATTGGCTGTTACTCCGGCTTTTAGTGTCTATCAGTGACTTGGAGAGTGGGCTGGACAAGTGCCGCAGCTGGTCGCGGTTCCCCTGATCTACGTTATTCCCATGCACTTATGGGCCTGTCACACTGAGGCGACTGTTTAGGCGACTGTCAGGGACTAGTTTTACTAGCATTCACCTACGACACCTCGCGACAATCTACAACAACCTCCGACAGCCACTGTCGCTTGTAGTCACCCAGAAGATCGCCTAAGTGGGACAGGCCCTTCAGGCTGCGGCTCGGTGCATCCTGGAGGACAACCAGTGGCTGCTGGAAGTAAGTACCTAGCACTGGGTAGAAACAGTGGAAAATAGTGGCCTTCAAATGGGGGTGCATCCTGCTTGCCTGCTAGATTTTCACTTACTGTAACTGCAGGAAAAATGTTCCCGATGTTGGGGGTGTTCAGAACCAGGGGTCACAGTTTAAGAATAAAGGGTAGGCAGTTAGGACTGAGATGAGGACAAACTTTCTTCACCCAGAGTTGTGAGTCTGTGGAATTCTCTGCCACAGAAGACAGTGGAAGCCAATTCACTGGATGTTTTCAAGTGAGTTACATTTAGCTCTTGTTGTTTGCAAAATCAAGGGATATGGGGAAAAAACAGAAATGAGGTACTGATTTTAAATGAACAGCCATGATCATATTGATTGGCAGTGCTGGCTCGAAGGGTCTAATGGTTTATTCCTGCACTTATTTTCTATGTTTCTATGCTTGAGTATATGGCAATGAAACTCGACCACTTAATTTTGAAGCATTCATGCATGGTGGAGGTATAATGTAGTCATAGAGTGATACAGTGTGAAAACAGGCCCTTCGGCGCAACTTGCCCACACACGTCAATATGTCCCAGCTACGCTACCTGTTTTTGGTCCATATCCCTCCAAACCTGTCCTATCCATGTATCAGTCTAACTGTTTCTTAAATGTTGGGATAGTCCCTGCCTCAACTACCTCCTCTGGCAGCTTGTTCCATACACCCTCCACCCTTTGTGTGGAAAAGGTTACCCCTTAAAACATTGAAATCATACTTCTACAATGCACTAAAACATGATTTTAATACATCAAATTTCAAAAAGTCCCAACCGTGGGAGAGGGGACATCCCCCTCCCACATCCTCCCTCCACTAGGTTGCTCCACTCCCTCGCCGGTTACCCCCAAGGCGAGTGATCAGTAAGCCCCCCCACTTTCAAAAATGCTCCATGGCCCCTATTTCAGACAGAGAGCACTGCCAGATGTGAGAGGGGAACTGAGGTCAGTTGTCCGTGATGTCTGGATCCCAATGCTCAGCGCTTTATGTTTCGGAGTTGGCTAATGTTATTGATTAGTAATTAGCCTGATTTGTAATTAGTTGACAAAACCTTAATTTATTAATCCGGAATATCCAGGGGTATGGGATAAGTGTAATATTAAAATGACATGCAAGGTGTCAGGCTGTCTGTCACAACATCCAGTCCCGATAACCCATTATTTCCTTCAGTTAAATATTGGGAAGGTAGCACTATTGTAATTTGCCACTCAACTATCATGTTTGTTCACCACACTGACAATTTCTAAACCTCCCCCCCCCTAAATTCCTTTGACAGGTCGAATAGAAATGTCCCCAATCTCGTTGTTTTATTAATTGAACACGTAGATGAACATCCTCAAGGAGTGTAATCAGATGGAAACGGATTCAGATGCGATGTTTGAGAGCATGTTCAAAGAAGAGGCGTATTTTAAAGGAGTGACAGAGATACTTGCAGGGGAATGTGTGAGGAGGTTATTATTTGTCTTTAGTTTTAGCTTGAACCAGGACATCTGAAGATTCATTGTTTAATATAGTAATTGTGCTGATACTGACTCCAACCAACCACGTAATGAATATCATCCATTCCGGAGGTTTTATTTTTCTGATGCCATTTAAACTCACTTGGATTTCAATTACTTCAATGTAAAAGTAATTAGGAATGGGGAGCATTGGAGCAAAAATTTGCCCTCGGTACATATTAACTGTAATATAATAATGTATGCATGTTGGTAGGTGCAATCAAAACAAAGATCTTTTTATCATTGTTGTGTTATGAATACCACAGAAAATATTATGTACTCTTAAAATCACTTTTAGTAGAATTATATTGCTTAAATATATAGTTATTGGACTTTGCATTTCGGAAAAGTCCCAGCTGAGAGGAAGACAGCAAAATACTGAAAATATTGGGGATGAAAATGACTTCAGGACAGTTTGTTGGGAAAATGAAGGGAATTGTAACAGAATACTTATACAGCTGAGTGAGTATAATTTTATGTATGAAAAATTGTGTTCAAACAATTGATGACTTCTTTGACAAAGTAACTAGCATGTTAGATAACAAGGAAGCCAATGGATGTAGATTATGACCATTTTTATATTTAATGTGACTAACCATTAAAGCTCGTACATTTTTTTGCTGTAGAGGGAGCCAGTAGATTGAAAGTTTTATGTTATGGCTATGTTCTAAAACGATCATCACCATTAAAGACCTGCGAACCAGTAGTGGGTCTGAGCATCTCTAAGTATGAATCAATGTACTTGTCCATGATTAAATGTTCATGTGCTAATTTGTATGCATGACTTGTGGCCTAGAATGCGACCATGGTGTATGGAGAGAGGAAATTGTACTGGGTCCGAATGCAGTGTGATTGGAATCCGGGCATGTGTAATAATGAAGCATGACTGATTTCAGAGCTAGACATTCCAGTCGTACAGCATGGAAACAGGCCCTTCAGACCACCATGTCCGTCAACCAATAAGAGTTCATATGGATTTCATCAAAATGTTGCCTTCAGTGAAGGTCTTGAGTTAGAGGGCACGAATGTGCTTGTCTTCCCTAAAGCAAGTGAGTGAGTTGTGACCTGATAAGGTAGATAGCCATTTCGCCACTACTGGCCACATCTTCCCATCTCCTCCCCTTTCGGCTTTCCGCAGAGACCGCTCTGTCCGTAACTCCCTGGTCAATTTGTCCCTTCCCACCCAAACCACCTCCTCTCCTGGCACTTTCCCTTGCAACCGCAGGAAATGCTACACTTGTCTCTTTACCTCCCCCCTTGACTCCATCCAAGGACCCAAGCAGTCTTTCCAGGTGCGGCAGAAATTCACGTGCACCTCCTCCAACCTCATCTATTGAAACCGCTGCTCTAGGTGTCAGCTGCTCTACATCAGTGAGATCAAGCGTAGGCTTGGCGATCACTTCGCCCAACACCTCCACTCGGTTCGCAATAACCAACCTGATCTCCCGGTGGCTCAACTTAGGTTTATTAGTGTGACGTGTACCAATAACTCTCCCTCCCATTCCGAATCCGACCTTTCTGTACTGGGCCTCCTCCATGGCCGGAGTGAGGCCCACCGTAATTTTGAGGAGCAGCGCCTCATATTTCGCTTGGGTAGTTTACACCCCAGCGGTATGAACATTGATTTCTCCAATTTTAGGTAGTCCCTGCTTTCTCCTTCTTTCCACTCCCCTTCCCAGCTCTCTAAAAGGCCCACTGTCTCCACCTCTTCCTTTCTTCTTCCCACCTCCCCGCCCCCACACATGTCTGAAGAAGGGTCTCGTCAGAAACATTGCCTATTTCCTTTTCTCCATAGATGCTGCCTCACCCGCTGAGTTTCGCCAGCATTTTTGTCTACCAGGTAGATAGCCCGAGTGTACTTCCCACAGTTGGAGTGTCTAAAACAAGAGGGCATGCATTTAAGGTGAGAGGGAAGAGATTTAAAGGGGACATGTGGGGTACATTTTTCTCAGTTTATATTGCAACTGCCAACCTCTCACCATTTAAACTATTTTTATCCTTCTACTGACTTAATGCCCTTCCCACAATTTGCTAATCCACATCTTTTTGTATCAGGTGAGACTGAATGAAACTCCCACTGCATTTTCCCATCAGTTATTCCAAGGACATGGGTTAGACACAGATTACAGCTCCCTCTATACTGTCCATCAATAATTTCACATGTTTTGGGGTAATAATTTAAAAAAAGTCAGGTTGGATTTTGTATTTGCTGATTAGAATGAACAAGTACACATCTTTAATAGCCAGGCACCTGTGAAGTGTGTAAATCATGCAATAGTTTACGAGAAAAAAGCCTTTCCACTGGCAGGTTGAGTGCTTGATCCAGGAGGAGAAGCCATTGCGTCAAATAACAATCCCAGTGTGTTTGGTTGAGCAGCTGGTCAGGTGCCACTTCGTATCTGCACTGTCATTGCCCCTTTGACCTCAGAGACGTCAATTAGAAACAATTTCATCTAATTGCGATTATTTCTTGCTGGATCTTAATGACTCTAGTTTGATTGATGAATAGACAGGTTTTGATTACATTATTTCTCATTAAATTTAGGTTTATTAGTGTGACGTGTACCAAAGTATAGTAACAAGCTTTTGTTTGCATGTTATCGATTCAATTTAGATAATGATATACGTGAGTACAAGCAAACCAAATGCAAATACAAAAGGTGAAGCAAAGAGAAAAATACCAGAGTGCAGAATAGTTTCTCAGCATTGCAGTGTAACAGTTTCAAAGAGAAAGTCCATTGTCCACAACGTGGTAGTTTGAAAATCAGGACTTTGTTGTATTTTGCCGATTTCGTTGAATGTATTTACAATGACAATAAAGTGTATTATTATTATTATTATTATTATTATTATTATTATTATTATTATTATTATTATTATTATTATTATTATTATTATTATTATTATTATTATTATTATTATTATTATTATTATTAACTTAGGGGACACTCTCAGAAGTCTGATAACATTCTGGAAGAAGCTGTTCCTGAGTCTGGTGGTGCACATTTAAGCTTCTGTACCTTATGCTGGACAGGAGCAGGGAGAGGGAGGAATAACTGGGCTTGGACAGGTCTTTGATTATCTTGGCTGCTTTCCTAAATCAGCAAGAAGTGGAAATGTAGACTTTGGTCTGTGTGATAGACTGGGCTACCTCCAGAACTCTGCAATTTCTCGTCACCTTGGCCAGAGCTGTTCCCAGGCCAAACCGAGGCAACTTGATAATATGCTTTTTATGGTGCATCTGTAGGTGTTTGTAAGAATCGTTGGAGACATGCTGAATTTCCTAAGACTGCTGTGGAAGAAGAGGTGTTGGTGTGCTTTTTGGTATGTAGCTTTATTGTGCTTTGCTCAGGAAATATTGTGTTATTATTTCGTCCATGGAGCTTGAAATTCTACCTATTTCCACTTTGACACCATTGTTGTTGATTGGGCCAAGTATCCCACCATGCTTCCTGAAACCTAATACTAGGTCCTTCCTCTTGTTGACATTGAGAGAAGAGGCTGTAGTCTGACACCATGTCACTAAGCTCTCTATCCCCTTCTTGTATCATCATTGTTCGAGACCGAGACCACCACTGTAGTGGTGTCTGCAAACTTGTGGATGTAGTTAGTGCAGAATTTAGCTGCACAGTCGTGAGTGTATAGGGAACACAGCATCCCAGGAGGCCGCCAAGCCCCACGGGTCAGAGCCCCAGCCTTGCTGGTCGGGGCTGGAGCCAGATCATCGCGGGCCAGGTCCGGAGCCTTGCGAGCTGGAGCCGGAGCCACACAGGCCAGGGCCGAAGCTTCGCGGGCCGGGGCATGAACCTCGCGGGCCGGGGCCCGAGTTGTCAAGTCAATGGAACCTGGATCGACGAGCCGAGGCGTCAGGAGGGGACTTGGCGACAATCGTGGAGGTTGTCAGTGTGGCAGTTGTTGAGGGAGCCGGCGGTTGACGACAGGCCACGTGGGAGTCTGAGGACATGTCGCTGGGTATAAAGGTGGACCTGGCGTGGGGGAACCGCCAGCAGGAGGTTGGGGAAGAGATCAAAAGGAAGACCCGGCGAGGGGGAACAGCTGGGAGGGGGAAACAAAGAAGGGGCTGGCGTGGGAGGACTGCTGTGAGGGAGTGGGTGGGGGAGAACAAGGGTGGACATGGTGCGTGATACTTTGTAACTTTGTCAGCGCCCTTTATGTGGCGACTATTGCAAGCAAAGAATTTCACTGCAACGTCACATGTGACAATAAACAATTCAATTCAAAGCATGTCTGAGAACACATCCTTGTGGGACATTCCAACGAAGAGCATGGAATCATTCGTTGTAATACTTCATTACTGTTGGAGAGGGTGCTGGCAACGTTACTCCTGTTGGGAAATGAGGCTGAGATGGCGTTTTAATTATTAGTGGAGAAGCACCTTGCGACGGGTGACCAAAGTTCCATGTTGATGGTATTTGCATCTTCCTCTGTGCATGGATTTCTAATTGGTAGCAATGTGGAAGATGTTAATGACGATCCTCGGTGATGTGATTCAGTGGATCATGCAAATGGTACATACCCAAATCTCAGTTCATGGAAGGTGAAGGAAACATGTGTTTATCATGGTGCGTGCGCTCCTGCAGTATACACAGTCTCCAACCTGCCTGTGTAGTTCTACTGTTTATGTGGCTGATTTATATTCTGGTTAGGTTTCTGACAAACCAAAGTGGTCACCTTAGAATTGTAATATCAGTGTAACATGTTATCCTCTAGCTCATTTGCCCTTCCATTGTGTTCTTTTTGTGTGGACAAGATGTGCTGATGGGTTTTTAAATTGTGCCACATTGGTTTATTGTGATGTCCATGACAGTATCTTCTACTTATACAGTGGCTTGCAAAAGTTTTCATACCCCTTGAACTTTTCCACATTTTGTCACGTTACAACCACAAACGTAAATGTATTTTATTGGGATTTTATGTGATAGACCAACACAAAGTGGTGCATAATTGTGAAGTGGAAGGAAAATGATACATGGTTTACAAATCTTTTTACAATTATAAAACTGAAAAGTGTGGCGTGCAAAAGTATTCAGCCCCCCTGAGTTAATACTTTGTAGAACCACCTTTCGCTGCAATTACAGCTGCAAGTCTTTTGGGGTATGTCTCTACCAGCTTTGCACATCTAGAGACTGAAATTTTTGCCCATTCTTCTTTGCAAAATAGCTCAAGCTCAGTCAGATTGGATGGAGAGCGTCTGTGAACAGCAATTTTCAAGTCTTGCCAGAGATTCTCAATTGGATTTAGGTCTGGACTTTGACTGGGCCATTCTAACACATGAATATGCTTTGATCTAAACCATTCCATTGTAGCTCTGGCTGTATGTTTAGGGTCGTTGTCCTGCTGGAAGGTGAACCTCCGCCCCAGTCTCAAGTCTTTTGCAGACTCTAACAGGTTTTCTTCCAAGATTGCCCTGTATTTGGCTCCATCCATCTTCCCATCAACTCTGACCAGCTTCCCTGTCCCTGCTGAAGAAAAGCAGCCCCACAGCATGATGCTGCCACCACCATGTTTCACAGTGGGGATGGTGTGTTTAGGGTGATGTGCAGTGTTAGTTTTCCGCCACACATAGCGTTTTGCATTTAGGCCAAAAACTTCAATTTTGGTCTCATCTGACCAGAGCACCTTCCTCCACATGTTTACTGTGTCCCCCACATGGCTTGTGGCAAACTGCAAACGGGACTTCTTATGGCTTTTTTTCAACAATGGCTTTCTTCTTGCCACTCTTCCATAAAGGCCCGATTTGTGGAGTGCACGACTAATAGTTGTCCTGTGGACAGATTCTCCCACCTGAGCTGCGGATCTCTGCAGCTCCTCCAGAGTTGCCATGGGCCTCTTGGCTGCTTCTCTGATCAATGCTCTCCTTGCCCGGCCTGTCAGTTTAGGTGGATGGCCATGTCTTGGTAGGTTTGCAGTTGTGCCATACTCTTTCCATTTTCGGATGATGGATTGAACAGTGCTCCGTGAGATGTTCAAAGCTTGGGATATTTTTTTATAACCTAACCCTGCTTTAAACTTCTCCACAACTTTATCCCTGACCTGTCTGGTGTGTTCCTTGGGCTTCATGATGCTGTTTGTTCACTAATGTTCTCTAACAAACCTCTGAGGCCTTCACAGAACAGCTGTATTTATACTGAGATTAGATTACACACACTTTTCAGTTTTTTATTTGTAAAAAAATTTGAAAACCATGTATCATTTTCCTTCCACTTCACAATTATGCTCCACTTTGTGTTGGTCTATCACATAAAATCCCAATAAAATACATTTACGTTTGTGGTTGTAATGTGACAAAATGTGGAAACGTTCAAGGTGTATGAATACTTTTGCAAGCCACCGTACATGGAATGGATCCATCAAGTAGTGCATGTGATCTGTAGAGATTCGGAGCGAAAGGCCGTGGGTGTTACTTGGCTGTGATATAATTAATTGCTTATTTAAGATGAAGAAAGAAGGTGAATTAAGAGAAAGCCAGGTGTTCCAGCTGTAGCGGCAGCTCCAGGGATAAATCAACTGGGATTCAAATGTTCTGAAACCCACTTCTTTAATGTGTTCAGATCTTTCATTAATACAAGAAGCTTACTGTTGCACTTCCCCTTGCACCCATTCGCACAGGTTGACTATCCTTACTGAACTTTTTCTTTTCTCTTCAGTAGAACAAATAGTTTCTTCATTGTGAAAACTATGAGTAATACAATAATTAGTGTTATTGATCCCAGGAAAATGATTACATCCACAGAGTAATAAACATACCATGGAAGTTTGTAAGATTCGGAGCGTAATTGTGCTGCGCCTTTGTGTCGGGCAGTGTACGCAATCCAGAAAATGGCTCTTTCCATCGGGGTGTCTGGCTGATCCCTGTGGAGAAGAGAGAGTTTCTGCATGTTTTCTCGATATGTGGAGTTATTTATGACATCATTAAGTGCCCACACTAGATCTGATGACTGGAGAGATGCAACATTGACCACCTTTGCTGCTCCTCTAGTTTCAAGTCTGACCATATTATCAAACTGGTCATAAAGCAATGGTAGGCCAACCACCGGCACCCCATGATAGATCGCTTCATACAGTCCATTGGTGCCACCATGGGAAATGAAGGCTCGAGTCTTGGTATGGCCCAGTAGGTCATTCTGAGGAATCCATTTTGTTATTAATGTGTTATTTCCAGTATTGGTAGGGATGTCTCCATTGTGTCTCCAAATGACCTTTTGGGGTATTTGGGCAAGGGCTTCAGCGATTTTCATAGTAAGATCCAATGATAATGTGTCTATAAGAGTACCCAGTGACATCACAACAATACCATGCTCCCCAGAGCTGTCAACAAACGTTTGTAGCTCTTCATCCAGCGGTTTGGATGGTTGACATTGGAAACCTCCGATGTACACAAAGTTTGGCATCGTAGGTCTCGTAAATTCAAGTACAAAGTCTATTCTAATTAACCACACATCTGCCCTTAGGAGAACCATCTTGATGTTAATGTCTCTGCCGAGGTATTTCTGGCACAAATCATCGTACAAGGGATTAATCACAAACTCGGAAATACCAAACTGAAGGAAATGTTGCAGGACATTACGAATTTGTTGAAGAAAACTCATTTTGTCTGTTAATTGTGATCTGAAGACTGGGACATAGGAGGGTGGAGATGGGGCAGCAAAGAAATGAGCATCTTCAGCCGTCAACCATCGGACATTGTACACCAATGGGATGTTGAAATAATATGCAAGCATTGGGCCTGCACAAACAATTGGATCTGCAAGTATCAAGTCAAAGTTTGCATCTGCAATTTGCTCCAGCAATGCCTTGTTCTCAAAAATTGAGATGGTGAAACGCCTCAACCAAAGATGGCCCTCATGCATGAGCGTAGTTAGCTGAAACTGAAGCTGGAGAAAAGTCCATAGTGGGATGTTGATGTTGGAGATGGCCAATGAGCCTTGTACCAAAGTTTGCATGCCATTAGCATCTTCTGTCATCCCTTTACTTCCATGTGACTCGATGATCAGGGACTGATAAAACTCTGGTTCCTTCTTGATATACCAGGATGTTGATGAATGAAGTACAGTAATATTGTGTTCATGGCGTCTCAGTTCTTTCACTAGAACCCTCATGTTGACCCAGTGGCTTCCATCAAATGGGACGACCAGTATGTTAGCCCCATAAGTAACTGAACACGAAAGAGTTATGATGATACCAAGAGCACATGTGACTAATACGCTGGTGTTCCATTGAGAAAATCCCATTTTGAATCAAATAGATGTACAGACCTTGTTTGGAAATTACATAAATTGTTAAACAAACAATATAAATTGGAAATTTAATCATAAGGTCCAGTGCAGCAAGTGTATGCAAACACACCTTGGAGGTTTCCCTCCAGGTCACGCACCTCACCCAGCATCTTGAAAGTGGCATCACAGGTAAATAGGGCTATCAGAAGACTTTCAGCACATTGGCCTTTATCAGTCAGTGTATTGAGTATAGAGGTTGTGAGGTCCTGGCACAGTTGTATAAGACATTGGTGAGGTCAGATTTAGAGTATCGTGTTCAGTTTTGGTCACTCTGTCATTGGAAAGATGTTGTCAAGCAAGAAAGGGTTCTAGAGAAGATTTACGGGAATATAGCCAGGACTCGAGGGTCTGAGCTATTATTTGTTGGCGCGCAGGAGGATGAGGCGTGATCTTATAGTGGTGTACAAAATCAGGAGATGAATAAATCATGAGAATGCATGGTATTTTACCGAGAAAAGGGGAATCGAGAACCAAAGTAAATAAGTTTAAGGTGGGGTGGAAAGCATTTAATAGGAACCTGAGAGACAACTTTTTTCCCCCCAACGAGCTGCAAGAGGAGGTAGTTGAGACAGGTATAATGACAATGTTTAAGCAGCATTTAGACAGATGCATGGATAGAATAGGTTTACAGGGATATGGACCAAACACAGGCTGGTGGGACTAGTATAGATTGGGCATATTGGACGGCATGGGGAAGTTGGGCCGAAGGGCCTGTGACCATGCTGGGTATGACTATGACCTGAAGTACTGCAGCAATTTATGGCGGTTCACCAGCTTTAAGGCCAATGGGCTTGTCCATGATGCAGATATCTAATAAACAAATAAACTAACAATTTAATATATAAACTAACAACTAATAAAGTCTGAAGAAGGGTCTCGATCCGAAGCGTCGTATTTATTTCTTCCAGAGATGCTGTCTGGAGAGTTTATTTATGTCTAACAATTCTAATATATTTTTGCCGGGTTCTACTCGCAATTCCTCTGCTCAAATATCCAATCACAACATTAGCTCCCAGAGGGACATTAAATGCTGACGATCTGTCAAATGTCATTAACAAAGAAGATTCCAGAAACTTCATGCTAGAGCAGGAGGCTGTTTGGTTCATCAATCCAGTTTAGTTTAGTTTAGTTTAGAGATAGAGAGCGGAAACAGGCCCTTCCGCTCACCGGGTCCGTGCCGACCAGCGATCCCCGTACACAGGATTGGAAAGAAATCCGGTAATAAACCGAGACACTTGTCTGATTTGTATAAGATAAAGCTGCGCCCAGTTTTACTATATCCAACGAGATTGCGTATTCGATTTCTCAACGGTAATACTCGATTTTTTAACAATCCTGAAGACGCCAGCTTTTTGGAGAGTTACGAGGAGGAAGGGGAGTAATTGTTAGCTGATTAAGTTATAATTGGAGACTTACTGTTCCTATTTTGACAACATATCGTTTGGTAATGATTAAGAATTTAACTGGACGAGTTGTTTTTTTTTGTTTTAATATATATTAACTTTTAAGAATTTCTCTGTTCATTCGTGTTCGTGTTCCCCTGTTGTTAGACAAACTAAGAGAACGTAGTTCTTGTTTTTCATATCTTGACCTTGGATAATAATAAGTAGCATTTGCTCTTTAATTCCATGCCAGCCTGTATTTTTTTTCTCTTTCAAAGAAATAACAACGAGCGTGTTATGGCTAGGAGTGGGTAAATATTTTTATGCCGAGCGCTGTTACTAGGAGAGATGGGGTCGGGGAAGGGATTAGGTAGCTTACTGACTGCGTATTGATCAGTTTGGGGCTTTTCAGGGGTGGGAGGGGGGGGGGGGTGGAGGGGTCTTTTGTTCCTCATTTAGTGTTCTTCATTTGTGCATATTCTGAATTACAAAAATGTCTGAAATGTCGTCACTTCTGGCTCCGCCCTAGATTTCTCTTCTTCCAATATCATTGTGAGGGATAAGATGATTAAACCACCACCATTGTGAGGGGCCGAATAGTTCGAGTCACCGACCTTGTGATGGGCCGAGTAACTGGAAACACCAACCTTATGATTCGAACAAACAGTCAGACCTTCAGAGCTGTTGATAACATTGTAGAATAACAAGATGAGGTAAGGAATGTAGCTGACAACACAGAAGCTATTCTTTAGGTCAAAGGCAATTAATTAGGTTAGGGCACAGATACTGCGCATGCATAATCAGTTAAATGAATATTAACTTTACGCCCCTCATGACAAAGAACCTAATTTAAATGTACATGCGATGTATGATGTGGGAGGAGAGGGAATGATTGATGACGCACGGAGGAGAGGGTTGGAAGATTGTGAACCTCGGTACCCTGATTGGAAGGGGTCAGAAGGGGAGGCATCCGATCAATAAAGACTGTATACTGAATTGTATAAAAATAGACGTTTTTCCTTTGCTCGGTGTGTCTCAACTTGGAGAGGCACCCGATTCTGCAGACTCGCAAATAAAGCATTTCTTGTTTCCACGATTTAGTCTCTGAGTAGTGATTGTGAGCACAAACAATATATCTCACAAGTTGGGGGCTCGTCCGCGATCGCCACTCCGGCCGCTTGACGGAGGCACGAAAGGAAGGGAAGGTGCACCCTGCTGATTCAGCAGTCTCTGATCTCCTTGCTTGCCGTCAGCGGTTTGAGCGAGTGATATTCGGACAAGAGACTCTGGAAACAAGAGGGAATCCGGTGAAAGGGATCAATCAATCGAGCAATTTCTGTGCACAGGACTCGGGTAAGAATATTGACTATTAAGTATTACTCGGGCGATTGGGTTCTGTTGGACGGGAAAAGGTCTGACAGGGATGGGTAACCGGAACGGGCAAAGTAAGGGCCCGGGGAAAAAGGCTCAAACTGGTGAAGAGCCGCACATTCCGTCTGATAGTCCATTGGGGCGGATGTTGCACGGATGGGGTGAGGGGGGGGGGGGGTGGGGGGGTGAGGTGTGCGTCTGGCTTATTGAGACATCCGAAGAGTTGTCGGATTGAGAAATAAGTGGCGTTGGAACCCAACCCAAAGAACCCCCGTGGTCAGGGCATCTGCTCCTCCCGTGAGGGGGGGGGGGGGGGACGAGAACCAGAGACCCCAAACTTTCAAAGAAGAGAAAGAGGAAGGGGTGAATGGAGGGACCAAGGTTGGGGTCCCCCGGGAAATAAAGAACAAGGATCAGGGGGATGGCGCACCGGGCCATCCCGGTGTTATCATTGTCACAAAGAAGGACACTTTAAAAGAGAATGTCCAAAGATAAGGCATGAAGTACAATCGTACACACTGATGGAGGAATAGGGGGGTCAGGGGTTCACCTCCTTGGGGTGTGTAGGACGTACACGCGAACCCTTGGTAAACTTAAAATTAGGTCCCCAAGGAGAAGACACGGTATTTATGGTAGACTCAGGGGCGGAAAGATCAAGTGTAACCAAGATACCGGAGGGAATGGAATTAGGGGAAAAGCAAGTCAAAATCTCTGGAGTAGGGGGAAAGGTAATGAAAGCTCCCGAGATAGAAGGAGTAATGGTAAGATATGAAAATCGAGAGGCCATGGAAGACTTAATCCTGGTGCCCCAGGCAGGAATAAATCTGATGGGAAGGGACTTACAAGTTCAATTAGGAATGGGCACAGCTCCCGTAGGTGGACAGATTATAGTACAACTATATAAATTGACGACCGAAGATGAAGAAAGAATAGTCTCACAGGTGTGGGCAAGAGAGGGAAATAGGGGAGGGCTAAGAATACAACCTCTGAGGATAGCCTTGCGAGAAGGAAGTGAAGTAGTACAGGTAAGACAGTATCCGATTTCAATGGAAGGAAGGAAAGGGCTGCAGCCAATTATAGAAAACTTACTGAAGGATGGAGTATTGGAGAGTTGTATGTCCCCCTACAACACGCCAATACTCCCTGTAAGAAAGACTGACGGAACGTTCCGACTGGTCCAGGACCTAAGAGAATTGAATAGGGTAGTTAGGGCTCCCGGTAGTCCCAAATCCTTATACCATAATGGGACGTATACCCCCTAACCACAGGTGGTTCAGTGTGGTAGATCTGAAAGACGCCTTTTGGAGCTGCCCCCTGGCTGAGGAAAGTAGAGACCTTTTTGCATTCGAGTGGGAAAACCCAGACACACTGAGGAAGCAACAGTATCGATGGACTATGCTCCCTCAGGGATTTACTGAATCCCCGAACCTGTTCGGGCAAATATTAGAACAAGTATTAGAGGATGTTCCCAGGACCTATGGGACACAATTATTGCAGTACGTAGATGATTTGTTACTCTCAGGCGGAGAAGAAGAGCCAGTAAGGGATGCAACCATAACCCTCTTAAACTTTTTAGGGGAAAAGGGATTGAGAGTGTCCAAAAATAAACTACAATTTGTAGAACAGGAGGTTAAATATCTAGGACACCTGATTAGTGACGGGAAAAGGAGAATAAACCCCGAAAGAATAGTTGGGATCACCGGGCTGCCGATGCCAAGGAACAAAAAAGAAATCAGGAAGTTTCTCGGGTTAATTGGATACTGTAGATTATGGATAGACAATTACACCCGACAAGTCAAGTTCTTGTATGATAAATTGTGTGAGGAGACTGATAAAGTACAATGGGATTCTGAGGACGAACAGAGATTTGGAGAAATAAAGAATAGCCTGATCACCGCACCGGTACTGACCCTCCCGTCCATTGATCAACCATTCCATCTCTTTGTTAATGTGGAGAATGGAATTGCGTTGGGGGTACTGACACAAAAGAGAGGAGGGAAGCGACAGCCAGTCGCATTCCTTTCTAAACTCTTGGATCCGGTATCACGAGGGTGGCCTGTATGTATTCAAGCGGTCGCAGCAACAGCAATATTAGTGGAAGAAAGTAGAAAATTGACATTTGGAGGTGACCTGGTAGTATCCACTCCCCACACGGCCCGGACAATACTAACTCAGAAGTCTAACCGGTGGTTGACTGACTCCAGGATCCTAAAGTACGAAGTGATACTTATGGAAAAAGACGATTTGACCATTCTGACCGATAAGAATTTAAACCCTTCCCAGTTTTTATACTCGGCGGACGACGAGCAGGAAGGGCAGAGACCAGAACACTACTGTAGCGAAGTTATAGAACTACAGACCAAGAGCAGGGAGGATTTGGAGGAGCAGCCTCTGGTAGAGGGAGAAAGGTGGTGTATAGACGGTTCTTCCCGCTGTATAAATGGAAAAAGATATAGTGGGTATGCCATAATAGGAGGAGAAGGATTTGAAGGAGTGGAGGCGGGCAGGTTGCCAGGTAGTTGGTCGGCTCAGTCATGTGAATTGTATGCCTTAATACGGGCGTTAGAATTGTTGGAGGGGAAGTTGGAGTAGTGCACACGTTTGGGAGAACATGGAAAGAAAGGGGGATGATTACAGCAAGAGGAAAGGAGTTGGCACATGAGCAATTAATTGAGAAGGCGCTGGAAGCATTACATTTGCCAGAAAGGATAGCGGTGGTCCATGTGGCGGGACACCAAAAGGGGAACTCATTAGAAGCAAGGGGAAATGAAGCGGCAGACGGAGCCGCCAAAAAGGCAGCGACAGAAGGAACAGTGAGGATGTTGTCTTTAATACCATTAAGGGAAGGAGTAGGAAAGATACCTGTATTCTCACAGGAGGAGGAGGATAAAATGAATGAGTTAGGGGTTCGGCGTTCCACTGACGGGAGGTGGTGGACGCCGGATGGGAAACAAATGTTAACCAAAGGATTAACTCGGGATTTGATGACACAACTGCACTCCCAGTCACATTGGGGAGCGCAGGCCCTGTGTGACACACTACTACGGACCTACGCTTGCCGAGGTATCTATACTTTGGCTAAGCAGACAGTCTCCGGTTGTGTGTTATGTCAGAGGGTTAACAAGAAGGTAATGAGAGCTGTCCCTGGTGGAGGACAACAATTGGCTATAAGACCCTTCCAGAGAATACAGGTAGATTTTACAGAACTTCCAAGAATACAAAGGTGGAAGTACCTCCTAGTAGTTGTAGACCATTTCACCAGGTGGGTGGAAGCATTTCCCACGATAAATGCCACCGCTCAGGCAATAACCCGGATATTATTAGAACAAATCATTCCCCGATACGGGGTCATCGAATCCATAGATTCCGACCGAGGAACACATTTTGCCTCTAAGGTTCACCTGTTGGTTTGCAGTACCTTGGGAATAAATTGGAAATTGCATACACCCTGGCACCCCCAGAGTTCTGGGCGAGTGGAAAGGATGAATGCAACCCTTAAAACACAGATAACTAAGTTAATGGAGGAAACCAGAATACCCTGGACTAAGTGTTTACCAATTGCATTATTAAGAATACGAACGGCACCCCGTAAAGATATTGCGGTGTCTCCCTACGAAATGTTGTTTGGGCTGCCCTATCTTGGAAAGGTAGAGGGCACGCCGACCTTCGAAGGCAGCGATGTGTTCCTGAGGAACTATTTACTGGCAGTGTCTCGTTCCCTTGCAGAATTAAAAATAAAAGGACTGTTGGCACAAAGTCCACCACTCGACTTTCCAATACACGTTATAAAGGCCGGTGACTGGGTACTGATTAAAAGTTGGAAGGAGGAGAAACTGCAGCCCCGGTGGACTGGTCCATACCTGGCATTGCTGACAACGGAGACAGCAGTACGAACAAAAGAAAAAGGGTGGACACATGCGACCCGGGTTAAAGGACCCGTTGACCAGACATCAGTTCCTGAGAAAGACGATCAGTGGACGGTAAAACCAGGGAATAAGCCCCTGGCATTAACTTTCAGTAAGAAATAAGTGTATGAAACTAACAGCATGAAAGGAGCAGTTGTAGTATTACTAACTATATATGTAACCATTATAAGAAGTGTTAATAACTGTGATAAGTGCTACCATCCTATCAGATATGGAGGGCGAACAACCAGAGCATTTACCTATCATTCCCATGTAAGTGATGTTTGCTACGACCTAAGGACTAGAGCTGTTTGTCAGGACGGAGGGAGGGGGTATTATGTAGTAGAACATAAGGGACATGTAGGAAGTGTTGGGCACATTACCTGCCCAAAAGGGGAGAAATGGGTCTGCATGACCAAGAGAGGACAGTTAGGCATCCCTCCCCGAGCCAGGGAGGAAACATTAGACAGAATTAAGGAGGTAGTGATAGGGAAGTTAGCAGAAGCAGTAGTCAACAAACCTCCCCCACCTTCCCAGCCTCAACTGCACCAGACTATGTATGATGAAATAAAGCAGCAGATTGAGATCCCCGAAGTGGGGAGAAACCTGTTTGTGGACTTGGCCCTCCGGATAGCCAGAACCCTGAATGTGACTAATTGTTGGGTTTGTGGAGGACCGCTGATGAGCTCACGCTGGCCATGGAGAGGATCTATCATTGAGGTATGGGACCTGATAGAGTGGAATTTGACGGTGGGAAGAGATCGAAGTCCCCAGGAATGGGTCCTGACACACACCCCGGTTGGAACTGAGTGTATCGCCAGGCCCTGGGCAAAGGATGCCATCCTAGTAGGCAGCAGCCCCTGCCAGCGCATCATCACCCAGTGGCCAAATCAATCCCGAGTGTGGTGGCCAGAGGAACCTCAATGGTATCCCACTGTAAAGGATGAAGGAAACTGTACTATCTGGATGAAGACTGATGGAAGCGAATCGACTGGATTATGGAATTGCACCGGGAACAACCCTTACCAGGGAATCCCAGTGTTGCAGGACATTATGGGACAATGTTACCTCTAGTGGACCTGCCCCTGAAGGACTGCTATGGATATGCGGACACAAGGCATACTCGGTATTGCCAGAAAAATGGAGTGGGACTTGTTTAATTGGACTGGTACAACCAGGGTTTTTTTTCTGTTGACCACTGAGGAGGGGCGGTCGCTAGGAACACCCATCTTTGACGATCTACACCGAACGAAGAGAGGAATGGACATCGGAAAATGGGAAAATGATGAGTGGCCACCTGCAAGAATCATCTCATATTATGGACCAGCCACTTGGGCACAGGACGGATCATGGGGCTACCGGACCCCAGTGTATATGTTAAATCGGATCATAAGACTACAGGCAGTGCTGGAAGTAATTACTAACCAGACTGCATCTGCACTAGAGATGTTGGCGAAGCAGCAGACACAGATGAGAACAGCGATATACCAAAACCGTTTGGCCTTAGACTACTTACTAGCCGAAGAGGGAGGAGTATGCGGAAAATTCAACCTCTCTAATTGCTGCCTAAACATAGATGACAACGGGCAAGCAGTAATGGATATATCAGAAGGAATCAGAAAAATAGCACATGTCCCGGTACAGAGATGGAACACAATCATGGGAGCAGGATGGTGGGATTACATCTTAGGAGGAGCCTGGTGGAAAGCGGTGGGACTGGTGATTTTATGGGCATTAGCTGCATTGATCATTATCCCCTGTTGTATACCATGTCTCAGGGTTCTTATAACTAGAAGTATAAGCCAAATGCAGGCAGTTGTAGTCCCCATGAGGGAGAAAGGGGGCGTCCAGAAGATAATGATAATGAGGCCGAGAGAGGACCCAGAGGAAAGAGAGATAAAAATAATGTTATTAGCTTTGGAACAGCAGGAAGTCTAGGAATGGGGTTTAATACAGGATGCGTAGCAAAAGAAAAAGGGAGGATTGTGAGGGATAAGATGATTAAACCACCACCATTGTGAGGGGCCGAATGGTTCGAGTCACCGACCTTGTGATGGGCTGAGTAACTGGAAACACCAACGTTGTGATTCGAACAAACAGTCAGACCTTCAGAGCTGTTGATAACATTGTAGAATAACAAGATGAGGTAAGGAATGTAGCTGACAACACAGAAGCTATTCTTTAGGTCAAAGGCAATTAATTAGGTTAGGGCACAGATACTGCGCATGCTTAATCAGTTAAATGAATATTAACTTTACGCCCCTCATGACAAAGAACCTAATTTAAATGTACATGCGATGTATGATGTGGGAGGAGAGGGAATGATTGATGACGCACGGAGGAGAGGGTTGGAAGATTGTGAACCTCGGTACCCTGATTGGAAGGGGTCAGAAGGGGAGGCGTCCGATCAATAAAGACTGTATACTGAATTGTATAAAAATAGACGTTTTTCCTTTGCTCGGTGTGTCTCAACTTGGAGAGGCACCCGATTCTGCAGACTCGCAAATAAAGCATTTCTTGTTTCCACGATTTAGTCTCTGAGTAGTGATTGTGAGCACAAACAATATATCTCACATCATGAACTATTAGGCTTCAAGAAATTAACCCATTACATTCCACATGGTTATTACAAGCAATATGGATGAAGTTATTAACTTCCTTTCATGGAATGTGACTGGCTTGAATCATCCCATTAGGTAGGTATGTTACAAAACTTACCTTCAGCAGCGCTGCAGTTCTGCCACTGGCCGTGTGCTCGATTTTGGCGCCTTTGAGGGGGGTGGGGGTGGGGTTAAAATGCGGTTTTCACCTACCTGTCCTGGATTATATTTTCTCGGAGTGCAAGCTTTTGCTGAAGAATTGTTCCGACGGGCATTCTGTGAATTTATTTTTTAAATCGCCCGACAAGTTCAGCGCCCCAGTAATTTAAAAATCGGCTTCTAAAGCCGTCAGTGCCGACAATGGGGACGGATTTCACGTATGGGACAGGTAAAGGAAAGCCGTTTATTTTATGTATAAAAGTGCTCCTTAAGATGCCTTTAATTCACATTTTACGTTGCGAAACGGTGATTTTTCCCCCATACGAACTGGCAGTATTTTTCCTGCCGATATGGGGTTTAAATTCACCGCACACGCAACGTTCCAAATGATCGCGTTCCAGAAAAACCCACTTGCAAAATGATTTAAATGGCCATTAACTTGCAGGTATTAAACACTAAATTCCTTCCATTTGGCCTATAAATCCATGACAATGAGATTTAAAAATCATGTTATATTGTGAATTCTTGTGTGTATGTTATTTGGTCACTTAGACTATTTAAAAATGTTGATCTTTTCTTAAGAAGTGGATAGATGTTTAGATCTAGTACAGGTGCACAACCTTTTATCCGGAGTTCCGGAAACCGAAAAACTCCGAAAACCGGCCATTTTTTCCAGGATGTCGTCTGCACACCAAAGCTCGTGTTTGGCGCCAAACTTGACCCGAAACGACCCACGGTCAACCCAGGTCTGTACTACTGTAGCGGCTGCCTCCTCCCCAGAGACCGGGGAGACACTTAAACATCTGTAAATCATTGCTTAAATGTTAGTCAGTTAGTTTGGAGGGCTTTTATGTGAAGGGGGCGGGGGGTGAAGGAGGAAACATTAATTCTTAGTCCCCTACCTGGTCGGAGAGGCGGGGAGCGGTCAATGTCTTACCGGGTCGCCATGCAGTAAGTAGGTATGTTGCAAAGCCTACCTGAAGCGTCGCTGAAAATCTGTCGCTGCAGGTGTGCGCGATTTTGGCGCCGTTTAGAGGGGGGCGGGTTTAAAACGCGATTTTCTCTAGGCTGTTCAAATCGAAGATGTTCAGCCTAGTTAATTATTAACGAAAAATCGCTGGAAGACCCCGTCGCAAAAGCTATTATTAGTTTTAAAGGCCTTGTATAATAGTTATAATAGTTTAAAAATCAATCTCTAAACCCGCGACCACCAGCAGCTGTCAGGGTCTCATAGAGCAAATAATAGAAGGTATGCTGCTTATTTTTACATTAAAAAGGGCTTCTTAAGATCCCTTTATACAAAGTTTAATGTTGCGAGTAGCGCATTTTGGGCCCATTATATCCGCAGTATTTTTCTGGGCATTTGAGGGCACAAATCTAGCGCAATGTGAACGTTCTAAACCAGCGCGTTCACGGGAACCCACTAGAAAGCTGATTTAAAATGGACTTTAATTTACAGCAATTGAACACTAAATTCCTTCCATTTGGCCTATAAATTAATGTAAATTAGATTTTAAAATCATGTTTTATTGTGAATTATTTATGAATATTATTTGGACAAAAATGTTAATCATTTATTAAGAAATGGATAGATTGTTAGATCTAGTAATTGAAGTTTGAAATTAGCTACACTTGGGTAACTAACTAATTATATGCTTTAATTTCAGGTCATCCAAGTAAGATTATTTTATATTTGTTTCAGAATGGTTCAACCTACGATAACTGAAAATTTCATTCAGTTCTCTTAATTTTTAAGAAGGTTATGGGCTTTTGACTGCACACGATCACAGCTTTTTTGTTATGTCCATAGAAAATCAATAGGGAACAAAATGCTAATTTCCGAGTATGAAAATGGCCATAACTTTTTAAATACTTGAGATATGAAAGTGAATTAGGTGTCAAATTAAACTTCTTTTTATGCTTTACCTGATGGGATAAATTACAGACTTGATTTTTTAAATCTCAAAATATTGTAACATTGCTACTAGGTATGTTGCAAAGCCTACCTGAAGCGTCGCTGAAAATCTGTCGCTGCGGGTGTGCGCGATTTTGGCGCCGTTTAGAGGGGGGCGGGTTTAAAACGCGATTTTCTCTAGGCTGTTCAAATCGAAGATGTTCAGCCTAGTTAATTATTAACGAAAAATCGCTGGAAGACCCCGTCGCAAAAGCTATTATTAGTTTTAAAGACCACGTATAATAGTTATAGTAGTTTAAAAATCAACCTCTAAACCCGCGAACACCAGCAACCGCAGGGTCTCATAAAGCAAATAGCAGAAGGTAGGCTGTATATTTTTACATTAAAAAGGGCTTCTAAAGATCCCTTTATAAAAAGTTTAATATTGCGAGTAGCTCATTTTGGGCCCATTATATCCCGCAGTATTTTTCTCGGCATTTGAGGCACAAATCTACCGCAATGTGAACGTTCTAAACCAGCGCGTTCACAGGAACCCACTGGAAAGCTGATTTAAATGGACTTTAATTTACAGCAATTGAACACTAAATTCCTTCCATTTGGTCTATAAATTAATGTAAATGAGATTTAAAAATCATGCTTTATTGTGAATTATTTGTGAATATTATTTGGACATTTAGGCTATTTAAAAATGTTAATCATTTATTAAGAAATGGATAGATGTTTAGATCTAGTAATTGAAATCTGAAATTAGCTACAATTAGGTAACTAACTAATTATATGCTTTAATTTCAGGTCATCCAAGTAAGATAATTTTATATTTGTTTCAGAATGCTTCAATCTATGATAACTGAAAATTTCATTCAGTTCTCTTAATTTTTAAGAAAGTTATGGGCTTTTGACTGTTCACGATCACAGCTTTTTTGTTATGTCCATAGAAAATCAATAGGGAACAAGATGCTCATTTCCCAGTATGAAAATGGCCATAACTTTTTAAATACTTGAGATATGAAAGTGAATTAGGTGTCAAATTAAACTTATTTTTATGCTTTATCTGATGGGATAAATTGCAGACTTGATTTTTAAAATCTCAAAATTTTGTAACATTGCTACTATACCCCTGGAATGTTCCTTAATATTTTTGTATCTATGGAGATGTTTCTCATCAATAAAATGGGTCTGGTCTTCCCAATAGCCAGAGAGTGGAATGAGATCTGTCTGTAATGGTGGGGTTATCTAAATTAAGTATTTCACAAAATTAAATTTGTTTTGAGCCAGATTTACAAATGATGTATAACTTAAGGATGGTTTTATTCAGCGAGCATACAACTGATTAGATTGTGCTGGAAAGAACACACAAACATGAATGTGTTATAGATGTATATAATCATATAACACACACATTTACATTTCTTCTGATATTTATATCCAATGATGAACTTTATTTCAGACTAGACAAGGGACAACATTAAATAAAAAAACATTGTAAACCTCCCCGCAACTTCATTCTGGTGTCTCAGCCGTGCTGATCCGGGCCAGACTCCCTGCACGATGTGGAAGGAACATCTTTTCGCTTTTATTGTGATTTATTTCTCTTTTTAACACTGAATATCTGATAACGACACATTAGCAGCATATGGCACCAATATTGCACCAACCCACTCAATTTTAAATAATTCATAATAGAAATCCATTAACATGGTTAACACTTTATTTCTGACATGCATAGTAAGATTTACATAATTCACATTGTTCTGTGTGCGAGATCTACAGGGTTGCAGTGTTCAGCATATCAGCTAACCAGTGAAAGTTATGGAAGTTATAAACAAGTTACTTATTTCTACTTTTGCACCTTTGTATTCTTAATAAATACATTTATATCCTTGTATTAAACATAAACTAAAATGGTGTGTATAACAGTATAAAGTGGCTTTAGGTAAAACATAGCTGGGAAGCAACAGTTTGGAATTTGAGGGCGGCCGACAGAGGAAGAGATATGAGGGGAAATGTAAAGACTGAACCAAGGTCGGAAGTTAATGGTGGTGAGACAGAGAATACTAGAATCAAAGACAGATTGATGCAAGAGGAGTACAGCATGAAAGATAATGTAGCAGAGATAAGGCTGAAAAACTGTAATAAAGAGCTGCCTGTTTCTGTGGATCAGAGAGCAATTAGAGGACGGACAGGTGGTGTAGTCTCTGAATGTTCCAGCCGAATATTTGCAAATAAAGGCTTTTGTCCTCTTGAAGAATTCTCCATGTCTGTGTAATTTTATCCAACTTTGAGTCTTAAAACCACGACAAAATTGGCGCTGCGAGCAGGGTCGGTAAGAGACCATTAATTAAAAGACAAACAGCCCAGGGTGCTTCCCAGCCCCTCTGTGGCTCCTAGGGACAACAGGAAAAGGATAGCCACCCAGCAAAATGATGCGGTTTTCCGCTTCATTTGGACTAATAACCTGTTGAACATGGGAAGCCATTGGGGACACAGAAGTGCCCAGAAGGTATCTCCGACCCAAGAATCTGGCACTAAATTGTTCTAAAAAGGTAGCCCGGAGGATTGTCCGAGAAGGCTGCGCTGTGTGGTGAGTAATAACATTTGTGATAAGAAAGTACAGCATTGCATTATGTGATATTATTAAGAGTTTATTCGGACCTCGTGGACACCACCCTGAGAGGCCAGGGGTTGCACGGACGAGGCAGATATTAAAACCTTGTGGACACCACCCTGAGAGGCCAGGGGTTGCATGGACGAGGCAGATATTAAAACCTCGTGGACACCACCCTGAGAGTTCAGGGGTTGCACGGACGAGGCAGATATTAAAACCTCATGGATACCACCCTGAGAGTTCAGGGGTTGCACGGACGAGGCAGATATTAAAACCTCGTGGATACCGCCCTGAGAGGCCAGGGGTTGCACGGACGAGGCAAGTGTTCTGTGGACACCACCCTGAGAGGTCAGGGGTTTGTATGGGCAGAATAAAGTATTTTGTGGATAACGTCTTGGGTGACCGAGGTTTGTATGGGCAAAATACGAATTTAAGGTAAGTGGGTAATGGAAACAATGTACACAGTGATAAAATATTGTAGAATAGCAGAAGTAGAATAGCAATAAGAATAGTGTAAGGTTATATAGCAATAAGAATAGCTTAAGGTAATATAGTGACTACAAGGACGGAGGAGGTGTAAGGACTGAGTTTCTTAACTGTGGAGATAAACTAGCTGCATTCTCTGCTGCTTGGTCTCTCAGTATTCTCTCTGCTGAGAGATCGAGACGAAATGTGCTACCTTCGTCTGAAGATTGATGGAAGTGGGGTGTGGTCAGATGTTGAGTGACTAGGATTTTGATTGGTTGTGATCTTAGTGGGGTGTGGTTAGAATTTGAGTGACAGTGAGTATGACTAATCACGATCTGAATCAATGTCCAATCACAGCGCTCAGGAACCTGACTGATAGGGGATTAGACCATCCTACTTTAACTTAAAAGGGAGAAACATAGAAACATAGAAAATAGGTGCAGGAGTTGGCCATTCGGCCCTTCGAGCCTGCACCGCCATTCGATATGATCATGGCTGATCATCCAACTCAGTATCCCATCCTTGCCTTCTCTCCATACCCCCTGATCCCTTTAGCCACAAGGGCCACATCTAACTCCCTCTTAAATATAGCCAATGAACTGGCCTCAACTACCTTCTGTGGCAGATAATTCCACATATTCACCACTCTCTGTGTAAAAAATGATTTTCTCATCTCGGTCCTAAAAGACTTCCCTCTTATCCTTAAACTGTGACCCCTAGTTCTGGACTTCCCCAACATCGGGAATAATCTTCCTGCATCTAGCCTGTCCAACCCCTTAAGAATTTTGCAAGTTTCTATAAGATCCCCTCTCAATCTTCTAAATTCTAGCGTCTAGGAGATAAGAATTATATAAATGTTAATTTTGAAACTCTAATCCGTGTAGAAAATTGCATAATTTCTTTGAAGTAAGAATGGAACGAATGTGATTTGTGTGTAAAAACTGGTTTTGAATGAATGAGGAAGTTCATATATGTGATAAGTCCTTTGTTTGTTGTGGACCACATATTGTAAGGGTAGGTGTGTGTGTCCCTTTAAGAAATTGTAAGCAATGGGGGAGGTTACGAACAGCCGTAAAGTAACGATTAACGCTTTGTATCCTCGCAACTTAAAAGGGGAAAGTTGAAAAATGTAGGCTGCTTGGTTTTTCTGATGTTTCTTTTATATTTCTTTTCAGTAAAGTTTAATTTGGAAAATTGTTACTAGTACTAGGAATTGGAAATAAGTTAATTGCTGAAACATGGCCAGCTTTTATGGTTTGTTTAGATAAACATTCTGGTTGCAGAAGGGTAATGATTGTTTGCTGAGATTTTCAGAAAAGGTTGTGAGGAAGTGGCCCAAGGAAGGCACTTTCAAGATAAATGTGTGACAAGATGGAAGTGTTAATTATGAATTATATGCCCACAGATAAATTGGAAAGGTGCGAAAAGTAGAGAGGAAAGGAATTAGATGCACAGGCAGTTTAGAAAGAAAGGAGAGAGAGGCAGTGAGGAGGTAACAGAAGTAGGAAACGACAGGTGTGAAAGTAATAAATCAGGAGGAGTCAGTGGAAGATTTTCAAAGAAAGGTGAATGAATTTGCAAAGGAGGCTAGACTATCTGATAAGTAAGAAATTGAGTTTAGAATAAGAAAGAAGGCATACCAGAAAGGATTAAAGTGGGAAGCAGAGGGATAAATTGATGAGACTGCTTTAAAAAGAAAAGACACAGATTATCCTTTGGGGCACCCATAAACTGAGAGGACTAAAAAAATACCGTACCCAATATTCCTGATGGGGCAGGAAATGGATTAGGGCTTTGGAGGAGGAGAACGTGAGACGATTATTGGCTATGGAAGATTTGAAGGCACTGTTGGTGAAAGTGATAGGAACCACTAGACTGACAAAACTACTGAAGATGGCTGGTATAAAAATGCTGTGAATAATGCAATAAACAATGGCATGCTGTTTGACACAGTGAGGCAGAGGGTATGGCAGGCCCTCCGACAATGTTACCTACTTAAGGTGGACCCCAAGGAATAAAGGGGAGATCCACATGGAGAGGCAGCATCCAGCAGCCTATCTGGAGAACCAGCTGAAAAGGTGAAGACTTGAAACAGAACAAGAAATAGAAGGCAACCAGTTAATGAACACTATATTCTGAACCACTGTGGTGGATGTCATTCCTCCTAAAGTCAAGTCTAGATTCTAGGAGGTGGTGGGATTGTCATCTATTTCCCATCCCCGATTCAGCGATCATTTGGCCCATGCGGTCGAGAAATATCGCAAAGATAGGAAAAAGACTTGCAGATCAGCAGGAAGAGGTGCAGAGAAAAATTATGCAAATGTAACTTGAAGAGCTCAAAAAGAAAGAGCGTGAAAAAATGAAAAACAATGTCGCCAATAACAACAGACCTGGTTGAAAAGACTGAAATAAGTGATGCACCGACACACAGTGAGTCCTATGACAGAGCCAAACAGGGGCCAGAGAATTCCATGCCAATAATAAATGTCTTTGGGGAGCGTATCCTCAAATGCCCTATCAGGAGTGAAATTAATCTGGATATAAGCCCAGACAGGACAGGGGTCCCCAAGGGAGGGAGGGATCTCAAGGAGGAGGTCAAGAAAGGCTAGTAAGGAGACAGGTAATGGATAAGGTGTGTTGGGGATGTGAACAGGTATGGTAATCAGGAAATGATAATAATTATATTAAGATAGTGGTGAACATAGCTATGGTAAGAACATTAAGAAGAGGTATTAAATAAACCTAGGCTAGGATGTGGCAGGGTTTTAAATACTAGCCCCATGTTTTTAATCAGATGTTAAAGGCAGATTTGGAAGGTGTACCCTTAGAAAGTATTTGATACAGTATGTGGATGATTTGTTGGTTTGTTCCTCAAGTTAGAAGCAATGTGAGCGAGACATTTTAATTCTCTTGGAAAAGATGGCATAGGAGGTCATAAAGAATCCAGGAAGAAGTTACTGTTTTGTCAGCAGCAGGTAGAATATTCAGGACGAGTAATATCTAAAGAAGTTAAAGCTATAGCGCAGAATCAAATTGAAGAGATAATTGAAGTTCCCAAACCTCAGACAGTAGGACAGATGATGATGATCTTGGGAATGGCAGGATATAGTTCAGACTAGATTGGAAAGTATGTTGAAATTGTGATGTCATTAAGGAAAATAATGAAGGAAGAAGGACACACAAGTCTGAGAAATGTTTTACAGACAGAGCCTTTGAATGAAGGGGACAAAACGGTTTTGCTTGTGGATGTTTCTTGTTAAAGGGATCATAATAGCAAGTATGCAGGGTTTGAAGTGGTGCATCAGGATGAATTAGAATTTAAGGTAATTACATTGGAAGCTTGCCTGCAATCTTGCTAAGCTCAGTTGGCAGAAATTAAGGCTTTAAGAGCAGCATGTGACATGAGGGAAGGTGAGAAAGCTGAAGTTTATACCGACTCAGCATTTGCACATGGGGTCTGTCACATGTTTGGAGGGCAGTAGGGAAACAGAAAGGCTTTGAGAAAAAGCAACGGAGACCCCATGCAAAGTTAGTAGTAAAGTACAGACCTGATAAGGGCAAAAATGAAGCCAGAGGCACTAGCTGTCATTAAATGCCAAGCACATAAGAAGGGAAATCAAAGTGCAGATGAAGCAGCCGGAACAGCATCTGGAGGATGATCAGCTGTTATTACGTCTAGGGTAAGCTTGGATCGATTTAGGTGCAAGGACTGTAGTAAAGTTTCTGATGAATGAGGTAATCGAGAGGTTTGGTAGACCTACAGAAATCAGCTTTGACAACAGATTGTTTTCATTCAGAGAGTAGTCAAGCTGGCGCTACAGGCCCTTAGAGTAAAACACAGATTTGGGTGTGTAACACCTGCAGTCACAGGGCATGGTGGAAAGAATAAATGGAACATTGAAGGCTAAGATAAATAAGATTTGTGTAACTATAAAGTTGAATTGGATAGATGCCCTGCCATTGGCACTGAAGAGATGTTGCATGCAAAACTAACCGAATAACGCACATAATACCACATGAGATGCTTACTGGCCGACTCATGCCGGTGGCAAAATGAAGAGGTCCCTACAAGGGACCGAGTTTGGAACAGTTAGATGTAGAATTTAAGAAGTATATGCAACAGTTAATTATGATATATAAGTCTATTTATGCACAGGAAAAGCAAAAGCAGTTGGAGGTGGACCAGGAGGAAGGACCCTTCAAACCTGGAGACAAGGAGTATGTATGAACCTTACGAACCACCCACTGCTGTTCAGGAAGAAGGTTGATCTACCCGGTACCATCTCAATCCTTACATGAGGGCTGTCCTGCAGGTACGACTAGATAATAGCCCTGAGGTAAGTGAACATGATGACAAAGAAATGAGGGAAGAGCAGAGCTCTAGCAAGATAATGTGAGGTTTTTGGAGACATTCGTGACTACAGAATGAGGGGGTGTATGTGTCTTGCTTGGGGTACAATGCTTCACCTTCATATGTAATAATACTAGCCCAGAGGGGTCTTTCACTAAAGCCATGGATAAGCTAAAAACCTAAGGAGTGAGGTTAAAAGAAACGTAGGGTTCAGACATCAATTGTTTGGGTGGCTGGAGAGCATGTTGGGGAGCATGGCTAATTAAAATTGGTTTGACCATTGGGGTCGCACTACTTACAGTGGCAATCATGTTGTGCTGTGATTTCCCCTGTATTATGTCTCTCCTGGTGAAAGCTACTGTGAAACAACTGCCAATGATAACGGGGGAAGACAAATCCGGCCCTAAAGGAAAATGGACCCCGGTGATAGAATACTACTACAATGGAGAAGAAGTGTTAGGGAAATGCTAAACCAAGTTTGTAAGGGAAGCTGGATCTTTTTTTCCTGCCTCACGTAATGGGAGTGGGTTTTTGGCCCAGTCTCCCAGGGAGACAGAGAAAGAACACTACACAGCATTACACTAACTTAATTATAAGAGCCTGCATTTTAGGGCTATATGGGTAATTTGACCTGGGGGATGTGTGTGTGGTTTTCTTTGTCTGATGAGACTCGTTAGAGTCTCAGAGGAGGGAGTTATATGGAAGTTATAAACAAGTCACTTATTTCTACTTTAGCACCTTTGTATTCTTAATAAATACATTTATATCCTTGTATTAAACATAAACTAAAATAGTGTGTGTATAAAATGGTATAAAATGGTGTGTGTAACCTTGGCTTTAGCTAAAACATAGCTGGGAAGCAACAGTTTGGAATTTGAGGGCGGCCGACAGAGGAAGAGATATGTAAAGACTGAACCGAGGTCAGAAGTTAATGGTGGCGAGACAGAGAATACTAGAATCAAAGACAGATTGATGCAAGAGGAGTACAGCATGAAAGATAATGTAGCAGAGATAAGGCTGAAAAACTGTAATAAAGAGCTGGGGGTACACAAAAATGCTGGAGAAACTCAGTGGGTGCAGCAGCATCTTTCTTCCTTTTTGGAATGAAGGAGATAGGTAACGTTTCGGGCCAAAACCCTTCTTCCCGACAATACTTATTGTATTGTATTGTATTGTATTGTATTGTATTGTATTGTATTGTAGTAATAAAGAGCTGCCTGTTTCTGTGGATCAGAGAGCAATTAGAGAACGGACAGGTGGCGTCGTCTCTGAATGTTCCAGCTGAATATTTGCAAATAAAGGCTTTCGTCTTCTTGAAGAATTCTCCGCGTCTGTGTCATCTTATCCAACTTTGAGTCTTAAAACCATGACAAAGTGATGTACAATTCAACGTATGTAACACAATGATAGCCCCACCCTTCCTTAGGCCAAAGAGCAAAACGTCCAACGTAGATAAAATAATAAATAAATCGCCATTTGCATTGTTTTGTGCAGTTAACAAATCTCAATTTCACACAATGTACATAAGACGGCAGTTATTTGATAAATACTCCGCAGTTCAGTGTAGGAGATCATGTCGGCGAGTATTCTGGACCCACTGTCAACATCTGAAATTACAGAAAATATCATGCAGTCAATATGATCTTATTCTGCATTAAATAACAGAGAAGTAGAAAGAAAATGCTCTTGAGGAAAATATTTTTACCAGGATGTTGCCATGAGGCCTCGACTGTATCTGAGACAAAGGGGAACACCTAGCTCTAAGATCTGAACTATAGTGAGTTTGGGCAGACTTAATAAAATTCTCAGTACAAAACAGTCAATATGTTCTTATTCTGCATTAAATAACAGAGAGGTAGAAAGAAAATGCTCTTGAGAAGATTTTTACAAGGATGTTGCCATGAGGACTCGACTATTAAGCTCAATGATCTAACTACAGTGAGAGATTCAACAGGCTAAATAAAAATTTCAATATGCCACAGAAGTAATAAATGTTTTCTTACCTTTCCTCCTTAATGGGGAACCTGAAGAAAGACAAGTCGGGTTGCCTACATTGCCGATTGAAGCAATTTACAGCAGAGCAGATGCAACACTAGTAAACGTGGACACCATGGCCAACGCGAAGTTACGAGTGCGGAGGCGGAAGCAAAGATCCTATCTTTGGGCGGAAGCAAGATGGACGGAAGCTGGTTATGGAAATGGATCCTATAATTACCCATGAATCTGCCCATGACCGTACAACGTGTTTTTCACAGGAGTAGTCCATCTTGGAGTAGTCCATCTATAGGATCTTTGTGCAGCAGTGGGAACTAAAGATCATAGAGCGGAGGATCTTTGGTGGGATCAAAGTCTTCAGAACATTGAATAGTACAGCACAAGAACACGTTCTTTGATTCACAATGCCTGTGCCAACTTGTTAGTCCCTTTTAAACGCTTGTATCAAATTGCTTAATCCTTCTTGGTTCTGGGATGAACAATTCTCAGTAATCCCGCACGGATTACCACAATTGGCACTAATCCAACCACTATTTTCTGCACTCTTTCACAGGCCTTCAAAACATTCGCAAACCTGTTCCTGGTGAATCAGCAAACTTTAGTCCTAATGCTTCAGGATCCTGATGCTCCAGTGCTTCCGCACCTCAAATTTATTTTTCCTTAAATAGAATCCCAAATTTTCTGGAATTTTATGGTATTTCCCGAAATTTTCAAAAATGCTTCCTCTGTGCTATTTGTTGTATTTTTTTTTTCGTGGGCACACGTTAACAACACAAAGAAGAACAAGGCAAAACCAGGGCTGCCAACTCTCACGCTTTGAGCGTGAGACTCACGCGTTTTGACAAATTCTCACGCTGATCAGAAATTTCTCACGCTCTGTCGTGAGAAATTCTGTGATCAACGAGAATTTCAAATCTCATATCAACTGCATGGGCTGCAGGTGTTGGAGAGCCGGGGCTGAGAGAGGGATGGAAGCAGAAGCAGTAGCGGGGGTAGATGCGATGGGGAGCCAGGGCTGGTGAGTGTTTGCTGGGCTTGCGAGTGTTTGCCGGGCTGGCGAGTGTTTGCCGGGCTGGTGAGTCGCTCACTGCAGCTCCGGCCATGGAGCAGTGCAAGAGTCCCGGGCCGGCGGAGGCGTAGGAAGCGTTGCGCTGCTGCCATTCGTCTCTGTGCTGAATTCGCCCTGGTGACCGGCATGGATCAGGCAGCGTCTCTGGAGAGAAGGAATGGGTGAAGTTTCTGGTCATGGTCCTTCTAAGGGTCTCAACCCAAAACCTTGATCAGACTGATCAATCTGAAGAAGGGTCTCGACCCGAAACGTCACCCATTCCTTCTCTCCAGAGATGCTGCCTGTCCCGCACAGTTGATCCAGCATTTTGTGTCTCTCTTCAGTTTAAACCAGCATCTGCAGTTCCTTCTCACACAATGAGACCCAACAAGACAACTTTGCGGCTGGTACCAGGTAGTAGTCAGGTGGGGGAGGGACAGAGAGAGAGGGGATGTTAAAGAAATTGATATTCATACTCAATTGGGGAAATTAATTGATATTTGTCTTTAAATTGATATTTTGTTCATCTTTAAATGTAAGTCTTGGATTCTTGTATCACGGGAACAATTAAGCAAAGGCAAGATGGTAAATACAAACTACAAATTAACTTCAGAAAATGAAACCTGTCGAGATGAACTTTGCCCTTCACTTTACAAAGAATAACCTCAGGGATTATGCAGTAAATGTCATTCAAATACTCTGCAACCTTGGGATAATATTGTTCATGTTCAAATCCGATAGGTAAGTCTTCATTTGTTCAATATTATAATTAGTTCAAAGATACAGAGTGGAAACAGGCCCTTCGGCCCCTCGAGTCCGTGCCAACCATCGATCACCCGTTCACACTAGTTCTATTCTATCCCACTTTCTCATCCACTCCCTACACACTAGGGGGCAATTTACAGAGGGCCAATTAACCTACAAACCCGCACGTCTTTGGGATGTGGGAGGAAACGGAGCACCCGGAGGAAACCCACACGGTCACAGGGAGAATGTGCAAACTCCACACAGACAGCACCCGAGACCAGGATCAAACCCGGGTCTCCGGCGCTGTGGGGCATTAATTGTAATGCTAATACTTGGGCCTCCGCTGATATTCCGGGATGGTTACCCAATATTACTGATTATTAATCCATTGTATTATTGATAATATATGTTGCGCCCGTTCTCCTTTATCTGTACATTGTGAGCGGCTTGCTTGCATTTACCGGATCGCACGCAACAAAAGCTTTTCCCTGTATCTCGCTACAGGTGGCAATAGTAAACTAAATCAATCTATTTACATGTATCTGTGTGTTGTTGCTTTAACCGGCCTGTTAAGATGCAGCAACTGAGAATGTCATTGTTCTGATGTCGCTGCACGTGACAACTAAACACTCTTGTCTTCATTCTACACTTGAAATGACCACAATGACATTTAAACGGCATTTGGACAGGTATACATGTGGTAAGGAACTGCAGATTCTGGTTTAAACCGATAGACACAAAGTGCTGGAGTAACTCAGCGGGTCAGGCAGCATCTCTGGAGGGAAGGAATGGGTGACGTTTCGGGTTGAGACCATTCTTCAGACTGAAGGTCTGGTTAATTGGCTTGGTATAAGTGTAAATTGTCCCTAGTGTGTGTAGGATAGTGTTAATGTGCGGGGATTGCTGGTCGGTGCGGACTCGGTGGGCCGAATGGCCTGTTTCTGCGCTGTATCTCTAAACTGAACCCTGTCCTGTGAACAGGGCTGTGTAGGGCCGAGTGCCGTATCGAGCAGCGCCGCAGATCAATGGGCCTCTGGTGCTTGGAGTCGGTCCACAGACACAAGACATTGGCTGTTACTCCGGCTTTTTGTGTCTATCAGTGACTTGGAGAGTGGGCTGGACAACGAGTGATGCAGCTGGTCGTGGCTCCCCTGATCTACGCTATTCCCATGCACTTATGGGCCTGAACCACTGAGGCTCTTTAGGCGACTGTCAGGATAAAGAGAGCTCGAGGTAAAGGAACCGCTTGGAGGTATTGATCATAATATGATTAGTTTTAATCTGCAATTTGAGAAGGAGAACGTTAAATCGGAAGTGGCAGTGATGCAGTTGAACAAAGGGGACTATGAAGGCATGAGAGGGGAGCTGGACAAGGTAGACTGGAAAGGGATCCTAGCAGGAATGATGGTGGAACAGCAATGGCAGGAATTTATCGGCATAATCCGGAAGACGCAGGATCATTTCATTCCAAAAAGGAAGAAAGATTCTAAGGGGTGTAGGAGGCAACCGTGGCTGACAAGAGAAGTTAGGGATAGAATAAAACTAAAAGAAAAGCTGTATAACACAGCAAAGAGTAGCCGGAAGCCAGAGGATTGGGAAACTTTCATAGGACAACGGAAGGAAACAAAACGGGCAATACGGGCTGAAAAGATGAAGTACAAAGGGAAGCTGGCCAGGAATATAAAGAAGGACAGTAAAAGCTTCTTTAGATATATTAAGGGAAAAAGAGTAGCAAAGTCAAATGTGGGTTCCTTGAAGGCAGACACAGGTGAAATTATTATGGGCAACAAGGAAATGGCAGAAGAGTTGAATAGGTACTTCGGATCTGTCTTCACTAAGGAAGACACAAACAATCTCCCAGATGTACTGGAGGACAGAGGATCTAAAGGGGTAGAGGAACTGAAAGAAATTTTCATTAGGCGAGAAATAGTATTGGGTAGGCTAATGGGACTGAAGGATGATAAATCCCCTGGGCCTGATGGTCTGCATCCCTGGATCCTCAGGGAGGTGGCTCTAGAAATAGTGGACGCATTGGTGATCATTTTCAGGGCCAATAGATTCAGGATCAGTTCCTGTGGATTGGAGGATAGCTAATGTTATCCCACTTTTCAAGAAAGGAGCGAGAGAGAAAACGGGGAATTACACACCAGTTACCCTGACTTCGGTGGTGGGAAAGATGCTGGAGTCAATTATTAAAGAGGTAATAATGGGGCATTTGGATAGCAGTAAAATGATTAGTCCAAGTCAACTTGGATTTATGAAAGGGAAATCATGCTTGACTAATCTTCTGGAATTTTTTGAGGATGTGACAAGTAAAATGGATGAAGGGGTGCCGGTGGATGTAGTGTATCTAGACTTTCAGAAAGCCTTTGATAAGGACCTGCACGGGAGACTGGTGGCTAAAATTAGAGCACATGGTATTGGGGGTTGGGTGTTGACATGGATAGAAAACTGGTTAGCAGACCGGAAGCAGAGAGTAGGAGTGCACGTGTCCTTTTCAGAATGGCAGGCAGTGGCGAGTGGAGTGCCGCAAGGCTCGGTGTTGGGGCCACAACTGTTTACCATATATATTAATGATTTGGAAGAGGGAATTAGGAGCAACACTGGCAAGTTTGCGGATGACACAAAGCTGGGTGGATGTGTGAACTGTGAAGAGGATGTGAGGAGGTTGCAGGGTGACCTGGACAGGTTGAGTGAGTGGGCAGATGCGTGGCAGATGCAGTATAATATAGATAATTGTGAGGTTATCCACTTTGGTAGCAAAAACAAGGGGGCAGATTATTATCTCAATGATTTTAATACATCAAATTTCAAAAAGTCCCTACACCCTCCCCCCACACCCTCCCCCCACTAGGTTGCTCCACTCCCTCGCCGGGTACCCCCAAGGCGAGTGATCAGTGATCGCTCAGACCGCCCACTTTCAAAAACGCTCCATGGCCCCTGGTTCAGACAGAGAGCACTGTCAGATGTGAGCGGGGAACTGAGGCCAGTTGTCCGTGATGTCTGGATCCCAATGCTCGGCGCTTCGTGTTTCGGAGTTGTCTAATGTTATTGATTTATAATAAGCCTGATTTGTAATTAGTTGACAAACCCTTAATTTATTAATCTGGAATATCCAGGGGTATCGGATAAGTGTAATATTAAAATGACATGCAAGGTGTCAGGCTGTCTGTCACAACATACAGTCCCGATAACCCATTATTTCCTTCAGTTAAATATTGGGAAGGTAGCACTATTGTCATTTGCCACTCAACTATCATGTCTGTTTACCACACTGACTATTTCTAACCCCCCCCCCTAAATTCCTTTGACAGGTTGAATAAAAATGGCCCCAATCTCTTCTTCAGTTTGGAAGGGCTTGCAAGAAATTACCAGCTACAAGAGGAAAGCCCCCCGCTCTTTGGACAATCATCAGCTGACCAACGACCTGAATGAGTTTTACTGCAGGCTTGAAAATCAGAATCGTAATCCTGGTACCCCCTCCCCAACCAACACAGCCAGACCCCAGTCTACAAAGAATGGACCCTGCACCCTCTCCTTCCCATTCACCACTTCACACCTACTCAAGGCAAGATTCCAGTATGTAAAGACTGGACCATTTCCCATGCCAACCAACACTTCACACCCACTCACAGCCTGACCTCAGTCTGCAAAGACTGGGCCCTTCTACACCCCCCCCCCCCCCAAATCACCACTTTACACCCAATCACCCACACCCTCTGTGCTGCACAACATCACTTATCCAATATCAACAATTAAAATAGAGGAGGTGGAGAGGCTTTTCAGAGGACAAAAAAGCCGGAAATCTGTAGTTTCTACATGGTGAAAACAACATGTATAAAAATGGCCTTTATTAAAATCTAACAATATGCACTTTAAACACATGTGTTTTCCCAATGATCCAGGGGACGTGTATTCTGCTGAGCTTTTTGTGGCGTTTAAGACTGGCAATCCAGTATCACACAAGATGTCTAGGTACGACTTCCTGAACACTACCACCAAGACCACTAAGTGGCAATTTTGAACTAAGTTGGAGTCACAGATGCAAGCAGGACAGCTGTAGCAGGGCTTGCATAAGTGGCAATGATGCATCTCTTCCAGTTGAACTGAGCTTTTTATGCACACTTTGAAAGGGAGAACAATGACATCTTCTCGGGCACCCACAGTCCCTGATGGCCTTATGATCTCTGTCTCTGAAGCTGATGTTAGGGCATCTTCCAAGAGGTTGAATCCACGAACGGCGTCCAGCTCAGACGGCATACCAGGTTTAGTACGAAGATCTGTGTCGGCCGACTGGCTAGAGCTTTCAAGGACATGTTCAACCTCTTGGATATCTGGTCTGAGGTTGTCACATGCTTCAAAAGGCATCTATAGTACTGGAATCCAAGACAACTGCGATGACCTTCCTCAATAACTGCTTCCACTGTAATGAAGTGGGTGAGAGATTGATTATGGGGTGAATGAACTCCAGCCTCCTGGATCAAATTAAATTTGTCTAATGCCAGATCAGGTCAGCAGCAGATGCTACCTCACTGGCTCTCCACTAAACCATCTGGGTAGCAAGAACACATACGTCAGGTTACCATTCATTTACCGGCTGTGTTCAACACTGTTCTCCCCTCCAGACTCGTCAGCAAGCTCCAAGACGGGCCTCTGTACCTCCCTTAGTAACTGGATCCTTGACATCCTCATTGTCAGACCTCGACTCACGTCGCAGCGGCCTCTGCAGTCCGTCTGTCTTTTTATTATTTTTTGTCTCGTTTGAATGTAGTTTTTATTTATTTTTTTTGTGTATGTGTATGGGGGGCGGGGGGTGGGGGAAACTTTTAAAATCTATCCCCTGCACGGAGAACCCGACCTTTTCTCTGTCGGGTCTCCGTTGTCGTTGGGGCCGAGCACCGTGGAGCGGCCTCCAGCAGGAACGACCTGGGGCTCCAGTCGCGGAGCTGCGGACCTACTCACCATCATGGAGCTGGCCGAGTTCGGAGCGGGTGGAGCTGTGGTGGCGCTCGGCTGCGACCCGACCCCCGGAGATTCGGAGGCTTACCGCAGGTCTGGTGGACAGTGACACTGGGAGCCCGCGGGTCCCTGCTGGGAGACCGCTATTCGGGGCTTCCGCAACGGCGACTTCACCCGCCCGAGTTGCGGGGTTGAAGAGTACCTGGAGCGGGGCCTTACATCATCGCCCGGTGCGGCTTGAAATGGCTGTGGGACTTTGCTAGCGCACGCCGGGGGCTCCAACAACAAGACACGGAGCGCGGCCTTGCATCACCCGGCGCGGCGTAAATGGCCGCGGGACAATTACCATCGCCCGGCGGGGGCTTTGACTCTGACATCGGGAGGGGAATGGGGAGTGCAGGGGAGAGATAAGTCTTTGCCTTCCATCACAGCGAGGAGGAGATGCGCTGTGATGGATGTTTGTGTAAATTGTGTTGTGTCTTGGTTCTTTCTTGTGTGTATGACTGCAGAAACAACATTTCGTTTGAACCTCAATGGGGTTCAAATGACAAATAAATTGTATTGTATTGTATTATCAGTAACGGCATCACCACCTTGTTGACCATCAACACAGATGTTCCTCAAAGCTGCATGTGGAGACCCCTGCTCTGCTCATTACACCAATCAAGCACATAGCTCCAATGCAATCTTTAAAATGCCGATGATACCACTGTGGTCTGTTTACATGGAGTGTGTAAGGTTGCTGCTCCTTGCCTTCTGGCTGCACTTCACACCCAGCATCCTCATCTTTGGACACCCTGTGCGTCGGGCCGAAGATGACCTAGTTGGGTTGCTCATAGGCCTGGCCAAGCTGGCCATCCACAAGGCCCAGCACCAGGCGGAAGAGGGCTCTACCCGAGCCGGCTAGCTGCCCCTTTTCCGGCATCACGTCTATGTCCGGCTGGTTTTAGAAAGGGACTACGCGTTGTCCACGGGCGCCCTGGGGGATTCCCGGGACCACTGAGCACCACGGGACGAGGAATCCACCCTCAATAAGGATGGTGATAGTTGTATAGTAGTTTATTCAGTATATTTGTTTGACCTGTATTATGGTGGTGGGTTTTGATTTGATTTATTTTGTACTGTACATATTATTGACTGACTCATGAACATATGAAATGAAATAACCTTTTATATGCACTTTTTAATTGAAGCACTAAGGAAGCACTTTAAAACAATTACTATGTGTTGAATGTTGATGTGCGGTGTGTGTTGTGTGATTGTGCAGTGTGTCTGTGAAATGCGTGTGTTGTGTGATTGTGCAGTATGCGTGCTGCTTATGTTTGTTGATTGTGTCCCTCTTTTTTTTTTTAAATGCTACTGTAATGCGCCTTTTTAAATTGCCCCTCGGGGACGAATAAAGTGCTTTGAATTTGAATTGTAAATAATTAATTAAATTATTTTTGGTTAAAAAAACTGTGGTCTGTTGAATCACCGGTGGTGCTGAGTCAGCGTACAAAAGAGAGAGAGAATATCTGGTTGAGTGTTGTCAGCATTAATTTGAACATTGAAAAGGATTTTAATTTAGTTGCTGCTAATCTGAAACCTTTCACACACAAACGCAATAGATTTCCTTGTGCAGAGTTTAGTTTAGAGATAAAGCCCAGAAACAGGCCCTTCGCCCCACCGAGTCCGCACAAGCCAGCAATCCCCGAACATCAACACACTAGGTACAATTTTTACATTTATACCAAGCCAGCTAACCTACAAACATGTACATCTTTGGAGTGTGTGAGGAAACCGAAGAACTAGGAGATAACCCACACAGGTCATGGGGAAAAGGTACAAACTCCATATGGACAAGCATCCGTAGTCAGGATCGAACCCAGGTCTCTGGCGCAGTAGCTCTACCGCTACACCCACATGCCACCTTTATTTAACAGTCCACAAAATGCAAGTTACTATAAAATTATTATCAAAGGAGAAAATGTGGTATGTGCCTCCTAAAATGTGGTGTCACTCTCCTAGGAATCTGAGGGGTAACTTTATCACACAAAGGGTGATGGGTGTATGGAACGAGCTGCCAGAAGAGGTAGTTGAGACTGGGACTATCCCAACTTTTAAGAAACAGTTAGACAGGTACATGGATAGGACTGGTTTGGAGGGATATGGACCAAACGCAGGCAGGTGGGACTAATGTAGCTGGGATATGTTGGCTGGTGTGAGCAAGTTGAGCAGAAGGGCCTGTTCACTCTATAATCTTTAGAAAATTAAATAGTTCATGTCCAGCACTCAGCTGAATCTGGACGCCATTCAGCGTAGACTGAACAGTGGAAAGTAACATTCATACACAGAAGAATCAAAGATCAGCTCCAAAAATGGAGAATCGAACCGCATACAGATGATGTTCAATCGCATTAGCATTGCCAAGTCACACCAACGTTCTGGGGTCGTCACTGGCCGCAACTCAACTAGATCAAACACAATTACTGTGGCTACAAGTGCTGGTCAGGGGTTGTAGTAACCCATCTACTCAAGTCCCAAAGTTTTCAACCAGATGCAATGCAGGAGCTTAATAGGATTCTATCTGTGATGTATGTGCTATATAAACGCCAGTGCCCCTTTAATATAAATGCCTGTGCCTCATGATTGAGGTCAGGTGACCTTCGAGAAGTTTCCGTGGGTTGTTCAGATTAAACCTTACTTACAAGATGTCGGATGTGTTTTCTTTGTGCTAGTCACAACAGGGCCGTACGTGGTCTCAAACATTACACTATCTATTTGCATCAATTAATGCAAATCCAAGAGCATTTCCATAGTTGAGATCATTATTCAAAGTAGCTCACCTGTTTTGCATTCCACTGAAACAAGCTAGATATTCTTTCCCCACACCTCCATTGTGCTAGGACTAGCTTTTATAACTCACTTGCAGGTCAAGAAGTCAACAGGACATCATCACATGTACTATGAGGCAGGTGCTCTCTCTTTTGTGGGACGATGAAGGGAGCCAAGAGGCCATCTCCACTTAAAAACTCATCACTGTAGCAATGATGTCTTTCGAAGTACGCTCTAGTGCACAAGTATGTAGGATAAGCGTGGCACCCATATAATAACCATATAACCATATAACAATTACAGCACGGAAACAGGCCATCTCGACCCCTCTAGTCCGTGCCGAACACATAATCTCCCCTAGTCCCATATACCTGCGCTCAGACCATAGCCCTCCATTCCTTTCCCATCCATATAACTATCCAATTTATTTTTAAATGATAAAAACGAACCTGCCTCCACCACCTTCACTGGAAGCTCAGGGAAGCCTTTGTTGTTAAAAGCAAATAGCATGGAGAAATGATTTGTAAGAACCAATAAACAATTGGGAAAATACCAAGCTGAGAAAGTTGGGTATAGGACCAGGAACATTCAGGAGTTAATATACAAAACCAAAGGTGAATAAAAATAATGATCACTTGTGGTTGTGTTTTTGTTCCGATTGGGAGGATTAATTGTGACAGTAACATGAATTAACTAATGTCTCCAACAACAATTCAATCCCAATTGTCATAAGCATTTTACCAGATATGATGCTGAGTAATTTGAACTAATCTATCTATCTATCTATCTATCTATCTATCTATCTATCTCTCTATCTCTCTATCTATCTATCTATCTATCTATCTATCTATCTATCTATCTATCTATCTATCTATCTATCTATCTACCTATCTATCTATCTATCTATCTATCTATCTATCTATCTATCTATCTATCTATCTATCCCTTTCCCTTTTTTGTAAAAAACATAAAAAATATAAAAATGAAACTGCTTCTCGCCCATAGAACGTTGACGAACGTTCCATCGTGTGATGTCACAATGCCCAATGCTCACAGATGTCCAATCGCAATGGATCCCATTTACATCTGCCTTTGCACCAGCCCCGCCCCCGTCGCCTGTGTCGAAGCACGTGATCACGAGTGTGGGAATAGAGGGAGAGGAGTGGGGGTGATAGGGAGTGGAGAATAGATGGACTGCCCCTACCCCTCCCCCTCTCCCTCACCACTCTTCCCCCTCTCTCCCCCCATCCCTCTCCCCCTCCCTCCACACTCTTCCCCCCCTCTCCCCTACCCCATCTCCCTCCCCCCCTCCCTCCCCCCTCCCCCACACCTCTCTCCCCCACCCCCTCTCTCCTCCCCCTCTCTCCTCACCCCTCGCCCCTCACCCCTCTCTCCTCACCTCTCTCGGCTCACCCCTCTCCTCACCCCTCTACGCTCACCCCTCTCTCCTCACTCCCCCTCTCTCCTCCCCCTCACCCCTCTCTCCTGACCCCTATCTCCTCACTCCTCCTCCCCCTCTCTCCTCACTCCTCTCTCATCACCCCTCTCCTCCTCCTCTCCATCTCCCCCTCTCCACACCCCTCTCCCCATCTACCCTTCACCCTCCCCGATCTCCTCCCCTCCCCATCCTCATCCTCCTCTCCCTTCCCCCCTCCCCTTCCCCACTCTCTCCCCATCTTACCCTTCTCCCCCCCTCTCCCCTCCTGCTCCATCTCCCCCCTCTCTCCTCACCCCTCTCCTCCCCCCTCTCCTCACCCCTCTCTTCTCACCCCTCTCTCCCCACCCCTCTCTCCTCACCCCTCCCTCCTCCCCCTCTCTCCTCCCCCTCTCACCCCCATTCCCTATTCCCCTCACCCTCACTCCTCCCCCTCTCCCCACCCCTCTCCTCACCCCTCTCCCCACCCCTCTCTCTCGTTACCCCTCTCTCATCACCCCTCTCCATCTCTTCTCCTCACCCCTCTCCCCATCTCCTACCCCTCTCCCCATCTCCTCCCCCTCTCCCTCCTCCTCCCTACCCCCACTCTCCCCCATCGCTCTCTACCTTCCACCCCTCCCCTTCCCACTATTCCCCTTCTCTCCCCCCCTCTGCCCCCCTCTCCCCCACCCCTCTCTACCCCCTCCCTTCCCCCTACCCCTCTCTCCCCATCCCCTCTCTCCACCCCTCCCCCACCACTCTCACATCCCCCGCTCTCACCCCTCCCTCCCAAATCTCTCCCCCATCTCCACCCTTCCTCCTCCCTCTCTCGTCACCCCTCTCCACACCCCTCTCTCCTACCCCTCTCCCCACTCCTCTCTGTGTGTTGGGGGGGGTAGTTAGTGTGTGTGTGGAGGCGGGGGGGGGGGGGGGGGGGGAGGTGGTGGTTAGTGTGTGTGTTGGGGGGGTGGTTAGTATGTGTGCTGGGGTGGTTAGTGTGTGTGTTGGGGGAGGGGTGATTAGTGTATGTGTGGGGGGGGGGGGGTGGTTAGTGACGCTGCGACCTGCCCCCCCCCCCCCCCCCCCCCGCAACCGCGTGTTGAATGGACGGGACCCTCTCCCCCCCCCTCCCTTCCCCCTCCCCACTCTCCCCCCTTTCACCCGCTCCCCTCCCCCTCTTCCCCCTCCCCACTCTCTCTTCCTTTCCCCCCCTCTGCCCCTCACCCCTCCTCCACCCTCCTTTTCCCCTCCTCCAGCCCCCCTCTCCCCTCCTCCAACCCCCTCTCCCCTCCTCCAACCCCTCTCCCCTCCTCCAACCCCCTCCCTCCTCCTCCAACCCTCTCCCCTCCTCCTCCAACCCTCCTCCCCTCCTCCAACCCCCCTCCCCTCCTCCAACCCCCTCTCCTCCTCCAACCCCCTCTCCCCTCCTCCAACCCTCCTCCCCTCCTCCAACCCCCCTCCCCTCCTCCAACCCCCTCTCCCCTCCTCCAACCCCCTCTCCCCTCCTCCAACCCCTCTCCCATCCTCCAACCCCCTCCCTCCCTCCTCCTCCAACCCTCTCCCCTCCTCCTCCAACCCTCCTCCCCTCCTCCAACCCTCCTCCCCTCCTCCAACCCCCCTCCCCTCCTCCAACCCCCCTCCCCTCCTCCAACCCCCCTCCCCTCCTCCAACCCCCTCTCCTCCTCCAACCCCCCTCCCCTCCTCCAACCCTCCTCCCCTCCTCCAACCCCCCTCCACTCCTCCAACCCTCCTCCCCTCCTCCAACCCCCCTCCCCTTCTCCAACCCCCCTCCCCTCCTCCAACCCCCCTCCCCTCCTCCAACCCCCTCCCTCCTCCTCCAACCCCCTCTCCCCTCCTCCAACCAGGTAACTAGTGCAATGGAACATACAAAGTACATCCAATACAAAGTCCACGGTAGTTTATTGCTGAGGTGCGATTGTGCAATGTGGTTCAAGAGCCTGATGGTTGGTGAAGTAGTGGCTGTTCATGGACCTGGAGGTCATAGGCTCCTGTACCTTCTACCAATAGTAGCTGTGAGATGGGAGATTGGCTATGGTGGTGTTGATCTTTGATGATATTAGCTGCAATTGTGAGGCAGTGCCTGCTATCGTTCCCTTCGATGATAGCGAGGTCAGTGCCCATGATGGCAGTGTCTACCCCTTTCTGCAGCCTCCTCTGTTCTTGCGTGTGTGACTGGCTGAAGCAGACAGCGATGCTCTCCACCATACACACATGCAGAAGTTTAAAAGAGTATTCGGCAACATGCCAAATCTCCCAAAACATGAGGAAGTGGAAGCATGGGTGAGCTTTCTTAATGATTCCATCAAGTGTTGGGCCCAGGGCAGTTCTTCAGTGATGTGCCATGGGAGAGGAAACCAAGAACTAGGCATAGGTTTAAGGCGGGGAGGGGAAAGATTTAATAGGAACCCGAGGGGCAACGTTTTCCACACTGAGGGTGTTTGGTACATGAAACCAACTGCCAGAAGAGGCAGTTAAAGCATGTACAATAAAATATTTAGAAGACGCTAGACCAGGAACATGGTTTGGAAAGGTTTAGTGGGATACCAAGACCTCAACGGTGGAACAGGCGGAGGACGATGGCTGACCTTAAGGGAGCATCACAACGGTTGAGAAGGCTGATGAAGGCTGCAGCAGAAAAGGGTCTCCGGTCGTCTTGGATTCCATGGGACTGGATCCTGACCCAGATCTGTTAAGGACCGTGGGGTGGCTGTATGTGCACCTGTCTCCCCACGTTAAACAAAGTCATGCACAGACATCCTTCATATAGGGAATAGCACCCTGGAGACACCCATGGTCAGCCATGACCGAAGGGGGCCTAAGAAGTGGGATATGGGCCAAACACGGGCAGATTGGACTGGTGTAGATGGGGCATTTGGTCGGCATGGATGAGTTGGGCTGAAGGATCTGTTTCTGTACTGCATGACCCATGAAACACTTTATGGTAGCATGTTAAGCCCAACCATCCTAATCTGCTTCACCGATTACCTTCCGTCCACCACAGGGTCAGAAATTGAGCAGTTTGTTGACGATCGCCTGAAGTTGAAGTCCAAAGACAGCTCCTCGACAAATGAAAGACAGCGAATTGCTCTGAGCCAGTGAACAGCAGGTGTGGCGGTGAGCGGCGCCCGCTCTTCACTGCCGTGGCGCCAAGACACCGCCCAACTCCTTGACACCGCCGCGTGGTCACGTGAGAGACCGTCCTGAATGTTTCCCGCCTCTCCGCTAGCCGAGCCATTAGGGAACGAAGACACAAGAGGCTGCAGTAGCCTAAAGGGCCTGTCCCACTTGCATGCGATTGCATGCGTTTGGCGCTACCAAACATGGTCGTTTGAGGCGTACGGGCACTGTATGGCTGCGGAGGGCGGTCCCACTTAGATGCGCGGAGTTGTGCGGGGCTGGTCCCGACATCGGGCGGGGCTCCGAAAAACTGACAGTGTCCGAAATCTTAGCGCGCCAACGGCCTGTCGGCACGCAGGCGCATTGTGGTCGCACGCAGCGTCTTGACGGCGTACGCCTAGCGCGAGGCGTTGCGCGATGACGTCACCGCCCGGCGTGGCGTTGCGTGATGATATCACCGCCCGACGCCGTGCGACGCCCAAATTCAGTCGGCCGGCCTCCTGCCCAGCTGATTGGTAAGTGTGACGCAAATGACGTCACACGCGAACTTAGCGCGTACTTAGCGCGAACTTCGCGTGAACTCGCGCCAAACACATGCAAGTGGGACAGGCCCTTAAGGCCCTTAAGGTTTCAGCAAAACATGCAGTGCTGGAGGAACTCAGCGGGTCGGGCTGCATCTGTGGAGGGAATGAACAGACGACGATTCGGGTCGGGACCCTTCTGGCTAGAAAATACTGAGTGAGGTCACACGCAAACTAAAGAAACAGCACCTCACATTCGTTTAGCGCACCTTACGTCATGAACACTGAATTCGTCAATTTCAATACTCACCCCACCCCCAATTCTCTTCCCTGCCTCCACCCCCCTGCTGCTGCGACACGCAATGTTTCCCACTCGTTACCCTGCTCCTTCCCCTTCTGCTGCAGGTACATCTCCCATCTCTGAGTCTCCCATATCCATTTCTCCTCCCTTGTCCCTTTCTACCCAACCCCTTCTTCCAGCTTTGCACTTCACTCCTCACTTTGCATCCTTATCTGACACACTTTTCGAAACTTTCACCTCTAGGTTTTGACACTTATTCAGCCCATATGTCGATTGCATCCCTCAGCTGTACCCACCTGATTTTGTCCTGCCCCCAACTCCTTTCCAACTGGACACAGGTAGATAAGATGCTGAAAGTAATTGGCACAATTGCCCTCATTGGTCAGGGTATTGACCTGAAATTTTCATTGTGAGACTTTTCAGTCATCCAAGTAAAAGAAAAGCAAAACATCCAGTGTAAATACCAAAGGCCTCTTTACATTGTGCGAATGAATGGAGTAAGTAACGATGTGTGCAGATTATGACAACTTTTATATTTAATGTGACTAACCATTAAAGCTCGTACATTTTTTTGCTGTAGAGGGAGCCAGTGGATTGAAAGTTTTATGTTATGGCTATGTTCTTAAACGATCATCACCATTAAAGACCTGCAAACCAGTAGTGGGTCTGAGCATCTCGAAGTATGAATCAATGTACTTGTCCATGATTGAATGTTCATGTGCTAATTTGTATGCATGACTTGTGGCCTAGAATACAACCATGGTGTATGGAGAGAGGAAATTGTACTGGGTCCGAATGCAGTGTGATTGGAATCCGGGGCATGTGTAATAATGAAGCATGACTGATTTCAGAGCTAGACATTCCAGTCGTACAGCATGGAAACAGGCCCTTCAGACCACCATGTCCGTGTCAACCAACAAGAGTTCATATGGATCTCATCAAAATGTTGCCTTCAGTGAAGGGCAGGAATGTGCTTGTCTTCCCTAAAGCAAGAGAGTGAGTGGTGACCTGATAAGGTAGATAGCCATTTCGCCACCTCCAACGGGATCCCACCACTGGCCACATCTTCCCCTTTCGGCTTTCCTCAGAGACCTCTCCCACCGTAACTCCTTGATTAATTCGTCCCTTCCCACCCAAACCACCCCCTCCTGGCACATTCCCTTGCAACCACAGGGAATGCTACACTTGTCACTTTACCTCCCGCCTTGACTCCATCCAAGGACCCAAGCAGTCTTTCCAGGTGCGGCAAAAGTTCACCTGCACCTCCTCCAACCTCATCTATTGAATCCGTTGCTCTAGGTGTCAGCAGCTCTACACCGGTGAGACCAAACGTAGGCTTGGCGATCACTTCGCCCAACACCTCCGCTCGGTTCGCAATAACCAACCTGATCCCCCGGTGGCTCAGCACTTCAACTCCCCCTCCCATTCCGAATCCGACCTTTCTGTCCCGGGCCTCCTTCATAGCCAGAGTGAGGCCCACCGTAAATTGGAGGAGCAGCGCCTGATATTTCGCTTGGGTAGTTTACACCCCAGCGGTATGAACATTGACTTCTCCAATTTTAGGTAGTCCCTGCTTTCTCCTTTTTCCCCCTCCCCTTCCCAGCTCTCCCACAGCACACTGTCTCCACCTCTTCCTTTCTTCTTCCCGCCTCCCCACCCCCACATAAGTCTGAAGAAGGGTCTCGACCCAAAACATTGCCTATTTCCTTCACTCCATAGATGCTGCCTCACCCGCTGAGTTTCTCCAGCATTTTTGTCTACCAGGTAGATAGCCAGAGTGTTCCCACAGTTGGAGTGTCTAAAACAAGAGGGCATACGTTTAAGTTGAGAGGGAAGAGATTTAAAGGGGACATGTGGGGTACATTTTTCTCAGTTTATATTGCAACTGCCAACCTCTCACCATTTAAACTATTTTTATCCTTCTGCCGACTTAATGCCCTTCCCACAATTTGCTAATCCACATCTTTTTGTATCAGGTGAGACTGAATGAAGCTCCCACTTCATTTTCCCATCAGTTATTCCAAGGACATGGGTTAGACACATATTACAGCTCCCTCTGTACTGTCCATCAATAATTTCACATGGTTTGGGGTAATAATTTTTAGAAAGTCAGGTTGGATTTTGCATTTGCTGATTAGAATGAACAAGTACACATCTTTAATAGCCAGGCACCTGTGAAGTGTGTAAATCATGCAATAGTTTACGAGAAAAAAGCCTTTCCTTGCAACACAATTTTGGAATTAAACCGAATTACGGGTTGGGTGATGGGTGGGGAGAGATATGAAGCAGGTATATCATCACTTTTTGTTTTTCTTTCTGTTTTTGTCTTTTTATTTCTTTACTATTTTCTCATTTATTTTACTTACCAACTTGGTAATCTAGGGGTTCTATTCTTGCACATTCACTTTCTCTTTCACTTTCTCTCTCTCTCTTGCTTTTACTCTCTTTTTCTTTTTCAGCTTAGCTAAAAATTAAAATTGAAGCTGTACAATAAATGTATTATGTCATATGCTGCGGTTTAAACTTTTGTACACTACTTTAATAAAAATAAAATAAATTAAAAAAAAACTTCGTATCTGCACTGTCATTGCCGCTTTGACCTCAGACACGTCAATTAGAAACAATTACATCTAATTGCAATTATTTCTTGCTGGACCTTAATGACTAGTTTGATTGATGAATAGACGGGTTTTGATTACATTATTTCTCATTAAATTTAGGTTTATTAGTGTGACGTGTACCAAAGTACAGTAACAAGCTTTTGTTTGCATGTTATCGATTCAAATTAGATAATGATATACATGAGTACAATCAAGCCAAATGCAAATACAAAAGATGAAGCAAAGAGAAAAATACCAGAGTGCAGAATAGTTTCTCAGCATTGCAGTGTAACAGTTTCAAAGAGAAAGTCCATTGTCCACAACGTGGTAGTTTGAAAATCAGGACTTTGTTGTATTTCGCCGATTTCGTTGAATGGATTTACAATGATAATAAAGTGTATTATTATTATTATTATTAACTTAGGGGACACTTTCAGAAGTCTGGTAACATTCTGGAAGAAGCTGTTCCTGAGTCTGGTGGTGCGCATTTAAGCTTCTGTACCTTATGCCGGACAGGAACAGGGAGAAGGAGGACTGACTGGGCTTGGACAGGTCTTTGATTATCTTGGCTGCATTATCAGCAAGAAGTGGAAATGTAGTCAGCGGTTGACGACAGGCCACGTGGGAGTCTGAGGACATATCGCTGGGTATAGTGGATCTGGCGTGGGGGAACCGCCGGGAGGAGGGTGGGGAAGAGAACAAAAGGAAGACCCGGTGAGGGGGAACAGCTGGGAGGAGGAAACAAAGAAGGGGCTGGCGTGGGAGGACTGCTGTGAGGGAGTGGGTGGGGGAGAACAAGGGTGGACATGGTGCGTGATACTTTGTAACTTTGTCAGCGCCCTTTATATGATGACTATTGCAAGCAAAGAATTTCACTGCAACGTCACATGTGACAATAAACAATTCGATTCAAAGCATGTCTGAGAACACATCCTTGTGGGACATTCCAATGAAGAGCATGGAATCATTCGTTGTAATACTTCATTACTGTTGGAAAGGGTGCTGGCAACGTTACTCCTGTTGGGAAATGAGGCTGAGAGGGTGTTTTAAATATTAGTGGGGAAGCACCTTGCGACGGGTGGCCAAAGTTCCATGTTGATGGTATTTGCATCTTCCACCGTGCATGGCTTTCTAATTGGTAGCAATGTGGAAGATGTTAATGACGATCCTCAGTGATGTGATTCAGTGGATCATGCAAATGGTACATACCCAAATCTCAGTTCATGGAAGGTGAAGGAAACATGTGTTTATCATGGTGCATCCGCTCCTGCAGTATACACAGTCTCCAACCTGCCTATGTAGTCCTACTGTTTATGTGGCTGGTTTATGTTCTGGTTAGGTTTCTGACAAACCAAAGTGGTCACCTTAGAATTGTAATATCAGTGTAATATGTTATCCTCTAGCTCATTTGCCCTTCCATTGTGTTCTTTTTGTGTGGACAAGAAGTGCTGATGGGTTTTTAAATGGAGCCACATTGGTTTATTGTGATGTCCATGACAGTATCTTCTACTTATACATGGAATGGATCCATCAAGTAATGCATGTGATCTGTAGATAGTCGGAGCGAAAGGCCGTGGGTGTTACTTGGCTGTGATATAATTCAATGCTTATTTGAAGATGAAGAAAGAAGGTGAATTAAGAGAAAGCCAGGTGTTCCAGCTGTAGGAGCAGCTCCAGGGACAAATCAACTGGGATTCAAATGTTCAGAAATGTGTTCAGATCTTTCATTAATACAAGAAGGTTACTGTTGCACTTCCCCTGCACCCATTCGCACAGGTTGACTATCCTTACTGAACTTTTTCTTTTCTCTTCAGTAGAACAAATAGTTTCTTCATTGTGAAAACTATGAGTAATACAATAATTAGTGTTATTGATCCTAGGAACATGATTACATCCACAGAGTAATAAACGTACCATGGAAATTTGTAAGATTCAGAGCGTAATTGTGCTGCACCTTTGTGTCGGGCAGTGTACTCAATCCAGAAAATGGCTCTGTCCATTGGGGACTCTGGCTGATCCCTGTGGAGAAGAGAGAGTTTCTGCATGTTTTCTCGATAAGTGGAGTTATTTATGACTTCATTAAGTGCCCACACTAGATCTGATGACTGCAGAGATGCAACATTGACCACCTTTGCTGCTCCTCTAGTTTCAAGTTTGACCATATTATCAAACTGGTCATAAAACAATGGTAGGCCAACCACCGGCACCCCATGATAGATCGCTTCATACAGTCCATTGGTGCCACCATGGGAAATGAAGGCTCGAGTCTTGGCATGGCCCAGTAGGTCATTCTGAGGAATCCATTTTGCTATTAAGGTGTTATTTCCAGTATTGGGAGGGATGTCTCCATTGTGTCTCCAAATGACATTTTGCGGTATTTGGGCAAGGGCTTCAGCGATTTTCATAGTAAGATCCAATGATAAAGTGTCTATAAGAGTACCCAGTGACATCACAACAATACCATGCTCCCCAGAGCTGTCAACAAACATTTGTAGCTCTTCATCCAGTGGTTTCGGTGGTTGACATTGGAAACCTCCGATGTACACAAAGTTTGGCATCGTAGGTCGCGGAAATTCAAGTACAAAATCTATTCTAATTAACCACACATCTGCCTTTCGCAGAACCATATTGATGTTAGTATCTCTGCCGAGGTATTGCTGGCACAAATCGCCATACAATGGATTAATTACAAACTCAAAAACACCAAGCTGAAGGAAATGTTGTAGCACATTTTGAACTCGTTGATAAAAACTCATTTTATCTGTTAATTGTGATTTTAGAGCTGGGACATAGGAGGGTGGAGATGGGGCAGCAAAGAAATGAGCACCTTCAGCCGTCATCCATCGGACATTGTACACCAATGGGATGTTGAAATAATAAGCAAGCATTGGGCCTGCATAAAGAACTGGATCTGCAAGTATCAAGTCAAAGTTTGCATCTGCGATTTGTTTCAACAATGCCTTGTTCTCAAAAATTGAGCAAGTTAAACGCCTCAACCAAAGATGGGCTTCATGCATGAATACTGTTAACTGAAAATGAAGCCGGAGAAAGGTCCACAGTGGGATGTTAGGGTTGGAGATGGCTAATGAGTTTTGTACCAAAGTTTGTATGCCATCTGCCTCTTCCATCAACCCTTTACTTCCATGTACCTGGACTACCAGGGACTGATACAAATCTGGTTCCTTCTTGATATACCAGGATGTTGATGAATGAAGTACGGTAATGTTGTTTCCGTGGCGTCTCAGTTCTTTCACTAGAACCCTCATGTTGACCCAGTGACTCCCTTCAAATGGGACGACCAGTATGTTAGCTCCATAAGTAACTGAACACGAAAGAGTTACGATGATACCAAGAGCACATGTGACTAATAAGCTGGTGTTCCATCGATAAAATTCCATTTTGAATCAAATAGATGTATAAATCCTGTTTGGAAATTACATAAAATGATTAGGAAACAATATAAATTGGCAATTTAATCAGAAGGTCAAGTGCAGCAAGTGTATGCAAACATAGAAACTAGGTGCAGGAGGAGGCCATTTGGCCCTTCGAGCCTGCATGCCATTCATTGTGATCCTGGCTGATCATCCACAATGAGTAACCCGTGCCTGCCTTCTCCCCATATTCCTTGATTCCGTTAGCCCCTGGAGGTCTATCTAACTCTCTTTTAAATTCATCCAGTGAATTGGCAGAGAATTCCACAAATTCACAACTCTCGGGGTGAAAACTTTTTTTTCTCATCTCAGTTTTAAATGGTCTCCTCTTCATTCTTAGACTTTGGCCCCTGGTTCTGGATTCCCCCAACATTGGGAACATTTTTTCCTGCATCTAGCTTGTCCAGTCCTTTTATAATCTTATACGGTTCTATAAGATCCCCTCTCATCTTTCTAAATTCCAGTGAATACAAGCCCAGTCTTTCCAATCTTTCCTCATATGACAGTCCCACCATCCTGGGGATGAACCTCGTGAAACTAAGCTGCGCTGCCTCAATAGCAAGAATTTCCTTCCTCAAATTAGGAGTCCAAAACTGCACACAATACTCCAAACATGGTCTCACCAGGGCCCTGTACAACTGCAGAAGAACCTCTTTACTCCTATACTCAAATCCTCTCGTTATGAAGGCCAACATGCCAATAGCTTTCTTCATTGCCTGCTGTACCTGCATGTTTACATTCAGTGACTGGTGTACAAGGGCACCCAGGTCTCGTTGCACTTCCCTTTTTCCTAATCTGACACCATTGAGATAATAATCTGCCTCCTTGTGCTTGCCGCCAAAGTGGATAACCTCACATTTATCTACATTATACTGCATCTGCCATGCATCTGCCCACTCACTCAACCTGTCACCCTGCAACCTCCTAGCATCCTCTTCGCAGTTCACATTGCCACCCAGCTTTGTGTCATCTGCAAATTTGCGAGTGTTACTTTTAATTCCATCATCTAAATCATTAATATATATTGTAAATAGTTGCGGACCCAGCACCAAGCCTTGCGGCACTCCACTCGCCACTGTCTGCCATTCTGACAGGGACCCGTTTATTCCTACTCTTTGTTTCCTGTCTGCCAACCAACTCTCTATCCATGCTAGTACCCTACCCCCAATACCATGTGCTCTAATTTTTCCCACTAATCTCCTGTGTGGGACCTTATCAAAGGCTTTCTGAAAGTCCAGGTACACTACATCCACTGGCTCTCCTTCATCCATTTTACTTGTCACATCTTCAAAAAATTCCAGAAGAATAGTCTAGCAGGATTTCCCCTTCATAAATCCATGCTGACTTGGATCAATCCTTTTACTGCTATCCAAATGCGCCATTATTACTTCTTTAATAATTGACTCCAGCATCTTCCCCACCACCGATGTCAGGCTAACTGGTCTATAATTCCCCGTTTTCACTCTCGCTCCTTTCTTGAAAAGTGGGATAACATTAGCTACTCTCCAATCCACAGGAACTGATCCTGAATCTATAGAACATTGGAAAATGATCACCAATGCGTCCACGATTTCTAGAGCCACCTCCTTGAATACCCTGGGATGCAGACCATAAGGCCCTGGGAATTTATCAGCCTTCAGTCCCATCAGTCTACCCAATACTATTTCTCGCCTAATGCAAATTTCTTACAGTTCCTCTGTCTCCCTAGATCCTCTGTCCTCTAGTACATCTGGGAGATTGTTTGTGTCTCCCTCAATGAAGACTGAACCAAAGTACCTGTTCAACTCTTCTGCCATTTCCTTGTTCCCTATAATAAATTCACCTGTTTCTGCCTTCAAGGTACCCACTTTTGTCTTTACTAATCTTTTTCTCATAACATACCTAAAGAGGTTTTTACTATCCTTCTTTAAATTCTTGGCCAGCTTACCCTCGTACTTCATCTTTTCACCCCGTATTGCCCTTTTTGTTACCTTCTGTGTCCTTTGAAAGTTTCCCAATCCTCTGGCTTCCCGCTACTCTTTGCTATGTTATACAGCTTTTCTTTTAGTTTTATTCTATCCCTAACTTCCCTTGTCAGCCACGGTTGCCTCTTACTCCCCTTAGAATCTTTCTTCCTCTTTGGAATGAAATGATCATGCATCTTCTGGATTTTGCCCAGAAATTCCTGCCATTGCTGTTCCAGTCATTCCTGCTAGGATCCTTTTCCAGTCGACCTTGGCCAGCTCCTCTCTCATGCCTTCATAGTCCCCTTTGTTCAACTGCAACACTGACACTTCTGATTTAACCTTCTCCCTCTCCAATTTCAGATGAAAACTTATCATATTATGGTCACTGCCTCCTAGCGGTTCCTTTACTTTGAGTTCCCTTATTAAATCTGGTTCATTAGACAACACTAAATCCAGAATTACCTTCTCTCTGGTAGGCTCCAGTACAAGCTGCTCTCAGAATCCATCTCGGAGGCACTCAACAAACTCCCTTTCTTGTGGTCCAGAACCAACTTGATTTTCCCAGTCTACCTGCATATTAAAATCTCCCATAACCACAGTGGCATTACCTTTGTTACATGCCAATTTTAACTCCTGCTGCAACTTGCACCCTATATCCAGGCTACTGTTTGGGGGCCAGTAGATAACTCACATTAGTGTCTTCTTACCTTTACAATTCCTCAATTCTATCCACAGCGACTCTACATTATCAGTCCCTATGTCACCCCTCGCAAGGGACCGACGATATAGGGTCACCCGGAGGTTCCCTTCCAAGTGACACACCTTGCCTAACGCCTGAAGGACTGCAGCAGTTCATGGAAGTGGATCACCAGCTTCAAGAACAATGGGGTTGGACAACAAATGCTGGTCTTGACTCTGATACAGACTTCTATTAAAAAAAATAAACTGGCAGTTGAAATATATTTTTGCCTAGTCCTAGTTGCGATTTCTTCTGCCCAAATTTCCTATCACCACATTAGCTCCCAGAGTGACATTAAATGCTGATGATCAGTCAAATGCCATTAACAATGATCATTCTAGAAACTTCATTCAACAGTAGGGCGCCGTTCAGGCTAATCGCGGCTGGACCAGCTTTGTGCAAGAACAATCCAGTTATACATGTCCCCTGCAGTTTTACTGTCTCCTTCATGTACTCTGCGAATTTTAACTTAAAAGTTAGAATAAAGTCTGCTCCATGCTTCCTAGAACATAACTACTCACCGGAAAAAATGTATTCGTATCCTAGAGTTTGTTTGCCATCCACCTCAAATCAGAGTCCTCTGGTTCCTGATCCTTGCAGGAGTGGGAACAATGTCTTAGAACATAGAATAGTACAGCATAGAAACAGGTTCTTTAACCCAACTTTGCCTGTGCCAACTTTGTTAGTCCCTTTTAAACACCGGTATCAAATGACTAATCCTACTCCATTCTGAGAGAAACAATCCTCAAAAATCTGGTCTGCCCATACAGTTGAAGACTGGCACTAATCCAACAAATCTTTTCTGAACTCTTTCACTGGTCTTCAAATCATTCTCAAGCTCATGCCTGGCGATTCACCAAACTTTACTCCTAGTGCTTCCAGGATCTTAATAATGCGCTCAGAAATCTCCACAATCCCAAATGAATTCACGTACTGATCACTTGGATATAAATTATTTCCACATGAAGCCAGTTCCGATCGTTTGACCTGCAGAAAAAAAATGTTATGGGGAAAAAAGATTGGTACTGAAAAACCTGTTTCCATGTAACCTCTCTGCTGTAATCAGATCCTATACTCTTAAGAAATTAGTGCATCAGTTTCACTGAGGGAGACCATTAAAATTGACGTGATCACTTTTATTGACACCTGTGTAATGGTCGTCTCACAAAACGTACAACCTAAAGTATTTTTTACCTTGTAGTAACAATAGTAAACATAATTCTCCAGCTCTTATCTTCCTTTTCCCCATTAACACAACTGTTTTTACAATATGATTTTCTATAACGAGAGATTTCTTCGGAGAGCAACAATTGCATTATAGTAGAACTACCTATACGGTCCAGAACCCTTGAAGTTATTAGAATATAAACTAATTGTTTTACTCACTAGCAAGGCATAAACCAATAGCTACTGGAATTAATGTCAACACAATTGATTTTTTATGTTTTTGAAAGTTTGTTCATAAAGGAACAATGTCCGCATCAGTGCATATTGATAGATTTGATAACAATGCGACTAAAGCTGATTTAATGCGATTAGTCCTTTGCTCTCCGGACATGAAACTGTTGATGGATTGCAATCAGAAATATCAATCGTCTATTTCCCTCCACAGATGCTGCCTGTCCCGCTAAGTTCATCAAGTAGATTGAGTGTCAAGAGTGATTAATTGCCATAAGCACCAATAACAGAACAGATCTTACTTGCTGCAGCTTTTCAGGCAAATTATGCAACAATAAACATATAAATTAACATAAACAATAATGCATTAAAGTATCGGTTATATTAGGTAACTAGTGCAAAGGAAAGTACATAGTGCATTAAATATCACATCAGTTTATTGCTGACGTGGGATTGTGTGGTTCAAGTCCCTGATGGTTGCTGGGAAGAAGCTGCTCTTGAACTTGGAGGTCACAGTTCTCAAGCTCTCCGATAGTAGCTGTGAGATAGGAGAATGGCCAAGGCGGTGTGGATCATTGATGATATTAGCTGCCTATTGTGGGGAAGTCAGTACCTATGATGGACACATGAATAGAAAAGGTTTAGAGGGATATGGGCCAAACATGAGCAGATAGGACTAGTGTAGATGGGGCATCTAGGTGGGCTGAAGGACCTGTTTCTGTGCTGCATGCCATGTGAAAAACCTTATAGCATCCACTTAAGCCCAACTGCCCTCATCTACTTCAACAATTACCTTCCGTGTTCCACAAGGTCAGAAATGGGGCAGTTTATTGACGATCGCTTGAAGTTTGTCCAAAGACAGTTACTCGGCAAATGAAGAGAAGACAGCGAATTGCTCTGAGCCAGTGAATACCAGGTGTGGCGGTGAGCGCCACCCACTCCTCAATGCCGCGCCGGCGAGACACCACCCGAGTCCTTGACGCCACCGCGCGGACACATGAGAAGCCGTCCTTAGTGTTTCCCGCCTATCCGCGAGCCGAGCCGTCATGGCCACCGGTGCTCCCACGCTGTGGAGATTGTACCCGCCCATGGGGACTTGTTCACACCCTCTTCCCCAGCGGAGCCGGAGACTGAGGTCGGGTTAGGAGATAAAACATGCTGGCGAGCCGAAGTTGCGAGGAGAAGGGGGGACGTGGATGAGAGGACAAGGCTTTGTCAGGGTCAAAGTGTTTGTTGTGTGGTCAGTCATTACGCTGGAACTACGAAGGAGAACGGAGACACAAGAGGCTGCAGATACTGAAGGCTTAAGCAAAACACGCAATGCTGGTGGAGCTCAGCGTGTCGGAGCGTGTCGGAGAAGATAAATGTGTGGATGATCTTTTCGAGGTCATCAAACTGGAGGAATTGTTTTATTTTAGCTATCGTCCGAAGCTGGAAGAAGCTAGCTTTTACCACGGCATTGACTTGTTTGTCAAATTTCAATGCTGAGTCAAATATCACGCCAAGGTTTTTGACGTGAGATTTGAGTAATGGGGAAAGGCTTCCAAGGCTGCCTGCTATCATTTTGATTGAGTCCGAGGGGCCGAGAAGGATGACCTCAGACTTATTCTCGTTTAGTTGGAGGAAGTTCTGGGCCATCCAACACTTTATATCCTAGAGGCAATGGATAAGGTTAAGTAGATTTGATCGTTTTTTGGGCTTCAGGGGGAGATAGAGTTGTGTATCGTCTGCATAGCAATGGAAGGAAATGCATGCCTTTGAATGACTTGGCCTAATTGGAGCATATACAAGGAGAAAAGAATGGGGCCAAGGATGGAATCCCGCAGCAGAGGTGGGGAGGAGAAAGAGTTGCCTACGTTAGTAGAGAAACTCTTACCTTTGAGGTAGGAGATGAACCAGCTCAGGGCAGTGCCATCAATACCAACCCCGTACCGGAGTCGGTCAATTAGGATGGTGTGGTCGCTGAGGTCGAGAAGGAGCAGGAGTGCACAGTCTCCGGAGTCAACGGTGAGCAGTAGGTCATGTACCTTCAACAAGGCAGACTCTGTGCTGTGGTGGGCCCTGAAACCTGATTGGAAAGTTTCCAAGATTGCATTTTGGTGAAGTTAAGGCATAAGTAGACTTAAAATTACCTTTTCAAGGGCTTTTGAAAGGAAAGGGAGTTTTGAAATAGGTCTGTAGTTGATGTCTGATATGAATGAACTCAACCACTGAGCCTCCACAGCCCTCCAGAATACAAAATTTCCTTTCGCTGAAGAAATCTCTCCTTGCATTCAGCTTTATTTTCAGTTTCTGACCTCTGGCTTTAGACTCGACCAGTTAACATCATGTTAGTGAGATCACTTCTCGGTACCATGAAGGTGGTGACAGAGATAAATTAGGTGGTAAAAGTATTTAGCACAATTGCCCTCATTGGTCAGGGTATTGACTTCTGAAATTTTCAGTCATCCAAACTACAGCAATAAAACACCAGCCGAAATATCAACGGCTTCTTTGCCTTGTACGATTGAGTAAAGTGACAATGACGACAATTTTTATATTTAACGTGACCAACCATTAAAGCTCATACATTAATGCTGCAGAGGGAGCTAGCGGATTGATTATTATATGTTATAGATATGTTTTAAAACAGTGTACATCATTAAAGACCTGTGAAACAGTGGTGGCTCTGAGCATCTCTAGGCAGTCAGCTCTATGACTAAATGTTCATGTGCTAATTTGTATAGATGACGTGGTCTAGAATGCGACGAGGTGTATGGAGGGAGGGTATTGCGCTGGGTCCGGATGCAGTCAGACTGGAAATGGCCGTGTGATAATGAAACATGACTGATTTCAGAGCTATACATTCCAGTCAAACAGCATGGAAACAGGCCCTTCAGCCCAACATGTCCTTGCCAACCAATAAGCGTTCATATGGATCTCACCAGGATGTTGCTTGACATGAAGGGCTTGAATAATGGGGCAGGAACCGATCGGCTGGGCTTGTTTCCCCTAACGTAAGAGGCTGATGGATGATCTGATATATGAACGTATGCAAAGCACAGATAGGGTAGACAGCCAGTGTACTTCCCACGGTATGAGTGTCTAAAATTAGAAGGAACATGTTTAAGGTGAGAGGAAAGAGGTTTAAAGGGGATCTGGGCACATTTTTCACACATCATATTCCGACTGCCAATCTCTCACCTCTCAAGCTATTTTTATCCTTCTGCGGACGTTATGTATTTCCCACAACTTGCTAATCCACCTCTTTTTGTATTAGGTGAGACAGAATGAAGCTCACTCTGCACTTTCCCATCAATTATTCCAAAGGCACAGGTTACACACAGATTAAAGCGCACTCGATACTGTCTATCAACCCATTCACAGGGTATGGGGTAATAATTTAAAAAATATCAAGTCATGGATTTTGTATTTGCTGATTAATGAACAAGCACACATCTTTAATAGCCAATGACCTCTGAAATGTGTGAATCATGCAATCATTTACAAGAGAAAAGCCCTTCCACTGGTGAGTTGTGAGCTTGGTCCAGGAGAGGGAGCCATTGCATCAAATAACAGTCCCAGTGTTTTTGGTTGAGTCGCTGGTCAGTTGCCACTTCATATCTGCACTGCCACTGCCCCTTTAACTTCAGAGGATTCAATTAGAAATGATTACATCCAATTGCGATTATTTCTTGCTAGACTTCAATAACCTTTGATTAATCAACAAACTGGTTTTGATGACATACCTTCTCATTAGATTTGTTTATTAATGTGAACTACAAAGCACAGTAACAAGCTTTGGTTTGCATGCTATCGTATCAAATCAGGTAATACTATGCATGAGTATAATCAAGTCAAACGCAAATACAAAACATGACGCTGTATCAGACAGTGTACTCAATCCAGAAAATAGTCCTATTGGGGACTGGCTGATTCTTATGGAGAAGAGGGTTTCTGCATGTTTTCTTAATATGTATGATGTTGTTAAGTGCAGAATATAGTTTCTCAGCATTGTGGTGTAATAGTTTCAGAGAAAAAGTTCAATGTCTGCAACGTGGTAGTTTGGAATATCGGGACTACACCGTAAATTATGGAAGAACCCTTTTAGAAGTCTGATAACATTGGGAAATAGCTTTTTCTGAGTCTGAGAGAGCTAGATAGGGCTCTTAAAGATAGCGGAGTCAGGGGATATGGGGAGAAGGCAGGAATGGGGTACTGATTGGGGATGATCAGCCATTATCACATTGAATGGCGGTGCTGGCTCGAAGGGCCGACTCCTGCACCTACTGTCTATTGGTTGTGTGTATTTTCAAGCTTCTGTACGTCTGCTGGACAGGAACAGGGAGAAGGAGGAATTACTGGGCTTGGACACGTCTTTGATTTGGTTAGCTACATTCCTGAATCAGTGTGAGGTGTAGATGTAGTCAATGGTGAGGAGTCTGGTCTTTGTTGGACTGCGCTACCTCCACACATCTGTAATTTCTTGCGGTCTAGGGCAGAGCTGTTCCCAAGCCAACATGAAGCAACTTAACAGTATGCCCTCTACAGTGCATCTGTAGATGTTTGTAAGTCTTTGGAGACATGTATTTCCTTAGTCTCCTGAGGAAGACGAGGTGCTGGTGTGTTTTTTTGTGCGTAGCTTCAATGTGTTTGGCTCAGGATAGATCGTTGGTATTATTTGTCCTAGGATCTGGAAACTCTACCCATTTCCACTTTGGCACCATTGTTGTTGATTGGGCCATGGATCCCACCATGCTTCTTGAAATCTAATGCTAGTTCCTTCCTCTTGCTGACATTGAGTGAAGAGGATGCAGTCTGACAGCATGTCACTAAGCTCTCTATCTCCGTCCTGTGCCATAATTGTTCCAGATCTGACCCACCACAGTGGTGGCATCTGTAAACTTGTATTTGGAGTTGGTGCAAATTTAACCACACAATCATGAATGTATAGGGAGAATAGCATGACTGAGACACATCCTTATGGGACTTTACAACAAATGGGATGGAATCATTGGTTAAAATATACATTTACTGTTAAAGAGGATGCTGGCGACGTTACATCTATTGGGAAATGTGGTTGAGAGTGTTTTCAATATCAGTGGGGAAAGCACTTTGCAACGGGTGACCAGAATTCTAAAGTTCTAAGTTGGTGGTATTTGCATCTGCCTCTGTGCATGGCCTTCTAATTGGCAGCAGTGTGGAAGATGTTGTTGACGAACCTTGGCGATGTAATTCAGTGTTCATGCAGATGGTATATACCAAAATCTCAATTCACGAGTGGTGAAGGGAATGTGTGTTTAAGATGGTGGTTGAGTTGATGGTCAAGCAGACTGTTTTGCATTGGATCAAGTGGAATCCAGCTCCTGACTTGTTCTTCTCAGATGATGGGAAGTTTTTGAAGCTGAAGGCAAGTCCGTTCATGCAGGATACACGTGCTCCAAATGCCTGTGTAGTCCCACTATTTATGCAGCTGGTCTGGTTAGGTTTTTGTCAATCCAAAATGGTCACTTTAGAATTGTAATATCCGTGTGACATGTCATTCTCTTACTCATTCCCCTTCCTTTGTGTTATTTCTGCGTGGACAGGATGTGCTGATGGGCTAAAAATGGTGCCACATTGGGTAAATGTGATGTTTATGCCAGTATCTACAACTTTTGTGTGGAATGGATCCATCAGGTGGTGCACTTGTGATCTATAGAGCACTAGAGAGTCAGAGCGAAAGACAGTGGATGCTACTTGGCTATGAAAGAATTCAATATTTATTTGAAGATAAAGAAGGTGACTTCATAGAAAGCCAGGTGTTGCAGCTGTAAGACAAGTCAAATGGGATCCAAATGTTTAATCTTTAATGTGTTCAGATCTTTCATTAATACAAGAAGCTTACTGTTACACTTCCTCAGCACCCATTCCCACAGATTGACCAGTCTTACTGAACTTTTTCTTTTCTCTTCAGTAGAACAAACAGTTTCTTCATTGTGAAAACTATGAGTAATACAATAATCAGTGTTATTGTTCCTAGGAAAATTATTACATCCACAGAGTAATAAACGTACCATGGAAGTTTGTAAGATTCAGAGCGTAATTGTGCTGCACCTTTGTGTCGGGCAGTGTACTCAATCCAGAAAATGGCTCTTTCCATTGGGGTCTCTGGCTGATCCCTGTGGAGAAGAGAGAGGTTCTGCATGTTTTCTCGATAAGTGGAGTTATTTATGACTTCATTAAGTGCCCACATTAGATCTGATGACTGCAGAGATGCAACATTGACCACCTTTGCTGCTCCTCTGGTTTCAAGTCTGACCATATTATCAAACTGGTCATAAAACAATGGTAGGCCAACCACCGGCACCCCATGATAGATCGCTTCATACAGTCCATTGGTGCCACCATGAGAAATGAAGGCTCGAACTTGGCATGGCCTAGTAGGTCATTCTGAGGAATCCATTTTGCTATGAGGGTGTTATTTCCAGTATTGGGAGGAATGTCTCCATTGTGTTTCCAAATTACTTTTTGGGGTATTTGAGCAAGGGCTTCAGCGATTTTCATGGTACGATCCAATGATAATGTGTCTACAATAGTACCCAGTGACATCACAACAATACCATGCTCCCCAGAGCTGTCAACAAACGTTTGTAGCTCTTCATCCAGCGGTTTAGGTGGTTGACATTGGAAACCTCCGATATACACAAAGTTTGGCATCGTAGGTCTCGGAAACTCAAATACAAAGTCTATTCTAATTAACCACACATTTGGAGAACCATCTTGATGTCAATGTCTCTGCCAAGGTATTTCTGGCACAAATCGTCGTGCAAAGGATTAATCACAAACTTGGAAATACCAAACTGAAGGATATGTTGCAGGACATTATGAATTAGTTGATGAAAACTCATTTTGTCTGTTAATTGTGATCTTAAGGCTGGGACATAGGAGGGTGGAGATGGGGCTGCAAATAAATGAGCTTCTTCTGCAGTCATCCATCGAATATTGTACACCAATGGGATGTTGAAATAATAAGCAAGCATTGGGCCTGCATAAGCAACCGGATCTGCAAGTATCAAGTCAAAGTTTTCATCTGCAATTTGCTTCAACAATGCCTTATTCTCAAAAATTGAGATGGTGAAACGCCTCAACCAAAGATGGCCCTCATGCAAGAACATCGTTAGCTGAAACTGAAGCTGGAGAAAAGTCCACAGTGGGATGTTGGTATTGGAGATGGCCAATGAGTTTTCTATCAAAGTTTGTATGCCATCAGCATCTTCAATCACTCCTTTACTTCCATGTAGCTGGACCACCAGGGACTGATACAAATCTGGTTCCTTCTTAATATACCAGGATGTTGATGAATGAAGTACAGTAATATTGTGTTCATGGCGTCTCAGTTCTTTCACTAGAACCCTCATGTTGACCCAATGGCTCCCATCAAATGGGACGACCAGTATGTTAGCCCCATAAGTAACTGAACACGAAAGAGTTATGAAGATACCAAGAGCACACGTGACAAAAACGCTGGTGTTCCATTGAGAAAATCCCATTTTGAATCAAATAGATGTACAAAACCTGTTTGGAAATATAAAAGTCAAGGAATCAATATAAATTGGCAATTTAAGTAGGACGTGCAGGAAGTGTATGCAAACACCACCTGGAGGTTCCTCTCCGAGTCACACACCTTACCCAACACGTAAAGGACTGCAACTAATTTTCTTTCGTTTTTAGAGATACAGAGCAGAAATAGGCCCTTCAGCTCACCGTGTCCGCACCGACCAGCGATCCCCGCACATTAACACTATCCTACACAGACTAGGGACAATTTACACATACACCAAGCCAATTAACCTACATACCTGTACGTCTTTGGAGTGTGGGAGGAAACCGAAGATCTTGGAGAAAACATACGGTCACGGTGAGAACGTACAAACTCTGTACAGACATCCTCCGTAGTCGGGATCAAACCCGGGTCTCCGGCGCTGCAAGCACTGTAAGGCATGAATTCTACCGCTGAGCCACCGTGGCTGCCCTATCATAGAGGTGGTTCACCAGATTCAAGGACAATGCGGGATGGACAACAAATGCTGGCCTTGCTCTTGATGCAGACAGCTAATAAACTAATAATTCTAATATATTTCTCCGTAGTTCTACTCGCAATTTCCTCTGCTCAAATTTCATATCACCACATTAGCTCCCAGATTGACATTAAATGCCGACGATCAGTCAAATGTCATTAAACAAAGAGAAATTCTAGAGACTTCATACTACAGCAGGATGCCGTTCGGTTTATTGCAGCTGGGCCAGCTTTGTGTACGAGCAATCCAGTTAGATCTGACCCCTGCAGATTTACTGTCTCTCCTTCATGTACTCTGAGAATTTTTACTTAGAAGTTACAATTATGCCTGCTCCTTTTACCCTTTCAGGCTTCCCAGAGTCTAACTACTCACTGCATGACAACATTTGTATCCTTTATAGTTTTCTATTCACCTTAAATCAGAGTCCTCTAGTTAATGAACCTTGCAGCAGTGGGGAACAATGTTTTACTTCAGAACATAGACTAAACTTGACAGAACGTAGAATGGCCTAATTTTACTTAGGCCATTATAGAAATGATTTAATGATTTTCTATAAGGAGAGATTTCTTTGGAAAGTAACTATTGCATTATAGCAGAACAGGCTCTTCAGCCCACAATGCCAGTGCCGACTTTGTTAGTCCCTTTTCTGTATCAAATGACTTAATCCTTCTCCATACAGTTGAAGACCTAGCACTAATCCAACAAATCTTTTCTGCACTCTTTCAACTGCCTTGAAATCCTTTTCGAAATTGTGCCCAGTGAATCAGCAAACTTTACTCCTTGTGCTCCCAGGATCATCAACAATCCCAAACTGATTCACATTATCACAGAGATATCAACTATTTCCACATACAGATAGTTCTGTTAGTTTGGAAATTGACCAGGTGAAAAAAAAATTTGGGGGGAAAAAAATCAGAGTTAGAAGAAAAACCTGTTTCCCTGTAACCTACCCGCAGTAATCAGACACTAGTCCCTTAAGAGACTCTCAGTTTCACTGCGGGAGGCCATTAAAATTGACGTGATCACTTCTATTGCCACCTGTGCAATGATAATCTATTAAACAACACAACATACAACCTCACTATTTTTTTCTTGTAGTAACAAAAGTATACATCTATCTATCTATTATATAAAAGTCTGTGGCTGCCGCCTGCTGTCCGTCCGGCTGCCTTTCTGCCTTTTGATTCGTTCCATCGTGTGATGTCACAATGCCCAATGCTCGCAGATGTCCAATCGGAATGGATCCATTTACATGGACGGCTGCCGGCCACCTTTCTTCCTTTGATTCCCTGCAACTCCGAAACCAGACGCAGAATCGCCGACATCTTTTCCATTTCGGTAGAGATTTCACTTTTCTTTCTAAGTATCCGCTCCTTATTACATTTCTTCGTGTTTAAGTACACGTTTTTAATCAAATCCTTCTCCCCCCCCCCCCCCCCCAATATTTCAAAAATAAACTGGCTTCTCACCCATAGAAGCAGCCCCAGCCACAGCACCTGGTGAACGTTCCATCGTGTGATGTCACAATGCCCGATGCTCACAGATGTCCAATCGGAATGGATCCATTTACATATGCCTTTGCAGGAGCACCAGCCCATGGTGAACGTTCCATTGTGTGATGTCACAATGCCCAATGTTCACATATGTCCAATCGGAATGGATTCATTTACATATGCCTTTGCAGGAGCACCAGCACCTGGTGAACGTTCCATCGTGTGATGTCACAATGCCCAATGCTCAAAGACATTGTTGCCATAGAGGGAGTACAGAGAAGGTTCACCAGACTGATTCCTGGGATGTCAGGACTTTCATATGAAGAAAGACTGGATAGACTCGGCTTGTACTCGCTAGATTTTATAAGATTGAGGGAGGATCTTATAGAAACTCCTGATTACATTTTGTCATGTTTATGTACACATTTTTAATCAAATCCTTCTCCCCCACCAATATTTTTTTTTAAACTGGCTTCTCACCCATAGCAGCCCCAGCCCCAGCCCCTGGTGAACGTTCCATCGTGTGATGTCACAATGCCCGATGCTCACATATGTCCAATTGGAATGGATTCATTTACATATGCCTTTGCAGGAGCCCCAGCACCTGGTGAATGTTCCATCGTGTGATGTCACAATGCCCAATGCTCAAAGACATTGTTGCCATAGAGGGAGTACAGAGAAGGTTCACCAGACTGATTCGTGGGATGTCAGGACTTTCATATGAAGAAAGACTGGATAGACTCGGCTTGTACTCACCAGATTTTAGAAGATTGAGGGGGTATCTTATAGAAACTTACAAAATTCTTAAGGGGTTGGACAGGCTAGATGCAGGAAGATTGTTCCAGATGTTGGGGGAAGTCCAGAACAAGGGGTCACAGTTTAAAGATAAGGGGGAAATCCTTTAGGACAGAGATGAGAAAAACATTTTTCACACAGAGAGTGGTGAATCTCTGGAATTCTCTGCCACAGAAGGTAGTTGAGGCCAGTTCATTGGCTATATTTAAGAGGGAGTTAGATGTGGCCCTTGTGGCTAAAGGGAACAGGGAGTATGGAGAGAAGGCAGGTACAGGATACTGAGTTGGATGATCAGCCATGATCATATTGAATGGTGGTGCAGGCTCGAAGGGCCGAATGGCCTACTGCACTTAATTTCTGTTTCTGTTTCCCTCTCCTCACCCCTCTCCCTCTCCCACCCATCCCTCTCTCCCCCACCCCCTTCCCTCTCTACCCCACCCCCTTCCCTCTCTCCACCCGCCCCCTTCCTCCTACCCCTCTGTCCCTCTTCCATCACTCCCCCTACCCCTCTCCTCCTCCCTCCCCACTCTTCCACTTCTCCCCCTTTCCCCTCCCTCCCCACTCTTTCCCCCCTCCCTCCCCACTCTTTCCCCTCTCCCCCCACCCCTCCCTCCCTGTTCCCCTCCCTCCCCATCCCCCCCCCTCCCCCACATCTCTCTCCCCATCCCCCTCTCTCACCCCCTACCCCGCTCTCCTTTCCCTCCCAAATCTGTCCCGTTTCCTCCTCCTCCTCTCCCCTCCCTCCCCTCTTCTCACCCCCCCTCCCCCCACCTGTGTGTTTGGGGGGTGGTTAATGTGAGTGTGATGCCGCAGCCCCCCCCCCCGGCCGCAAACACCGTTGGGGAAACAGACCCAACGGGTCTGCACTTGGTCTAGTACCTATTTAAAAAGAAAATCTGCAGGAAATGATTTTCTATATATCAAGTTTGAAACCCTCTAGCCTTAACGACCTTTTCTCCATTAACACACCTGTTTTTATAATATGATTTTCTATAAGGAGAGATTTCTTTGGAAAGTAACTATTGCATTATAGCAGAACCACCTATACTGCCCAGGACCTAAGAAGCTCTTAGTTTTGAAGATGTAAATGTTTTGTTCACCAGCGAGGCACAAACCAATAGCTACTAGGCTAATTGCCAACACTATTGACTTTTAATGTTTTTGAAAGTTTGCTCATATTGGAACAATGTCCACGTCAGTTCTGTAGATTTGATAACTATGTGACTAATGCTGATTTCAGGCGATTAGTCCTCTGCTGAAAGGACATGAAACAGATGAAGGATTCCAATCAGAAATATCAACCATCCAGTTCCCTCCACAGATGCTGCCTGACCCGCTGAGTTCCTCTAGTAGATCAAGTGTCAAGCGTGATTAATTACCAAATGCACCAAGAACACAGATCTTAATTACTGCAGCTTTTCAGGCGCATTATCACAATAACAGAACAAATAAATATATAACTCATGGAATAAATTATCAGTTAGATTAGGTAACTAGTGCAAAGGAAAGTACATCCAATACCAAGTTCACAGTAGTTTATTGCCGAGTTAGAATTGTGCAATGCAGTTCAAGAGCCTGATGGTTGCTGGGAACAAGCTGTTCTTGAATCTGGAGGTCATAGTTCTCAGGCTCCTGTACATTCTTCCTGATAATAGCGATGAGATATGAGAATGACCATGGTAATGTGGATCTTTGATGATATTAGCTGCCTTTGTAAGGCAGCAACTGCTGTAAATCCCTTCAATGGCAGCGAAGTCTGCACGCAAGATGGACCATGCAGTGTCAACCGATTTCTGCACCTCCTTTGTTTTGTGTGCCACTTGCCGAACCAGACAGTGATGCAAATATGCCCTACACCATAGACACCTGTAGAAGTTTGATAGAAAATTTGGCAGACTGCCAAATCTCCAAAAACCTGAGGAAGTTGAAGCATGGATGAGCTTTCTTCATGACTGTCAATGTGCCCAGGGCACATCTTAAGAGATTTGCCAGCAGAGGGGAAAATGACTTTAATCCAAATTTAATTGGCCAAAATGTGATTTTGGCCCCATACGAACCGGCAGTGTTTTTCCTGCCGATATGGGTTTCAAATTCACCGCAACCGCAACTTTCCAATCGATCGCGTTCCACAAAAACCCACTCACAAGATGATTTAAATGCCCATTCATTTATGGGAATTAAACATTAAATTCCTTCCATTTGGCCTATAAATTCATGACAATGAGATTTAAAAATCATGTTATATTGTAAATTCTTGTGTGAATGTTATTTGGACACTTAGGCTATTTAAAAATGTTTACCTTTTCTTAAGAAATGGATAGATGTTTTGATCTCATAATTGAATTTTGTAATTAGCTACAATTAGGTAACTAGCTAATTATATGCTTTAATTTCAGGTCACCTAAGTAAGATTGTTTCATATTTGTTTCAGAATGCTTCAATCTATAATAACTGAAAATTTAATTCGGTTCTCTTAATTTTTAAGAAAGTTATGGGCTTTTGACTGTCCTCGATCACAGCTTTTGAGTTAAGTCAATGGAAAAGCAATAGGGTGATTTCACGAAAGGTCACTGGAGCGTAGATCCGCACCCACGTGACCGAAAATTTAAACTGGGGGACAAGCGTCACTTCCGGTACATGTTAGTGAATGGGAAAACACGCACTTTCACACCCGTTAAAAACATCGAAAACGGCCAGGTTTTGAGCTGCAATTTACTGAGCCAGTCAGGGTGACCGTGAGGCACAGCTACCTAAATTTACAGTATAAAAAAAAAAGATAGAAACTAAGGTAAATACAAGAGGGAGCTGAAGGGGCAAAATAAGCGGAAGTTGATAGCGGACATTTTTCGTGGAGATTTAAAGATCCAAAATATCGGGAATTATCGCGTTTGCTCGCTGCATTTCATCAAAAGTAAGGCATTATTGGCTTTGTTATCTTTATTCATTTGTTAGATGAAAAGTATTAAAAGTTAGAAATCCTTCAGTAAAATTGCAAAATCGCCCATGGTTCTCGGGTGGGTTTTAACATGCAAAATGAACACGCTTCTGAAGCTCCATTCACCATTTAAATAATCGTAAACTATCAATGTGTTTGGAAATCAATTTTACTGAGATGCAAGTTTACGATTATTTAAGTGGTAAATGGAGCTTCAGAAGCGTTTTCATTTTGCATGTTAAAACCCACCCGAGAACCATGGGCGATTTTGCAATTTTACTGACGGATTTCTAACTTTTAATACTGTTCATATAACAAATGAATAAAGATAAAAAGTCAATAATGCCACTTTTGATGAAATGCAGCGAGCAAACGCGATAATTCCCGATATTTTGGATCTTTAAATCTCCACGGCAAATGTCCGCTATCAACTTCCGCTTATTTTGCCCCTTCAGCTCCCTCTTGTATTTACCTTAGTTTCTATCTTTTTTTTTACTGTAAATTTAGGTAGCTGTGCCTCACAGTCACCCCGACTGGCTCAGTAAATTGCAGCTCAAAAACTGGCCGTTTTCGATGTTTTTAACGGGTGTGAAAGTGCGTGTTTTCCCATTCACTAACATGTACCGGAAGTGACGCTTGTCCCCCAGTTTAAATTTTCGGTCACGTGGGTGCGGATCTACGCTCCAGTGACCTTTCGTGAAATCACCCTCTAGTGAACAAGATACTAATATCAGAGTATGAAAATGGACATAACTTTTTTAATACTGAAGATATGAAAGTGAATTAGGTGTCAAATTAAACTTCTTGTTATGCTTTATCTGATGGGATAAATTGTAGACTAGAACTAGCTGCCTGAGGAAGTAGCTAACTCAGACACAACAATATTTAAGAGATACTTGGCCAGGTACATGGATAGGAAAGGGTTTAGTGGGATATGGGCCACACGTGGACAGATGGGACTACATTAGATTGGGCATCTAGGTCACAATTGGCAAGCTGGGCAGAAGGACCTGTTTCTGTGCTGCATGACCTGTGAAGAACCTGTGAAGCATGCTACTTATCTGTTTCACCAATTACCTTCCACCCACCACGGTCAGAAATGGGGAAGTTTGTTGACGTCCGCTTAAAGTTCCTGTCCCAAGACAGTTCCTCGGCAAATGACGAGAAGATGGCGAATTTCTCTGACCCAGCGGTCAACAGATTCAACTGTGGCGGTGAGCGAAGCCCCGCTCCTCACCAAAGATCTTTGCTCCACACTGCCGCCGAGACACCGCCTGACTACTTGACGACGCCGCCGAGACACCGCCTGACTCCTTGACGACGCCGCCGCCGCGCGGTCACGTGAGTGGCCGTCCTTATCAGTTTCCCGCCTCTTCGCGAGCCGAGCCGTTATGGCCGCCGCTGTGGAGATTGTGCCCGCCCGTGGAGACTTGTTCTCCCCCTCAGCGGAGCCGGAGACTGAGGTCGATTTCGTAGATAAAACGCGCTGGCGAGCCGAAGCGTGCTGGGTTCGACGTTATGAGGGGGAAGGAGGGACGTGGATGAGGCCACGTCGGGGTCAGAGAGTTTGTGGTGCGGTCAGTCAGTGCACTGGAATGAAGTCAGTCAGTGCACTGGAATGAGGTCAGTCAGTGCACTGGAATGAAGTCAGTCAGTGCACTGGAATGAGGTCAGTCAGTGCACTGGAATGAGGTCAGTCAGTGCACTGGAAAGGTCAGTCAGTGCACTGGAATGAGGTCAGTCAGTGCACTGGAATGAGGACGGGGAACGGAGACACAAGAGGCTGCAGATTCTGGAAGTTTCAACAAAACACGCAGTGCTGGAGGAGCTCAGCGGGTCAGGCAGCACCTGTGAGGAAATGGACAGACGACATTTCGGGTTGGGACCCATAGAAAATAGGTGCAGGAGGAGCCATTCGGCCCTTCGAACCAGCACTAGCCATTCATTTTGATCATGGCTGATCGTCCCCAATCAATGATTATAACACTCCATGCTTGTTCATTTGTTCCCATTGTTCCCCTGACATTCCAGCTCTGAATTATAAATATAGAAAGTAAGAAAGCTAAACACCCTATCTTACAAAAATCCACCAGAATGAGGATACCTACTATTTAAATGAAAATGTGTCCTGCATGAAGTACAGCAGTTCAAAGATTTAATCTTTTCATGCTGAGCAGTGCATGAAAGTGCTGGTTCGAAGGGCCAAGTGGCTTCTCCTGCACCTATTTTCTATGTTTCTATGGATCCCAACCCGTGCCTGCCCTCCCCATATCCCTTGATTCCACTAGCTCCTAGAGCTCTATCTAACTCTTAAATCCAACCAGTGATTTGGCCTCCACTTCCCTTTGTGGCAGGGAATTCCACAAATTCACAACTCTCTCGGTGAAAAAGTTTTTTCTCACCTCAGTCTTAAATGACCTCCCATTTATTCTAAGACTGTGGCCCCTCAGACTGCTGGAGTAGGTGGTGGGAATAGTTGAGTGAGGCCACACGCAAACTGGACGAACAACACCATTTATTCATTTAATGTTTTTCATCCTAATGGTTTGAACATTGAATTCTCCAATTTCAAGTAATACCCCCCCCCCCCCCATTTCTTTTCTCTGCACCTCTGCTGTTGCACACACTTTCTCCCACCCCATTCATCCGGCTCGTTTCCCCTCCTCCCTAGGTACATCTCCCACCCATGAGTCCCCACCCCCTCTTTCTGCCCCCTCCCTGCTTTTTGCCCCTCCCCCCTTTCACTTGCTCCAGGTTTACATTTCATTCCTCATTTTCTATCATTACCTGACACCCTTTTGTCACTTATTCTGCCCATATGCTCACAGATGGGAAAGGGTTGGTCTATAGGTAGACATGGCAACATTGGCAGTGCATGAGATAAGATTGGAGCCAGGCAACTGGTGCTGTGAAGCAGCCTTGCCTCTGCCCTGTATTGCTACTGTTAATGTCTGATGTGAATTACCTCAATCACTGAGCCTACAACCCTCCAGGGTACTGAATGTCCTTTGGCTGAAGAAATGTATCCTTGTATCAGTCCTATTTTCAATACAAAATGTATTTCTCATTCTTGCACAGCTCCTTGATTTTGTATTTCAAGCAGTTTCAAAAGATCAAGGAGCTTGGGGACGAGCTTTGAGGGAATGATAGTGTTGAATGCCGAGCTGTAGTCAATGAAGAGCCTTCTCACATATGTATTCCATTTGTCCAGGTGGGTGAGCGCAGTGTGAGTTGCCATGGCGATGGCATCGTCCGTGGCCCTGTTTGGTCTATATGCAAACTGAAGAGGGTCCAAGGTGTCAGGGAGAGAGAAGCAGATGTGAGTTTCGACTAGCCGCTCGAAGCACTTCATGATGACTGATGTCAGTGCGACAGGACGGTGGTCATTTAAACAGGAGATTAATGGTTTCTTTGGAACAGGAACAATGATGGATGCTTTGAAGGGAGTGGGAACTGCAGACTGACTCAGGGAGAGCTTGAAGATGTTGGTCAACACCTCTGCCAGTTGATCAGCGCACGCACTGAGAGCCTGCCCTGGAATACCATCCGGCCCTGGAGCTTTGCGGTCATTGACTTTTTTGAAGGACTGCCTCACGTCTGTCGTTTGTAGGGTAGTATCGAATCGATAGTAAAGAAAGCAAACTCAATGCTAGCATTTATTTCAAGAAGGCTTGTATACAAAAACAGGGATGTAATGCTGAGGCTCTATAAGGAGCTGGTAAGGCCGCATTTGGAATATTGTGAGCAATTTTGGGCACCATATCTGAGGAAGGATGTGGTGGCTCTAGAGAGGGTCCAGAGAAGTTTACAAGAATGATCCCAGGAATGAGTAGGTTAACCTATGATGAGCATTTGTCGGCACTGGGCCTGTACTCGCTGGAGTTAAGAAGAATGAGGGGGGATTGAAACATATAGAATAGTGAAAGACTTGGATAGAGTGGATGTGGAGAGGATGTTTCCACTGGTGGGAGAGTCTAGGACCAGAGGTCATAGCCTCAGAATTAAAGGACGTTCTTTTAGGAAGGAGATGAGGTGACATTTTTTTAGTCAGAGGATGGTGAATCTGTGGAATTCTTTGCCACAGAAGTCTGTGGAGGCCTAGTCAGTGGATATTTTTAAGGCAGAGATAGATAGATTCTTGATCAGTACAGGTGTCAGAGGTTATGGAGAGAAGGCAAGAGAATGGGATTCGGAGGGAGAGATAGATCAGCCATGATTGATTGGAGGAATAGACTTGATGGGCCGAATGGCCCAATTCTACTACTATCACTTACGATATACCATTTTGCAGTGAAGAAATAGGGTAGATAGACTTTTTCCCAGGATGGGAGTATAACACTAGAGGGCACGACTTTAATGTTTTAAAGAGATCTGGGTGGCAGCTTTTTCACACAGAGGATGGTGGTATATGGAGCAAACTGCCAGAGGGGGCAGTAGAGGCTGGCAAAAATTGCAGCATTTAAAAAGCATATGGACATATATGGATAGGAAAGGTAGAGAAAGATATGGCACAAATGCAGGAAAATGGGATTAGCTGATATGAGCATCTCAGTGGCATGGACGTCTCATGCCGAAGGGTCTATTTCCAAATCATATGATTATAATTCAGTCATTGAGAAGTTTCCCTATAATACTGCAATAATACTCTTTTTATAAAAGTTATAAATTTATTATATCGGAAGACTGTTTTCGTTCTACAAGCTGTTCAATAAAATGGAGGAATAAAGAATGTGTTAATTCAGTCATTAATGTGGGTCTCACGCTGATGATTTAATGCCAAAAGTGACTCCTTACCAGTGAAGATCACTGTACTGAAACACTGCCCTAGCGTGTAAATCCCAGCATGGATCCCTGTTTTAGATTCCCAGAATCACACAAATTTACTACAAGAAGGAGTTATTTCTACCTATTCTGTTGATATCATCCAGTAATGAAGCTATTTTCAGTATTCTACTACCTAAATCTCAGTCCTTAAGCTTATTCCCGGAAGTTGCAGGTAGTGGAAGCAGGTAGGGAGACTGACAAAAAACCTCTGGGAACCGCACGGAAACCTTGGGTGGGGCGCAAAGTCTCCAGAGATTTCCGTTCAGGTTTCCTAAGTGGGACAGGGGCATTATGCACCTGTAGCCTTTATCCTATTTAAATTTCCATCGAAAATCCGCCAACGTTCAGCGAGGTCTGAGTCAAAAATCAGAGGATCAGGTTTACGGAATGAGCTGGCCATGGCAACATGAGAAGAGGGACAAAACGGGTGAAAATAAAACACTGGAAATAAATAAAAACCGATATACTTAAACGCGGAATGGGTCAACCACGGCTGACACCATGTTGAATGCATCAAACATACTCACTGATCTGGTACAACAGTATTTATTGAGTAACGTGTTCAGCACACTACAGCATATGACATCTACTGTATGGCAGCACATGTCGGTTTGCGATAATAATAAAGCATTACATTGGTTAGTAAGTAAAGTAACCAATCTACAGACACAAAATGCTGGAGTAACTCAGCAGGACAGGCAGCATCTCAGGAGAGAAGGAATGGGTGACATTTTGGGTCGAGACTCTTCCGACATGTCAGGGGTGTAGGCAGACATAGATAAGGAAGTGTATGGATAAGGAAGAAAACACAACAGGAAATGCAGATCAAGGAAAATGTAGAATCGATCATTGTTGGGAGTAGGTAACAACAAACATAAAATGTAGTCGGAGACTGACTGGTCGGAAAACTGAGAAGGGGGAGGGGATGGAGATAGGGGGAAAGCAAGGGTTACTTGAAGTTAGAGAGGTCAATGGTCATACCGCTGGGGTGTAAGCTGCCCAAGTGAAATATGAGGTGCTGTTCCTCCAATTTGCGCTGGGTCTCACTCTGACAATGGAGGAAGCCCAGGACAGAAAGGTCAGTGTGGGAATGGGAGGGGGAGTTAAAGAGTTGAGCCACCGGGAGATCAGGTTGGTTAAGACGGATTGAACGGAGGTGTTCAACGAAACGATCGGCGAGCCTGCGCATGGTCTCGCCGATACACAGGAGTCCACACCTGGAACAGCGGATACAGTAGATGAGGTTGGAGGAGGTGCAAGTGAACCTCTGTCTCTCCTGAAAAGACTGTTGGGGTCCTTGGACGAAGTTGATGGGGGAGGTATAGGGACAGGTGTTGCATCTCCTGCGGTTGCAGGGGAAAGTACGTGGGGAGGGGGTGGTTTGGGTGGGAAGCGACGAGTTGACATGGGAGTTGCGGAGGGAACGGTCTCTGCGGAAAGGGGTGGAGATGGGAAGATTTGGCTAGTAGTGGGATCCCGTTGGAGGTAGCAAAAATGATGGAGGATTATGTGCTGAATGCGATGGCTGATGGGGTGGAAGGTGAGGACAAGGGGGTCTCTGTCCCTGTTGCGAATGGGGGGAGGAGGAGCAAGAGCGGAGCAGGATAGTGAGGGCCTCATCTATAATGGAAGCGTGGAACTCCCGTTCCGTAAAGAATGACATCTCTGATGACCTGGTATGGAACACCTCATCTTGGGCACAGATGCGACGTTGATGGAGAAATTGTGAGTAGGGGATAGAGTATCGGAGACAAGGTGGGAAGAAGGATAGTCTAGATAGCTATGTGAGTCAGTGGGTTTATAATAGATATAATACTGTAGATCCTTTTTGAACATATATGATTTGGCTGTGGTAAAGATTGCCCCAATTCCACATTTGAAATTCCATAATCATTCCCAATGTCTAGGAAATCCCAGATCAGGTGTCAAAGTCTTAGGATAAAGGGTAAGACAATTAAGACTGATGACAAATTTAATTTCCCTGAATGCAAGCAAGAATGTTATTGTGGACACTCTGATTGTACTGTCTGAGGAGCTAGTGCTATCTTCAGTATGCAGAGGTGAATACTGACTGGAGAAGGTGATGCACTCAGGAAACTACAATATCACCTTGTGTGTCGTCTTAATTTGCTGAGCAGTCATCCATTTCTACTACTTCTGTGTATACTTAAGTAGGGAGCATATGTTGAAACATGTTATTTAAGTAACATGACAATTGAAGCTACTATTATAATACTTGTTGCCACTGAAGTCTAAATGTGTTTAAATTGTACATTTTTTCAGCACATGTGGTAGTCTACAATGTGAGACGCACCCCAAATTTCTGGTGTTCTACAGTATGTCTCTATGACTCTCCCACCTCTTCACAGATATTACAATCCAATGTCTTAATGGCGAATTGTATCCAGCACGTATCTAGGCACGTGCTTTGGCCAGGAAATGTGTCACAGCTGAAACTAATTTAGTCTTTATCATAAAAATCAAACACTGACCAATTTGATTTCCACAGTGAAAATTTAAAATATGCATATATTTGAAATAAAACCATAAACAGAATAGTCATACAGCCTGGAAATGGGCCATTTGGACCAGTAAGTCCATGCAAATCAGGATCTAAGCGTGCCATTTGCCCATGTTTGGCTCATATTCCTCTAAACCTTTCCTATCCATGTACCTTCCCATGTCTTTTAAATGCTGTTATAGTACTTGCCTCAACCACTTCCTCTAGCAGCTTGTCCCATGTACCCACGACCTTCTGAGTGAAAAAGTTGCCCCTCAGTTTCTTATATCTTTACTCTCTCACCTTAAAATTATGTCCTCTGATTCTTGATTCCTCTACCCTGGGAATAAGGCACTGTGCATTCACTTCTAATTCCCTCACAATTTTAGACACCTCTATACAATCACACCTCAGACTCCTGCCCTCCAAAGAATAAAGTGTTAGCTTGCCATCCTATAGCTTAGTCCCTTGAGGCCTGGCAACATCCCTGTAAATCGTCTCTTCACTCTTTAAAGCTTAATGACATCCTTCCAATAGCAAGGTCATCAAAATTGAACACAGTACTGCAAATGTGGCCCCACCAATGTCCTGTACAACTGTTCCATAACATTCCAACTTTTATACTTAATACCCTGACTCTTGATGGCCAATCTACCAAAAGCCTTCTTTACTATCCTATCTACCTGTGAGATCACCTTCAGGGAATTGTGTACCTGCACTCCCAGATCCCTTTGCTCTACAACACTCCCCAGAGCCTTTCCGTTCAGGACCTGTGAAGATCCTGCCATAGTTTGACATCCCAAAATGTCATACCTTGCACTAATCTGCATTAAGTCCATTAACCAATCCACGGCCCACTTGCACAGTTGATCAAGATCCTGTTGTAATTTTTGATAACCATCTTCGCTAGCAATGATACTTTAGTTACATTTGCAAACTTAGTAATCATGCCTTGTACATTCTCATCTAGATCGTTGATATAAAACACATGCAGCCCAACACCGATCCCTGAGGCACACTACTAGTCACAGGCCTCCAGCCCGAAAAATAACCTTCCATCACCATCTTATGCTTCCTTCAATGAATCAAATGATGTATTCAGTCAGCTAGCTCTTCCTTGATCTCGTGCGATCTAATCTTCCAGAGCAACTTCCATGTTAAGCAACATCTGTGGAAAGCAAGACAGAGTTAAAGAGAATCAGAAAGGGGAAGTGTCTGCAGAAGAGTCCCGACCTGAAACGTTACAAATCCATGTTCTGCAGAGATGCTGCCTGATCCACTGAGCTACTCTAGTACTTTGTGACTTTTTTTGTAAACCAGCATCTGCAGTTTCTTGTGTCTAAGGGAAAGCTATCTGGCCTGATGAGTGTTTTGAGAATATTCTGTTTTTACTTTCAATCTACATTTTTCATGCACAAATGTGCCAGCAAGGATCACTTTGATGGTGAACAGAATGGGAATTCCTGCTAAATTCCCCTCCCTAAACTAGGTGTAACCAGACAACAGTATATTATTAGATTCAAATCAACTTTGTTGACACCAATTGTGATCAAACCAGGAAACGTCCTAATTTGAGTGGCTTAATATAATACAAGGTAGATATCCCACCCTGCTTCAGGATAATCACTCCACACTCTTGATTTTGCTGTAGAAGGATTAGTTTGTGAGTACAAGGGCTGTTAATGGAATTAAATGGAGGCATTACAAGGGGTTGTATAAAGGATAAGATGTTCTAGTTATAACACAGGGGTTTCAGAATTTGAACTTGGTTTAAATAAATTTAAACTAAAAAGCTCGCATCAGTGCAAGTAACCAAGGGGCTATTGAACCATGAAAAGAGAATATGACAGTAGTCCATATTTGTTCAGAAAAAGTTTGATATGAAGTTAAAGATTAATCATATTGGGAGTGGAGCCAGTTACAGGTCCAGCAAAAGTAGTTATGCGGCGGCCCCCCCCCCCCCCCCCACCTAAAGTATATTAGTGACACAATTGGCTTTTTGTGTGAGGTGTTGCATTTTGGGAAGTCAAAGCAGGACCTTCATAGTAAGTGGGATGGCCCTTTGGAGTGGTGTAGAGCAGAGGGATCTAGGAATGCAGGTATATCGTTCCCTGAAAGTGGCATCACAGCCGGGTAGATATGATGGTCAAGAAGGCATTTTGTACATTGGCATTGATCAGTCTGGGAATTGGCACAATATGTTACAGTTGTACAAGACATTGGTGAAGCTATAGGAAGCTTAACATTAAGCCGGAAAGATTGCAGAGAAGATTAATGAGGATGTTGCCAGGATTTGAGGGGCTGAGTTACAGTGGCTTGCAAAAGTATTCATACCCCTTGAACTTTTCCACATTTTGTCACGTTACAACCACAAACGTAAATGTATTTTATTGGGATTTTATGTGAGAGACCAACACAAAGTGGCGCATAATTGTGAAGTGGAAGGAAAATGATACATGGTTTTCAAATTTTTTTACAAATAAAAAACTGAAAAGTGTGGCGTGCAAAAGTATTCAGCTCCCCTGAGTCAATACTTTGTAGAACCACCTTTCGCTGCAATTACAGCTGCAAGTCTTTTGGGGTATGTCTCTACCAGCTTTGCACATCTAGAGACTGAAATTTTTGCCCATTCTTCTTTGCAAAATAGCTCAAGCTCAGTTAGATTGGATGGAGAGCATCTGTGAACAGCAATTTTCAAGTCTTGCCAGAGATTCTCAATTGGATTTAGGTCTGGACTTTGACTGGGCCATTCTAACACATGAATATGCTTTGATCTAAACCATTCCATTGTAGCTCTGGCTGTATGTTTAGGGTCGTTGTCCTGCTGGAAGGTGAACCTCCGCCCCAGTCTCAAGTCTTTTGCAGACTCTAACAGGTTTTCTTACAAGATTGCCCTGTATTTGGCTCCATCCATCTTCCCATCAACTCTGACCAGCTTCCCTGTCCCTGCTGAAGAAAAGCATCCCCACAGCATGATGCTGCCACCACCATGTTTCACAGTGAGGATGGTGTGTTCAGGGTGATGGGCAGTGTTAGTTTTCCGCCACACATAGCGTTTTGCATTTAGGCCAAAAACTTCAATTTTGGTCTCACCTGACCAGAGCACCTTCCTCCACATGTTTGCTGTGTCCCCCACATGGCTTGTGGCAAACTGCAAACTACGTCTTCTTGCCACTTCCATAAAGGCCCGATTTGTGGAGTGCACGACTAATAGTTGTCCTGTGGACAGATTCTCCCCCCTGAGGTGTGGATCTCTGCAGCTCCTCCAGAGTTACTATGGGCCTCTTGGCTGCTTCTCTGATCAATGCTCTCCTTGCCTGGCCTGTCAGTTTAGGTGGACGGCCATGTCTTGATAGGTTTGCAGTTGTGCCATACTCTTTCCATTTTCGGATGATGGATTGAACAGTGCTCCGTGAGATGTTCAAAGCTTGAGATATTTTTTTATAACCTAACCCTGCTTTAAACTTCTCCACAACTTTATCCCTGACCTGTCTGTTGTGTTCCTTGGGCTTCATGATGCTGTTTGTTCACTAATGTTCTCTAACAAACCTCTGAGGCCTTCACAGAACAGCTGTATTTATACTGAGATTAGATTACACACAAGTGGACTCTATTTACTAATTAGGTGACTTCTGAAGGCAATTGGTTGCACTGGATTTTATTGAGGGGTATCAGAGTAAAGGAGGCTGAATACTTTTACACGCCACACTTTTCAGTTTTTTATTTGTAAAAAAATTTGAAAACCATGTATCATTTTCCTTCCACTTCACAATTATGCGCCACTTTGTGTTGGTCTATCACATAAAATCCCAATAAAATGTTTGTGGTTGTAACGTGACAAAATGTGGAAAAATTCAAGGGTTATGAAAACCTTTGCAAGCCACTGTATATGGAGACATTTAGGAAGGCTAGGACTTTATTCCCTTAAGTGCAGGAGGCTGAGAGGTGATAGTATAGAGGTGTATAAAATCACTAGGGGATTAAAGAGGGCGAATGCACAGTTTTTTACCCAGAGTAAGGAAATCAAAACCAGAGGTGTTCAGAGGTATATGGGCAAATTCGGGCAAACTTGGATGGGGCATCTTAGACAAGTTGAGCTGATGGGCCTGTTTCCATGCTGTATGACTGAGTGTATCTGAGAGCTTCAAAGTTACTTTTACAAATTCTAAGATTATGTTTGGGAGTTTTAAAAACTGATTTTACATTTACAATTTGTTCTGGAGAGATTCATCAGATCATTAAGTTTGGGTTCTGAAATACGAATTCTGCAAAGTACCATTGTATACAACATCTGCTGCACATTTAGCTACAATATGGTATTTGTCTCTGGTTTTGCAAGGCACTCCCAGCTACTTAGTTATGACGCCCACAGGTTGGAAAGCTGGGACAGATCACTTCAAGGCCTGAAGGGAAACAACAGCTTGTCGGAAGGGGTGCGGTCCCAGCCTGCCAGGTGAGCCAGAGCCTCCCGGGCAAAATGTGGGGCCTTTGTTGGAATTGGAGATCTTAAATATGCCTCCAGCAATCGGCCTACGCCCTGATTTCTTCAAGCAAGATGTAGTTATATGGTTTATATCCCAATTTATCTCCTCCCTTCTGTCCTTTAATGCAGTGACACCTCGCTGTTGTCTGGTTCTATGATACCAGGATGCTTTTTAGTATTTAATCAACTTTATTTTATTACAAGGAAAGCCAGGAATTGTACTTTAAAAACTAATAATTAGTCTGCCTTGTCCAATCCAAATGGGCCCGCAAATGTTTACAAGGTTTGTGTTTGGCATGTGGATAGTTTAGGAAGGATTTTAAGGTAAGATTTTAAGCCCTTCCCTGGTTGCCCTGAAGGCATTAAGAGTCAACTGTTTTATTATGAGCCTGCTTTCTTCAACTTCACAGAGTATTGCAGCGGATCCTAAACATCAAAACGTGCACTGGAGACCTTGTTATCTTCACCTTACCCCGAGAACTAAGTACTCATTCATGGAAAGTAGAAATCACGGTGGAGAAGGTACCCAAGTCGTCTAGTCATCAAGTCTTGAAATCTGAAGGGTCTCGACGCAATACATTGCATGTCCATTCCCTCCATAGATGCTTCCTGACCTGCTGAGTTCCTCCAGTACTTTGTGTTTAACTTAAACTTCCAGCATCTGCAATTCTTTGTGTCGCCAATAGTGACTACTTGTTAGAAAGTAGTTCAAAATGGCTTGCTTAGTGACATCCTGGGATGTGAAGTGTACTAAACTAATGACGATTCTTTCTGATGAAGAGTATCTATTACTAAATGCAGATATTTGAAGTTTTAGCTACCTGCTGGTTGGTATGTTTGTTTGATCATGGCCTGAAACTGATCCTCAGGGAGAGTTATTTAGATAGCACTCTCACCTTCTTAATAAGAATAAGTTGTATGTCCCATAAACAGAATATAAAGCACTTATCAAACAGCAACTTCTCTGACTAGGCACAACCTTTATCACACAATTCTCATCTCATTTTATGAAAAAAAACACGGTAAAATGTACAATCTGATCAATACTACTTTCTGATTCTTGTCACTTGGCCAAATTTCTGTCTGTGTTACAATTGCCCTTTTTATTTCACAGTTGATTTATAAATGGTTTGTCTGCAATCTTGTATCCTTTTGTCTGGGAGATGCTTTCTGAGAAAAGCTGCCTTTGCAATATCCTTGCGACTTTCATTGATTTTCTTCTGGCAACGTTCCCATTGCTGCCTTTGTTTTCGAGCCAAGATGATGAAAACATTAAAGGATTAGGTAGTGGTCAGTCCAGGGGTGACTAGCATCTGTCATGGTGTAGATGCAGGCTCTCCTGCAGTCTTTCATCCAGACAATAATCTAATCAAACATGTGCCATTTAAGTTGCTGTAAGGTTTTGTGGTTGTCCCTCTGATGAAATGGGATGTTGGTTGTGACAAGTCTCCTCTCAAAAGAAGATTCTGGTAGAGTTAGCTTAATTTACTTTCTCCTTGACAATCACACCATTTCCAAAGCGTAGTGTATATTCAGACCCCAGCGTTGATGCCATTGAGGATCAAGTTGTTTCCCAACAGGAGTGTCTTCAAGATCAGAGTAAGTCCTCCTGCCTCACAATAGCATCAAGGGTTAGGGTGTATGTACTGATGACTGCAGTATGTATAATCCATGTTCGAGTGAGCCTAAGTCATGAGATGTACACAGGAGGAATTGCCAAGGCACCAGACCAGATCATTTTATTTCAAGGCAAAACCCACCCCCAGGAAGATGGAGGTTTAGATGGATCTAGGAACTCGAGTATGAATCACATAAACCTAGCAGGCAGGACCAACAAGTAGTTGAGATGGCAAATGTCATGTTGGATTTTATTGTGAAGGGGTTGGAGTTTAAGAAAATGGAGGTTTTGTTCCAGTTTTACCGGGTGCTGGTGAAACCTCAGCTGGAATATAGGGCACAGTTTTGGTCACCAGACCTAAAAAGGCATTGGAAGTGGTCCAAAGAAGATTCACCAGACAAATTCCTGGAATGAGAGGGTTGCCCTATCAAGAGAGACTCGACAGGTTGAATCTATATTCTATGTCTCACTAGTGGAGAATCATAAACAAGGGGATATAAATACAAGATATATTATTTAAAACTGAGATGCATGGAAATTTCTTTTCCGAGGGTAGTGAATCGCAGAAATTCTTTCCAAGGGTTGGGGAGGTCAGATGATTCGATACATTTAGGATGGAGATAATTATTTGAAAGAGTCATGAATTGAGAGTTCTGGAAACTGGTACAGGATAGGTCAGCCATGGTCATATTGAGGTAGGAGGGACCTGGCAGTATTCTCTGTCCCTTATTTTCGTGTATTCTTGTTCTCTTCTGGTTTGCCCTTCGAAGAAGTTGGATACACTGTCTTGCCAATTAAGTGGATGATAGATAGGTACATGAATATATAGGGAATGGACGGATATTTAATAACAGTGTTTAAAATAAATTTGGACAGATACATGGATAGGAAAGGTTTAGAGAGACGTGGGCCAGACACAGTTAAATTGGACTAGCTTAGATGGGGCATAGAATCATATAGTGATACAGTGTGCAAACAGGCCCTTCGGCCCAACTTACCCACACTGGCCAACAAGGCCCAGCTACAGTAGTCCCACCTGCCTGCATTTGGTCCATATCCCTCCTAACCTGTCTTATCCATGTACCTGTCTAACGGTTTCTTAAACGTTGGGATAGTCCCAGCCTCAACTACCTCCTCTCAACTAGCTCGTCCCATACACCTACCACCCATTGTGTGAAAAAGTTACCCCTCAGATCTCTCTTTTCCCCTTCACCATCTTGGTTGTGATGGACAAGATGGGGTGAAGGTCCTGTTTCTGTGCTGCATAAATCTGTTGGAAATCTGCCATGAAATAGAAAAACCACATCCAGACTTTCTTGTTTTATCCCAATTCTCCCTTTTAATGGTGATATTGGAGGAATCTCTGAAATTTCTGATATTATGTCAATTTAAAGAAATTTCTTAAATTGTACAATGGAGGGATATGGATCATGTGCATCTTGGCATCATGTTCGGTACAGACATAGTGGGCTGAAGGGCCTGTTCCTTTGCTGTACCTTTCTATGTTCTTTGTCTATACTCCAGAAAACATTGTTTTATATAGCTTCATATTGTTGTCCTTAAACATCCCAGTCAAAAGTCACCCTTACATGATAGTGTAGCTAGTTGGCGCCAAAGATCAATTTTCAAAACATAAAGAGGGTAAAAGAAAGTGCAGGAATTTGAGTTGCAGGTAAATGTGGAGCAGAACTCCTGAACAACTCCTTTCACTTCGACACAATCCGCGCCGACAAAGAGGTGGGAGCGAAATCAACCTTTCAAACACCTTTGCAAAAAAACAAAAACCGCTTCGTCGAGAAACTGGAAGGCTGATCGTGTGTGTATGTGTAAAAAAAAACATATTATAATAACTTTGCATTCGAAGTAATGACATTGCAATGAACTGCAGAGTGGGAGGGAAAGTTTTTTGGCAAATAAAAAAAATTAAGACGAGCAAAACATGAAACAATATTTATAACAATCTATAAAAACAAAGAGAGAGGGGCAAGAAAATATTTAAAGATGGTTTTAAAGAAACAAAAGCAATTGAGGCCAATCGCCGGCGGAGCTCCCGGAGAAATTTTAGTGGCAGACACATAGCTATAATTGAAATGGCGCTTTACGCCAGAGGCAAGTTGCGAGGGCGCTCTTTACAATAGAAGAATGCATGGGGATTCACGTCATTGGGATTTAATGGCCAGCAGGAAATTTGGCATTGGAGACGTTAGGAAAATGCAGAAAAATACACATACATGCTCAGCACATCTATTTAAAAATGCAGATGGAATCCTAGCCGGCACCTTCACATCAACAAGTCCCCCACTATTTCTGTTAATCAGCCTGGGTAAAGATCGCAGCAAACGTGTTCTGTGTTACTTATTTTTCTCAGAACTGAAAATTTATGCCTGGTTAAAAATGCCTGGGGGAAGATTACATCAGAAGGAATGACAATGATTAAAATCAGCTCTATTTTTTGGGGGGGACGGGGGGTGGGAGGGGGTTGCCAAATGTATTAAGAGATGTGACAGTACATCTGATTAAAACCGTTATCCAGAGTAGAGGGGACGGAACCGGGGAGTGAGAAATTGAACCGTTAGCAACAGAAAGGAGCAAAAAAAAGGAGAGAATAATCCCACCACCGAGGGCTGTGGAGAGACTGTTTCGCATCAGTTCGGTAGGAGAAAAAAATATTTCGAAATGAGCCAGAGAGCGATTTAATCGGAGTCCTGTCCCTGCCCCGGGGCCGTGTAATAGCCCGCGGCACTACAGCTTTTTTTCCTCCTTCGCCTCCCTGTGTTATTTAGAGACTGATTATTGGTTTTCTGTCTCTCTCTCTTATTCTGCAACAGATCCCAATCTGCTTTTAACACAGAAAGAAGCCAGCCGGAGAGAGCGAAGGGAGGGCGAGAGAGAAATCCCCATCGAATTGTGTTCGGGGCGAAGGCAACAGAGAAGAGATTTAATGTTCACGGTAGGAGCCCGGTTTTTTACAGCGGTCGCCGCGTCTTTTGCAACTTGCTATGTCTTAGCTGCTTGTACTTTGACAGTGTTTCGCCGGTCGCCGGGTTTTTTTATTGTCCCTTGTACCGAGCTCCGGTCGCCGCCTTCGGTCCCCCGGTTGGTGGTGTCGGTGCCCGCGCCGTCTACTACCGGAGCCGGGCTCTCTCCTTGCCCACTGCCTCTCCCGGAGACAAGCTCCCTCTCCGCTCTACCCTTCCCTTCTTTCTTCGGGTTCCCCTCCTGTGATCCCGGGGTCGAATGTGTTATTACCAGAGGTCCCGGTTAGCTCCGGCTCCGAGGTCACGGCTCAGGAGCCCGCGGAAGAGACTCGGCTTTTATTCCCGGCAACTCCCAGCACTTTACAACAGTCTCCTCCTGCAGAGCTTCATGTATTAATGTTGATGCAGGGTTTTATGATCAGCTTTGTTGTGAGCTTTACTGACTAAAGGTTCAGCGTTTAAAAGACAAATTCAGTGTGGGATTGAAGGAATGTCGATTTGTTCAAAGTTTGAATGAATGAATGAATGGGGGACCCGGAGAAGTTAAACCTAAGTTCCCGCAGCTTGTACAGCTGCCACCGGCAAGCTGGAACAACTGGGGGAGTGAGAGCTGCGGACGGCCTGCGAACAGAGTGCAGTTCCCCGCAGGTTATCGGAGAGGCTCCGCTCCACTGCCGCCCGCCACTCCTTGCGGCAGAGCGGGCCCCACCAATATCCAATATCTCCACAGATTTACAACGCCACGGAAACCTTCCCTTCATCTGCCGATCAGATCTTCCGTTAAATTATTTGTTCAGCAGGTAATCAGGAAGAGACGTGTGTTAATAAGGCCACAAGACATTCCTATCAGGCTTGGATTGAAAAATAACTAGGACTTTTGTTTTACTTGTAGGGAACCTGAATTATGTCTTGGAGTGTTGTGAACATTTCTAGTGTCCATATTACAACAAAAAAATGATGTAGAGATACTGGAAAAGGTGCAAATATATTTTTTCTGGAGAGATTCCAAAATAAGAGGTTATATCCAGTAGAAAAGAATGTTCTTTTCCCTAAAGTGGGTCTTGAAGATTAAGCCAATATGTCATTATTCATAAATGAAGTTATAGTCATAGAGCTACATTAGGGAAACGGGCCCTTTGGCCCACTTTGTCCACACTAACTAAGTTGACATACTGGGCTGGTCCCATTTTCCTGCATTTGGCCCATATCCTGCTAAACCCTTACTATCTGTCCAAAGGTAGACACAAAATGCTGGAGTGTCAGCAGGACAGGCAGCATCTCTGGAGAGAAAGAATGGGTGATGTTTTGGGTCGAACTATCTGTCCAAATGTCTTTTAAAAGTCGTAATTGTATCCACTTCTATAGCTTCCTCTGGCAGCTTGCTCCATATATGGATCGCCCTCTGAGTGAAAAGGTTGTCCCTGAGGTCCCTCTTAAATCTCTCCCCTCTCACCATAAGCATCTCATTTTAGTATCTTCTATCCTGGGAAAAAGACTGTGGGCATTCACTTTATCCATGCCCCTCATGATCTTGTACACCTCGTATGGTCATCCCTCAGCCTGCTATTCTGCTCAAAGGACAAAGTCCCAACCTATCCAGCCTCTCCTTATAACTCGAGCCCGCAAGCCCAGGTAACATCCTGGGTGAATCTCTTCTGAACTCATTTCAAACTAATCACATCCTTCCTATAGCTGGGTGACCTGAACTGCTCACAGTACACAATACTACACATGGTGTGGTCTCACCAACTTACACAGCTGCATTATAATGTGCCAGCTTTTGTACTCAAAACCCTTCCCAATGAAGGCAAGCATGCCAAACATCTTCACCATACTGTTCACCTAACTTCCCACTTTTCGGGACCATGCATCTGTACACCCGGTAAGGTTATTCGGGTCTCGATCCGAAACGTCACCCATTCCTTCTCTCCAGAGATGCTGCGTGTCCCGCTGAGTTACTCCAGCATTTTGTGTCTATCTAAGGTTATTTGCACATGCAGGCGACCAAAACTATAGATCACAAATATGAAAAAAACATGATAAATTCAATGGGCAATTCAGACAATAGATATTCACTGCGAGAAGAGTGAGAATGTGGAACTTGTCCCTACGGTGAATGGTCGAAGTAACGAGAGGAGATGTGATACACTTGTGCGAAAGCTGGGTAAACATGTGTGGGAGAAAGAAACAAAGGTTTAGATAGAGAAAAGTTTGAGGAGCCTCAGATGGAACATAGCTCAGATATGAACCCAGTGGGACTGAATGGTCTATTTCACGACTACAACTCTACAATGATCCATGGAGTCATTGCCGTATGACTGAGTAGATTGTGAACTGGATATATAGACCGTGGTTCATTTGGGCTATGGGTTTGAACCCACATTAGAGACTAATCACAACGTTGATGATACAGAGCTGAGTTTGGGGAGTGCTGCACTCTTTTGGCATGTTATAAGACTGAAACCCCAAATCTATCTCAGATGGATGTAAAGATGCTTCAAAGATGAGCAAGAGGGTTATCCTGATGTGCTAGAACTTTCTTCTTGGGCAGTCCAATAGTTTTAAGGATGATTTGTTCAAGGATGAGGGATGCATGATCCAATGATCTACCACAGATGGAGAGGAGGCGTTTGTTGAGCTGGTGGGTTGATGGTGCAAGTTGGTTGCTTCTACTGTTTTCATGGGACTTCTGCTTGCAGCTGACAAAGATGTTGGAGATTGTCAGTCCCATCCTGAATGCTCTGCCCCCTTACTGTGCAGTCATTGGGCAGGGATTGCTGCGCTGTGAGGGAGGGAGGTCCTGAGGACATCTTTGAATCATTTCCTCTGTCCACCTGGTAATCTCCCCCAAGGGTGGAGCTTGGAGCTGTGATGCTAACGTTGGCCATGCCCACTGGAGCCAATTAAACGTAATGCTATTTCTGTTGGCTAGGAGTGTCATCCAACCTGCCATGGGATTGGGAGGACTTTGCAGTTACAGTACTGATGGTATCTCTCCAGTGCTTTGTGATGTCTGCTGCAGGTATTCCATGGAAATGTACAAGAGGATGCGATGTACAAGATTCCTGGGATGTCAGGACTTTCATATGAAGAAAGACTGGCTTGTACTCGCTAGAATTTAGAAGATTGGGGGGGGATCTTATAGAAACTTACAAAATTCTTAAGCGGTTGGACAGGCTAGATGCAGGAAGATTGTTCCCGATGTTGGGGAAGTCCAGAACAAGGGGTCACAGTTTAAGGATAAGGGGGAACCGAGATGAGAAAAACATTTTTCACACAGAGAGGGGTGAATCTGTGGAATTCTCGGCCACAGAAGGTAGTTGAGGCCAGTTCATTGGCTATATTTAAGAGGGAGTTAGATATGGCTAAAGGGATCAGGGGGTATGGAAAGAAGGCAGGTACAGGATACTGAGTTGGATGATCAGCCATGATCATGTTGAATGGCAGTGCAGGCTCGGAGGGCCGAATGGCCTACTCCTGCACCTATTTTCTATGTTTCTATGTTTCTATGATCACTGCTATCAATAGACAATGAGCTTTGTGCTGGGTTTGTGGTCCTGACCTTTGAACTTCTTTGGTCCAGATAGGCCAGGGCTGTGCTGGCACACTAAAGATGGCGGGAAATGTCATCATCCATATCTGTCTTCACTGAGAGGTGCTCCAGGGGTATGGAAAGCAAGCCAGGGTTTTAAGGATCATCACTGTCAGTGATGCTTTGAATTACAGCGAGGGGCACATTAGTTTGCAGATGTCAAGTGCAAAGTTGATTGCGTTGTACGCCTTAGTGAATGAGTGCAGAGTGACTTGGAACTTGGCTTCCAAATATGTGCATCGAATCATAGTTGTAACATAAATGCGTCTTTATTTATATGATTAAAGCAGAAATTGTTCAGCAAAGATTCACAAGGATGTTGCTGAGATTGGAGGCTATATAAGGAGAGGTTGGTTATGAAAGGCCTGTTGTCCTTGCAGCAAAGGAGGCTGAGGAGGTACATTCTGAGGCTTATAAAATCAAGAGGGGTATCGATAAGGTGAATGGTCGCAGGGTTTTTCCCAGGCCAGGTGAGTCTAAAACTAAAGGGCATTGGTTTAAGGTGAGAGGGGAAAGATTTACAGAGGATCTGAATGGCAGGTTTTTCACAGAGAGGGTGATGGATAGATGGAACAAGCAGGTCCAACAACAGCATTTAAAAGACATTTGGACAGGTTTATGAACAGGAAATGTTTGGTGATACAGGCAAATGGAACTAGCTCAGGAAAGCATTTTGGTCAGCATGGATGAATTGGGCTGAAGGGCTGTTTCCGCGCTGTATAACCATATGACTACCCACCAAGTAATGATGCCTGCAATTACTAGATAATCTGATTCACATCATCATGTTCTAAGAACAGTTTATAAAACCTGTCTATCAGATGATCTGACAAGATCACCTATCGCATTACTTGTTTTACAAGTTATTAAACATATGGTTCACGCATATGTATACCTGCCTACCTATCTACTGACTTACCATTTTCAGTGCAACTATTTAGCTGACTATCTCCTTATCTACTCACTATGCCCATACATCCATAGTGTATCTGTGTTAAATATAACTGATGCTCATTAATCTCTCCAATAATATTGGCTGGAACTGAAACTTATAATGGAGGTTGCCTCTATGGATCCATTCTTCGTACTTAAGAGTGTTTCCGGGAGATCATTATAAAGCAGTCGTCAGCGATACAAATCAGTGGCAATTCTTCCTTTGCCTCTTGTACCCCAGTACACTCTAGTTACACACAGTCCGCTGTGTTGGATAGACCGTATCATTCAAATCACTTACACTAGATTCCTAAACTGGTGTTCTGTTCTGAGCTCTGTTCTGGAAAGAGATAACTAAACAAACAGCAGGCAAGATTCAAAAATGTTTTCAAAGCCTCCTGGAAAAAGTGTGACCCCCCCCCCTCCCCCCCCCCCACTGACTCCTGGTGATCTCTGGCCCATGTCTACTCAAGGTGTTGAAGGATTTTTGGGAATGTTATTGAGAATGTCGTCCATGCGTCGGATGCCCTTGCAACCCAGTGTCAAGAGTGGAAGGAATACCCCACTCCACCTGCCCCTTCTATAGAAGAGTCTACATTCCCACATTGGTTGCACATTCCATACCCGATGAAGGGTCCCGACCCGAAACATCGACTCTCCATTTCCCTCCACAGATGCTGCTCAACCCGCTGAGTTCCCCCGCTGCTCCAGATTCCAGCGTCCGTAATCTCTGGTGTCTCCTGCACTGGTCTCATTGGCAACTTCAGAAGCCACCACACTAAAGTGGAAGCACATCTTGACCAGCTCCCTTTTTCTCTAATAATTTTATTCGGTCCCCTCATAATGTCAAACTGTGACCTCTCTGCCCCAGTGGTCTGTGCCGGTGACTGCTTTGTTGATGTGTCGATGTGTTTTTTAACCTGGTGTAAATGATAATCCCTTGTTCACTTTGTGCATAGGACCATTGGTAAGGGTGCCATATATTGTACCAGGCTATTATTCTCTGCTTTCTGAACTCTTGACTCTGTCTTCAAGTAACATCTGTCCACATGCTCTTTGAGGCAGTAACTAGCTAGTTTAACTCCTTCGCAGCTCAACACTGCTGAAACCTATAAAGCACTAATCCAGCTCAGATTAGCAGTGCCAGCCAGGCCCCAGGCCTGTGTTCTGAGTAGGTTTATTTGACATTTTTTGTAGGGTTGGATGGGCTAGGTGTAGAGTAGATGTGTGTTGTCCTGGACTAGGAACCATGATTATGAGATAGCAACAAATTAGAAATTTAGTACAACCCTCTTTCCCCGGACAGCAGTGAGAATGTGGAACTCGTTCTCAAGGGAAGTTGTCAAGGTAAATCACAATCAGGGAAACTGAGGAAAGAAGAAACTGTGCTGATGGGAAGAGGTACAGTTCGAAGCTTGTGTAGACTATGAACTAGGAGCCTTTTCGGACAAAGGGCATTTCTCTCTCTCGTAAATTCAGCATAATTTTGAGAAAACATCACTGGCTGTGCATGGATGTTGGTGTGAAGCAATAAAAAGGTAGTAAAAAGGTATTTGGAAACAGTTTACACCAGAAATCAATTAAACTGCTATGCGGTGACAGGTTGTGCTTCCTTTGGTAGAGATGTTACATCACTCTCTGTGTACCTCTTGTGATGCTCTGCTCGCATTACCCTTTTAGATTCACAGGGTCATACAGCATATAAACAGCCCCCTCAGCCCACCGGCTCTGTGCCAACCATAAACTGTCCATTTATAGTAATTCTACTTTAATCCCATTTAAAAAAATTCTCTGCACATTCTGGGGATCAACTCCTCCGTGATCAAGCCAACATGGATAGGTTACAAGACTGAAGAAGAGTCTTGACCTGAAATGTCACTTATCCACTTTCTCCAGTGATGCTGCCTGACCCGCTGAGTTTCTCCAGAATTTTGTGTCTATAAGTGGGATTTGTACAGGTAGGTACAATGGTTGTCATGGATGTGGTTGTCAGGGATCATGGATGTGGCGAATCTATGACCGTAGCCTGTGAAACTGTATTTGTGTCTATAAAAAATAAAGCCTCTTTAAGAGTCATTGTCATAAATAACCGCAGCTACAATGGGGTCACTGTTTAAAGAAGTGGATCGCAGTCAGAATCAGTACCTGAGGGACTCGTACATTAATGGAAATCTGTGCTTGAGGGATTGTATCCCAATGACAAGTGGCAACCTGAGGAGCTGGATCTCAGTGACAAGTTGGTACTCTCAGGGACTCTTCCCCCAGCGAGTGTCAGCATGCTTAGGAGGTCCCCTCAAGATAGTCCCATTGTCAGAATTAATACCTTCAGGGACTATCACAACAGCAGTCATTACACTGAGGATCTGTATCGAACAGAGAGACAGCACTTTCTGAAGCTTTGAAGTGTTGAAGCCTTTACGAATGGTACCCGAGGGAGGATCAACATCCTCCGGAGCTGATCTGAGGGATAGTTAGTGCCCATAGTACTGCATTGTGAGGAGTTGGGACAACAGGTATATATGTTTCAGGCCCTTCACTTCTCTTTTGGTGACCTGTCTCTTTCTGATCTGAGTACAGTTGGGGTTTGGCTTTTATGGTGTTCCCCCTGGTATGCAAGGTCATGAGGCAGCCACCCCGAGAAATGCCACTTCCTTTTGAAGGCCATTTCCTGGCACAGGAAACCAGACAACAGCGTGAATCATAACAAGTTGCATCACTGCTAGTGCAGCATTTCAATGTCGACGCATGGAGCCCCACGCAGCAACGACCGCAGCAAAACACGACGGGTTGGGCAGCATCTGTGGAGTGAATGGGCAGATGACGTTTCAGGGATGGACCCTTCTTCAGACTGATGGAGTAGAGGGGAGAAAGCTGGAGGAGAGAGGTGGAGCAGGATAAAGCTTTATATGTAGTCGGCGAATACAGGTGAGGACGTTTGGTTGGGAGATGGGTGGAGTAAGTGACAAAGACAAGAGGTGAAAAGCATCAGGTGCTGCAGTATCTCATGACACCAACTATTGCAGTAACTTGTTCATGTTTAAAACAACAAGCAGAAGAGACTGCTTTCCCTCGGTTCATTAACACAGTGTCCCAGTGAGACCGACGCTGGCAGCAGGAAAATACTAGCTGGTTGAAGACCTGAAAGAAACTTGAAGATACACCCAACTTCAGCTCCCCCCCCCCTCCCTCCCATTGCCACCACCTGCACCCCCCACCGCAGTGCACTGCCATAGTGCTGTTAGGTTGGGACAGACCAAGATTTTGATCCATTGATGAGGAAGGAGGGGGTGAGACATTTTAAAGGTGATAGATGTGTGAATTGCAAGCAACACTGGCCCCATGCTTTTGTTGCTCCCCCAGGTAGTGCATTGTGATTTTAAAGATACACCCATTCTCAGACAATCAGAACATAGAACAGTGCAGCACAAGTGCAGAACCTTTGCCCACAATGTCTATGCCGAACATGATGTCAATTTAAACTGGTCTCTAAATGCCACTTTCATATCTGCCTCCACCACCACCCCCAGCAGTGCGTTCCAGGCACTCTCCACTCTGTACAAGAATATGCCCCGCATCCCTCCTTTAAACTTTGTCCCTCTCACCTTAAATCTATGCCCTTTAGTCTTTGACATTTCCACCCTGGGGAAAAAAGACTTTGACTGTGGCAGTTCGTTCTCAGTCCATTGCTGAATATTTTGAAACAGAACTTGAATTGGAAAATGTATATTAATATGTTTGTGCATAATACATTTGCCATACCTAAAGGAATTTAGTGGTAGTCTGCATTCACTAAAATCCTTACATTATTTTGTTAACACTCACTGGGTCCTTTTTAAACTTTACGATTGCAATAAGGAGTTCCTTTCTCTGACTGCGGTGTTTTGGAAATGAAACAGCTGGATTACAGTGCACAGTTGCAGCTGTCAGCCTCAGTGTGATTGCTGAACATTCAGGTGGACACTTGCGTCTCAGAGGCTACTTCAGCAGCTGACGACTGCAGCTGTTGGTGAAAGTCAAACAGCTCTGAATCCGTCAAGGCTGCTCCCAACAAAATCAGAATTACCTTCCTTGGTTTTCAAGGTACCTTCATTGTTATTCACATTACCTTAAACCCAGGAAATATTGGCCATCATCATTAGATTAGAAAAAAACCCCATAAAGGGCTGGAGTAACTCAGCGGGTCAGGCAGCATCTCTGAAGAACACGGATAGGTGATGTTTATTCAGACTGGTGGGGGTGGGGGGGTGGGGGGGGGGGGGGGGGAGGGCAGAAACCTGGCAGAGAGAAGGGGAGCAACAAAGCCTGGCAAGTGATAGAAGGATACAGGTGAGTGTAAACTCAGCGATCGTTTAACCAAACACATGCACGCATTCCACCAAGGCCTACTGGATCTCCTGGTTGCCAACCATTTTAACTCCCATTCCCATCCTGACCTTTCTGGCCTGGGCCTCCTCCATTGCCAGAGTGAGGCCACAAACAAAGTGTAATAACAGCACCTTATAAATCGGTGACCCCCGATCCACAAATCACTGCAAATGGGAACAACTCCCTTCTTTTTACCCTCCGATAAACTCATGATAATGTTATTATCAAATCTTCTTCAACCCCCATAGCCCAATTTAGCCCAAGAGTCTTGCGTGTTTAACTGCCAACGGAACATTGAAATGCTTAGTTACTGTAACGTTACAGGCCCATTAATGCAATAACACACTATAACCCGGTGTTGCTGATAGTGAGGAGGTTATTCTAGGCTATAAAATGATATTATATAAATTGGTTCGACAGGCAGATCAGTTCAAGATGATGCCCTTTGTGAGGATCAATAAGGGTAGATCATGCACCATGAATGGCAGGACCCCAGGAGCAATGAGGAACACAGACATCCTTACTAAGGATCCATGAAAGTGACAGCACAACTAGATTAGAGAGTGGAGAAGGTAAATCAGAAGCTGTCCTTCATTAGCTGGGCATAGAATATCACAGCAAAGAGAATAGGTACAATTTTATAATACCTTGGTCAGACCTAATTAGAGCACAGTTCTGGTCCCCACATTATATGAAGGCTATGATCGCACTGGAAAGAGTGCAGGGGAGATTCACCAGGATGTTGCCTAGGGAGGAGCATTTCAGTGATCTGGAGACATTGGGGTTGTATTCCTTGGAGGAGTCTGATGGGGGAACCTTAGAGAGGTGTTACAGTATATAGGTAAACTGTTGGCTACTTTTCCCTATTGTGAAGGTGTATTAAACTGGTCACTAGGGTTAGAGTAAAGGGTAATAGGTTTACATAGAAACATAGAAAATAGGTGCAGGAGGAGGCCATTCGGCCCTTCGAGCCAGCACCACTGGTGAAGTGCCAGGTGATTGGAGGAAGAACTTACTCACCCAGTGATCGGACTCTTGGAACGGATTGGCTTCATGGTGGGGGCAGTTCCTCCCAGGACAGTTAACATGTAGATGAATGCTTTAATGACCAAGGGGTGGCAGGTTTCGACCAAGTACCAGTAAATGGGATTGATAAAGATCAGTTCTGGGTGGTGGGCTCAAGGGCCTATTTCAGTGCTCCATGCTGGGGACATTCAAGCAATCCATTTCTGTCATCTGCCCGAATACATAAATTACTTTCCTGTGAATCAGTTCACCCTTCCTCTTGCTGCTTGTTACTCGAAAAGACTCCTGAATCCTTTTCCGTTAACTGCTACTCTCATACTCTCCCGTTGTTGGTCCTATTTTCCTTTAAGTTTCTCCCCAGCATACAGAGCGCTGGCTTTTAGTAAATCGGTGCGTCACATCTGCTCAGATCCAGATGTGAGAGCTGAAGCTTGATGGTGAGGTTCAGAATGTGAGGTGTGAGCTGTGGAGTCCACGGTCAGGCCCTTGAGGATAGCCTTTGCCTTTGGTCATGGAGCGGGAGAAGTGTGGGGCGCTGTGTGTAAAAAGGGGGATTTGCCGGATGTGAGGTGCAGATGTGATGTGTGAGGCACATGATGTAAGATGAGGGATCTGAGGTGTGAGCGGCAGAGAGTGAGGTGGCGTGGAAACAGCCCCTTCGGCCTCCTGAGTGCATGCCGACTGTCTTTCACTATTTACACATTTGCATCAACTCCTCCCAGATTATAACATCAACCTACACACTAGAGACACCTTCCAGCGGCCAATTAACCATCTTCCTGCGTGACGGGGAAATGGCCGCCCGTGATGGGCCTCTGGTCTTTAGCCACCTCTGCATTCGCTCTTCTCTCAGGCAGAAGATACAAAAGCTTGAACGCATGCATCACCTGGTTCAGGGACAGCTTCTTCCCTGCTGTTATCAGACTAGTGACCAGTCTTCACACAAACTAGGGTGTAATTCTGGTCTCCCAACGTATAGCTTTGTCGACCTTGCAATTTTTTTCCTGCACCCCTTCTCTGTACTTGTAAAACTATATTCTGCACTCTGGTATTTTCCTCTTTGCGCTAAGGTTTAAGGCGAGAGGGGAAAAATTGAACAGGGATCTGAGGAGCAACTTTTTCACACAGAGGTTGGTGGGAATGAGCTGCCAGTGGAAATAGTTGAGGCAGGGACAATAACAACATATAAAAGGCATTTGGACAGGTGCGTGGATAGGAAACATGACAGGTACGTGGTTAGGGAGATATGGACCCAGTACAGGCAAGTTAAACTAGCTTGACAACTTGGTTGGCAAGTGTAAGATGGACTGAAGGCTATGTTTGCATGCTGTATAATTCTATGACTCTATAAACTGCCTGTTGTACTTGTGTATGTCTTGATTACACCCATGAATGGTATGATTCAACTGTATAGCACGCAAATAAATATTTTCTTTGTATCTCAGTACACATGCCAATAATAAACCAATACCAATCTTTTTTTATTTCCAACAGCAGTAATCAGCACTGTACCAGTCATTAACAATTCCAGCTATTGCAGTAGCAGAATCTCCATTCCCCTAATTAGATGAGCTGCCTTCAATTAGATTTTTACTCATTTGCAGTAGTTTTAAATACAATGGAATATTCAAAGAAATGCAGAATGAGCTGTCTCTTTTAGTGGCCTTTTGAATCTTGTTCCGTGTCAGGGAGATCACTGTGTAACTGCTGGATAGTTAGTTCAGGGTGGCAAGTGAGGATTGGCTGTCCTCAACAACCTTACATCCAAGTCCACAGATCAGTGAGATGATTGGTCTAAAAACGGCTCGCAGATACATAAATACATAGAGACTAGGTGCAGGAGTAGGCCATTCGGCCCTTCGAGCCTGCACCGCCATTCAATATGATCATGGCTGATCATCCAACTCAGTATCCTGTACCTGCCTTCTCTCCATACCCCCTGATCCCTTTAGCCACAAGGGCCACATCTAACTCCCTCTTAAATATAGCCAATGAACTGGCCTCAACTACCTTCTGTGGCAGAGAGTTCCAGAGATTCACCACTCTCTGTGTGAAAAATGTTTTTCTCATCTCGGTCTTAAAGGATTTCCCCCTTATCCTTAAGCTGTGACCCCTTGTCCTGGACTTCCCCAACATCGGGAACAATCTTCCTGCATCTAGCCTGTCCAACCCCTTAAGAATGTTGTAAGTTTGTAAATTCTAAATGCTTAGGAGAGAGGGGGATGAAGGAGAGGGAGAGTGCTCAGACGGAGAGAGAGATTGAGTCGGCTCACAGATTCTGAAAGCTCAGAAGGAATGAGAGACCAACTTACACTTCAGGTGCCAGTGTGTGAGATACATACCTCTGTCTATCCTTCCACCCACTGCATCAGAGCCAAGCCAAAGCTGCTGAGAGCAGAGTGTTACTGATTGGATTGTGGCGATCACACAGGCTCTCGATTCCATTGCCTCAGCTGTGGACTTTAACAAACAAATCTCACAGATATTACATTGAATGGGATCAATAAACCTCCCACTCGTTGGTTCTGCACATGTTACTGATCTCCCTCTGCTAGCCTGCAAGTGTCTAATTGTAAAGAGTCCAAACTCACACAGGTTGAAACACAAGCATCTTTATTGTTCATGTCATTATCTATTAAGCAGGTCATCACACATTCACACTGCTACTCTAACTGGTAGACAGTGGGTTGACTCTCACACTATGGATGTTATAATTAATAAGCATTATAATTGGCTAACATGCTATAGCCAATCTACATCTCTTCTTCTATAAATGAAAAGTAGATAAAGCGTTATCACTACGATGAGTAAATAAATTGTTACATACAAAATGTCACATCTAATAACAATGGGGTTACACATAATCGCCGTACCTAACAGGTGGCTTACTAACCCGCCCGATCTTCGTACGGTAAGGAGCTGCCTCATCAACCTTTTCTTCTGAAAAGTTAAGGACACGTTTGGGTGAGCCTAGGGGGCTCTGGGGAGACACCGTAGGGGAAGACCGTCGCGGGGGTACCAGTGAACCAGTTACAAAGGGGGAAGGGGGTGCAGACCGACGCGGGGAGTCGTAGGGAGTAGCAGCTGCAGACACTGAAACGGATATGACATTGAATGGGATCAATAAACTTCCCACTCGTTGGTTCCACACATGTTGATGATCTGCCCTCGTAGCCTGCAAGTGTCTAATGTTCCAAGTATTACATATTTGAGTATTAGGACCTGTGCCATCTTGTGCCCAGTGCCCCATTGTCTCTCTGGCCAGACAGCAGGTGGTATAGCACAAACATAAAACATGTTGCATTTGTTACTGTAATTCTATCTGTGTTGTGTTTCCAGGAGGGAAGAACAATGTCACGCCTGTCTTTGACTCGCTCCCCTGTGTCACCAGTGACATGTCAGGGCATCCCACTGCCAGCACAGCTCACCAAGTCCAATGCTCCTGTTCACATTGATGTTGGCGGACACATGTATACCAGCAGCCTCGCCACCTTAACCAAATACACAGACTCCAGGTAAGAGTTTCAACGTGTCAGCAACTTGCAGGCACTCATCAGCAGATGGTTAATGGTTAAAACATGGACACTTGCTACTGGATTTTCATTTTGATCAGTCTTAATATGACCAGTCTACCCAGGTGATTATTCCCATCTCACCCTGCTGAGGTGCACTTTTATCTTGAGCAAAAAAACAAATTGCCAGAGGAACTTGTGTTTAAGAAGGAACTGCAAATGCTGGAAAATCGAAGGCAGACAAAAATGCTGGAGAAACTCAGCGGGTGCAGCAGCATCTATGGAGCGAAGGAAATAGGCAATGTTTCGGGCCGAAACCCTTCTTCAGACTGATGGAGGAACTTAGCAGGTCAAGCAGCACCTGTGGTGGGAATGGACAGACCACGTTTCAGGTCATGACCCTTCTTCAGACTTGTCCATTTGGTCAATTTTCATCCACAGATGCTGTCTCCGCCACTTTGTTTTGCTGAAGGTTCCAGCATCTGCAGTTCCTTGTGTCTCTGAAATGTCATCTTGCTGTTTTATTATAAACTCAGTCAGAGACATTGGGAAATGGAGACGTAAAATGGGCAGAAGGTTCAATCTAGAAGGAGTTTGACTGTTGGAAGAACATAGAATAGAAACAGAAGCATTCACAGCCTTGCATCTGATCTGCCATTCAGTAAGGTCTTGGCCATTGCTACTTCATGTCCCATGAAGCTGTAATTTCTCTGCTGAATGCAACTGAGCCTCCTCAGCCATCTGTGTTCTCTTCGAACACCAGGGTATTCTGGAGGAACTGATTTAGAGACTGAATAAGAACAGAAAAGATAGATACAGAAAAGCACAGCACAGGAACAGGCCCTCCAGCCCACAATGTCTGTGCCGAACATGTTGCCAAGTTAAACTAATCTCCTCTCCCCGAATATGATCCATATTCCTCCATTCCCTGCAAATCCATGCGCCTAGCTAAAAGCCTCTTTTAAAAAAAGTAGATCATATGGCCCCTGCTACTACTTTTATAAGAGCATGGCTGACCTTTTACCTCAGTGCCACCTTCCCATCACAATCTCCTTCCCATTGATTACAAATTCCATCAAACACTACATTGAATATGCTCAGTGACTGAGTTCCTACAGCCTCGCCTCCGCTACCCTCCGGCTGAAGACGTTTCTTCTCATGAACCTTTACTGTAATCCCACTATCACAAGTGTATCCATCTTGGGTAGAAAGACCTGACTGTTATAAAACATTCCAGATGCTGTCTCACCAGAGTTCAGTGCAATCGCAGTACATAGAAACATAGAAAATAGGTGCAGGAGTAGGCCATTCGGCCATCGAGCCTGCACCGCCATTCAATATGATCATGGCTGATCATCCAACTCAGTATCCTGTACCTGCCTTCTCTCCATACCCCCTGATCCCTTTAGCCACAAGGGCCACATCTAACTCCCTCTTAAATATAGCCAATGAACTGGCCTCAACTACCTTCTGTGGCAGAGAATTCCAGAGATTCACCACTCTCTGTGTGAAAAATGTTTTCCTCATCTCGGTCCTAAAAGATTCCCCCCTTATCCTTAAACTGTGACCCCTTGTTCTGGACTTCCCCAACATCGGGAACAATCTTCCTGCATCTAGCCTGTCCAACCCCTTAAGAATTTTGCACGTTTTTATAAGATCCCCCCTCAATCTTCTAAATTCTAGCGAGTACAAACCGAGTCTATCCAGTCTTTCTTCATATGAAAGTCCTGATATCCCAGGAATCAGTCTGGTGAACCTTCTCTGTACTCCCTCTATGGCAAGAATGTCTTTCCTCAGATTAGGAGACCAAAACTGTACGCAATACTCCAGGTGTGGTCTCACCAAGACCCTGTACAACTGCAGTAGAACCTCCCTGCTCCTATACTCAAATCCTTTTTGAGTATAGGAGCAGTATCCTTACAGGTACACCACCGATTTTCTGGCAACTGATAATCCAGCACCTCCTTAAATCCGGACAAATTTACAACAGCGTTGCATGTGCTCGTTCAGAACGTGTGTCTCCATCCTGCAAGTTAAATGTTTACTTCTTTGTTAATTGGTAATTCATTATTTAACTTTCTAGCAGTGCCTGGTGCTTTAGAGATACGAGAGTTATAATTATCGGGTAAGAGGTGTATTGTTGAATTATTATTATGTGACGTCTCTTGGTCCGGCAAAGTGGATAATTCGGCAAGGCTCTGGAACCAAGGGTGCTGGAAAATCGGTGGTGGGCCTGTAATACATATCCACTCGTGTTAAAATTCCCTTGTAATAAAGATTAATGTATCTTTTGTTTAAGAAGGAACTGCAGATGCTGGAAAATCGAAGGTTCACAAAAAAGCTGGAGAAACTCAGCGGGTGCAGCAGCATCTATGGAGCGAAGGAAATAGGCAACGTTTCGGGCCGAAATGTTGCCTATTTCCTTCGCGCCATAGATGCTGCTGCACCCGCTGAGGTCCTCCAGCTTTTTTGTGTACCTTCAATGTATCTTTTGCCTTTCTAAATGCTTGCCAAGTCCACACGTTAACTATCCACTGAACACAAAATCTTTCAATCTCTTACCATTTCAAAATTACCCTAATGGAATAAATTCACAATTTTTACAAATCATATTTCATCTGCCATGTCCTTGCCTTTTCATTCAATTCGTCCCTATAACCCTGATGCATCTCTCATTCTCCTCCCATCCCACACTGCCACCTAGTTTAGAATCATCAACAAACTTGCATATTCTAGTCCCGATCCCATCATTTATGTAGATTGAGGTATCTCATCAGGCACCCCTGCTGAATGCAATAATGAAACACAATGTGCTGCAATAACTCAGCGGTTCAGGAAATGGATAGGCAATCTCTTGGATTGGAACCCTTCTTGAGATTGATCAGTTCCCCCAGCACTTTATGTTTTGCTGCTGATTCCAGCATCTGCAGTACCTTGTGTCTCCTTGTGCTCACAATAATAATTTGTTTTCCTGTCCACCGATCTTCAGCCACACCAAGATATTGTCCCCAATCGTGTGTGTTCCAATGTTGTTCAATAATCTCTGCGCGGTACTTTATCAAATGCCTTCTGAAAGTCCCGATGCACCACTTCTGCTGTTCCGAAGATAAGAAATAGATTCATGGACAAATGACTCAGACCTACTCTACCATTAGACTAGATCATGGCTGACTCAGTCTTGGCCTCAAAAACTCCTCTTTGCACTCTCCCCATACACTTGACTCCTTTGTGTTTTGTGCCAATCTCCACCTTCTGTACATGCAATAACTCTACCTCCGACATCTCCCTGAGGAGAGAATCCCAAATCTCTGCAGTAAAACCTGCTGTTACAGCAGCTTCATCACTTGCTGGATCTGCATTATCACCCGATGCAGTATTGCAACCCAAGACATTCAGCTTCTCCTCACACCCACGGATGCTGCCTGACCTGATGCTGAGTTCTTCCAGCAGTTTGTTTTTTTGCTCCAGATTCCAGCATTTGCAGTCTCCTGTGCCTGTATTATAACCCTTTGTGTTTCATTCACTGAGACTGTCAGATCCTTCAATACAATTTGTAGTCTCACTCCTCCCCCACAACCCAGCCAACCCAGATCTGTCTACAGATACTTTGTGCCTCCGTCCTATCTTTGTATCATCTGCAAATCTGGCCACGGCACATTCTGTCCCTTCATCCAAACATTATTGCAGAGAGTTGAGACACCCGCACTGATCCCTGTGGAACCCCAGTAGCTAATAATTGCTAATGCAAAGGTGGGCTATTTACCCTGACTCTTTATTTTCTGTTAGTTGGCCAAAGCCCTATGCGTGCCTGCATTTGACCCCACACTCAGATGCTCCTATCTTCCACAATAACCTTTTATGTGGCACCTTACTGAATGCCTTTTGTAAACTGAAGTACACAGCCTCTTTAGTTCCCTTTATCCACCCTGGTTGTTATATTTTTGTTAAAGAGCTTCAGGAAATATGATCTCTCTTCAATAAAACTATATTGACTTTGCTTGATTTTCTTATGATTCTCTAAATATTTTGCTCGTGTCTCCTTCATATTAACCCCCAACATTTTCCCAGTGACCGTTGTTAGGCTAGCTGGCCTTCACTCTCCTAATTTCTGTCTCCCTGCTAAAACTCAGTTTACAGCCACATTTCAGACTAGAGAACAGTCTGGTTAGGAATTGTTCATAGAAACGGAACCCTGTTATAGCCTGGGGAGGTGCTGTATATTTCTTCCTGATTTTCTCATTCACTCCATCTTCTCATCTACTGTTCCTTCCAACACATTCTCTCTCTTTATATCATTCTTTCAGTTTAGATTTGCTTGGTATCCAACCTATGCTGTCCCTGCTCTAGGATTGTTTGATGGGATGGTCTAGAGATATAACGTTTACTTAATGAGATTGGCTATATCGCCTTCCACGTGCCTCTTACTTAGTTTCGCATCATTTGCTTCGAGCAGTCGTTCGTCTGAAGGGTCCAAACCAGAAACATCGACTGTCCATTTTCCTCCACAGATGCTGCCAGACCTGCTGAGTCCCTTCAGTTTGTTTTTTGCTCAAGATTCCAGCACCTGCGTATTGTTGGGATGTCTTATTATTATTAATGTTCCATAGATATTCACTTGTCTAGGAGATATGGATTCCCCTGAATGATCCTGAGGCTGAAGTTGATGTTTTGAGTGGTGAAGATTGACCTGTGCACATTGATGTTTAGAAAAACTAGTGGTGGTTATATTGAAGCACACCAGAGTCACAATGATTAATAGGTGGGATGTTGAGGGGCAACCACTCTCACTGGAGGGTCTTGTACTCAAAGGCACTGTCTCAGGATAAGGAGTTGACCATTTGGGAGAGAGATGTGAAAAAAAATTATTCAAATAGAGAAGTCAAATGTTTTTTTCCTCAGAGACTTGGATACTTATTTGTTGGGTATGCACAAGGAACTGCAGATGCTGGAATCCTGAGCAAAAAACACAGTGCTGGTGTAACTCAGCAGGTCAGGCAGGTGCTATGGAGGAGAGGCAAGAGTGTTTTATTGTCCCGAAATTGACAGTGAAATTCTTACATGCAGCGGCATATTAGAAATGTAAACATAGCGCTCTGTAACATGAGAACAGGAACAGGCAATGCTTTGGGTGGGACCCGTCTTCAGACCCTTCACGTTGTCGAGTATATTCAAGTCTGAAGTCGCAAGAATTTTCAAACAAAAGGGAATCAGAGGATATCTGGGTCAAGTGGGAAAATGATTGTGAGATGTGAATCAGCCATGATCTCAGTGAGGGACAGAGGAGGTGCAAGGGCCCTTGTCACCTCCTTCTGCTTCACTTTCTGATGTTCTGGACAGAGAATGGGCACAAAATGTCCGCTCTGATCTTTATCAACCATGCCTGTGTATTTTTATTCATAAACCGGTGGTATTGGGAGTGACAGAGAGAGAGAGAAAGCAGGAAAATAAAACCCCAGGCATGTAAGGGACTGCTTATTGATTGTGTAAAATGTTAGCATCGATTTCTCAGAGTCCTTGTGTCTCTGGAGAAATGATCATCTGCTCAGACGCTCTTGCCTATAAAATACCAGCCTCTGGAACAGAGAGGTAGCATTGCCTTATATTTCCACTGGATTTGTGACCACTTTCAAAATAAAGCATGGGTTTTAGTCTGCACCGCTGCAGGGAGCAGTTATCATGGGTCGAGCCCAGTCGTCCAGGTGGATATTTTCATATATCCATTTCCACATGTACGCGGGTGATGGGCAGATGTATTTCACCACACATCTTGGTGCTTTTATCATCTTAAATTGCATAAACAGAAATCTCCTCCCCAGTTAAACACTGGAAAGCCGTCATCTTCACTCCCATCATTAACTCTGCGCCCAGACCACTGGCCCCATCCCATTCCCCAAGCAACGCTTTCAGCCTGAAGCAGACCTTTTGAACACAGCTTTATAGAACTTTGATTAGAATGCATTTAGAATATTGTGTGTGGTTCTGATCGCCCAATTTCAGGACGAATGTGGAGAGGGTGCAGAGACGGTTCACCAGAATGCTGCCTGCCTTTGACGGTATTAGCTATAGGAAGAGGCTGAACTAACCTGGAGGTTGAGGGGAGATCTGATAGAAGTATAGACTATATGAGAGGCTTAGACAGGGTAGACAGTCAGAGCCCTTTTCCCAGGGAGAAATGTTAAAGAGGAGAGTGCCTTTGTTTAAGGTGAGAGTGGCAAAGTTTAAAGGAGATGTGCAGGACAAGTTTGTTATACAGAGAGTGGCGAGTGCCTGGAACGCATTGTCGGCGGTGGTAGAGGCAGATACAATAGTGGCTTTTGAGGCATTTAGATAGATGTATAGATATGCAGGGAATGGAGGGATATGGATCATGTACAGCAGAGCAGATTATTGTAACTTGGCATCATGCTCAGCACACACATTGTGGGCCAAAGGGCCTGTTGCTGTGCAGTACTGTCCTACGTTCTATGCTGTATCTAGATGATGAAGATCTTGGTTGAATCTAATTCCACTGCTGTACTGTCCTGCATCTCCGAGGAATATCCAGCCTCGAATGCTGGATCCGTTCAAAACTCATCCCATTCGCATGGTGCTGGCGCCACACAACACAACAAAGATCATCGTCAGCACAAAGACTGTGTTTCGCCAAGGTGTTTACTCCTGCCTACACTGTTGTGAGTAGATCGTCCATAGCAGGTGGATTGGTGAGGAAGATTGTCCTGATTATACAAAACAAGTGGAATGATGTAGAAATTGTGGACAAAGAACTTAGGAGTACATGGGCCAAACGCGGGGAAATGGGACTAGCTTAGATGAGGCATCTTGGTCGGTATGGACGAGTTGGGCCGAAGGGCCTTTTCCATGCGGTAAGACTCTATGACAATGCGAAACACTGGATGAAATAAGCACAGAGAACGAAGAGGTAGGAAGTGTTTTAGGGTCTTTAAATGTAGATAAATCACCCCAGGCACACGCAATCCAATCAGGTTGTTCGGAGAAATAAGTGAGGAAACTCTTCCCCACCCCCCCACCCCACTGTTCTCCAATCTTCCTTGCCCGCAGATTTAGTGCCGGAAAATTCAATGAGTGATATTTCCTCACAAGGAGTGAAAGAAATGTAATGACCAGGCTGGTGTACCCAATCCGCATTGGTGGGCAAACTCTTGGAATTAATTCTGAGTATCAATATTGATCAACATTCAGTAAAATGTAGATTATTCATGGATTGTCAGCATGGATTTACACTGTGAAGGTTGTGTTTGTCTAACTAGATTGAGGTTTGTGGATTTAACAGGAAGGGTCATTGAGGATAACACATTTGATGTTGTCTACATGGATTTTGACAATGTCCTATATGACAGAAAATTAAAGCTCTTGGGATCCAAAGTAGTCTCAGTGGCAGGAAGCAAGCATTGATAGTGATCACGGACTTGTGGCTGGAGGGCCCTTTCTAAAGGGCTTCCGCAGAGGCGCACTTGCTTTTTTGTTATATGCAGTAATGAATAAAATTTGAATAATCATAGAGTCATACAGTGTGGAAACAGGCCCTTCGGCCCAACTTTCCCACACCGACTAACTTGTCCCATCTACACTAATCCCACTTGCCCGCGTTTGGTCCATATTCCTCTAAACCTGTTCTATTCATGTACCTGTCTAAATGTTTCTGAAACGTTGCAAATGAATGTAGCCAATATGATTGAAAAAATTGCAAATAACACAACAGTTGATAGTGTGGGCGAAACTTATTAGCTGAAGGAAGCCTGTAGAAGTTGGGATGTTATGTTACAGTTGTACAACATGTTGGTGAGGCAACATTTGAGTATTGTGTTCAGTTTTGGTCACCCTGGTATAGGAAGGATGTTATTAAGCTGCAAGAGGGCAGAGAGGATTTACGAGGATGTTGCCAGGACTCGAGGGCTGAGCTATAGGGAGAAGTTGTGCAGGCTAGGACTATTCCTCGGAGAGCAGGCTGCTGAGGGGTGAACTTACAGAGGTGTAAAATCTCAACTACCTCACCTAGCAGTTGGCTACATATACCCATCACCCTCTGTGTGAAAAGGTTTCAGCAGCGGGTGCTGCTAAACCACTCCTGGTCATGGACTGGTTCCCATCTGGTTGACGTGATCAAGAACCAGAGGACATAGGTTTAAGGTGAGAGGCGAAAAATTTAATAGGAACTTTTAATAGGGGAAACTTTTTCACACAGAGGGTGATGGGTATATGTAACCAACTGCTAGGTGAGGTAGTTGAGACTGATACGATAAAAACATTTAAAAGACAGTTAGACAGGTACATGGATAGGAAAGGTTCAGAGGGATATGGGTCAATTGCGGGCAAATGGGACTAGCTTAGGGTTTGGGTTAGCATCCTGGTCAACATGGACATTGGGCCGAAGGGCCTGTTTCCCTGCTATATGACTCTATGGACAGAATATTGTTGGTGCAGCCGTTTGAGCGGTAATACTGTTTACTGAGGATTAAGAAACCAATAAATGGTAAGTTTGTGCACCTGCAGTTCCTTGTGTCTGAACAAATCTAATTCAGCTGATCCCCACTGCTTGGTACGGGACCAGTCACCTCCTCAGTCCTTCTGGAGTTGGGCTTTGTGGTCACAGCGGGTGCTGCTAAACCACTCCTGGTCATGGACTGGTTCCCATCTGGTTGACGTGACCATGGAGAGGCTCTGAGTAGCAGCTGAGGATGGGGGGGGGGGGGGAGGGGGGGAAGGGTTGATTGATGCCACTTCAATCATACCTGGCCCCACAGTAGGTCAGGGACGAGTCCAGGAAGGGTGTGGACTGTTGCATCAAATGCGTGACTGTGTAAAACCTTTTACATTTGTCCTGATTTATACATCCCTCCACATGTTAATGTGAAATTATTAAATCTTTATGTCTGATCTAAATTGTCGGACTGGAGAACACTGAAATAAACAAGAGCAAAATACAATCCCTCAGATCAGCTTTGTTTTGCGGTCCACATGCCATAGACTGCTTAAAGAAATTGCTTGTGTGTCCTTACAACTGGTAGCATGTGCGTCCTTACAACTTTAGTCGTGGACTAAAGTTCCCCCAGGAGCCCCAGTTTCTGCATCTTTGCAACATTGCAGCAGGTACAGAAGCCTCAAGTTCCACACCACCAGCTTCAGGAACACCTACTTTCCTGCAACCATCCGGTATTCGAACCGACCCACACAACACTAATCCCACCTCAACGACAGAATACCTCTTGCATTCCCATGGACTTTGGTGTTCTAGTTACGTTATTGCATTAATGTCTTGTTTCTTTGCAAAGTCTTCTCTCTTTTAATAATTGTAGGTGTGATTGAGTTTATGTTTGTGGCTGAGTCTATGTGCCTGTGATGCAGCTGCAATTGTATTGTACCGCACCGTACTTATGCAATATGACATGAAACTCAACTTGACTACAGACAACGATTGTAGATACTATTATATGTTAGGTTCTACTTTCTAATGTAACAATATAACTGGCGCCATTTATTTTGCAGCTCTTAGATTGTTTTTTAATAGCTGGCCATTTGCCACAAGTATTAATAAGTGGTCTGCATTCAGACTTTCATGTCGTTGTTTCAAAACGAATACCAAACTGTGGTCCATATGTTTTGGTACAGGATAGGACGCCTCTTCAACGGCACCGAGCCCATTGTCCTGGACAGTTTAAAGCAGCACTATTTCATTGACCGAGATGGAGAGATTTTCCGATACATCTTAAGCTTCCTCAGGACATCGAAGCTCCTGCTTCCAGAGGACTTCAAGGTGAGAGTGCAACAATATTTTGGATGCAACTTCTCCTCATTCCTTTATCTACTTGGTAATCAGCAATCTACCCAAAACTGCTGGGAAAAGGCTCTCATGACACCTATCCTCGTATTTCTGTAGCCCCTTCCCAAGACGAAGAACCTCCCCACCACAGAAACCAAGTTACGGCCAGCATGATCTCGCAGTGCGATGATGAGCAGAGAATCTGCTTTTTGATGTTTGTTGAAACAAATTAAATGATAGAAAGCAAGGCGAATGTCCCTAAAGAACAGTGCTGGAGGAACTCAGTCATTAGTCTAGACCTCGGTCTTAGCAGTCCAGTGGCACTATACGATCATTTAATAGAATAAGCTATTCAGAAGGAAAAATATTAAAATACGCGGTCCCTCAACAATCATTGTGGATCCTCTGTCCTTCATGGTCTAGTTAATTGTTCAGGAATCAAAAAGACAAATTCTAAATCAAAACACAGAGAGCTGGAAGACTCGGTGTGTCAGTCAACATCTGTGGAGGGAATGGACGGACAATGTTTTGTGTCAGGACCCTTCTTCAGACTGATGGAGGAGGAGGGAGAAAGCTGGAAGAGTGAGGGGGTGGGACAAAGTCTGACAGGTGATAGGTGGGTACAGGTGAAGGGGGGGGGGCATGATTTGTAGATGGGTGGAATAAGTAACTAAGGCTGGATGTGAGAAGAAGACAAAAGGGTGTCAGACTGCCTGACCCACTGAGTTTCCCCTGCATGTTGTATATTTGCTCAAGATTCCATCATCCGCAGCCTCTCATGTCTCCTAATGCACAGTGGCGCAGCGGTAGAGTTGCTGCCTTATAGTGCTAGAGACGGGGGTTCGATCCTGACTATGGGTGCAATCTGTACAGAGTCTGCACCTTCTCTCTGTGATTGCGTGGGTTTTGTTTGGGTGTTCTGGATTTTCTCCCACATCCCAAAGACGTGCAGATTGTGGGTTAATTGGCTTCCTTAAATCGTGTGTAGGATAGCACTAGTGTGCAGAGAGCTGGTCTCGGTGGGTCCGGTGGGCCAAAGAGCCTGTTTCCACACTCTAGTGCCCAAAAAACCTAAAAATCCGTGGATAGCACTACTGGGTATAGATGACAAAGCTAGGAAGCTTGCATTAAACATACATGCCAGCACAAACCGGTTGGGGTGAGTAGCTGTGACATAGCCATACTCTCCATACTATGCTCTTTGATTAAAAGGGCGCCAGCTCAAGGGTTGGAAAATCCTGTTCCAGTATGAGCAGGAAATTCAGTCCGGACAAAAGGCCGATGTGAAGTTGTTCTTGTTTCAGGATTTCTGCCTGCTATACGAAGAAGCCAAGTATTACCAGCTACAGCCCATGGTGAGGGAACTGGAGAGGTGGAAGCAGGAGCAGGAGCATCGGAAGTGCTCGCAGCCCTGCGAGTGTCTGGTGCTGAGGGTCACGCCTGACCTGGGCGAGCGCATCAGTCTGAGCGGGGAGAAGTCACTAATAGAGGATATTTTCCCTGAGACTGGGGACGTCATGTGCAACTCCGTAAACGCGGGGTGGAACCAGGACCCCACGCACGTCATCCGATTTCCAATTAACGGATACTGCCGGCTTAACTCCGTCCAGGTAAGCAGTGGTCCCGAGACCGAGCAAATCCCTTGGTAAGGTTTACAAACCGTATGAGCGCAAGGGTTTTGTGGTCACTGTCTGGCTGCTCCAGCAGTCTGCCGATACTCAGTGTTTGTAAGAAAACCTTGGAGAATAACCCAGGAGGCGCATTGGTAGAATGATAGCTCCTCAGTCACCCCAAACATTCACTCCCTCCACCACCAGTGCACCAAAGCTATTGAATGCACTGTGGTTACTGGTTTAGCATCTCCTGAGCCCATGTCCCCACACCCTCAGGCTTTCCTCTGTGGGCAGTGGCACTCACCTTGACGAAATACATGCCCTGTATTTTGGAGCTTGTCTCTGGCCATTTACCTGCACTGAGACCTCTGCCCCATCACTCGGAGGGTGCTAGCTCCAGCCATGACTTCATGCTTTGCTGGGAGATGGGTGCTTTGTTTTCATGCTGAGCTCCATGTCATTCCATTGGTGGATGTGTATTGATTCCATCTGTTCCATCTTTGAACCATGCACCAAATGTTAAGCAGATGTTGGGCTGCTCTGAGAGGAAACGAGAGTTTGCCAAACTAAATACCACTTAATAGCGCCCTCCGGCTCTTTAGTGCACACTGATCCCTTGATGTGAACATGTGTAATGTACACCTAGTTGTGTAAATCCAAAACAGTATACACCACGAGGCTCTTCATCGCCAATTTACTGGTCAATGGAAATGATCATTGTAATCTCTATTCCTGAATTTCCCTCTGAACCTGTTCTGCCCCAGACAGTAATCTGTACAAATTCCACCTCCTCATCTCTGAAATTCTGTGAATTTTAACTGAACTTTCTCATTGTTCCAATGTCCTTTGTACAATAATTGAGTATCTCGTGTGGTCAACATTACAAAGAAACACCTTGATTTAACGATCATTTATTTTGCTTATAAAATCCAGAAGTACGTTTTTGCACTTTTTTTCCTTCTTTCTTAAAAAAGAGAGCAAACTAAGAAAAAGTTGCAGTGTATGGTTATAGTTATGGGAATGGCGCCATCGGTGGTGCAGTACCGATGATGCAATACCCATGTGGCAGTAGTCAAGATGGATCCTGAATAAAAATGGCTGAACCTAAGGCACGAGTGTAAAGCCTCTGTTAATTAGTTGTGAAGTTGTGATGGAGCAATTTACAGTAAGGAAACACAATACTAAGATCGGGACCTGTTTCAGAATTGGTTGAGTTTTGATTAGGTGCACACGGCAACGGCGGACGATGTATGTGAGTGAATACTACCGAGAGACGATTGTGCGGCCTACATATAGAGGGGCGGATTTGTCAGGAAAATGGAGCAGCTAAAGCCCCCTAGGCAAATGAATTTTGAGGCAAGGGACTTGCCAATGGAGTGGAGACAATGGAGGGAGGAGTTTGAGCTCTATGTTGATTTGAGCATGGAAGGGAAGGATGACAAGACAATGAGGAAACTGCTCATGTACCTAGTTGGACCGCAATGGAGAGAGCTCTACCAAACGCTGGAGACACGGACGCCGGAGGGCAATGTACAAGAAGTTACGCTAGAGCAGGCTCTCGATGCTTTCGAACAGCATTGTCAACCCGTGACGAACGAGACCATCGACAGGTATAGATTTTTTACGAGGGGCCAAGAAAGAGGGGAGACTTTTGACTTGTTTTTAATAGAACTGAAGCTCTTGACAGCCTATTGTGGTTTCAGAGAGTTGAAGGATTCACTGATACGTGATAGAATAATATGCGGCATAAGAATGACATGCTGCGGGAGAGACTTCTCCGAGAAACCTCACTTGACTTAGAAAAGGGTGTGAAGGCATGCCAGCCTTCGGTGCTTGCCAAGGCCAGAGTTGATGTCCTGTTAAGTGACCAACAACAAGATGTCTGTGCAGTGAGACAAGAGGGGAAAAGATACCAGCCAACCATACAGTGCAAATACTGCAGATACATACATGAGAGGAAGAAGGAGAAATGTCCAGCATATGGCCGGGAGTGTTTCAAATGCCATATGAAAGAGCATTTTGCATCACAATGCATGGAAAAGCAGGTGCAACAGAAGAACCAGAAGAAAGAACAGAAAGGGGAAAAACCTGTGCATACAGTGGAGGAAGTGGAGAGTTCCAGTGATGAGTATAATGACAGTCAAGAGGATGATGAAATTCACACAATGGAACTGCAACCAGAAGCAGTTGAAGCAGAACGTGCACAGTGTTGAGGAGACTCAATTCCCAAAGAAAATCTTTGCGACCATGATGCTGAAAGGGAAGGAAGTAAAATTCCAGGTGGACAGTGGAGTCACATAGAAACATAGAAACATAGAAATTAGGTGCAGGAGTAGGCCATTCGGCCCTTCGAGCCTGCACCGCCATTCAATATGATCATGGCTGATCATCCAACTCAGTATCCCGTACCTGCCTTCTCTCCATACCCTCTGATCCCCTTAGCCACAAGGGCCACATCTAACTCCCTCTTAAATATAGCCAATGAACTGGCCTCGACTACCCTCTGTGGCAGGGAGTTCCAGAGATTCACCACTCTCTGTGTGAAAAAAGTTCTTCTCATCTCGGTTTTAAAGGATTTCCCCCTTATCCTTAAGCTGTGACCCCTTGTCCTGGACTTCCCCAACATCGGGAGCAATCTTCCTGCATCTAGCCTGTCCAACCCCTTAAGAATTTTGTAAGTTTCTATAAGATCCCCTCTCAATCTCCTAAATTCTAGAGAGTATAAACCAAGTCTATCCAGTCTTTCTTCATAAGACAGTCCTGACATCCCAGGAATCAGTCTGGTGAACCTTCTCTGCACTCCCTCTATGGCAATAATGTCCTTCCTCAGATTTGGAGACCAAAACTGTACGCAATACTCCAGGTGTGGTCTCACCAAGACCCTGTACAACTGCAGTAGAACCTCCCTGCTCCTATACTCAAATCCTTTTGCTATGAAAGCTAACATACCATTCGCTTTCTTCACTGCCTGCTGCACCTGCATGCCCACTTTCAATGACTGGTGTACCATGACACCCAGGTCTCGCTGCATCTCCCCTTTTCCTAGTCGGCCACCATTTAGATAATAGTCTGTTTTCCTGTTTTTGCCACCAAAATGGATAACCTCACATTTATCCACATGTAACATCATTGCCAAGATGTATGCAAAGGATGTGGATGACACCAAGCAAGTGTTTTCTTGGGGAAAAGCAAGGTGAGACTAGTGAACCCAAGGAATGGAAGGAAATACAAAGTAGAGTTTGTAGTCCTGGAGGAAGACTGCATTCCAATCCTGGGAAGCAGGGCAGCACAGCAGATGGGGCTCATCTCTGTGTGTAAAGAGAACATAATGACATTGAATGGCAGTGAAATCCCTCTGAGCAAGGAAAGACTGATGGCTGAGTATGCTGATGTGTTTGAAGGGACAGGTAAATTCGAGGGCAAGTAGCATCTGCAGGTAGATGACAGCGTAACGCTGGTGATCCATCCACTATGCAGAGTCCCTGTAGCCTTACGGAGTGAGCTGAAAGAGGAGTTAGGCAGACTTACAGAAGCTGAAATAATTGCCCCAGTAGAGACCCACACTCCAGCCTTGTGTGTGTAGAAAAGCCCAATGGAAAGTTAAGAGTGTGTTTAGACCCGAGGGATCTGAACAAGGGGCTTAAAATAAGTCGTTACCCAATGACGACGATTGAAGATGTCCTCACATACCTGAATGATGCCAAGGTCTTTAGCACGTTTGACCCAAGAATGGGTTTTGGCATGTGGAACTGGATGATGAGAGTTCTCAGCTGATGACATTTAACACACCATATGGCAGATATAGATGGAGACGCATGCCATTTGGTCTGTCCATGACCCCTGAAGAGTTCCAGCGAAGACAAAACCAAGTGTTGGAGGGCCAGGAAGGAGTGAGGTCTGTTGCTGGCCACATCCTAGTGTTTGGGAAAGGAAACACTGCAGAGGAAGCAGAAAGAGACCATGACCGGAAGGTCAGAGCTCTGATGGAGAGATGTTGTGACAGAAACCTGAAGCTGAACATAGAGAAGGCAAAGCTGAAGGTGAAGGAAGTCACTTTCATAGGTCATAGAGTCTCTGCTGCAGGACTGAAACCAGATCCAGGGAAGGTAGAAGCAGTGCTACAGATGCCTAACCCAACGGATGTTCAAGGAGTTCAGCGATTTATTGGGTTTGTTAGCTACTTGAGCAAATTCCTTCCTGGACGAAGCGACCTATGTGAACCGCCACGCAAGCTGACACAGAAGGATGTAGTTTGGTGGTGGGCAGAGGTGCATGACAGGGTGGTTATGAAAATAAAGAAGCTAGTAACTGCTGAGCCAGTACTCAGATAGTATGATCCATCCAAGGAGCTGACAGTACAGGCCGATGCATCAGAAACTGGACTGATGCAGGAGGGCCATCCAGTTGCCTATGCCAGCAGGGCCCTGACAGATGTGGAGACCAGATATGCACAAATAGAAAAAGAATTGCTGGCAGTGGTGTTTGGTCTAGAGAGGTTCCATGTGTGCACATATGGAAGGCCATTGAATGTGCAGTCAGACCATAAGCCACTGGAGATAATCGCCACACAAACCACTTCATCGTGCAGCAAAGAGATTGCAGAGGATGCTGGTGAGGATGCAGACAGGAGACTATGATGTGACAATAAGGTACAGACAAGGGAAGGAGATGCAGCTTGCGGACATGCTGAGCAGAGCATATATTCAGACTGGCAAGACTGACAAGACCATGAGAGAACTGGAGACTGTAAACCTGGCAAGGCACATCCCAATATCACAGCCTCTGCTAAATGGCATAAGGGATGCAACAAAAAAAGATGAGGCTATGCAGAGACTGCAAAAGGTGATCAAACGAGGCTGGCTAGAGAATAAGAAGGATGGTGACCCCGAACTTATCTCCTATTTCCATGTGAGGGACGAGCTGAGTGTTGGAGATGACCTCGTATTCAGAGGAGAGAGAGTAATCATCCCTAAAGCTATGAGACGAGACATGATCACACGAGTACATGATTCCCACATTGGTATAATTGGCTGTCTAAGAAGGGCAAGAGAATGTCCGCACCGGCCCGGAATGAGTGCAGAAATCCAGACTTCGTACAGAAATGTGAAACATGTCAAGTTCAAGGGAAAGAGCAGCCAAAGAGCAGCCACTGCATTCCCATGAAATTCCAGAGAGGCCATGGGCGAAGGTGGGTGCAGATTTGTTCCACTTGGATGGAAGGAACTATTTGATCACGGTGGACTACTTCTCAGGATATTGGGAAATAGACTATCTGGAGAAAACACTGGCATTTAATGTCATCCATAAAATCAAAGGCCAGTTCGCAAGATATGGAATTCCAGATCAGCTCATCACAGATAATGGGCCACAGTTCGCAGCTGAGGAGTTCAAGAGATTTGCCACGAAGTGGCAGTTTGAACATACGACCGCATCACTCCATTATCCACAGAGTAATGGAAAGGCGGAGAGCAGTGTGAAAGTTGCGAAGTCATTGCTGAGGAAGGCTAAGGCTGCAGGAGCTGACCCTTACCTGAGCATACTAGCTTTTCGCAACACACCAACACCTGGCATGAGTTGCAGTCCAGTACAAAGACTGATGAACAGGCGTACCAGGACCATACTACCAACTACTCAGAGACTACTCAAACCTGAAATTCAGAAAAAAGTAGGAGATGAGTTGAGAGCAGCTAGAGACAGACAAGCAGACTACTTACAACAGAGGATCCCAAGATCTGATTCCCCTGAAAGCTGGTGATCCAGTTCGACTGGTGACCGACATCAGCCCTGGAGGAAGGCTGTGGATGTAGGCTGTGTGGCGCAACCCAGGTCTTATGAAGTCAGAACCGAGGACGGCGTCATCTATCGTCCGAATCGGCGCCATCTGAGGTAGACCAAAGAGCCATTTCATCGCGCTGATGTTGACCTGGATGACCTGGTGACGTCGCCTGAACCGGAGCAAGACAATCGACCTATGAATCGATCACCGGTCCCCAGGGAGCATCAAACCCTGACAACAAGATCTGGTAGATGCGTAAAAAAACCACGCTATCTGCAGGATTATGTGCCCAAATAAGGATAGCGCCTGTACATGTAGTTGATTATAGATTTAAAAGGCTATTAGGTTATGTTTAAAATGTTAATGTTATATTGTTCTTTTATAGTTTGATATGCATAGTTTTACTTAGAAGTAGTGGTAATGGCCATTTTAAAACTAAACAAATGAATAAATAAAATGGGGAAAGGAAATGAGGAAGCAGACGTGTTGTTCAAAGTTTAGATCATTACGAGCACTGAACTGTCGCAGATCCAAGGAATGAGAATTTGAAAGCTAGCACGGAAATGGACTGTCAAACGCATGTTGGAAAATGGACTGTCGGACACATGTTGGACTCGGTGAAATAAGATGCCATGGAAGAATTTAATTTATTGCTATACATGTAAAGTGCCTGTACATAAGTGTTTTGTAAACAATGGGGGATGTTATGGGAATAGCGCCATTGGTGGTGCAGTACCAATGATGCAATATCCATGAGGCTGTAGCCAAGATGGATCCTGAATAAGAATGACTGAACCCAAGGCTCGAGCGTAAAGCCTCTGTAAATTAGCTGTGAAGCTGTAATGGAGCAGTTTACAGTAAGGAAACACAATACTAGAACAGTTATAACATACAGTATGCTAATGGCCTTGGGACTAGGAAAGCCATCAACCTTTCATTGTGCTAGCCCTGGTCAGGTTGATGAGATGACGAACTTCTTGCTTGGACACTGCATGGATCAAGTTACATTGGACAGCAACTAATGTAATACTGGGCGTAGAATTCCAACTACAACTGCACTTGATCTGACATCAACTACAATTAAACGGGCAATCACATTCCAAGGTGTGGATGGTGTGAAAATTATCAACAGCTGTGTGCAGTGAAGCCAGGGAGCTTTGTTCTAGGTGTGAGGAACTAAAACAAATGGTATTGGTATGGGTTTATTATTCTCATGTGTGCCCCAGTCAAATCATTGTTTACATGAGTACAATTAAACCCTGCTTGGGTACAACTGGTAGTGCAAATAGAGGAATACCAGAGTGCAGTATTGTAGCATTACAGTTACAGAGAAAAGGTACGTCGGCGATGAAGTAGGTTGGAAGATCGGGACTACAGAGAGTTAAAAGAATATTGGGACTGAAACAGAGAAGGAATGGAGAAGGTTTGAAGTACAGATGAAGGGAGATGTTCTTTGGACATTTAACAAGTACTTAGATAGGAAGGTAAATGAATGTGGGCCTAACATTGGATTGGCATAGATAAGCATCACAGTCGGCATGGATGAAGTGGGCTGAAGGGCCTACTTCTGTGCTGCACCTTTCTGTGATGCCCGTATACAAATTGCAGAGGGTAACAGGTGCAGCAAATGGTTAGGAAGGCAAATTGCATGTTTGCCATTGTTGCAAGAGGGCTGGAACCTTGCAATAAGTATTATTACAATCTTATTGTGCCTTTGTTTAAGACAGGCTGCAGGAACAAGCTAAGGCACAACCCTGGGGCTGGGGGTCCCTGCAGGCAGGTGGCACTTGGGTAAAAGGTCAGCCATGGTCAGCCATGTTCTTGTTGAAGGGTAGAACAGGTGGGAGGGGCCAAATGGCCCCTCTTTACGCTTGGAATGTCTGTTGAGGAGCCCGGTTTCCGGGGAAGGGAATACACAATCCCTCTGCCTGCTGGATCCCTGGTGCAGCCTCATCAGCCCATGCCAAGGGTCAGGCTGATTTGTACTGTGGAGTTTAGAAGAGTAAGGGGGGGACCTCATTGAAACATACAGAATTGTGAAAGATTTGGATAGAGTGGATGTGGAGAGGATGTTTCCACTATTGAGAGAGTCTAGGACTAGAGGCCATAACCTCAGAATTAAAGGACGTTCTTTTAGGAAGGAGATGAGGAAAAATTTCTTTAGTCGGAGAGTGGTGAATCTGTGGAATTCTTTGCCACAGATGGCTGTGAAGGCCAAGAGTGAATATTTTTAAGGCAGAGAGTTAGATTCTTGATTAGTATAGGTGTCAGAGGTTATGGGGAGAAGGCAGGAGAATGGAGCTAGGAGGGAGAGATAGATCAGCCATGATTGAATGGCGGAGTAGACTGCATGGGCCGAATAACCTAATTCTACTATCCCTTATGACCTTGTGATTTTTGTCACCATTTCACACATAAATTGGTTGTAATGATACTTGTTTTTAATATGCTATTTGCACCCCGTATAATTCCGTTACATTTCTGAGCTCTAGCCCAAGATGTGGAGGCAGGGCAGCCAGAGCAGCTTGCTTGGTGTACATTGTATTTACATGGATGTCCCTCAGACCTGCTTACAGACACAGGCACCAGGCACCGTGCTGATGATGGGCAGTGAGAGACCTGTCCAATACGTCCCACTCCCTCTGGTCTCCAAACTGTTACCCTTCAAATATTTAACTGCATCCCCTTTCCAGTTGAACTCGCTTCCACTGCCATTCCTGTTCGCCCTTTCCACATCAGAATAGCCTGCTCCGTTGAAAGGAATTCTCCTCTCTCCCTCCGGCCAATCTCATTCAATCTGCGTCCTCTGATCACTGACCTTTCTGCCACTGGAATCAATATCTCCTCATTCACTCGTGAATGGTGGAGCCCCAGGGAGTATTTAGGAACAGAAGAACCATTGTGCCTAGTCCCTGAAGGCAGTCCAGGTAGATAAGGTGGTGAAGGAGGCCTGTGGGATGCTTGGGGTACAGGCAGTCAGGGCAGGGACTGCCCAGTACAACATTATGTAACTTTGAATAGGCCATCGCTGCCATACAGTGCAATTCTGGTCACCACACTGTGGGTAGAATGTTATTACATTGATATTCGTTACACAGAGGGTGGGGGGATATGGATTATTTGCAGGCAGATAAGAGTTGGCATCATGTTTGGCACAGACATAGTGGGCCGAAGGGCCTGTTCCTGTGCTGTACTGTTCCACATTCCGAGGTGCAGAGGGGATAACATTTCAGTTATAAGGAAATTCTGAATGGGCTGAGGCTGTGGAGACTGAGAGGGGATTTGGTACATATACGGGCAGTCTTGGGTTAAGACAGGGCTCTTAAGAACTGTTTACAACCCAAACTGTGGGTATGTCAGAAACTGCCACATATGTGGTGCGGGAGAGACAGTGGTGAGGGGAGAGTGAGCGGGCATGGGGAGAGAGGTGGCCAGAGGCAGCACTGACTCAGTGAGTGAGGGTGTGAGGCTGCTCGGCGCTCCCAGCTCCACTTGGCTCCACCCAGCCCCCGATCCTTATGGTTCAGGGAGAGGGTGGAATGGGGTGGGGAGAGAAGGCACGGGAGTACCCCGTTTCCTCCCGGCAGAAGATGGACTGAGCTGTCAAAGCAGGTAGGTGCTGTCTTTAACCGACACTTGGAGAGGTACATGGATAGGGAAGGTTTTGAGAGATATGGACCAAGCTTAGATGGGGCTTGTTGGTTGGTATGGACGGGTTGGGCCGAAGGGTCTGTTTCCGTGCTGTGTGACTCTTGACATTGTCCTCCCTGCAGGTTCTGGAGCGGTTGTTGCACAAGGGATTCCGGGTGGTGGCATCCTGCGGTGGTGGAGTGGATTCCTCACAGTTCAGTGAATACGTGCTGTATCGCCGGGATAAGCAGTCACAGCTCACACCCACAACGTTCAGAATAAAGCAAGAGCCCCTGGATTAGTGTGAGCACCATCCAGCCTGGCCTGTTAGGCTTTTTTATGTTCAGTTTCTACCAACCCTCACCCTCCCCAACAGTCTACCTGTTCCATTTTAGTTGCTGGACTCGAGAGCAGGCATCTGTCCAAGAGGAAGATTTCTGGACGTTGATATTTACAGTATCGCTGGATTGGATCCGCTGCGTTCCCGTTACCGTGCGCGTGTGGACAATTGATGCCGCCGGTCATTCCAGGATGGCAAAAGGCAGGAGGAGAAGGGGCGCTGGTTACAACCATGGCAGGAATCCAACGCTGAGGTTCACACTGCGATAATCCACAACTGCTGAAACTTGTAAAGTATTCTTCTGTCTCCACCGATTCTCCAGCCAAGCATTGTTGCTCCCATCCCAAAGAAAACAGTCTGCCTCAATGACCCTGGGAGCCGACCACCTCACCAACACTGGGCCATGTCTATGTAAACAGAGTTGACACAATCCACTCCAGTTACAGACACTCAGTGCTGGGATACACACACACACACACACACCATCCCTGTTACACACACTGTCATTGTTACACACACACTGTCCCTGTTACACACACACACACACTGTCCCTGTTACACACACACTGTCCCTGTTACACACACACACACACACACACAAACACACTGTCCCTGTTACACACACACACACACACACTGTCCCTGTTACACACACACCATCCCTGTTACACACACCGTCCCTGTTACACACACGCTGTTCCTGTTACACACACACACTGTCCCTGTTACACACACACTGTCCCTGTTACACACACACACACTGTCCCTGTTACACACACACTGTCCCTGTTACACACACACACACTGTCCCTGTTACACACACACTGTCCCTGTTACACACTGAACACACACTGTCCCTGTTACACACACACGCTGTCCCTGTTACACACACACGCTGTCCCTGTTACACACACACACACTGTCCCTGTTACACACACACTGTCCCTGTTACACACACACACACACACTGTCCCTGTTACACACACACACACTGTCCCTGTTACACACACACTGTCCCTGTTACACACACACACACTGTCCCTGTTACACACACACTGTCCCTGTTACACACACACACACTGTCCCTGTTACACACACACTGTCCCTGTTACACACACGCTGTTCCTGTTACACACACGCTGTTCCTGTTACACACACACTGTCCCTGTTACACACACAGACACACTGTCCCTGTTACACACACACACACTGTCCCTGTTGAATGAATGAATGAATCTCTTTATTGTCATTGCACATGGTACAATGAAATTTAAAAGTCAATCCCACGGTGCGATTCACAAGAGCAATTTTAAATATATAAGAAAAGGTAAAAATATATACATATAAAAAAAAATAAAAAAAAATAAAAATAAATAAACCACACACACGTTCCCTGTTACACACAGACAGATCCTGTTACATGCACACTATTACATGTTACTATTACAAACACACACACACACACACACACACACACACACACACACACACACGCACACACACACAGAGTCAGTGCTGGGATATCGTCCCTGTTCCTACTTTAAAGATGATTTCTTGGGCTCCACTGTAATGCCTGACGATATGATTTTAGTGAGCAGCCCACTGGTCAGCCAGCACTGGCCAGAGGTTTGATTATAGAATACCCGGGAGCAACGTAACCCACCCAGTGTCTCATTCTGCCCCTCACAGTCTTCGTACAGAGTCTCCTGCCCCTCACTTCACCATCATCTCACTCAGTCCGAGGCAGGCCCCAGACCTATGAGACTAAAGCAGCTAAAGTTAAAGTACAATTCATTAAATGCTGAAAAGAAAGCAGTTGATTTTTTTAATTATAAATAAACGAAGATGTTTAACTGAAACTTGTCTATGTTTTTTCTACAATAAAGCTATAGGAAGATGTCATTAAGTTGGAACGGTGCAGAAGAGATTCACCGGTATATTGCCTGGCCTTGCGGACTTAAGTTATAGGGAGTGGTTGGATGTGCTGGGACCTTTATTCTCTGGGTCTTGGGAGACTGAGGGGTGACCTTATTGATGTGTACAAGATCATGAGGGGCATGGATAAAGTGAACACACACACAGTCTTTTCCGCAAAGTAGAGGATTCTATAAATAGAGGGTACAGGCTTGAGGTGAGAGATTTCTGAGGGACCTCGGGGCAACCTTTTCACTCAGAGGGTGGTCTGTATCTGGAATAAGTTGCCAGAGTAAGCTATAGAAGCGGATTCAATTGCAATTTTTAAAATACATTGGACGGATATATGGATGGGAAAGGTTTAGTGGGATATGGGCTAAATGCAGGCAAATGGGACTAGCCCAATATGCAACTTGGATAGCATAGACCAGGTGGGCCGAAGGGCCTGTATTCATGCCTACAGCTCTAGGACTACTCATGGGTTGTTCTAATTCCATTGTCCAGCAAAGCTGAATGAACTGTAGTCTTGTGTCTGAGACGGATGTTCAGCCAGATCATCCCTTACCCAGCAGCACAGTACTGGGGCTGTGCTACGTTGCCAAGGCACCTCTCTAAACCAATTCCCCTGTCAGAAGGATATGGGGGACGTGAAGACCAGGGAGTTCCCCAGTGTCTGCAACACCACGTATCCTGTAACACCACGTATCCTGCAGCAGCGATCACTAACATATTCACTCGTTATCACATCGGTATCCGTGGGAACTTGCTCCGTAATTTGATCGCTGATTTCTACATTACAACAGTGACCACACATCAGCGGAGACATTAGTGGGACAGCATGAATGGCGCAGTAGAAATGCCGCCTGTTCTCTCTCCCTCTCTTTCAGTCTTAGTTTAGAGATACAGCACGGAAACGGGCTCTTCAGCCCACTGATTCCACGCTGACCATCGATCACACGTTCTCATCCACTCCCCGCACACTAGTGGTAATTTACAGAGGGCCAATTAAATCATGATCCCGCACGTCTTTGGGATGTGGGAGGAAACCAGAGCACCCGGAGGAAACCCACGTGGTCACAGGGAGAACGTGCAAACTCCAGACAGACAGCACCCGAGGTCGGGATCGAACCCGGGACTCTGGCGCTGTGAGGCAGTGGCTCCACCAGGGGTCTAACATGGGGTCCAGCCTCCAGCAGAACAGATTGAGAGCTGACTCCGATCACTACAGCTTGCAAGCATTTCAATTCCTTCAGCATCAGCTGCTGTATCCTGTCTGGCACTTGTGGGCCTCGCATTCTTTAGTTTTGGCATAACAGGTTATTTTCTAATTATTTCATGTGCTATGTATTACTTAATCCTTCTGGTAGCACTGCAGTTGTGTATTGTCTGTGGTGAAATTTCAGTCAATTTACTGAATCATCTGCTCACCTGGACTTTATTAGTCAATTTCATCTCTAGGCCCACCTGTCCATTGACATTCCCTCCATTACTCTCATTGTAAACTTATTTTGGTGCTTTTTATTGGACCTCTACCTCCCACCAACTTGAGCTCCTGACTTACACGACTTAAAAACTTCAAATTTAAAGCATTGTAACCATTTATAATTCAAAATAACAAAAAAAAAGATTCCAGTAACACTCAACAAGTTAGTCAGTATCTGAATTGAGAGAATCAGCTCAAATCATAGGCCTTTCGTTCAGCTACGAAACAAAGCAACCTGCCACAATGGAGACACAGGAATATCAAAGCTGTGTTTTGCCTCATTGATTATTCTCCCTGTGGGGTGTGAGTTTGTCTCGATTTTAGAGGCAACGTGGAAGTGTACACCTCATGGCACCTCCCTATCTTAGGTAAATGGAAATAAAAACAACAGGATAAAAAAGACCCCACATCTGTGGAACCACTGCCGTTGGAACCTGGGTCTGGTTATGTGGGGGGAGCTAAAGACACTATGATTGAGTTATTCTATCCAAGAGCGGCCCAGGGAATGGTCTCCCTTGACCAATGCTTCACTGACAGTGAAATGTTCCCTATCGTGCACTCGCTGCAGACCTGAACTCATCCAAAGCTGCCTGCATTCCAACCTCTGTGGAATCCCATTCACCAGCCTCTCAATTGTTGCCAAGACTAGGGGGTCTGGGCTATAGGGAGAGGTTGAGTAGGCTGGGATTCTATTCTCTGGAGCGCAGGAGGATGAGGGATGATCTGCCCTGTCAGTGGCTGCGGAAATCCCACTGCAACCCTGAAGTGAAAGAGCTCGCAGTGAGGGTGGAGATGGTGGTAGACGGAGCGTGATCGGAGATGGGGATGTGTTGAACACCCTCGTCGGGCCGAGGCATTTGGCCCATCCACTCCAACTCTGCAGCTAACACATTCATGCAGCTATCAGTCCAGGGATGGGATTTTTTACAGAGGACAATGGAGGCCACATGAAATATTAAACAATAATATGTTTTTATTCTTTTGGAAAATCAGTACAAGAATGAGAGCCTGTCTGTGCACATGGGAGGTAATTGTATATACAATAACAAAACTAACAACATTCTAATAAGTGCAAGTCCCTTTAAATGTTATTGACATTATCATCTTTCTAGAACCAGTTTTAATGGGAGTGTTGTCACTCGTTGGTATTAACAGCAAAACTAAAGTACGGGCTGGACCTGCGGTGAACGCAAGTATACTTGCTCATTAATAATCATAAAATAACAATGTATTATCAGTTTAAGTATTCTTAAAGTGAGAAACTTTCTGATTAGCCTCTAGACTTACAGTCCTTCCTCCCTCCCTCCCTCCCGTACCCGGCTTCCCAATACAGGGATCCGACCCCAGTGGACAGGGAACACTAGGCTTACACAAGCAGAGTGCATCCTGAACCCAGCTCACCACTGTGGCAACACTGCCAGCTGTCTCTCTCAATCTACTTCATTGCACCGAGGTTTCTTAAAAAGTTGTAAACTGAAAAAAACCCTATAAATTCCCTTCAACGCATGATTCCCAGTGGTGCCAAAGGTTTCTGAATGTGGGAGCCGATGACCAGAAATTAACTCCTGGAATGGGTTACCCCATAAAACTACAAAATGAAAATCAACACAAGATCCGAACGTCTACAGCTTCGGTTCCCACCAAACGGTGTTAGCATGGAGAGAACGGGCATGATGGGAATCTAAAACTGCTCCAAACCCCGGGTTATGCACAGAGTGGGGAGGTCAAAGAACGACCCTAGAGACCCTTGTGTGTCCCCCCCCAGCAGCTGCACTCAGCTGTGTCCCTGGCCTGGGGATGAAGGGCTTCCAGACCTGCCCCGGCCTGTCCTGGTACCAGGCGAAGAGTTCTTTCTTTCTTTTCAACAAAAATGCAGTCGACAGTGCTGGGGAATTTAAACAACAGATGCTGGCCAGATAGAGGTAGCTAAAGGTTAGAAGCAAAGATGAACATATTTGAATATCAAGTGATCTGTTTGAGGAAGAGCTGAAGGAGGCAGTCACTGAGCAGTGTTCACCTGCTGATGGAAGCAGGGCATGGAACCCTCTGAAGAAGGGCCCTGACCCAAAACGTCACACATTCCTTCTCTCAGCTGCCTGTCCCACTGAATTACTCCGGCATTTTGTGTCTATCTGCCCTCTGTGTTGGAAACAGAGCAGAAGTGATTCAGCAGAATGTTACCTGGGCTTGCGGGCTTGAGTTGTAGGGAGAGGTTGGATAGGCTGTGGCTATCTTCTTTGGAGTACAGGAAGCTGAGGGGTGACCTGATTGAGGTGTACAAGATCATGAGGGACATGGATAAGTGAATGTTAACAGTCTCGTTCACAGTCGAGGATTCAAAAACCATAGGCTTAAGGTGAGAGGAGAGAGATTTAAGGGACCTCATGGGCAACTCTTTCACTCAAAGGGTGGTCTGTATCTGGAACGAGCTGCCAGAGGAAGGTATTGAAGCCGATACAATTCCAACTTTTAAAAGACATTTGGTTAGATCAATGGATAGGAAAGGTTGAGGGGGATATGGGCCAAATGCAGGCAAATGGTACAAGCCCAGTATGCCAACATGATCTGCATGGATAAGATGGGCCAAAGGGCCTTGTTCCATGCTTTACTCTGTGACTATGAGATTCACAGCTTGCTTTTTTTTTAGAAAAACAACAGGTAACCGTGCATCTGTGCTGTTTAATCCCCCCCCTTGTTCACAAGCAGACTGTGCTCTTGGGCTAGAGAGCCCCTATATCATGGGTTTGGAGATGTGCCCAGGTAGGAAATTAAAACCTGTTGTAACCACAGCCAAATGGAACCCAGATTCACCCGCACCTGATGAGAGCCAAGCATCACCACAAACACAGCATCCTCACACACACTGTGCACAGGCAGTAATACCAAGCCTATTATACAGCCTCGGATTAAGTACAACATCAGGCCAGCACAACTCCCCCGACCCAACGCCCACGGTTTATGAGAGTACAAATGATACTCACTTTGAACGGGCTCCACTGCATTCACGTTAATCCACTAACCAAGCGGACCACCAGTTGCTGTTGAGGATAAAGTGCAGATGCTACAATCTGGAACAAAAAAAACATCGCTGGAAGAACTCAGTGTGTCTAGCAGCATCTGTGGAGGCAGAAGGAGGAAGTTGATGCCTGGGGCCCTGAAGCGAGATCTCAACCCGAACCATTGACGTGCAACTCCATCGTCATTGTCTCTGCACTTTCCAGCTTAATGGCATCTGTCCTGGGCAGGGAACGACTGTGAGTGTTAATCTCAGAAACTAGCAGTTATTTGCTTTTATGCAGTGTGAGAACTCCCAGATATCGGGAAATGTGACAACTTTGATCAAATGAAGAGAGTCTACCACCTCTTGCCTTGTGACCAAAACAGCAAATGGATCTGAAGACACAAGAGACTGAAGCGTGGGAGGGTGAAGGGAGGCGTGATAGACGTATATCAAATTATGAGAGGCAAAGATAGGGTAGGCAGTCGTAGTCTTGTTCCCATGGAGGAAATATCAGAGAGGCACAGGTTCAAGGTGAGAGAGGCAAAGGTTAAAGGAGATGTGCAGGGCAAGTTTTGTTTTTCACGGAGAGTGGTGGTTATCTGGAACGTAGTGCCAACAATGGCGGTGGTGGCAGATAGGACAGTGGCTTTCACAAAGGCACATGGATATGCGGGAAGGGAGGAATATAGATCACGTGCAAGCAGAGGAAATGAACTTGGTTTCATGATCAGCGCGGACATTGTGGGCCGTGGGACCTGTTCCTGCGCTGTACTGAATGGTGGAACCAGTCACCGGGTCAAAAGCGGTGGATCCAGTGACAGGCCGACACCCCTCCCTGTGTTCCTGCTCCATGTTCCCCACCCAGCCGTACCCTGGGTGCTGATGTTTAGCTCGGTTTGGTTCATAGATGCAGCATGGAAACAGGCCCTTCTGCCCACCGAGTCCACATCTACCAGCGACTAGTTCTACAGTATGTTATCCCACTTTCACATCCACTCCCTACAGGCTAGGGGGAATTTACAGACGGCCAGTTAACCTGCACGTCTTTGGGATATAGGAAGGCCGTCAGCATCCATAAAGACTCATCACACCCCTGTAACAGACTGTTTGAACTACTTCCCTCCGGCAGGCGTTACAAGGCCTTCTACGCCCGTACCTCCAGACTCCGAAACAGCTTTATTCCAAGAGCTATAGCGGCTCTGAACCGGCCCTGCTGAGTGCCCCCCACCCCCCTGGACTGTCTCCCTCGGATGGTCACGACACACAGCTTATTTATTTATTTTACTTTTCTTTTTCATCGGTTGGAGCTGCATACTAAATCTCGTTGCACTGACGTGCAATGACTATAAAAGATATTATTATTATTATTATTATTATTATTATATAGGAGGAAACTGCAGGACCTGGAGGAAACCTACGCAGTCACAGGGAGAACATGCAAACTCCACACAGACAGCGGCAGAGGTTAGCATCGAACCCTGTGGTCACTGAGCACCTTGTTGAGGATCGTGACCGCTGTATAAAAGAACAGCCAAGGTCAAACGAAGCTTTGACATGTGTGGAAACAAAAATCCGCAGATGCTGGTTCATACCAGAGATAGACACAAAAAGTGCTGAAGTAACTCAGCGGGTCAGGCGGCATCTCTGGAAATAAAAGATGGGTGATGTTTTTGGGTTGGGACCCTTCTCAGAGAGGTGTAACTCGGCAAGTGGCACCCCAGCCAGGTTAGCGGGTGCCCCTGTGGAAGGGTGAGAGGGTGGGAGCGTGTGGGGTGCCAGTGGCCGAGGAAGGGGGGGGGGGGGGGGAGGTGCAAGACAATCCAGCCAGCGTTGGTAGTGCTGCTCCTCGTTACAACCGTAAACCAACCAGAGGCACACGGCCGTGGGGAGAAGGCAAGGCTGTTTTTGTTTACTGTGAAATAACTCCCAGGTTATCTGTGAGCACTTGTTTTTACTACAATCTGAATCACACAGGGGGAAAAAAAACACCTTTAATAAAGTAACTGCACCTTAAGGAACTCAAACAGAGGCCAACATTGTCTGTAGCCATAGTAACTAATTAGTGAGCAGCTCACTGCAAGAAGAAACACAACAGAAGAGGCCGGAGGGCAGGAGCAGCACAGTTACCCAGTCTCCAGGCTCTCTCCTCTCCCATCCTTCCCTCTGCCTGGCTCCTTCTTGTCCACAGTGGTGTTTGTGTGCGTGTACATGTGTGTGCACATATTGTTCCGCTCCGCAGTGGCCCATTCTGCCGTCAGGGCTCCTGACACGGAACAAAGCGGTGCGTTGTTTTATGGGCTGCGTGGCCCCTGGGCATCCTCCCGCAGCCAAGAGGGCGGATCAGCCTGGCGCTGGTCGCAGCTGCAGCTCGCTGCTCCTCTGATCCGATGCCAGGAAGTGATCAGGCATGGGCGGGTCAGGTGATGGTGCTTTGGGAAAAACAATTCTGTTTTGCCCCGGGTGAAACCACCTCACTACCTCACTCAGTAATGCACTCTCTCACATTCTGCGGCTAAGGTGATATAGGTCGCTGACGGAGGAGCAGAGTGGGGGGGGGGGGGGGGGAACGTTGCTGATTGATTCGTTCATCGTTCAGGAGTTCAGTTAGGCAGCACCAGGTACGGTGTGCGTGACGCTGGTAAAGCCCACCTGGTCCACTGCTCATCTCCTGGCCAGCGAATCTGCCCCACCTACCTGGGAAGGTGGCAGTCATACAGCATGGAAACCGGGCCTTTGGCCTACCTTGTACAGCATGGAAACAGGCCCTTCAGCCCACCATGTACAGCATGGAAACAGGCCCTTCAGCCCACTTTGTCCATGCTGACAAAGTTGGCATATGGCTAGTCCCATTTGCCCTGCATTAGACCCACTTCCCGCTTCCTATCCAGATATTTGTCCAAATGTCCTTTAAAAGACATAATTGTATCCACTTCTATCGCTTCTCTGGCAGCTCATTCTAGATACGGGCTTCCCTCTGAGTGAAAAGGTTGCCCCTGAGGTCCCTCTTAAATCTCTCCCCTTTCACCTTAAGCCCGTGCCCTCTAGTTTTAGAATCGTCTACCCTGGGAAAATGACTGTGAGTGTTCACTTTATCCATGCCCCTCATGGTCTTGTACACCTCAATAAGACCACCCCTCACCTTCCTCCGCTCCAACGTAAGAGGTCCCAGCCTATCCAAGTTCTCCCTGTAACTCCAGCCCAGCTTGTTCTCCAGAGTGTATGAACAACCAGGATCACTGGTCCTCCATGGACCGTGGATGTTTGTAGGATTGCAGGTCCTCAAACAAATGCCTTTGACCAACATTGCTCAGACAGCCATAAGCATTGGCAGCTGCCTCTCTTCCCTAAACCAGCTGTGTGGTGGTGTGTCTGATCCATACAAAGGACCCTGCTTGTACTGCTTTCACCAGGTCAGTCATACAGCATAGAAACAGTAGACCCTTCAGCCCAGATCATCTATGCCCACCAAGTTGCCCTATCTCAACTAGTCTCATCTGCCTGTACCTATTCCATATCCCTCTACACATTTTCTATCCATGTAACCTGTCCACGTATCTTTGGATAAGGTCTCACAATTTTCTAATGGGTAGGAGGCCACTTGGCCCGTTGACTCTGTGCTAGCTTACACAACAATGCTGATGAACCCAGTCACCACTTGCTTCCGTGTAACTCATCCTCCCTCACATTCCCGTCGACTCTCGCCCCCAGCTCCACCACCCACCCGCACCAGGGGCGATTTACAGCAAACAATCAACCCACACCTCTTTTGAATCACGGCCCTGTATTCCAGGCAACATCCTGGTGAATCACTTCTGCTCTCTCTGTTGCTGCCGTATCCTTCCTGGAGTGTGGTGACCACTTACAGAAGGGGTAGGAGAGGGTGAAGGGGAGGACGAGAGGGGAAGAGCTGGGAACTAGGAAAATAAGAGAGGAGAGATGAAGGTAGAGGGTGGGGGGGAGGAAGTGGGGGGGGGGGGGGGTAGAGGGGGAGAGAGGAGAGGAGAGGAGAGAGGAGGGTAGAGGGTGGAGAGACGAGAGTAGAGTGAGGAGGGGTGAGAGTGAAGGGAGGGGGAGAAGGGGGAAGAGAGGAAAGTAGGGGGAGAGTGGAGGGGGAGAAGTGAGTAGAGGGGGGAGAGGGGGGGGTAGAGTGGGGGGGGGGGGTGAGAGAGTAGGGAGGTGGAGAGTGGAAAGTAGGGGAGAGAGGAGGGTAGCGGGGAGGAGAGGAAAGTAGAGGGAAGAGAGAGAGGGAAAGATGAACAGAGAAAGGAGGGACAGAGGGAGGGAGGAGAGTCAGGTAGAGGGAGGGAGTGAGGGGAGAGGAGGAAGCAGAGAGAAAGAGGTGGGAGGGAGAGAGGGACTGAGGGGATGTGTGCAGTGCAACATATTGAGCTTCAGAAGGTGGACTTGCAGGAGTGGATCTGGGGACTGCAGAGTGCCTCTCACTGTTGAAACCGTTTCAGCGTTTGCCTCCACAGCACTGCACTTCAAACTGATTCATTACACGTTAAGTGCTCTCAGACTTTGGGAGGCAGAATGAGATAGTGCAGGAGTCTGTGTGCTTTCTGATCTGTGTAATTGAGAATACGCTGTGCCAGTACGGTGAGAGGCAGGTCTAGCTCACCGCACGGAGGGCGGTGGGAACGTTTCCAGAGGGACCCACATGACGGCACTGCTCAGACTGGGGCATCTTCACCCCAGTGACAGGCCCCTCACCTGATGTACAAACCTTTCCTATCCCCCCTCACCACCTTCATTCATTCACCGTGGCCCCCCCCCCTCAGATTCCTATTAAATCTTTCCCCTCTCTCACCTGAAACTTATGTCCTCTAGTTCTTGATTCCCCTACCCTGGGTAAAAGACTGTGCCCTCATCCTATGATTCCCCTCATGGTGTTACACACCACGGTTGGATCACTTGTCTCACGAATGTCCCAAACCAGTTAGTCTAGCGAGGGATATCAGCAAACGTACTGAGCACAAGGAAGGATAAACTGCGTACAACACACCATGCAGGAGTGTACAATGGGCACATTACAATTGCACGCGTGCAGACATTGTTTGTGTGTTTAGCTTGCTTGTTTGTAGAATGTGTGTATATGCGTGTGTGTGTGCGTTTGCATGTGTGTGTGAGCACTGACAGAATGGGGAGGGGCGGGGGGTGGGGGGGGGTGTTGGGGACTGGTTCCAGGAGGGAGCTAGGGCTGGGGATTAATTCAGAGCTGGGAGGGAAGTGGTTTAGAGGAATCTGGGCCAAACGTGACTAGCTTAGATGGGGCATCTTGGTCGGCATGCATGAGTTGGATTAAGGTCCTGTATGACTGTGGTCTTATGGGGGGAAGGGATGTACTGAAGTGAATTTCTGGGTGGGGGTTGGATTGGTTCAGAGGTGTAGGCTTCAGGGTTGGGAGTGAGGGGATGGGACGACTTGGCATGCAGATCGGTGAGTAAATGAGGACCCGCAGCAAGGGCCAGCATCTTCTACAGATGCGCCGTAGCAAGCATTTTATCAGGATACATCACAGCATGGTTTGGGAACAGCAGCAGCCAAGACCGCAACAAATTGCAGAGAATTGTGGACGTAGCCCAGACCCACATAAACCAACCTCCCTTCAATTGACTCTATCTCCACTTCACACTGCCTCGGCAAGGCCACCAGCATAATCATGGCTCAGTCTCACCCCGGTGTGGGGTAGGATGGGGGGAGTGGGGTGAGGTGCTGTGGAGGGATGTGAGACCACGTGAACTGGGAAGACTCACGTCCGCATCTGGGACGAGTTGCCAGAGGAAGCTACAGAAGTCGATACAATCACGATCTTTAAAAGACATTTGGAGAGATATATGGATAGGAAGGGTTCAGAGGGATACGGGCCAAATGGCAGGCAAATGGGACTGACCCAGGATGCCAACTTGGTAGGCATGGGTAAGATGGGCCGAAGGGCTATTTTTCCGCGCTGTGCAGCTCAGTGACTGTGACTATGGGCTGGAAGAGGAATTGCTGCAGCTTATTCCAATAATAGACTGTGCTGTGTTTCGGCGTTGAGAAATGTGCCTGTTCTCACACCCTCTTTCTGTCAGCCCTCAAGTAAGTTGACAGACTCACTGGGATCCACAGCGGAACAAATGCCCGCTCTCAGCAACGGTTAACTGCAATCTTTGCTTCGTTTGATGCCCTGCGGCTACACTAACATATTGTATTACATTTGTTGTCATTAGAATATTGAAAAAAAAAATTTCCATTTAGTTTACGTTAAAATATTTGACTCAACATTGAATGCTGGTCCTTCCATCTGTTTTACAACTCGGTTCAATTTATCTTCCTTTCATCGCCCCTTTTATACAAACCCCGCCACCCATTCCCATTTGACCAGAGAGTGTCGCTGCTTGTCCAGGGGGGATGTGGACGGCGAGCTCCAGCCACACCTCACACAGCTGCCCACATCTGGACACCACACCTGGACGTGTGGAGGAGGTCCCACACTAAGGGGCAGGGATCTGAGGAAGCTAGAGGTGGGCTTCTCCCAGGTGGGTACGGCAGAAGAGAGCAAAACTGAGGGTAACTGAAGTCTCTAACATGGTCCAGCAAAACAGGCGGCACCATGGCGCAGCGGTAGAGTTGCTGCCAGAGACCTTGGTTCGATCCTGACTACTGGTGCTGTCTGGATGGAGTTTGTACATTCTCCCTGTGACCACCTGGGTTTTCTCCGGGTGCTCCGGTTTTCTCCCATGCTCCAAAGTAGGTTTAGGTTTATAGGTTAATTAGCTTTGGTAAAAAAAAATTGTGAATTGTCCCTAGTGTGTTAGTGTACAAGATGAGTGCTGGTCGGTGTGGACTCAGTGGGCTGAAGGACCTGTTTCTGTGCTGTATCTCTAAAGCCTAAAGTGCCGGAGCAACTGAGCGGCTCAGGCAGCATCTGTGGAGGGAAATGAATGAGCGGCGTTTCGAATCGGGGCACTCCTTCAAGACTGGAGTCAAGGGGGCAGAGTTGTCAGACTGCGGTGATGGGAAGGGGCGGGGCAAGAGTTGATCGTAGAGGATTTATTGAGTCAGGTGGGGGGGCGGAGCAGGGTGGAGATAGTGATCGAGGCTGGAGGTGATGAGTGGGGAAAACAAAAGGGTGCAGGCGGGGGAACCTGATGGGGAAGCAAGGTGGGGAGAGAAATGTAGAACCAGGGGGAGGGATAATATTTTTGAATAAGTCAAATGACAATACTTTATGTGTAATTTTAAAGGATCCAAATGAAGGGAGAAGATAACAAGGAGAATGGAAAAGAGCGGGAAGGGGATGGGGATTTATGACCTGACTCCCTTGTCTCCATCAGTGAGGGCTGCAGGAAAGGTAGAGGAGAATGTGATGTCGGGCTCCGAGATCATTGAGTGGGGGCAAGGAACTCCCTCCGATATCAAGGCAGCATTTGATCAAATATCACATCAATGTGGTCTGGTAAAACTGGTCAACAGGCATCAGAGGGAAACACACCCAAACAGCTGGAGTTACACCCTGCATAAGGATTGTAGCTGCTGGAGGGTCAGCAGCCCGGCTCCAGGGTATCACTGCAGGAGTTCCTCAGGGCCGTGTCCTGGATCAAACATCACTGCAGAAGTTCCTCAGGGCAGTGTCTGGACCCAGCTATCTTCAGCAACTTCACAAATCTTCCTTCCAACGGAAGGTCACCAATGAGAGCGTTCGTTGAAGGTTGCGCAATGTTAAATTCCATTTGCAAGTCCTCAGCGTACATACAGGGAGACCTATATAATATTCACTCAGGGGCTGAAAAGTGACAAATAGCATTGCGCTATAGAAGTGCCATGCAATCCCCTTAGCCAACAAGGGAGTATCTAACCATTGACACTCAGTGGCATTAACCACAACAAAGACCCCATCAGCATGATTCAGGGGGGGTGGGTCTCCATCCACATGAAATTCAACTTAACCAGTCACATTGACTCCATCTACACTTATGCCTCGGGAAAGCAGCGAACATGATCAAGAACCACTGACACCCTGGTCTTTCCCTCTGCTACCATCTCCTATTTTCTGAATAAGCAGAAGATACAAAAGCTTGAAAGCACGTACCACCAGATACAGGAACAGCTTATTCCTGCTGTTGTCAGACTGCTTATATGGTCCTCCCTTAAGCTAGGTTGTCGTCCTGATCTTCCAACCTACCTCATTGTGGCCCTTGCACTTTAAAAAAAAATCTGTAACCACAACACCATAACACTGTATTGGTATGATCAAGTATACCGAGTGAAAAGCTTTTGTTTGTGTGTTATTCAATAAATCAGGTAATGCCATGCATGAGTACAATCAAACCAAACATACGGTAAGTAGAACAGGTAGAGCAAAGGGAAAAACACCAGAATGTAGTGCTAACATTGTAGTGTTCCTTTTCCAGAGAAAGACCAAGGATTGGGACTACATCCTAGCTCAAAAGTCAGATAAATAGCTGTTCCTGAATGTGGTGTTTGTAAACTTGGTGCCTCCCATCTGAAGGTCAGGTGGAGAAGAGGGAATGACCGGGTGTGAGTGATCCTTGGTTATGTTGGTTGCTTTCCCGAGGCAGCGTGAAGTGTGGATGGAGTCAATAGTAGGAAGGCTGGTCTATGGACTGGGTTATGTCTATAACTCTGCAATTTCTTGCGGTCTTGAGCATAACTGTTCCCAAACCAAGCTGTGGTGCAACCTGATATTACAGTTCTATGATTCTGTAACTGATTGTAAATTCTCCAAGGGTTTGAGGCTGGCATCTCCAAAGTTAGTCTAGGTACAATCAGTGAGTCATTTTACCTTCTGCCCCATCCCTTAACATGGTTTGTGCAAAGCTCCAGAGACGGAAAGGAAAGGAAAGTTGTTGATGTTTGTAGCATCTGGATGTGTGTGCAGTAATGTAGTGTTTATGTAACTGGGTAGGTCATCAGAGCTGGCGTGAGCTACACTGAGAAGTTGACTTCAAATCCAAACAATGAATTCACGAAATTTCAATTCTCTTTTACCAAACAATTTGCAATTGCAAACCTGGGTTTGTGAAAATCCATGTGGTCTACTCCTGCCCTGGAGTAGAAGCAGCCCCCGTCTCTCCCTATAACTCCAGTGTCAAGTACCAAGCCAAAGAGGTTGACACCGAACCACCCAATGGAAAGGCCATGCCCGTAGTGTCAAGCAAGGTGCCTAATGCCAGCCCGAGACACCACAGCCTGGCAATGGTGAACAAAGGTGATTGCCACATTTGCTTTGAAGAAACTCACCGCATCCGGAGATCATTTAGAGAAAAGGCGATCTGAAAATACAACAGCATTTGCTGTAGCTTTAGAGAAGGACTCCATCTTCTTTATGTCGACCTTGGGAGAAGAGTAGAGCTTCCGACACCTTCAGTGGGAGCTTTCTCTCAGATCAAACACCCCAACCCTACACACACCACATAGAACAGCACAGCACCTGGGGCAGGCCCATCGACCCACAACATCTGTGCTGGCCACGGTGCCTAGTTTAACTGATTGCATCTCCCAGAGATGTTATATATCTCCAATCCCTGCCTGTGCATGTGCCCAACTAAAGGCCTCTTAAACGTTGCTATTGTATTTGCTTCTACCACCTCTCCTGGCAGCGCGTTCCAGGCACCCACCACTCTCTGTGTAAAACACTTCCCCGACACATCTCCTTGAAACTTTCCACTTCTCAACTCAAACATATGTCCTCTGTTATTTGACGTTTTCACCCTGGGGTAAAAGATTCAGTCTACCCTATCTATGCCTCTCATACTGTCATACAGTTCTATACAGAGGAAGCATTATCCAAGTATTATCCAACCGCTCCTTATAGCTAAAGCTCTCCAATCCAGGCAACATTCCGGTAAACCTCTTCTGTACCTTCTCCAAAGCTTCCACATCCTTCCTTTAGCGGGGAGAACAGAACTTTACACATCACTCCAAAAAAAGACACAAAGTGATAGAGTAACTCAGCGGGCCATACAGCAGCTCTGGAGAACGTGGATAGGTGAAGTTTTGGGTCGGGAACCCTCTTCAGACTTGCTACTCTGTCCATGGTCACATATCCATGTTCTCCAGAGATGCTGTCTGACCCGCTGGTTTATTCCAGCACTTTTTTTGTAAACCAGCATCTGCAGTTTCTTGTTTCTACACAATATTCCAAATGCAGCCAAAGCCATGACTTCCTGACTCTTATACTCAATGCCCCGACCGATGAAGGTAAGAATACCGTACACCTTCCTCACAGCTCAATCTACTCATGTTACTACTTTCACTGAGCTGTGGGCCTGCATCCCAGCGTCTCGGGAGTTTCAGGGAGGCTGGCTGGAACCAAAGCTGTGGACTAAACGCTTCAACAGGTATGCTCCCTGGCTCCTCACAACAACTGCTGCTGCACCAGTTGGTCTGGCTTGTGCCATTGTTATCCTGCTGCTGTCTGCGATTACAATAACATGCACTCACTGTATGTAATGCCTTTAATGAGTACAAACTCTCCCGGCGTTTCACAGACGCAGCATCAAACAGCGGATGCAGCTGATCAAAGGTTTGGCCAAAGAGGTAGATTTAAAGGAGGAGAGGTTGTGGGGTTGGGGATTTGGTCCTTGGAGTTCCGGCAGCTGGAGGCAGGACTGCCAATGGTGAACACCAGGCAGGGGTTAGATGGGGCAGATACCTGCGAGGATTTGACAGCAAGAGGTAATGAAGACAGGAAAGGAAAACACACGGAGGGATTGTTTTGATCGAGCTTCCTTTGGAAAACGTATTAGAAAACCTGACTACTCTCCACTTCTGTCATGATTTCGGCAAACTGCAGATGGTCTCTGGGGAGTGTGGTGTTACCAGTGGTGAGAGGCTTGTGCACGGGAAACTTGCAAAGCCATCCTGCATCCTATTATCCTGGTTTGGGAACAGCTCTGACCAACACCGTGGTTGCACCAAGTGTTGTGGATGTAGCCCAGTCCATCACACAGACCAGACTCCTGTCTCAACCCATTCCTTCCCTCCAAGAGATGCTGTCTGTCCTGCTGAGTTACTCCAGCATTTTCTGTCTCCCCGCCATTGACTCCATCTACACTTCATGCTGCCTCTGAAGGATCCTTTCACCTTGGCCATTCCCTCTTCTCCCCTCTCTCTTCGGGCAGAAGATACAAAAGCTTGAAAGCACATACACCAGATTCAGGAACAGTTACTTCCCCTCTGTAATCAGACTACTGAAGGGTAATCCCGTAAACTAGGGCCTAGTCCCAATCTCCCAACCTACCTCAATGCAGCCCTTGCACTTTTTTTATCTGCACTTTCTATGTAACTGTGACACTATAACATAACACTATATTCTGCACTCTGGGGGGTTTTTTTTGCACTACTGGTTGTCCTTGTGTCTAGTTGGATTGTACTCATATATAGTATGTTTTGACTGGTTGGTACGCAAAGTTTTTCACTGTATCTTGGCACAGTATCAGTACCAATACCAATAAACCAGTACCAATATTACTGATACACGTCCATCGGGAAGGCAAGAACAGCAACAGTATGATCAAGGCTCAGATTCCATTTAGGGGTTCTCAATAAATGTAGCAGCTCAGGGCTTGAGAGCAAGTCCAGGGCAATAACCAGCCATGGGATAGCATTTGCAGGCGATCATCTCCACACATAAGGCGCAGTCTATCTGCCCGGCTTTGATATTTGGTGACAGACCAGCACCCAACACCTACCCATTCACACGCTATGATTCCCTAATGCCCCTGAACCAAGGAACAGCTCAGAGTCAAACTTGTTGGTGGTTCTGGAAGACAAATGAAGTAGAGATGATGGAAATCTGAAAGAAGAGGTCAAATAGCTGGAAGCACTCAGCAGTTCAGGCAACATCTACGGAGAAAGAAGCAAGAGTTAATGATCATTCTTTGGAGCGCAGAAGGTTAAGGGGGGACTTGATAGAGGTCTTTAAAATGATGAGAGGGATAGACAGAGTTGACGTGGATAAGCTTTTCCCACTGAGAGTAGGGAAGATTCAAACAAGGGGACATGACTTGAGAATTAAGGGACAGAAGTTTAGGGGTAACATGAGGGGGAACTTCTTTACTCAGAGAGTGGTGGCTGTGTGGAATGAGCTTCCAGTGAAGGTGGTGGAGGCAGGTTCGTTTTTATCATTTAAAAGTAAATTGGATAGTTATATGGACGGGAAAGGAATGGAGGGTTATGGTGTGAGCGCAGGTATATGGGACTAGGGGAGAATATGTGTTCGGCACGGACTAGAAGGGTCGAGATGGCCTGTTTCCGTGCTGTAATTGTTATATGGTTATATGGTTTTATATCAGACTCCGGCCTGAAATGTTGACTATGTTTTGCTCTCCACAGATGTTGTTTGACCTGCTGAGAACTTCCAACCATTTCTGTTTCTCTTGGGGCCGGAGTCACATCCTGAGGGAAAGGAAGCAAGTTTCCTTCAGTAAAGTTACAGTGAAATGTTCCAGCTGCCATGGATTCAAGCTGGAGTCTCCAAACAACCAGCCTGGATTCCAGCAGTAGTTCACCACACTGGGACCTTTCCATAGCTGCTGCAACCCATGGCCTCTCTCACCTGGAGAGGAATGCTGGCACTGACAGTCCCATCTTGACTGGGAATGTTCGCAATGTCAATGTGTGGATGTTCAGTAAACATTAGCCATGCTGGTAACACACCTTGTAATCCGCTACAGGAAGCTGGTATGATTTGCACGGCAAGATTTTTTTATTGATTGAATATTTACATTAACATCATGGGTACTGGTCTCCCACCATCGAAGGGAGCAACAGAAGGCCCTGCCTCAAAAAGGCAGCCGGCATCACCAGTCTGACCACACTCTCATCTCGCTGCTACCATCGGGAAGAAGGTATGAGTTTGAAAACCGTGACCACCAGGTTCATGAACAGCTTCTTCCCACCAGCATCAGGTTCTTGAACATTGCACAACACTAACCAGAACCTTACCTCTGCAAATATCTACTGTGGACTTTGTTTTAGTTGCACAATGTACTCGGTTACTATCATGGTCTGGTTACTGAATATTAGTAATTATCAATTAATTGTATTGTTTATTGCATATTGGTTTGTGTGAAATTAAGTTTACGGGCCAGTAAAGCTACTGCAAGTGGGAATGTTATTGTTCCCTTGCACATGACACATGACAAATAAACGCTCTTGACTCTTGAAGAAAAAGATCTGAGTTGGTGACAACATCGACCCTTCTATCTGCAGCTCCCGTGCATGGAGACTACTTTCAGCTCGCTCCACCCCAATCACAAGAACAAATTACACTGAGGCATCACCAGGGTTGGCATCTGAGAGTAGCATCAGGCACTAGAGTGGAACCAGAAGCGCACGCACACGCACACGCACACACGCACACACCTACACGCGCACACGCATACACGCACGCCCACACACACACACTCATGCATATACACACGCACACATGCATACACGTTCACACGCACGCACACACACATGCACACACACACACACGCATGGTCGTGCGCACACACACCTGCACACACACACGCACGCCCACATGCACACACACGCGCACACACGCATACACACATGCATGCACACACACGCACGCGCACACACACACACACACACACACACACACACACACACACACACACACACACACACACACACACACACACACACACACACACACACACACAGAGCAGAGGCAGCCACAACGTACAGGGTTAGAACAATTATTCTCGACATGTTGTGGTGGTGATGGTGAAGAGATCCTGAAACTGGGGAAAAATAGGTGCCGAGCCTAATAGAATACAGGACAGTACAGCACAGAAACGGGCCCTTCGTCCCACAATGTTGGTGCCGAACATGATGCCCAGTTAAACTGATCTCATCGGTCTTACATGATCCCTATCCCTCTATTCCTTGCACTTCCATGTGCCTTTCCAAAAGCTTCTTAAATGCCACAGTTGGAGAGATTTGCATAAGCAGCACTATTCTAAAGCAGAGAGTAGGTAACAAAATTAGTTTTACAACAGAGCCCAGTGGGGAGTATACATTACACGCATGGTGTCAAGGAGAATGCATTTTAGCAACCAACATTTTTACTTGATTCGAAGATGCAGCATGGAAACAGGCCCTTCAGCCCATTAAATCTATGCCGACCATCGATTACCCATTAACACTAGTTCTATGTTATCCCGCTTTCTCATCCACTCCCTAGGCACCAGGGACAATTTACAGAGCCCCAATTAACCTACAAACCCGCCTGTCTTTGGGACGTGGAGGAAAACCGGAGAACCCGTAGGAAACCCACACGGTCACAGGGAGGACATGCAAACTCCACACAGACAGCGCCCGAGATCAGGATTGAACCCTGGTCTATGGTGCTGTGAGGCAGCGGCTCTACCAGCTGCTCCTCTGTGCCACTAATGCACTTTACTACCTTTCAGATTGATGGCAGTGAGGGGTGGGTTGACAGGGCCACACATGTTGATGTGGGTGACACAGGCTTGCAACAGGACAGTTCTGAGAACTCAAAACCCCAGTTTATATTCTGACCTGGCAGAGTTGTGAACAAGTGAGAGGGTGAAGGAAGGAGGCCAGTTCAGCTTTGTAAGGGAAACTTTAATTTTGATAACAGTCAAATGAATCCACAACTCTGCCTGAAACAAAGCTCCAATTTAAAGAGTTAACATTAAATCATCGGCTCTTTAAATTGGAGTTGTGTTTGCACTTTGATTTACGTAGAGGTGGAGGGATTTATTTGATGAGGATTGAACTCAATTCTCATTTTATCTCTCTCATTTCTGGAAAAGAAACAGGAAAGGTGTCAACATCTTTCCAGTAGTTTGTTGACTTCTAAAGCAGATAATTTGCTTAGTCACATATCTGTCCCCGCACCCCCTCACCCCGTCTGCTTGGCTGTGCCCCCTCCCATGGTTCTGTTGGAGAGGAGACTCCCGGGTAACAAAGGGTTAAGAAGAAATCGAGCGGGGATGCTAGGGGCCGCAATGCTGCAGAACACAGCAGTGTTCGTGCGAAGGCAACTCATTTCCCGAAACACTGCAGACATACTGCCCGGGGCGATCCAAAACCTTTCGAGACTAAAATGGCTTGCAGGACTTCGAAGTAATAAGGTGTTTTTTTTTTCCTCCCACTCTTCCTTTTTATCCTAGTCTGGGGGGAAAAAAAGGGTTTGCATGCAGCAAAAAAACCCAAATATTACCACGGCGAGTTTTATGTTAAGTTGCTGGTGAACGAGGCTTCTTTGTGAAGCTTTGTGTGTTTATTAAGTAACATTATGTCATCGTCAAAATCATTGTTCTGGTATCATAGTGGAAATTAAATTGTTTTGTGAGATTAACCTTCTCATTTGTGGAAATTTTCATCTACTCACCAAACTCACAGAAAAATAGGCACCTAGGAGGGGTGTCTGGGTCGAGAGCAACAGAGAGGTATTGAGTTGTTGATTAATACCTTGCAGACTAGCCCCCTTCCCCAGCAGCTTAAAGCAGCCTCACAGCTATCTGACTGCTTCACGGCACACAGTACATGGAGGGGGATTTGATTTCTTGGTTATTTAGATGGATGTGTTAGCTCCGCTATTGCAGGGTGTGGAGTGATGTGCGATGTACAAATAACATGGGATATGGCACGCATTTCCGATCTAAGCAAACACAACCATTGAACTTCTGATAGACACAAAGTGATGGAGTAACTCAACGGGTCAAAGGATGCTTGACAGTAAAAGGATGGGTGATATTTTCGGTTGGGACCGCTCTTCAGACTGAAAGATTCACATTGCAATGTTTAAGAAACATTTAGACAGGTAAATGGATAGGGTAGGTTTAGAAGGATATGGGCCAAAGGCAGGCAGGTGGGACTAGAGTCGATGGGGCATGTTGGTCAGCGTGGGCTATTTGGGCCGTAGGGCCTGTTTCCACGCTGTATGACTCCAAGACTCTCTGACAGTTTAGGGGGGAGGGTGAAGAGCTGGAGGCGGGAAAATACCAAAACCGATCAATACTGGCCACAAATGACCTCAGTCTGGGTGGTGCCTGGTAGGTCCATTGATGGCTGGGGAAGGAGGCATCTGAGAAGGATGAGGCAAGGGTGGCACAGCGGGTAGAACTGCTACCTCCCAGCGCCAGAGACCCGGGTTCAATCCTGACCTCGGGTGTGGAGTTTGCACGTCCTCGTGGTATCCTCCAGTTGCCCCAGTTTCCTCCCACATCCCAAAGACTTGCGCGTCTGTAAGTTAATTGGCCTCTGTAAATTACCCCTAGTGTGTAGGGAGTGGATGGGAAAGTAGGATAACATAGAACTAGTGTGAATAGGTCGGCATGGGTGGTGGACCGAATGGCCTGTTTCCATGCTGTATCTCTAAACTAAACTATATTTGTAAGTCACGGACATGTCACCACTTGCTCGGTAAAGAATGTTCTGGAGCAGAGTAGCCAGTGGTGTACACTTACAATGACAGGCTATGACACAGCCCTCCTCTCTCCATCGAGCACATCCCAGTGACCTCACACACGGCATCGTACCCCAAGTGAAATACTGATAATAAGTTGCAGGAGCGACCTGATGAAAGAACATGTTGCGTCTCCTGGAGTGGAGCAGGAACGTTTTGCTCCTGGGCATCGCAACGCAAGGCAAAGGAAAGATCAAAATCCCGGCTCCATTATATCAGTCAGTGCTGGCAAGGCCCACCAAGGAGTTTGGACATTTCAGATGAGAAACTTTAATTAGTCTAGAAATCTGATAGCTTGCATAAATTCTCTTGACGTGTTCTGTGAACTGAGGAAGCCCATGTGCGATGGGAGCAGAGAGGCCACTGTTCTCTGCTGGATATCGGCCACCTGTTGGATGAAGTACTGGGCTCAGGTGGTACAGCCAGAGTCAATGAGGCCTAGCTCAGGCCTGACCAATGATGGCTGCAACAAGGTGGCGGAGGGAGCCAAGTGCAGAGAAGAGCAGAGAACAGATGGATAACGGGTGATTGTGATGGAGAAACATGTCTACATGTTGCACCAGTTCTAACACACAGAGAGCAGCCAATTCCCAGCACTAATCCACAGTGATTTATGACTGGGAGCGTTTACACAGATGACTGCTAATGTCTCTACCAATGACTCTCCTCCTGACACCCCAACGCTGTCCTATCATCAGAGTGTGGTACGATGCTCTCCACTTGCCTGCACCAATGCAGTTCTAACAACAACATAGATAGGGTAGACAGTCACAACCTTAATCCCAGGGTGGAAATGTCAGGCTGGAGGGCACTGGTTTAAGGTGAGGGGGCAAAGTTGAAAGGAGATGTGTGGAGTACGTTTTTTATACAGATGGTGGAGGGGGTCTTGAACGCGCTGCCAGGGGTAATGGTGGAGGCAGACACTATAGTAGGGTTTAGGAGGCTTTTGGATAGGCGCATGGATATGCAGGGAATGGAGGGATATGGATCACACGCAGGCAGTGGTGATTAGTTTAATGTGGCACCATGTTCAGCACGGGCATTGTGGGCCAAAGGGCCTTTTCCTGTGCTGTATGTTAACATTCAAAAAACGGCAACACTTGACAAGGCTTGTTCAGGATCGGACTGACTACCCAAAACGTTCAGTCCTTCCATCTCCAGGTACAGTGGTTGCAGTGTGCCTCACATGAACAAAAAACACTGCAGTTGCTCAACCAGAGTACAGAAGGGGCGGTGGAGAGGAGGGGGTTTACCTGAATGCGTCAAATTGAATATTCCTGCTGTTGGTGGTGGGTTACCCAGTGGAATGAGGTGCTGTTCTGGGCATTTGTGTCCTGCCTCACTGTGATAGTGGAGATGGATGAGATAGCTCGTTGTAGGAATGTGCAGCCCTGATGCAGGGTCCCGACATGAAACGTTGATCGTCCCTCTGCCTCCACAGATGCTGCCTAACCCGTTGACTTCCTCTAGCTGATCTGCAGTCTCGTGTCCCACTGAAAATTCAAATTCCTTAATCAAGGCTGATGTAACAAACAGACCCAAGCCTTTAGCAGAAAGTGAAGACTGAGAGAGATGGCATGAGATCATAAGTGATAGGATCAGAATAATTAAGCCAAGCAACCCATCAAGTCTGTTCAGCCATTCAATCATGGCTGATCTATCTCTCCTTCCCAACACCATTCTCCTGCCTTCTCCCCATAACCCTTGACACCTGTACTAATCAAGAATCTATCTATCTCTGCCTTAAAAATATCCAGTGACTTGGCCTCCACAGCCTTCTGGGGCACAGGATTCCACAGATTCACCACCCTCTGACTAAAGAAAGAAATGCCAAGAAAAGATTACTGAGGTTGTAGGGATGATGAAAATGTTGTGCCATTTGTACTGATGAAGATGTAGGGTAGGATCCAGCAAATAATTTGACACGTACGATTTGTAAACACATTTGAACAGATATATGGATAGAAAGGGTATTGGGACATGGGCAAAATGCCGTTAAATGAGATTAGCCCAGTATGCAACTTGGTTGGCATGGACAAATTGGGCCGAAGGGCCTGTTTCCATGCTGTACAACTCCAGGAGTTGGGGGGAAGAGTTGAGGATTGGACAGGGAAAGGGTAAATCTGGGGGGGGGGGGGAGGAAAATGGTGCAGGGTTTGGCAGATCATGGCCGAGATGCCTGTTGCTTGCTCCAGTACTTTCAACACAACATATCAGGTGAGCTCGGTGTAAAACATTGCGATGGAACTTGTGGAGCAGCATGGCCAGCTGACCACAGACTGTGCCAAGCCAAGAGGGTTGAAGGAAGGTTCATTCTCTTGGCAAAACTGATCGGTGCAGTGAGCTGGAACACTCTCCTATCACATTGCTACGTTCTGGGCTTTACTCCAGCCCAGACAGATGGGATTATGGTCGGCACACCAATGCTCCCTCTCTGAAGCTTGCTGAAGTCCATGAAATATAAGAGGCTGTGCTTCCTCAGTCCAAGCCTCATCACATGGACCCCATCAAGGAAGATGGCTGGAGGGCAAACATCCCAGCCCAGGAGCACGGACCCCACTTGCTCAGATGAGTCCAGCCCCAACATCACACCAAGCTCGATACCATCCAGAGTAAAGCCATCTATTTGACTGGCACTCCATCCGCCATGCTGAACATTTAGTCCCTTCACCTCCATAATCTAGGCGCAGTCCCGATCTTCCAACCAACCACATTACGGACCTTGGACTTTTCCTCTGTAACTGTAACACTATATCACTATATAACACTATATTCTGCAGTCTGGTATTTTTCTCTTTCCACTACCTGTTGTCCATGTATAGTTTGATTGTACACGTGTGTAGCATGATTTGACTAGATAGCTCGCAGATGGTTTTTCACTGTACCTCGCTACACGTGACAATAGTAAACCGACACCGATATCGGACCATAGTGAACACTGTGCACCATCTACAAACGCCACAGCGGTTACCTACCCAGGCCAATCCCACAGCGCCTCCCAAACCTGGCACCTCTGCCAAGGTTTAGGAGAGGTGCCAGGAAGGAGAATGGGAACACCACTGCCTGCAGTTTACCCTCCAAGTCACACACATCCCTGAGCCCAGAATAAAAGGACCTACCTTTAGAAAGGAGATGAGCGGGAATTTCTTTAGTGAGAGGGTGGTGAATCTTTGGAATTCATTGCCACAGACAGTTGTGATGGCCAAGTCATTGGGTATTTTTAAAGCGAAGATTGATTAGTTCTTGATTAATAAGAGTGTAAAAAATTATGGGGAGAAGGCAGGAGAATGGGGTTGAGAGAGTAAGATAGATCAGCCGTGACTGATTTACAAAATAGACTCAATGGGCTGAATGGCCTAATACTGCTCCTATTGCTTATGAACAGGATTCGGAAGAATATCGCTGTTCCTTCACTGTTGCTGGGTCTAAGGCCAGGAAGTCACTGCTCAGAGCACCATGTGAGTACATGGGCTAGAGGGGAGTGCAGCAGTTGAAGAAGCAGCTCCCCCCCCCCCCCCACCCCCCACCCCCCACTTCCCCTCCCCCCCCCCCCCCCCCCCCCCCCCCACCTCCCCCCCCCCCCCCCCCCCACCCTCTCATGAGGGTCTCAGGTGGTAATACCTGTGCCACAAAGGAGAGGAAGAGGACATACTGTGTGAGATGTGTCACACACAGCTGGTGCTCAGGAGATAGATTTAATTTCCATAATGATGGAAATGCCGTATCTCTAAACTAAACTAAACTAAAGAGAGCTCAAAAATGTGCAGATTAATTTAAATTTGACTTTAAACATTGGAAACTGGGAGCTGAACAGACAACGTGATAGTGGGAACTTAAGCACGTCCACCCAAAACTCAGAGAGCGAGGTGAGGTTTATAAGGATGAGTTAAAAGAGAAGAGTTGGATAGTTTAATGAAAACCTCTATTTATACCTTGTCATGACCAGTTAGTGATGAATGAGTCAGAGTGTTTGTATAATCTACTGCTCCAGCAGTTTCAGATCGGGCAGAAATGATGTCCCTGATTCCCTGTCACAGCCAGTAGTCTCTCAGCTGGTTCGCATCTGAACAGTTCCTTATCATCAAGGTGCATAGGAATAACATTCCCCAAATAGAGTTGGAGTCATTCAGCACGGAAACGGGCCCTTCGGCACAACCTGGGGTGTAGTTATTTTGATGATCATTTGGAATGAAACCTTTTTTTTAACAGGATGTTCTCCCCAATCTACATCGCTCCCCTCCTGTGCCCCCCCAGCACTGAGATCATTCTCAGGAACAAGCTTGATGGCTTGAGACCTCACGTAAGTTCTCTTTTAGCCGTCTGATGGTGCCTGAGCTGATTACAACCCCAGGCAGGGCCTGGGTTGGCCAGATAATGGTGCGCCAAGCTGACTGAAACAAAACTGAAAATAAATCTGACCCCATCATAGAGACATACAGCAAGGAACCAAGCCCTTTGGCCCAACCCGTCCTTGCTCATCACAATGCCAATTCTAAGCTAGTCCCATTTGCCATAAAGGGTACAGAGAAGATTTCCGAGGATGCTGCCAGGACTTGAGGGCCTGAGCTACAGGTGGAGATTGAGCAGGCTAAGACTTTCTTCCTTGGAGAGCAGGGGGATGAGGGGTGATCTTATAGAGATGTATAAAATTATGAGGGGAATAGATAGGGTGAATGTACAGAGTCTTTTACCTAGAGTAGGAAAATCAAGAATCAGAGGACATAGGTCTAAGATGAGGAAGGAAAACTCTAATAGAAGCCTGAGAAGATGGCGGACATATGGAACCGAGAGAAGGTACATACAACTAGTTACCTTTTCATATCTCTCAGTTCCCTCTCCTCTGACTCTCAGTCTGAAGAAAGGGCTCGATCCGAAACGTCACCTATTCCTTTTCTCCAGAGATGCTGCATGACCCACTGAGTTACTCCAACTTTTTGTGTCTACCTTCGGTGTAAACCAGCGTCTGCAGTTCCTTCCTACACGTGCTGCCAGAGGAGGTGGTTGAGGCAGATACTATAGCAATGTTTAAGAGATATTTAGAAAGGTACATAGATAGGAAAATTTTAGATGGATATGGGCCAAATGGTGGCAGGTGGGATTAATGTAGATGGGACATCAGATATGTCTTAATCAGTGTAGTCATCATCGTTTTCATCCAAATCATTAACATATGTCACAAAAATAAGTGGTAGGCCATTTAGGACTGAAATGAGGAAAAACATTTTCACCCAGAGAGTTGTGAATCTGTGGAATTCTCTGCCACAGAAGGCAGTGGAGGCCAATACACTGGATGTTTTCAAGAGAGAGTTAGATTTAAATCTTGGGGCTAAAGATGGGGTTCCCAACCTTTTTCGTCCTGTTTACCCCTGGCAACTTTAATAGCACATAACAATGTTATTTCATTTATTTATGAACAACTATTGATGAACAGATACCAGTATACCAGAACAAAACACAATCAGTCAATGAGAAAAAATATGTATAAATTCAGAATCAACAAATTTATCACCTGGGTAGGCGAAATTTACCCTCTGGGGGAAAATTTACCGCAGGTTGGTAACCCTTGGGCTAAAGGAATCAAGGGATATGGGGACCAAGCAGGAACGGGGTACTGATTTTAGATGATCAGCCATGATCACATTGAACTGGCTCGAAGGGCCGAATGGCCTACTCATGCACCTATTTTTCTATATTTCTATGTTTTTATGTTTTTAAATCACTAATATCTATTATATTATCCCATATATTCTACATTAATCCATTTTTTTAAATTCTCCTCACATGCCTATTGACTCACCCCAGTTTCTGCCACTTACCTACACACCGGGAGACAAGTTACAGTGGCCAATTAATTCAGTGACTCAAGCAATACCCCTCCAACATAGGAGAACGTGACAGCAACACACTGGCCCCTCTTTAAATATTTGTTCTAAATATAACAAGTGCACAGAAAAAACAGAAAATTTGGAAATCTGAGATAAAATCAAGGACAGCTTCTCCCCCTCTGTTATCAGGCTTCTGAATGGTCTGTCCACAATCTAGGGTACTGTCCGATTCACCTCTGCCACGTTGCGGCCATTGGACTTTTGCTGTCTATGGCATTGGTGCGCTGCAATGCTGACAACTATATTCTGCATTCTGTATCTTCCCCTTTGCTCTGCTCATTGTACTTGAGTTTGCCTTGATTGTATTTATGTAGTATTATTTGATCTGATTGTATAGCATATTTTTCAAGCTTTTCATTGTACCTGGCTTGAGGATGTAACGAGGAATATGGATAAGGGAGAGCCAGTAGATGTAGTGTACCTGGACGTTCAGAAAGCCTTTGCTAGGGTCCCACATAGGAGATTAGTGTGCAAAATTATAGCACATGGTATTGGAGGTAGGGTACTGACATGGATAAAAAATTGGTTGGCAGACAGGAAACAAAGAGTAGGGATTAACGGGCCCCTTTCAGAATGGCAGGCAGTAACTAGTGGGGCACCACAAGGCTCGGTGCTGGGATCTCAGCTATTTACAATCTATATAATTAAAAGTCTCATCTTGACTACTTCCTGTTTGCACTGTGCTTTGATTTTAGAAATAACACTGCCACATATGGCTGTGATTTTTTGGCCATCTTACTCAGAGTCCTCCTCCGTTGCGCAGGCCCCGAGGATTTTTCCCACCGGTGAAAAATAAAAGACTTATTAGTGTTTATAAAACCTTGAGATTCTCTCTCCTGTCAATCACTGCCATGAAGGCCACGCCTCTTCCGGTGGGAGGGACTATAAAACCCGGAAGTGTGGGCGTGGCTCAGTCTGTCTGCAAGATGGCGAGGGAGAGGTTACGACTTTCTGTCTGAACTGGGAAACTACAGAACACTGTGAATATACAATGTTCTTGAATAAATGATTTGTTAGCCCTTAATGAAAATGAAATGAGTTGTTTGGCCTGCCCGGTGCTTGAAACTGCAATGGCAATGGAAATGAAGTGAAAATGCAATGAGCTGTTTCGCTTGAGCCTGCCCTGTGATTGAAACTGCAATGGCAATGGAAATGAAGTGAAAATGCAATCAGCTGTTTGGCTTGGCCTGCCCTGTGCTTGAAACTGCAATGGCAATGGAACTGAAATGAAAATGCAATGAGCAATTCGGCCTGCCCTGTGCTTGAAACTGCAATGCAATTGGAAATGAAATGAAATGGGTATTGGCCTGCCTGAAACCACTAATTTCAGCCCACAAGGCCCCTATTAGCCAATAAACATCCCTTTTGCCCAAAATGCCCGAATTAGCCCAGGAGGAGCATTTTGGCCCAAAAGACCCGTGCCAGGCCAGGAAAAGTCCAGAAAAACTGCTTCACTGAGATTTCACTCTGATTTTTTTTAAAAGAGCCCCGGCCCATCAGGCCTGTACTAGCCCAGGAGTCTCTTTGGCCCATCAGTAAGTATTCCCCCTGCAAGTATTAAACCTCACCCCAGTATTTTTCTCCCTCCCTTCATTTTCTCCCTGTGAGATACAGGCCCAGGACAGACTTACCTCCTTCATTGCTGTGATCTGCAGAAAAATATGAAAAATGTCTAAAATTGATTCTCCACCCCAACCCCTTTCTCTCTCACATAGTCTCTCACCTGTTTTGGGCAGAATTTCTGGCAGTTTCTGAGCTGCCAGCCCACCAGGCCTGAGTGACTGAGCTGCCAGCCCCAGAATCCATTTGGCCCACAATGTCCATACTAACCCTCTGGAAACCAGTTCCTTCAGCCCTCAACACCCATACTAGTGCTCCAGAAAGCCAGCCCCCCCCCCCCCCCCCTCCCCCCACTGGCCAGCAATATTGGAATTGGTGGAGAGGTGGAATATTGCGTTGGGGGATCAGCCCTCCCATATGAACATGGGACCCAACGGGTCCCACAGTCTAGTATGTATTAATCATTTCGATGAAAGGATTAAAAGTACCATTAGCTACCGTGAGGAAGATGCTATGATGAAGCAGGGTGACTTGGACAGGTTGGGTGAGTGGACAGATGCAGCTTAATGTGGATATATGTGAGGTTATCCACTTTGGTGGCAAGAACAGGAAGGCAGATTATTATCTGAATGGTGTCAAATTAGGAAAAGGGGAAGTACAACGAGATCTGAGTGTACTTGTTCATCAGTCACTGAAAGTAAGCATGCAAGTACAGCAGGCAGTCAAGAAAGCTAATGGCATGTTGGCCTTCATAACACGATGAGTTGAGTATGGGAGTAAATAGGTCCTTCTGCAGTTGTACAGGACCCTAGTGAGACCACACCTGGAGTATTGTGTGCAGTTTTGGTCTCCAAATTTGAGGAAAGACATTCTTGCTATTGAGGGAGTGCAGCGTAGGTTCACGAGGTTAATTCCTGGGATGGCGGGACTGTCATATGTTGAAAGAATGGAGTGACTGGGCTTGTATACACTGGAATTTAGAAGGATGAGAGGGCATCTTATTGAAGCATATAAGATTATTAAGGGATTCGATACGCTAGAGGCAGGAAAGATGTTCCCAATGTTGGGGAGTCCATAATCAGGGATCACAGTTTAAGAATAAGGGGTGAACCGTGTAGAACGGAGACAAGGAAAAACCTTTCCACCCAGAGAGTTGTGAATCTGTGGAATTCTCTGCCTCAGAAGGCAGTGGAGGCCAATTCTCTGGATGCTTTCAAGAGAGAGTTAGATCGAGCTCTTCAAGATAGCGGAGTCAAGGGATATGGGGAAAAGGCAGGAACGGGGTACTGATTGTGGATGATCAGCCATGATCACAGTGAATGACGGTGCTGGCTCGAAGGGCCGAATGACCTAGTCCTGCACCTATTGTCTACCTCAGTATGTGTGACAGTAAAAAACTTAAACCTATATGATCAATGTATACAGCTGTGGAGTCAGGGCCCGAGAAGGGTCAAGTGTGGTGATGGGATGGTAAATATGAACAACCATTAATATAATAATATCTTTGAAAAGTCTGACAAGAATGATGCCACACAGGTGAAAAGCAAGTGGAAAACAAGACGCATTAGGAAAATAATTCAAGACTTCTGACAGTGACGGAGAAAGTGGTTTAAAGCTGCAGGAAATCTGACCTTTTGTGCACCCCTGGTGTTTGTGACCTTCAGTCACGGTTTAGGCAGCCAGCACTCATTTTGCTGCGGCCTCCATTGTACACCCCCCCCCCTTCCCCCCCTGCCCCCTTCCAAGTGCCCTTCCCAAGTGCCCATCACTGAGTCAATGTATTTATGTAATTGGGGGTGGGGGATCTAATTGGAGACACGAGGAACTGCAGATGCTGGTTTATCCAGCACAAAGTGTTGGAGTAACTCAGTGGGTCAGGTAGAATCTCTGGAGGACATGAATAGGTGATTTTTTTGTCTGGACCCTTCTTCAGACTCGGTACCACAGCCACGGGCACCTATTCACTTTCTCCAAAGATGCTGCCTGACCTGCTGAATAACTCCAGCACTCTGTGTCTTTGTTTTGGACTGGGGAAGGCAACAGGCTGTCACTGGAGAGGACACAGAGTCACGATCTGTGACACAGGGCAAGGCATTACACCATTACAACATTACACCAGTGAGGAGGAGAGCTGGCCCAGTGATAACCGTGTGGGAAATGACATTGAGAGTGATCATCAGCCTGTCATCCCCACTGTCTCCCCGCCCACCCGCCTGTCTTCATATCCATCCCTCCAGCTTTATATTTCACTCCGCCTCTCCTCTCCCTATCTGTCTCCTATTCACCTCCAGCCTTTGTCACTTACTCCACCCATCTACCAATCACTCCCCTTCTCCTGATGCTGCCTGACCCGCTGAGTTCCTCCAGCACTTTGCTTTATGTTCAAATTTCCAGAACCTGCGTTTCTTGTGTCTCTGGAGTCAGTCTGTGACCTCTAAGATCAGATTTTTATATCGTCAAAGACTTGTGGCACTTGCATGCTAAAGCATCATCAAGGCCATCAACAGAACAAGATAATTATTTGCTTTTCTCTAGCTTAGGGAGGGCAGGTGGGGTTGCGGGGGGGACAGGGGCAGGGATGTTTCTGCGGCTGTGGAAGACAGTGATAATTCAGAAGCAGACATACAAGTCATTAAAGAAATTTCACAAAAGGCGAGAGACAGGAGTAAAAGTGATCGAGGGTGCAGAGACAGATCCATCAGAGTTGATGCTTTATTGGTGAGCTGGCCATTCCTCAAACAGTGACCAATTACAAGTGGCAGCATGTGCCCAAAACCAAGCTCCCAGGAAAGACAGAGGGGCAGGTTAGGAATATTTCACATTCATCAGACACAACAATTAAATGGACCAGCGTTCCCTGAAAGACTAAGACACAGCTTGCTATTTTTTGACGCATGTCTCAAGTAAAAATCTATTGATCTCAAAGAATGTCCCTTGGCAATTATGAAATATTAAATCCAAGCCATGCTCTCTCTTTAAAAAATGCAGTTTAATTTTTTTTATATATTCATCGCATTTTTCATTTGATCAATTTTAATAAGTTTGCAATATGCTCTGAATATTGTTTTTTTTTTATAAAACTCCAACCCATCATTTAATACTGTCTTTAATAATATTCTCATTTTTACTTTTAAAAGGAGCGCACATTTTAATCAGAAACTCCTGGATAGATCTTTGCTGGGAAACTGTTCAGGTGCAATTTGAAACAAGGACTTTGATTCCCAATGTGACCCATCACATTTTATAACATTGAACCGTACATCACAGGATCAGGCCCTTCGGCCCACAATGTCAGTACAAAACATGATGTCAGATTAAGTTCATCTCCTCTGTCTGCACGTGATCCACATCCCTCCATTCCCTGCATATCCACGTGCCTATTTAAACGCCTCTTAAATGCCACTATCGCATCTGCTGCCTCCACCACTACCCCTAGCAGTGTGTTCCAGGCACCCACCACCCTTTGTGTGATTTTTTTTTTACCTCACACATCTCCTTTAAACTTTGCCCCTCTCACCTTAAACCCAGTGGCGTCGAGTCTTTGACATTTCCACCCTGGGAAAAAGGTTCTGACTGTGTACCCTATCTATGCCTCCCATCATTTTATATACTTATATCAGGTCTGTCCCTCAGCCTCTGACGTTTCAGAGAAAACAATACAAGTGTGTCCCACCTCTTCTTGTACTGTAGCTAACACTCTCTAATCCAGGCAGCAGTAGATAATTTAGAAGTTATTCATACATAGTGAATTGCTTCCAGGTGGAATGACTGACGTATGGTGCAGCCAGGCAGTACACAGCAGGATCCCATGATCAGCGAATGTGTCTCTTGTGACACAGGCTGAAGGAAGAACTGCAATTAAGCATTAGGAGTAAATGTTCAATCTTTGAACTGTTGGGCCCATTGGAGTGAGCAGCTAACTTCTCGTGTCATTGGACAGCAGCTCAGACCTCAGCATGGGAGGCTGAGGGGATGACCTTATTGAAGTGAGGGGCACGGATAAAGTGAACGCTCATAATCTTTTTCCCACAGGAGAGGATTCTAACAACAGAGGGCATAGGCTTAAAATGAGAGGGGGAAGATTTATGAGAGGCCTCAGGAGCAACATTTTCACTCAAAGGGTAGTCCGCATTTGGAGTGAGCTGCCTAAAGAAGCTGTGAAATTAATTACGACTTTCAAAAGACATTTGGACATATATATGGATAGGAAGAGTTTAGAGGGATATGGGCCAAGTCCATGGAAATGGGAGTAGCCCAGAAGGCCAACTTGGTCAGCGTGGAGAAGATGGTACAAAGGTCATGTTTCCCTGCTGTTCAGCTCTATGACTGTGACAACGTTCCCTGAAACTGGCGACCCAGGTACACAGGGTGGTGAAGATGGATTTGTTAAGGCTGACTTTCTGGATCAGGACATTGAGTATAAGAGTTGCCGTCATATTGCAACTCTACAAGAGGTTGGAGGCCACACCTGGAATATTGTGTGCAGTCTAGTCGCATAGGTATAGAAGGATGTCATTAAGCTGGAAAGGGAGCAATATAGATTCACAAGTATGTAGGTGCGACCGGAGGGCTTGACATATACGGAGAGACTGGAAAGGCCGGGGGCATAGGTAAATAGATCAGGTGGATGTTTCTCAGTTATACCCAGGGTAGGGCTGTCTAAAACTAGACAACATAGGTGAGAGGGGAAAGATTTAATAGGAACTTAAGGGGCACCTTTTTCACACAGTGGATGGTGGATTTATGGAACGAGCTGCCAGAGGAAGTGCAATTTTATTTTATTTTGCATAGAGAGGGAGATAGATCATAAGATCATGTGATTGGAGCTGAATTAGGCCAAGTCTACTCCGCCATTCAATCATGGCTGATCGATCTCTCCCTCTTAACCTCATTCTCCTGCCTTCTCCGCGTAACCTCTGACACCAGATAGGTGCTGGTGGGCGCTGGAATGGATTGCCAGGCGAGATGGTGGAAGCAGATACACTAGCAACATTTAAGATGTATTTAGACAGGTGCATGGACAGGCAGAGGGGATGGAAGGATACAGACCATATGCAGGCAGATTGGGGGTCAGTTAGATTGGGGTCATGGTCAGCAATGGCTTGATGGATTAAAGGGTCCATTACTGTGCTATAAAATTCCTAACATTTCTAAAAGAAAGCAGATTGTGCCAAAAAAAATTCAGAATAAAAATAGTCCATGGTAGTGAAGGAGGTTCCTGTTCTATGTTTCCACCAAAGAATCAGGAGACGGTTTTAGGTTAGGAACGTGGACTTAAGGTCCAGGCTCTCACTGAATGGTAGAACAGGCGAAGAGAGGAGATGATTGCCACCTAACTGTATCTCTGAAGTGCCAGGAGCCTCCCCTGTGAGGTCATGTGGGCTGTTTCACCAGTTAGCAGGCAACACTACCTGGCAAGGACTGCTTTTCAGTTTGATAAACACATGTAGAGTAAATTTGAAACAGGATCTAACAGAAAGAGGGGATTGGATTCTCAGTTGGGTTATCTGAAACAGAAACAGCTGTGAGCACCTGGGAGCAAACAGAGAATGTGAGAAGGTCGGGTTAACTGTGGGCAAGCACTATTTGCCATCCACATCTGGAGCAGAAAGTGTAGACACCCCACAGTCTATGCACACCAACAGAACACCAGCCTGAGAGAGAACATTATTGTCCAAAGCATTCTAAGATGATCAAAACACAAAGAGGTGAAATAACTCTGCAGCATCTGTGGAGGACATAGACAGGCGATGTTTCAGGTGGGGACCCTTCTTCGGACCCAAACCGGGATGTCATCTGTCCAATTCCTCCACTGACTCCAATCCCTCCACAGATGCTGCAGACCCGCCGACTTCCTCCAGCACTGCGTGTGTTGCTCAAGTTTGCAGCATCTGCAGTTCCTTGTTTCTGCATTCTGGGATGAGTCCAGTGTAGTTGAAGCTCGACCTTGTTAACAAATGCACAAGGGCAGTACAGTTGCTGCCTCACAGCGCCAGAGACCCGGGTTCGATCCTGATTACAGGTGCGTACCGAGTCTATACACTCTCTCTATGATCGCGTGGGTTTCCCCGAGCGGTCTGGTTTCCTCCCACACTTCAAAGACGTATAGGTTTGTAGGTTAATTGGCTTTGGTAAAACTGTAAATTGCCCCTCATGTGTAGGATAATTCTAATGCACAGGATCGGCATGGACCCGTTGGGCCGAAGGGCTTGTTTCCACGCTGTATCTCTGACATCTAAAGTACACTGAGGCACCGGTAAAATAAAAAAGTGGAAATTCAGTTGTTATATAATTACATTTTGTCACTTTACCTAACTCAATCTTTGCATCACATTTATGAAAGGACAGTTTTGAGCAGCATAGCAGTCTCCAGTTCGCAGAGGTTATCAGGAGGATTTATAGGCTGCTGTTGTCTCATGGAGCTTTGTTTAGCTGCCTGAGGGAATCTGAGCGGAATTTCCAGTAGTTTATCCTGAATCAGCTTCGGTTTCGGTTTTTTTTTGCTTCTCGCAGGAGGCTGCATGATTTACGAATGTGGGGTTGTACTAGTTCTGTTACTGAACCAGTGTTCGGGAAAATGAAGCTTCAGGTCTCACCATGACAGGTGAGAATTGAATCTGGTTTAACATATATGGATAAAAATCCAGGGTCAGCATGGATGGCCCAAGTCAGAGTGTCATACAGCACGGAAACAGGTCCTTCAGCCCAACTCGCCCATGCCGATAACGTTAGCGAACCGAGCAAGTCCCACTTGTTTAAGAAAGAACTGCAGATGCTGGTAAAATCAAAGGTAGACACAAAATGCTGGAGACACTCAGCAGGTGAGGCACCATCTATGGAGAGAATGAATTGGCGACGTTACGGGTCGAGACCCTTTCCTGTACCTGGCCCATGTCCCTCCAAAGCTTTCCAATTTACGTACCTGTCTAAATACCTGTACACATTATATGTATACCCATCTCTACCACATCCTCTGGCAGCACGATCCATATCTAACCTGCTGAATTAAAAATGTAGTTCCTCAGCCCCCGTAAATCTTTCCCCTCTTACCTTAAACCTTTTCTCTCCAGTTTTCGACTCTCCTACCCTGGGGGAAAGACTGTGGCTATTCACCTTATCAATGTGCCTTCATGATTTTATACATTTATATAAGGTCACCCCTCAGTCTCCTAGGTCCTAGGGAAACTAACAGCCAGCTGATCATCCTCTCCTAATAACTCAAACCTCCCACCCCTGGCTACATCCACATAAATGTATTTTTGCACTCTTCCCAGTTTGAGACATTTTTCCTATAGCAGGGCAACCGGAACTGTCCACAGTACTCCGAAAGTGATCTTATCAATGTCTTGTACAGCTGTAACAGGACATCCCAACTCCCGTACTCAATAACTCGACCGATGAATCCCCACGTGCTTGTTTCCCACCCAAACCACTTGTGTCACCACCTTCATGGAGCCATGTACCTGCACAACCTCGGTCGCTTTGTTCTACAATACTTCCCACTGGGCCTTAATGCAAAGCAGTCAGATTGTCCTATAAACCCTTCGTATTCATTAATGTCATTTAGCAAAGGAAACCTGCTACTCTCATGCCATCTGGTTCTTAAGTGGTTCCAGCCACTCACCAATGTAGTTTACATAGAACAGTACAGCATAAGAGCAAGCCCTTCGGTTCACAATGTCTGTGCCAAATATAATGCCAAGACCATCTCTTATCTAGCTATGCATGATCTATATCAATAGCAGGAGTAGGCCATTCGGCTCTTCGAGCCAGCACCTCCATTCACTGTGATCATGGCTGATCATCCACAATCAGTACCCCGTTCCTGTCTTCTCCCCATATCCCCCGACTCTGCTGTTTTTAAGAGCACCATCCTTCCATTCTTGCATCTCCATAAGCTATCCAAAAGCATCTTAAATGCCACTATAGTATATGCCTCGGCCAGCACCCTTGGCAGTGCATTCCACGCATTCACCTCATCTGCGCAAAAATAGTTGCCCTGCACAGCTCCTTTAGATTTTGCCCCTCTCACCTTAAAGTTTTGCTTTCTAGTATTTTATTTATCCATCCTGAGAAAAAGGTCCTATCTTTTTACCCTATCTATGCTTCTCTTCATTTTATATACTTCTGTCAGGTCTCCCCACAACCTCGCAACACTTAACTGTTACTTGATGTGACTTATTAAGACACAGACTTTCTCAGGCACTGAATGCTGGTCCCAGCACACAGCAAGTATGAGGAAGAGATCACACCAATGGTACATGCAGCTATTTTCATGCAACATCACCCTAAAGTGAAGCATCTAACTCCTTCCTTTGCAACAGCACAGACATGGCACGTGTAAACAGCAGGACTGGATGAATGATGAATCTGTCCTTAGCTTTCGGGATTTTGGTTTCAAATTTCTGTCCCTCTTTTTGACTTAAAAAACATCTAATGAAATTGGCGAAGAGCCAAAGTTTCCTGTTTCTGGGTCAGAATAATTGCATAATACAGTGAAAATGAAGTTTAAAGACAAAAGAAAGATCAAGTGGTAAATGGTTACCGGAGTCCTTGCAACATGCAATGTTAAAAAGAGTTGGGGGCAGATCTTGAGCTGCTATCTCAGAGGTTTCTTGTTTCTCTGCCCTCAGAATGGACTGTAAGTGATGGTAAGAGAATGTGTATCGTGCACTGATACTGTCCCACACTGTTCAGAAATGAACGAGGAGCCATCAGTGTGGATTGGTAACAACATCGCCTCCACTTTGACCATCATCACAGGTGCTCCTCAGAGCTGTGTATTCAGCATCCTGCTCTGCCCTCTGGCTGCATGGCTAGGATGAGCTCCAACACTATCTACAATCTCACCGATGACACCACTGTGGTTGGCCGAATCACCGGTGGTTGAGGCAGTGTACCTGAGATGGATAGAACACCTGGTTGAGTAGTAACCGCAACATCAACCTTTCCCTCACCGTCAACAAAGTCATAGAGAGTCACAAGCCCTCCGGCTCAACTTGCCCACACTGACCAACAGGCCACATCTACACTACTCCCACCTGCCCGCGCTTATGGAGAAGGAACTAATTGTTGAAACAAGGAGCTAATTGCTGAAACAAGGAACTGCAGATTGACTTCAGAAAGGGGAAGTCGGGGGACCAGGCACCAGATTTCATCGATAGGTTGGCTGTGGGGAGAGTTAGCTGCTTCAAATTCCTGGGCGGTAACACTCGATGACCTGGACGCAGAACATAGATGGAATTACAAAGAAGACTGCAAGGTACGCAATTTTGTTCAAACTAAAAGTGTAAAGGACAATAAAGGAAACTCTAACTCTAGAAGGCATGTTAGCGCCTCAACTTTCTTAGAAATTTAAAGAGATTTTGTAAGAATCCAAATAGTCTAACAAATTTCCACAGATGTATTGTAGAAAGTATCTTGACTGGTTGCATCATGGCCTGGTTTGGCAATTCCAACACTCAGGACCACAAGAGTCTGCAGAGAGCGGTGGACTCAGTCCAGTCCATCACGGGCATCGCCCTCCCCACCATCTAAAGCCTCTACACCAGGCGCTGCGTCAAGAAGGCGGCATCTACGATCACGGATCCCCACCATCCGGACCGTGCCCTCTCCTCGCCGCTACCGTCAGGCAGGAGGTACAGGAGCTTGAAGCCCCACACCACCAGGTTCAGGAACAGCGACTTTCCTGCATCCATCAGCTTCTTCAACCGAACCACATGACCCTAATCCCACCTCAGCAACGGAGCACTACAGACCACCTCTTGCACCACCATAGACTTGTTTAATTTAATGTCTTGGTTTCTGCACAGTATTCTCTCTTTTAGAAATTTTGTGTGTCATTTATGTATAATTTGTTTGTTGTCTGTTTGTTTGAATCTATGTGCCTGTGATGCTGCTGAAAGCAAGACTTTCATTGTCCCTGTATCCCACTGTACTTGTGCCTGTGACAATAAACTTCACTTGACTTGGACCGCTGGTTACTGGTTTAGCAACTCGAATGCCCAGGAACGAAGGAGATTACAAAAAGTGGTAAACACTGCCCAATCCATCACGTGTACTGACCTCCCCACCATCCAAGTGAACCATAGGAGGTGCTGCCACAAAAAGGCAGCCAGTATGGTCAAGGACCCACACCACCCTGGCCATGCTCTCCTTTTAGTCCTGCCATCAGGAAGAAGGTACAGGAGCCTAAAAACCATGACCTCCAGGTTCAGAAATAGCTTCTTCACAACAACCATCTATTGAACCAAACACCAAGATACACACAAAATGTTGGAGAGTCAAACAGTTCCCACTCTTGAAAGTAGATACTATAACCACTCTATTTAAGTAAAAAGAGAGAGAAAACAGGGACTGCAGACCTGCTAAATTGACATCGTAAAAATCTTGAAATCTGTTATTTGTAAGCGGTCGCAGGGCAGTTGGAAAGTGTATTCACTCTTTAAGTATAAGCCACTGCTTATTCCATCATATCTTTGAATCTAATTTCCTAATCTACTGTAGTCCTCATGCCTCCTGCCTTCATTGTTTGCTTTGTTTAGTTTACACTCTTTGCTATAATTTATGTATACAATTCTATCTCTGTTCTTTCCACAAAAAAGCCCCAAAATCACCAGATCATCAATGAATCCTTTCTCATTACGCAACATTTGAACATCAATATCTTCTTCCCTCAGCTCCGATCGAGAAGAGAATCTCTCATACACTCCGTGAATTCATCTTCCATACTGCTGATTAAGAAGTAAATTAAAGTGATTATTGTATTATCTTAGCCAGAACGAGACACAGCACGGAACCAGGCCCTTCAACCTCTCGAGTGCCACGTTTAAACCTGGTTCAGAAACATCCATCAAGACAAAGCCTGCAGGTTTACACATAGAGCTGCAACCAGACCCATCTCCTGCAAGACGCTGCCCCAGACACAAGGCACACACACTCGACGAGATCACCAGTTGTGGAGCTCCATCCGGCGCGGCCTTGTTGGCTTCGGAAGCCGCGGTCTCCAGTACGGAAGCGGCCGTTCCAGGTGTCCCAAGCCGCTGTGAGGATTCTCCCGACGCCGGGGCACCATCACCCGGCGAGAACGGCCTGGAACATTGGGCCTCCGTAGAGGCAACTGTGGAGGCCTTAATGGGCCCGACTATGGGTGAACTGGGGATGGGGACTGGACACTGTGCCTTCCCTCATAATGGGAACCATTGTGGGGGGATGTTTTTATGTTTAAATGTCTTTATTATTGTTATGTCTGTATTCTTTCTTTATGTGCTGCACGGAGAGGACGCTGGCGCTGTTTGTTCGCCGCTTCTCCGTTTGCTATTGTCTGTTACTATTGTAAAGCGACTTTGAGTCTTAGAAAAGCGCTATAAAAATTAAATTTATTATTATTATTAAAGCAAACACCAGAGAAACCTCTAGCAGGCGACTGATGTGAAAAGACAACACTTCTTTGCACTACCTGCTGTACATGTGTATGGCAGGATTATACTCATGAATTGTACGATCTGATTAAATTGGACAGCATGCAAAACTTTTCACTGTACCTCGGTACACGTGACAATAAGAAACCATTACCATTATCAACAGGACTCAAAAACCTAAATAAGTGCAAATCCCTTTTCCCGAGAGAGCTGTCCTGACCTCCCATCTACCCCATTCAAACTATCTGTAATCAAACTTTAATGGACTTTATCTTGTACCACTCTACTGCTTTTTTTTTTTTAATTGCTGTTTTTTTCCCTTTTTCCTTCCGCCCACAATATTTAATATGAAAACGAACATGTGATTCCGTTACATTCTGTTTGTATTTTGTTTGGTTGTTTGTTTGTTTGTCATTTTGCACAAAGTCCGCGAGCATTGCCACTTTTCATTTCACTGCACATCTCGTATGTGTATGTGACGAATAAACTTGACTTGACTTGACTTGACTTGCACTAAATGTTAAACCCTTTATCCTACCGTACACTATGAACGGCTTGATTGCAAACGTGTATAGCCTTTTCGCTGCCTGGATAGTATGCAACCAAAAAGCCTTTCACTGTACCTCAAAACATATGACAATAATAACCTAACCTAAACTAAACTCTTTGGGGCAGGGCAGATTCTAAGTTCAAGTCACACTCTGGATGATCAGAAAGTGCTGGAGTAACTCAGCGGGTCAGGCAGCGTCTCGGGTGAACATAGAGAGGTGATGCTTTGGGTTGGGATGATTCTTCAGACCCCTCTGGAAGTGTGAGCACTCAGTCCATGCTCTGAAAGAACATTGAAAGTCTTTTGGAAAGAGATTAAATTGACCAAGGGCCTATCAGCTCTCCGGTGCCTGTGAAAGTCACCATGGCTCTATTGGAAATAATGGAGGAGATTCCTCACCAGGGGCCAGGCCAGTATTTGTCCCTTAAACCAACAGCACTGAAGCAGATTATTTAGTTGTCATCACAGGGCTATTTCTGGGCCCTTGATGTAAGCAATTGCTTTGCCTGTATTTCAAGGGGCAGCACAGTGGCGCACCAGTAGAGCTGCTGCCTTACAGTGCCCGAGACCCGGGGTCGATCCTGACTATGGGTGCTGTCTGTAGAGCATTTGTACTTTCTCCCCATGACCGTGTGGGTTTTCTACAGGTTTCCTCCCACTCTCCAAAGAGGATTGTAGGTTATCTGGCCTTGGTAAAAAATTGTAAATTGTCCCGCGTGTGTAGGGTAGCGCTAGTATACGCGGTGATCGCTGGTCAGTGTGGGCTCGGAGGGCCGAAGGGCCTGTTTCCGCACTGTATCTCAACAGTCTAGAGTAAAGTCCAAAGCCTACAACAGTAACAAATCAATAATTAACCAAATAATAAAGTGGGTTCAAAGCCCTTATGGACATCCCAGGATAAATGCAGGAAGCTTCACAAATGCACAGCACACCCTCATGGGAGTTATCACAATGTGCAGGAACGTACAATGTTGAATAAGTCAATACTAACTAAGCAAATCTGTTGTTTCTATGTCAGAGCTTTACTAGGCCATTCGGCCCACCTTGTCCATGCCAACCAAGCTGGCCCCTGGGAGGAGGGGTTTGGGAGGGGGGGGGGTATCTCCCCTTCCATTGGTACGGAGCTTTTGCATTATTCAGCTTGAAATTGTGTAATCTGGTGCATAATGTAGCGAGTCTTTTAACTTAAACTTGAATGCTATATTTATGCTTTAAATTGGATTAGCTATGAATAAGGTTAGGCTAAATTACATTCCTAATTACATTCCACAGTAGAGCCAGGCTCTGATCAACAGATGCAGCACATGAATGATCTTAGTATATTCATGTATGGAAATCAGATTATAATCAAAGACTTGGCCCATGTTGGCCAACCTGGGTCTCACTGCACACGTGGTACTACTTCTGACCCTGACTCCAGTTGCATACCTTCTCTCATTCCTGACCCTGAGTCCAGCCTTACACCTGGCCCCCTATTCTACCCTGGTCATAACTGCTTACCTGCTTAGGTTCCCAGTGCTGAACACTCCCATTGTCCCAGCTTTGACTGCACACCTAGTACTATTCCAGACCTTGACTCTGGATACACACCTGGCCTTGCTCATAGCCCCTCTGCACTAACAATATATCTGGCCCACACTTAAAGTCCCAAATCTGACCCCTTGGACTTAACCTATTACGTTCAAGTCCACTGGTACTTATCTAATGCGGTAATCTTTTATGGGGCACTTCACAGTGCAAATTTTGTATAACAAAAATTGCTATATCCATTGGCTTCCTTGTTATCTAACATGCTAGTTACTTTGTCAAAGAAGTCATCAATTGGTTGAACACAATTCCTCATCCATAAAATTATACTCACTCAGCTGTATAAGTATTCTGTTACCATTTCCTTCATTTTCCTAACAAACTGTTCTGGAGTCATTTTCACCCCTAATATTTTCAGCATTTTGCTGTCTTCCTCTCAGCTGGGACTTTTCCATAATGCAAAGTCCAATAACTATATATTTATGCAATATTATTCTATTAAATGTAATCTTGAGAGTACATAATATTTTCTGTGGTATTCATAACACAACAATGATAAAAAGATCTTTGTTTTGATTGCACCTATCAACATGCATACAATATTATATAACAGTTAATATGTTCCAAGGGCAAATTTTTGTTCCAATGCTCCCCATTCCCAATTACTTTTACATTGAAGTGATTGAAATCCAAGTGAAGTTTAAATGGCATCGGAAAAATAAAACCTCCGGAATGGATGATATTCATTACGTGGTTAGTTGGAGTCAGTATCAGCACAATTACTATATTAAACTTTGAATCTTCTGATGTCCTGGTTCAAGCTAAAACTAAAGACAAATAATAACCTCCTCACACATTCCCCTGCAAGTATCTCTGTCACTCCTTCTTTGAACAAGCTCTTAAACATCGTATCTGAATCAGTTTCCATCTGATTACACTCCTTGAGGATGTTCATCTACCTGTTCAATTAGTAAAACAACGAGATTGGGGACATTTCTATTCAACCTGTCAAAGGAATTTGGGGGGGGGGGGGGTTAGAAATAGTCAGTGAGGTAAACAAACATAATAGTTGAGTGGCAAATAGCAAAAGTGCTACCTTCCCAATATTTAACTGAAGGAAATAATGGGTTTTCGGGGCTGTATGTTGTGACAGACAGCCTGACATCTTGCATGTAATTTTAATTAGATTAGATTAGATTAGATTAGATTTGTTTATTGTCATTCAGACCTTTTGGTCTGAACGAAATTTCGTTTCCCTGCAGTCATACATATAATAAAAAATGACAAAAACACACAACCAACACAGATTTAACATCCACCACAGTGAGTTCACCAGACACATCATCACTGTGGTGGAAGGCAAAATCTTAAAGTCCCTGTCTCTTCCCTCTTTGTTCTCCCTCTGCGCCGAGGCGATCCAGGCTCCAGATGTTGTGACCCCACCGGGTGATGGTAAATCCCGCAGCTCAACAGTGCTCCGCGAACGGACCGGTTCAAACTCCGCGGGTGGTCGCTGCCGCCGCCACAGCTCCGAGGCCGAGCCGGGTCTCCGCTGCCGCTGCCGCCGCCGCCGCCGCCACAGCTCTGAGGCCGAGTCTGGTCTCTGCTGCCGCTGCCGCCGCCACAGCACCGGGGCCGAGTCGGGTCTCCGCTGCCGCTGCCGCCGCCACAGCACCGGGGCCGAGTCGGGTCTCCGCTGCCGCTGCTGCTGCTGCCGTCGCCACAGCTCCGGGGCCGAGTCGGGTCTCCGCTGTGGCTGCCACAGCTCCGAGGCCGAGACGGGTCTCCGCTTAATATTACACTTATCCCATCCCCCTGGATAGTCTGGATGAATAAATTAAGGTTTTGTCAACTAATTACAAATCAGGCTAATTACAGATCAATAACATTAGCCAACTCCGAAACCTGAAGCGCTGAGCATTGGGATCAAGACATCACGGACAACTGGTCTCAGTCCCCCGCCCACATCTGGCACTGCTCTCTGGCTGAAGGGTACATTCAGACAGAGAGCAGGGACATTTTGAAATTTGATGTCTTAAAATTATGTTCTAGTGCATTGTAGAAGTATGATTTCAATGTTTTTTGTTTGAAGTATTTTAAGAGGTAACTTTTTAAGGGGTAACTTTTTCCACACAAAGGCTGGTGGGTGTATGGAACAAGCTGCCAGAGGAGGCAGTTGAGGCAAGGACTATCCAAACATTTAAGGAACAGTTAAACTGATACATGGATAGGACAGGCTTGGAGGGATATGGACCAAAAGCAGGTAGTGTAGCTGGGACATATTGGCGGGTGTGGGCAAGTTGCGCCGAATGGCCTGTTTTCACACTGTATCACTCTATGACTACATTATTCCTCCACCATGCATGAATGCTTCAAAATCCAGTGGTCGAGTTTTATTGTCATATACTCAAGCATAGAAACATCGTAAATAGGTGCAGGAATAGGCCATTTGGCCCTTCGAGCCAGACTGCCATTCAATATGATCATGGCTGTTCATCTAAAATCGGTACCTCTTTCCTGTTTTTTTCCCGTATCCCTTGATTTCGCTGGCGCCAAGAGCTAAATGTAACTCTCTCTTGAAAACATTGTGAATTGGCCTCCACTGCCTTCTGTGGCAGAGAATTCCACAGATCCACAACTCTCTGCATGAAGAAAGTTTGTCCTCATCTCAGTCCTAACTGGCCTACCCTTTATTCTTAAACTGTGACCCCTGGTTCTGAACTCCCCCAACATCGGGATCACTTTTCCTGCAGTTACAGTAAGTGAAAATCTAGCAGGCAAGCAGGATGCTTCCTCCAACCACTTCCATTTGAAGGCCACTATCTTCCACCATTTCTACCCACTGCTTGGTACTTACTTCCAGCAGCCACTGGTTGTCCTCCAAGATGCACCGAGGCGCAGCCTGATCCATGCCGGTCACCTGGGTGAATTTGGCACAGAGACTCTCACAGCAGCGGCGCAACACTTCCGATGCCTCTGACGGCCCGGGACTTTTGCACTGAGGTTGCTCCATGGCCGGAGCAGCCCGGCAAATACTCGCCAGCTTGGCAAACACTCGCCATCCCAGCAAATACTCGCCAGCCCCGGCTCCCCATCCGCATCTGTCCCCGCCGCTGCATCTGCTTCCATCCCTCCCTCCCTCAGTCCTGGCTCTCCAACACCCGCAGCCCATGCAGTTGATATGAGTTTTTAAATTTTCGTTGATCACTGAATTTCTCACAATAGAGCGTGATAAATGATCAGCGTGAGAGCGTGAGAATTTGGCAAAATGCATGATTCTCACGCTCAGTGCGTGGGAGTCGGCAGCCCTGTCATCGGATGAGTTGGGCCGAAGGGCCTGTTTCCACCCTGTATGACTCCGCAATCAAATGCACTTGCTTCTACATTAATATGAAGACAGCATAACTCCCCCGTTAACTCTGGACAGTTCCATAGCCAGCGGAAACACCAGACGCAGGTTTATTCGAAACTCAGTCCATCTGTCGTCTCACAAACGGGCGCTCGGGTTAGATGTTGCTGAACAAAACTCTGCGCAAAGGGGAAACCTTTTTTTAAAAAACTTTCAGTGATCAAGGTGCTTTCCATATGTGTGGCTGTGGAACGGACTGGGATCCCAGACATGATTAGAAAAAGCAATAACAGTGCAGAGAGATTACAAAAATCGGGTATGGGTTTGTTCAGTTCATTAGCTGAGATTACAAGTTTAACTTACAAAATGAAGGGTCAAGAATTCTCATTAACAAAGAGGCCATACACTGCTGCAGGGGTTGGATCAAGAGACCAAGTCCTACAGCGAACTATACATTCAAAATCTCTCTTTGATGTAAACCCCCACCCTCCAGCCCACACCCCCACCCCCTTCCTTTTCTCTTGGCAAAGAGTTGATTTTAATTGTAGCTACATGCCGCACTAGACTTCTGCCTGGAAGCCAGCCTCCACATCTGCAGCGCGAGAGGCTCCAGTGATATTAGGTGCAGTCCATTGCCCCGGGCAAGTTTTAATGGCTCCCCTTTCCATTCGAGCCACAGACTGTCTGCCACGTGACTCCTGTTCAGTGTAGCTGCAGGAAAGGGCATTCATTTCCCTCTGAGCGCCTGAGCCAGACTCAGGAACAAGGTAAGTTGCGAAGGATGAGCACTGTGCCTGTTCCTGAAACCACTTATGATTCAGAATACTCACAATTATTTTCTGAAAGCATTTAAAATATGCTTAGAGCTACATTTATGATGTTGTTTATGATGCCACCTCAGATGTCAATGAGGGTTTTATTCCTTGGATCGCAGGTGGCTGAGATGATCTTATAGTGGTGTATAAAATAATGAGGGGTATAGGATGAATGCACAATATCTTTTACCCAGAATAGGGGAATGAAGAACCACAGGGCATATGTTTAAGGTGATAAGGGAAATATTTTTTAATAGGAGGGGCAACTATTTTACATGGAGGGTGGTGGGTGTATGGAACGAGCTGCCAGAGGAGGTAGTTGAGGCAGGTACAATAACAACATTTGAAAGACATTTGGACAGGTTTAGAAGGACAGGGACCAAACACAGGCAAATATGACTTGCTTTGATGGGGCATCTTAGATGTTGGGCCAAAGGGCCTGTTTCCATGCTGTACGAATCTATGCAAGATCTTTGACAATCTATACAAAGCCTTTAACACAAATGCACCTTCCGATACCGTCTGAGGCACCTCCAGGCAAAACCACGTGCTGGGCACCATAGAAGAATAGTGATGAAGAATGAATATGCAGACATCGTTAAAGAGGCAGAGGGGAGGAGGGAGCCTAGATTTCAACGGATCTAGGCATGGGGGCAAGAACCCCCCACACAGCTTATTGACGTTGGGCTGGGGGTGGGGGTAAATTATAAACAGCTTTCACTACCCCTCCACTTCCAACTCTATTCCTTCCTCCAGCTTCACGCCGTAACTCTTCAATCCTTTGGTCTCACAGAGGTCTTTTCATCTCTGGCCTTTATCCAAACATCTGCCTATCAAGTATCCCTCCTCACCTGTGCTCACCTATAACCTGCCTGGGTTAGTCCAGCCCCTCTTCTCTGTCAGCTTTCTTCTCTCCCCCCCCACCTCAACAATCAGTCTGAAGAAGGGTCCTGACCTGAAACGTTGCCTATCCATGTCCTCCTGCGATGCTGCCTGATCCACCCCAGCACTCTGCAGTTCTTAGCTTCTACGTTTCACACGTTGTTGATGGTATGAATGGATAAAGGAAGCTGGAGCAGAGAAAATAAATCAGTCGCTTTGGAGCAAGCCCAATGAAAACGACTGTTTGGGAATCTCTAGCTGCTGAGCAAGGAAAGTGGGGCACTGGGGCAAGGGGAGGGAGAGGAGATTTTTGGGATGTTGTGCAGCTTGGGGTTTTATTGAGGAAATAACAGGGCACCTGGAGAAACGTGAGAGGGTGTTCTGATGTACATTCACGATCCCACAAAGAAATGCTGCAATTTCTCTCAATGTTAGCAGACCAATCTATCATTCATCTCGTTGATGCTTCCAGAACAAAGCACACCAACGCCACTACATTTTCGGGAGACGAAGGAAATTCTGCATGTCGGTAACGATTCTTACCAACTTATGCAGATGCACCGTAGAAAGCGTCCTATCGGGATGCATGACAGCTTGCTCAAGAGACTGCAGCGAGTTGTGGATGGTTCCCAGTCAGTCACACAGACCAGCTTCCCCACCACTGACTCCACCTACTGCCTCGGGAAAGCAACCAACATAATAAAGGACCATTTTCACCCCAGTCCTTCCCTCTTCTTCCCACGCCCGCCAGAAAGACACAACAGCTTGAAAGCACGCACCACCAATTTCACGAAAAGATTCTTCCCCACCGTTATCAGACCACTCAACAGTCCTCCCATAGGTTACGGTGTATTCACAATCTTCCAACCTACCTCATTGCAGATGCACAACTTTTTCTCTGTAACTGTAACGCTACAATGCTGCAACACTATATTCTGTTCTCTGGTATCTTTCTCTTTGTACTACCTGTTGTACTTGCGTGTGATACATTATGATTTGACTGGATAGCACACAAACAAAGCTTTTCACTGTGTCTCGGTACAAGTGACAATAACAAACCTTGAAGTTAGGCGGCACACAGAGTCGCCACAATCCAGAACCATCTTGAGTAGATCGGGACTTATCTCTGAAATTATCAGGTCTGATCTCGGCCGAAGGAGATATACATTTCTTATTTCCTGACCCTGTGGCACTGGGTGAGTGTGGGGGCATTAGTGAAGTACAGGAGGGTCTGACTCAAGGGGTGTTGGTGATGGGTTTCAAGAATTTAATTGTCAAGCAAGAATTTCATTGTCCTATCTGGGACACATGACAATAAACTCTCTTGACTTGACTTGGTCTGGCCCAGGCGGTATTGGTGATGTAGTGTGGATCTGGCCCAGGGGGTATTGGTGATGTACAGGAGGGTCAGGCCCAGGGGGTATTGGTGATGTACAGGAGGGTCAGGCCCAGGGGGTATTGGTGATGTACAGGAGGGTCAGGCCCAGGGGGTATTGGTGATGTAGTGGTGGATCTGGTCCAGGGGGTATTGATGTAAAGGAGGGTCTGGAACAGTGTGATGCTGTGGGTTCCTGTTGTTCTGGGCAGCTGCTGAAGCCTACGCTCGCTCACCTAGTTCCTGTACCTCCTTCCCGATGGCAGCAGCCAGGTGAGTGCATGGCCAGGGTGCCGTGGGTCTTTGATCATGCTGGAAGTCTTCTTGAGATAGCGCCTCCCGTAGATCCCTTCGATGTTTGGGAGGTCAGTACCTGTGATGGACCGGGCAATGTCCACCACTCTCTGTAATCTCCTAACGTTCTTGGGCAATCAGGATGCCGAATCAGGTCATGATGGAACTAGTCAATATGCTCTCTAATGTAAACCAGTGGAGTTTAAAAAGAGTATTCATCATCATAGTGAATCTCCACAATCTTCCTAGGAAGTAGGTGCGTTGATGAGTTTTCTTTGTGATTGCATCAATGTGCTGGTCAAATGAATTCCTTCTGCACTATAAATTTCCGTGATTCCACAACCAGGGGATTTGGGGAACAGATTCACAGAACATTAAAGGCAGCTTCTCAGGCAGTTGAGAACATAAAAAGTTAATCGAATTTAAGGTTTTATCACTGGGGATCAGAATACAAAGCGGAAGCAGAAATGATGAGACTTTATAAAACCTTAATGAGCCTTCGGTTAAGAGCACAATACTGAGCTCCACGCCACAGGAAGGGTAGCATGGATTTAGAGAAACTACAATGCACACTCATTAGGATGCTGCCTAGAATGAAGGGAAGGTAAATGGAAAAATACAATTTATTGTTTGATTTAAATGATGCAGATTATGGGCCAATATGAAGAGAGTTTAAATTGACAAGTGGCCCCAAATCTCCCTGCAACTTTTCTAAGTGGATGGTTGGACTTGTATCTACCTAAAAATAAGATACATTAGTAACGCAGCTATATTTAGAAAGTCCTTTTTTTTTTAAACCGCAGGGCAGGAGCTGACAAAACTAAACAGTCGTTAATATTTTCCCTGGTAGCACAGAGTTTCTTTCAATAATTATTAATCATTCAAATGAGGTGCGACTCTGTGGTCCAGTGGGTGAAGTTCACACCAGATTTCAGCCTCGTTTATGTTGTGCAATAGCACGCAGTCCCAACAATGAATATAGACGTAGAACATAGATGGCACAGTGGTACAGCGGTAGAGTTGCTGCCTCACAGCGCCAGGGAACCCGGGTTCGCTCCTGACTACGGGTGCTGTCTGTACAGAGTTTGTACGTTATCCCTGTGACTACGTGGGTTTTCTCCTGGTGCTCAGGTTTTCTCCCACACTCCAAAGACGTACAGGTTTGTAGGTCAAATGGTTTCCGTAAAATTGTAAATTGTCCCTAATGGGTAGGAAAGTGCTGGTGAACGGGGTGATCGCTGGTCGGCCCCGATTTGGTGGGCCGAAGGGCCTGTTTCCGCAGTGTATCTCTAAACATAGAATAATATAGCGCAGGAACGGCGTTTCGGCCCACAGTGTTTGTGCTGAACATGATGCCAAGTTGAACTAATCTCATCTGCCTGTACACGATCCATATCCCTCTATTTCCTGTACTTCCATGGGCCTATGGAAAAGCCTCTAAAACATCACTCCCACATCTGCCTCCACCACCACCCTCCCAGCAGCGTGTTCCAGGCCCCCCCCCCCCCCCCCCCCCCCCCCCCCCCCCCCACTGCGTAAAAAACGCACCCCGCACGGGGGAATAGATTGGGTGGATGCACAGAGTCTTTTACCCAAAATATGGATATCAAGAATCAGAGGCCATAGGTCTAAGGTGAGAGAGGAAAGATTTAATAGGGATATGAGGAACAACATTTTCACTCAGAAGGTGGTGGGTGTATGGAACGAGCTGCCAGAGGAGGCCGTTGAGCCAGGTACAATAACAACATGTTAAAGACATTTGGACAGGTAATGAACTGGAAAGATTTGGAGGAATGTGTAGGAAAGAACTGCAGATGCCGGTTTAAATCGAAGATAGACACAAAATGCTGGAGTAACTCAGCGGGACAGGCAGCATCTCTGGAGAGAAGGAATGGGTGACGTTTTGGGTCGAGACTCTTCTTCAGACTGATCAATTTGAAGAAGGTTCTCGACCCGAAATGTCACCCATTCCTTCTCTCCAGAGATGCTGCCTGTCCCGCTAAGTTACTCCAGCATTTTGTGTCCATCAAGATTTAGAGGGATATGGGCCAAACATGGAGTGGTGGGACTAGTATAGAAGGGGCATCTTTGTCAGAATGGACGAGTTGGGCTGAAGGGCCTGTTTGCGTGCTGTGAGACTCTATGATTCTTGGATCCAGAGGTGCATAAAGGCCCATAGAAACAGGCCGTTCAGCCCAACTTGCCCATGCCAATCATAATACAAATGTACGGCACATTTAACCCAATCATGCCCACACCAGCCAAACAAGACTCCGACTCATGATATTCCCCCACCATGGTTCCCAGTCAAGGGCCCCTCAGTTATAGCGAAGTTCATTTTAAATTGGCCGCAGGTTTCTGCCCGAATCTCTGTCAGACCGCGAGCTCCATCTCCCTCTAATCAGTTAAGCAATTAACATAAATCCACCTCCCCTGGTAATCAATCTGAGGGAAACTGATACTTTATTTTCACCCTGTCTCAGTCTCTCTATTTTATACAACTAAATTAAATGTAACCCCCAGCCTCTGGCTTTTTTTTCCCCCAGAATAAATAAGACAGTCTCTCCTCAAAGTTCCAACTCCCCAGCCCTGGCGAAAAGACTGTAAATCTTCACCGCACCCCTTCTATTCCACCACATAATTACCACAGCTCTCTACCGCAGGCCTCATATTGGTCCACATCCCAAGGCCATAGAACATAGAATAGTGCAGCACAGGAACAGGCCCTTCAGACCACATTATTCGTGCCAAACATGAAACATCAAGCTTTTCTGCCTGCACCTGATTCCTCCATTTCCTGCATGTCCAAGTGTCCAAAAGCCTCTTAAATGCCTCCATCACATCTGTGTTCAACATTACCTCTGTGTGTTCCAGGCACCCAATACTCTCTGTGTAAGAAACATACCCCTCACACCTCCTTTAAACTTTTGGAGACATAAGAGACTGCAGATGCTGTAATCTTAAGCAAAAAACACACAGCTAGAGGAACTCAGCAGGTCAGGCAGCATCTGTGAAGGGAATGCTGGTTGAAGAAGGTCCTGACCTGAAACGTCATCTGTCCATTTTCCTCCACAGATATTGCCTGACCCACTGAGTTCCTCCAGCTCTTTCTTTTTTAGTGCTCAGTAACAAGGGGGCATGGTTTGAAAGCAGATCTATGGCCTTCTGTGCTTTAACAAGCGAAGCACCAATGCAAATAACTTGTATGTGAATATACTTGGCCGATAAACATTAATTGATTCATTCATTCAATCATTCTTGAAGAGCACTCAGCAAGTGGTCTGGGATCTACAGGCAGCAACAAGGCTGGTGGGATATGGGATAAAGGAAAAAGGAGTACATCAAGGAGGATGCTTGAGTCAGAGAGGAGGTTGTGGGAGTGCTCACTCCACTGGGCACATGGGTGGGAGGATGGGATGTTTGATGTGGGAGCACTGGGAATTGGCAGGACAGCAATGTGCAACCCAGGCACCTCAGGAAGGAAACCAGGCCTGGATTGAGTGGATGTGGAGAGGATGTTTCCACTAGAGTTTCCCTTGTTACCATTCAAACGTTTAGTTTGAACGAAATTGCGTACCTTGCAGTCATGACAGAAAATAAAATAACAGAGCACACAATGAACACAGTTTAACATCCACCACAGTGAGTCTACCAGGCACCTCCTCACTATGATGGAAGGCAAAAGTCTTAAAGTCCTAGTGGGAGAGTAGGATCAGAGGCCATTACCTCAGAATGAAAGGACATACCTTTAGAAAGGATATGAGGAGGGATTTCTTTAGTCAGAGGGTGGCGAATCTGTGGAATTCATTACCACAGAAGGCTGTGGAGGCCGTCAATTAATATTTTTAAGGTGGAGGTTTATAGATTCTTGATTAGTAAGGGAGAAGGCAGAAGAATGGATTTTAGAGGGAAAGGTAGTTCAAAGATGATTGAATGGCGGGGTCGACGATGGGCCAAATGGCCAACAATTTAGGAACTTATGAATTGAACAGTGACATTGGATGGAGTCTCGGTCCTAGAGCAGAAGATGACAGGATCAAAAACTGATCAGTTAAAACTATAAAGTTCACTAATTCATACAGACGAAAAGTCATTCAGCCTGAAACCAGGCCCAACTCGTCCATGCCAACCGGGATGTCCCATCGAAGCTAGTCCCATTTGCCTGCATTTGGCCCCTAACACTCCAAACCTTTCCTATCCTTGCACCTGTCCAAATGTCTTTCAAATATTGTTATTGTACCTGCACATTTATGAGGTCAAAGCACAAAGGAAAATCAATACAGGAGAGGACCAGAAAATGTTGCAGTTCCGGGAACAAACTGTGTTTAGATTGTCAGCTGCCACACTTGACTGGAAGTTTGTGCATTTAGCTAAAATAGAGCAGCACTGGATTCATCAAGTCACATTAGGGAAGAGCTGGGATGTTTATTTGACCCGTGGATTGGGGCCAAGTCAAGTGCAGCATGAAAGTTCCTGAATCCATTGGTTCCACGCTGAGTCAGCTGAAAGGCACTGGGGGGAGGTGACAAGAGGCACGGATGTCTGCACAGTTTGGTTCTCCTGGCTGGTACTTGAGATTTCCAACTAAAAGTGTAAGCTTAGTGGGCCATGCAGGGGAAGAATGGCCTGACATTCTTGCATGCACACTATCAAAGGCACACTACCATTCACCCACTGAATAGTACAGCCCCCACTGGCACAATACTGATTAAAAACCTAATACCAAATTGAACAATCGGAGTGAAATGAAGCACTCATAATGGTCAAGGAATGTCTCTCACGCTAGTGTTGCTCTGAACAATTCATCAAAACACCTCATAATATTGAAATTATCACCACCCTCATAGGCCTAGAGCTATTCAGCATGGAAACAGGCCCTTCGGCCCAACTTGTCCATGCTGACCAAATTGCCATATTCGGCTAGTCCCGTTTGCCTGCATTTGACCCATATCTCTCTAAACCCTTACCGTCCATATATCTGTCCAAATGTCTTGAAAATCGCAATTGTATCCATTTCTATAGCTACCTCTGGCAGCTTATTCCAGATATGGACTACCGTCCGAGTGAAAAAGTTGCATCTCGCTTCCCCTTAAATCTCTCCTGTGCCCTCTCATTTTAGAACCCTTTTACCCTGGGAAAAAGGCTGTGAGTGTTCACTTTATTCATGCCCCTCATGATCTTGTACACCTCAATAAGGTCACCCACTCAGCCTCCTAATCTCCAAAGAAAAAACTCCCAGCCTTTCCAGCTTCTCCTTATAACTCAAGCCCACAAGCCCAGGTAGCATCCTGGTGAACGTCCTCTGCACCCTTTCCCATTTGATGGCATTCTTCCTATAGCTGGGTGACCAGACCTTCCTGCAAACGTCCCGGTCACCAGAAGAGTACAAGCGCTGGACTCACAAGAGCTGAAGTGGCCGTGATTCAGCATAGTTGAGACGACCAGGTGTGTACAACCCACAACAGCCACCTGGGGAGTGATTAGCTCTGTTCAAATAACCCTTCGACCGTTACTCTTTCCCAAACAGTCATCCATTTTGTGTCCTAAAAATCGTTCTTGATCAGTAAGGGTGTCAGGGGCTATGGGGAGAAGGCAGGAGAATGGGGGTCAAGAGGGAAAGATGGATCAGCCGTGATTGAATAACAGAGTAGTCTCGATGGGCCGAATGGCCTAATTCTGCTCCTACGACTTACGAACTTATCAAAGTATCCCGCTGTTCCTTGCCCCGACAAAGCTCAGCGTCTCACCCTGGCCACCCCCTCCCTTCATTCCATTCTTAAACCAAAGAATGCCACATGAGACGAGGGTGTGGAGCAGGCAGTGGCTGCCGCTGGGTAAAGATTACTGTGCCGCAGGAGAATGAAGCAGATTCTTGTTGTGACAAAAACTACCCACCCTTCACTGAACGTTCTGCACTGAATACCTTTCCCGTTGGTCACTGGGCCAACCGGTGGCTTGCCTCCACATGCCTTTGTAAACAAGGGAGCCGGAAAATATATTAAAAAGAAAAATCAGAACTCTCCGATGTCATTGAGGTAAGTAGGGAAGGGAAGGTAATGTTTATTAGAACCAGGTCTGTACACACCCAGAATAATGTGAATGCTGTGTTTGTACTGAGAGCAAATTAGACTCTCTGCTCCCGCCTTGCCGACCCCCTCCAGCTCTCTTTCTGAATGCCTCCCATTGCTGCTGTGTAACTAATCCTCCTGCGGGATCTCTATGGGCCTTTGTGAGCCTCTGGATTTAAGATCAAGCTGACGAGAGGCATGCTGGCCCCACACGGCTATCGGTTTCAACCCCCGCAGCGGTTCAGGTCACAGGACTGCCTGTGACATTCAATCACATTTGAGGTTTGCCTCCTGAATGGAGGATATTTCTCATCAACAAAAAAAGGTAGCAATCAGTGACTTTAAATTTCAGTAGAGGTCACCCCAGCAGCTAGATGCCATGAAAAGGTCATTACCCGTTTAAATTAAGCTTGGCACTGATCTCAGAACGGTCTTTGTTTCAAACTAATTTGGAAAGCCAGGGATTTGCTGTCAGTGGGAATGAATCAGTGCTGGGACCTAATCAAGCTGCCATCGTCTGCTGCTCCTGGCTGCTGCCCGCGGCTCATTGCTGAGGAGATGAAAATTATGACAAGCTCTTCAGTTTGGCTGCGAGCATGAGCGGGAGGGCAGGAGGCAGGAGGAGTGCAGTAACAGCCACGGGCCTCAGAGGTATCCTGTGACTCCTAGCCAGGGAAAAAACAGTCACATTCACTTCACTCTTCAGAAACGGAGCTGACAGCCAGAGGCACACCGAGGATGTGAAATGAAGAAATGCGAGGTGAAAATGAAGGGGAAAATAGGTTAAAATTACATTCTTTTTCTCCCAGTGGCCTACAAGTAAAAGTGCTTTGTTTCAATGTGGAGAAGGGCAAAGTATCTCATTATCTGGCACAATCCGCTTGGTGTGGGGCATGAGATGGGTAAAGGAGATGTTTTTTTGTTCATCGTCGAACACCCTGGGCTCTCTCGACCTTGTTATCAGGCTGTCGCCTCTCATCATGTAACACACAAACATCTTCGTGAAAAATAAGGTGCACAAACTCCACAGCCTCAGAAAAACTGACCAATGATCACAACATAAACACAGAAATGGCCAGTTGGGGGGTAGAGAGAGAAAGAGAAAGGGAGTTTGGGCGGTTGCACTTGGTTGGGTAGATGTTCCCCACCGCCATGTACGTGATGGGCTGAATGACTTCTTCCTCTGTCGAGGTCGCGTCCATTGCACCTGGTGAAGCCACAGATAAGGTTCTGACTCCACTGTGGTCACCACAACACAGCAACAAAGTGATGGTGCAAGGAGAATGCAGGCCCCATTTACAGCGAGGCTGACAGATCCTTGGCAAGGGCATAGACTGGACATTTGTAAACTAGCTCAGGTCAGCATGGATGACTTGGGCTGAAGGGCCTGTTTCCGTTCCGTTAACTCCCTGACTCTAAAGAACAGACTGGGCCTGTGAAGGTTAGGTGTTGGGATTTAATTGAGCTGTTTACAGAGTGATGGGAGGTCAGAGCTAATGGAAGGACCTATTTTCTTCAGCAAATAAGTCAATATACAAGAGGACACAAAAGACTGCAGATTTTGGAATCTTGAGCAAAAACAGAACTCAGTGGGCCAGGCAGTATCTCTAGAGGGAATAGACAGGTGACATTTTGGACCTGAAGAAGGATCCTGACCCTATACTTTACTTTACTTTAGAGATACAGTGCGGAAACAGGCCCTTCGGCCCACTGAGTCCACGCTGACCAGCAATTACCCCGTATACTAACACTATCCTACACACAAGGAACAATATCCAATTTCCTGAAACCAATTAACCTACAAACCTGTGCATCTTTGGAGTGTGGGAGCAAACTGGAGCACCCAGAGAAAATCCACATGTTCACAGGTTGAATGTACAAACTCCGTACAGACAGCATCCATAGTCAGTATTGAACCCGGGTATCTGACGCTGTAAGGCAGTAACTCTACCGCTGTGCCACTTTGCCGCCCTCCTGCCACTGCGCCACTGTGCCGACCCATAGCATCATGTTCATTCCCCTCTGCAGACGCTGGTTCACTGTGTCTTTTGTAAACTAGCAGTTCCTTGTTTCTACGTTCCTCCAGTCAGGAGCGCAGCAGACTTTTCTCCCTCTCTCTCCCCCTCTACCCCTCTTCAGAAAGGATCGGTGAAAGCCATGGGGGGGGGGGCTGCAGATTGCCTGAAAAGCTGAAGAGACATCAGGCTTTGGGAAGAGTGATGAAGAGGAATACCCATTTGGGTACTCCCAAAAGGAATACCAGTTTTGTTCAGAATCACAAATGTTTTCCTCCTTCACAAATGTATTCAAGAAAACTAAAAGTGATGTCAAATGAGGTTAAACTTAAGGGTGAGACTCAACTTCAATCAATTCTTGGCAGTTCTCAAGATAACAGGGAATCTTTCCCCTCTCACCTTAAACCTATGTCCACTGGTTCTTGATTCCCCTTCTCAGGGTAAAAGGCTGTGCATTCACCCTATCTATTGCCCTTGTGATCTTACACACCTCCATAAGATCATCCCTCAGCCTCTTGCGCTCCAAGAAATTAGTCCTTGCTTGCCCAGCCTCTCCCTATAGCCCTGGGGAGTGTTGTAGGGCGGAGGGATCTCGGAGTGTAGGTACACATTTCCTTGAAAGTGGCCTCACAGGTACTGTAGATAGGGCGGTCAAGAAGGCTTTCGGCACATTGGCCTTCATCAGTCAGGGTACTGAGTATAGAGGTTGGGGGGTTATGTAACAGTTATGCGACAAGTTGGTGAGGCAACATTTGGAGTATTGGGTTCCGTTTTGTTTCACCCTTCCATAGGAAAAATGTTGTTAAGCTGGAAAGAGTGCAGAGAAGATTTACGAAGATGTTGCCAGGACTCGAGTACCTGAGCTATAGGGAGAAGATGGTCAAGCTTTTGATGCGCAAGAGGCTGAGGGATGATCTTATGGAGATGTATAAGATAATGAGGGCAATAGATAGGGTGAATGCACAATCTTTTACCCAGAGAAGGGGAATCAAGAACCAGTGGACATAGCTTTAAGGTAAGAGGGGAAAGATTTCTATCTAAATGGCATCAAGTTAGGAAAAGGGGAAGTACAACGGGATCTGGGGGTCCTTGTACATCAGTCTATGAAAGTAAGCATGCAGGTACAGCAGGCAGTGAAGAAAGCGAATGGCATGCTGGCCTTTATAACAAGAGGAATCGAATATAGGAGCAAATACAATACAATACAATTCAATTTATTGTCATTTGTACCCCTTGAGGTCCAAACGAAATGTCGTTTCTGCAGCCATACATTACAAAACAAAAAGACCCGAGACACAACACAATTTACACAAACATCCATCACATCGTTGTGATGGAAGGCAAAAAAAACCTTATCTCTCCACTGCACTCTCCCCCCCGATGTCAGAGTCAGAGTCAAAGTCAAAGCCCCCGGCTGGCGATGGCGATTGTCCCGCGGCCATTAAAGCCACGCCGGGTGATGCAAGGTCGTGCACCGGGTCTTGGTGTTAGAGCCCCCGGCGTGCGCTCGCAAAGTCCCAAG